>NC_081813.1:4859166-5603333 GCF_030704535.1 Vitis vinifera
TGAAAATGACTCCACTCCATTGTTGATTCCTGTGCTTGGACCGAATTTTCTTTTCTTAGTTCTAATTTTTTTTTCCCCATAAAAAGAAAAGAAAAGAAAAAAAATGGATGCAATTAAACAATATTCTGAAACATGGTCTTCGAGTTTCTTCTCATCCAGAGACGAGTTTGTATAGATTATGTTGGTGTACAACCTTTCCGAATACGAGAGTACTAGACCGCTTCTAAGTACGACCTTCTCTTCTGATATGTGCCTTTGTTGCACAATATGGGGAGCCAGGGGGTGTTGACAGCATATCATCAAGAAGGCGTGTGGTGGTTCCAAGCGGTGCTTTCTCGACGGCATCGCACGGAAAAACCATTTGCTCAGTCCATGGTCAATTGGTGTCTTCCGGTCGATACCTTTTGGTCCGGCCCTGGGCGGGGCTGGTTGCTTCGCTCAGGACGTTCTCTTCCCAGGGTTTGGCGGTCGCATATCCCCTCTTGGGGATGTGGTCCTGGGTGGATCGGCCCATTTGGGAGACCCGAGAGGTTCTTTTCCGAAGGGCTGGCCAAGGCCTCATCATCTGTCGACGGTCCTTGGGTAGCTACGCTGAGTTGGGCTACCGGTATCTCATTCTGTTTCCTCAATCAATCAGCAGTTCTTAGCTCATCCAGCTGCATCTGATACTCAACTGGCTGGGGCTCGGGTGTCGGTTGTTGCTCCTCAGCTGGCGGGCGGCACACGTATCGTCGACGTGGCTAGCTGCCCTGACAGTGCCAATTATTGGTGCACAACATTTTGGAATACGAGAATCCAGTGACTATTCAGAGGACTGACCACTTCGACCAAATAGTCACCGATTACATGAAAGGGTCTCCAACGGGCCGGGTTGGGGCACTGAGCCCGTTGACTGGTCAACGTGCCGGGCCGGGCCTTTGATATATCTAAGGCCCGTGGCCTGGCCCATGGGCCCTCAAGCTGGGCAGGCTTGGTGGGCCGGGCTGGCGGGCCCTCTTTTGGGGTAAAAATTAAAATAATTTTTAATTTTGAAGGGAGGAACCATAAGGGAGCTAGCCACCAACTGAGCCGGCCCTCTTTTGTGTAACTATTTTGCATTAATTATATATATATTAGAAATGTTGTATGATTTTTGAAAAAAAATAAAAGTGAGTTGGCTGTTCAACGGTTACATGACTGTTGAACATGCCACTCATAATTCAATTTCAAATATATGACCGTTGAACGGTCTTGAAATTTAAAAAAAAAATTAAATCCTAATATTTAAATCCCTATAAATATTAAATACCCTCAATTTTTTTCTATTCTCTCAACTCTTAAGCTCTCTCCCATTCCACAATATTTTCGATTATTGCATTTTGTCTCAAATTATTCAATATTATTGGTGGTGAAAAACAAGCATTGGTGGTTCAAAGAGTTCAAATTTGAAGGAATTTCTACTTCGGTTCTCCAATTTAGTAACATACTTCACCTTTTCTTTTATTTATTTGTTACATTTTAATTTTACATTTATTATTTTTAGCATAATATTTTATCAATAATTCTAATTATGGCAAGTGGTTCTTGTTTTTCATCTAATGCATGTGATAGCAAAAAATTTACTTCAAATATATGGAATTTTTTTTATAGAATAGAAATAAATTTAGAAAATAATAAAAAAGAAATAAAAGCAAAATGTAAAATTTGTAACAAACTTCTTAGTGGTGGCTTAAATGCAGGTACAAGTCATTTAAAAAGGCATCATGAAAATTGTAAAACTAAAAATAATATAGATATTAGAAATTACATGCAATTAGGTAAAGATGAAAGTGAAAATTTAAAAACATTTTTTTATGATGAATCTTATTGTTGTGAAGAAATGATTGGTTATATAATAAGAGCAGAACAACATTTCAATTTCACTAGTTCGCCATTACCACCAAGAGATAATGATTAAAATATTTTACTAAATGTATGTCATATTTTTATTTTTATTTTTATGGTTGAAAAGTACAAATGATTGACAAATAAGTAGGTGTCAACCTAGTTAGGATGTATTTATTTTGTAGTAATGTAAACTTTTCCCACATTTTCAAATGTAATGTATACATTCAATGAATAAAATAGTTAACAATGAATATTTTTATTAGTGTAACATTTTCTATTTTTTGAATTTTTTTTTTAATATATATATATATATATATTTAAAAGTGGCGGGCCGGGCCGGGCCTAATTTGGGGCCCATGGCCCGGCCCATCTAGAAATGGGCTCTGGCCGGGCCGCGGGCCGTAGGCTTTTTGGAGACCCTTGATTACATGAGTGAATTCTTCCACAACCAACCTCCTCAAGCCTTGAAGAATGAATTTGATGTTTGGAACACATTTAGGGTCTCTTGGTTTTATCATTAAAATATATATATATATATATATATATATATATATATATATATATATATGATTAAAATTAGACAAAAATTTACATATTTTTAAAATTATTTAATTTTTATAAAAAAAAAGTTATATATATATATATAAAGGCTTAAACTAGTATATAAAAATAATTTATTAATTTTAAATATATTTTTTAAGGTTATATTTGGTTCTAAAAAATTAAGAGAAATGTGATGAAAAAAATAAAAAGAAAAGTAAGAAGGTAGAAAAAGTGAAAAATAAGAAAATATTTATGTTATATTTGGCTCAAAGTAATTAAAAAAGAAAAAAAGTATTAAGAAAAATAATTGTTTTATGTTTAGTTTTACTATCCAAAATATGCAATATATATATATATATAATTAAAATTAATGTAATTTTAAATTATTTAATATTTATATAGAAATTTAAAAAAAAAATTAAATGAACTTAAAGTGCCATAAAAATAATTTATTAATTTTTAGTTACAGTAGAGTTTGAAGATAAATATAAGGAAAAAAAAAGGAAAAAAAATCATAAATAATTTTTATGTGGTATTTTAAACTCATTTAACTTATTTTAACTCTATTGTATAAATATTAAATAATTTTATAAATTTTTAATTAATTTTAATTACATATTATACTGTTTAGCGAATTTTATAGTGGAACCCAACATACAGAAAACAATTTTTCTAAATATTTTTCTCTTTCCTCATCATTACTTTTCCTTTCCTAATGTCTTTTTCCTCTCTATTTTTTTTCGCCCGTATCTTCCAAGAACCAACCAAACACAGCCTTAGGATCTTCATCTTTTTATTCATCATTTGGGTTGAGAAAACTAAATCACACAATCATATACACGAGTGAAATATAATTAACTTATAAATTGTAGTAAAAGAATTGAATCTACTTCCCTATACAAACAGAGAGGAAAATTGGACTTCCTACCAATTATTAGCATTCCTCTACTATCACATTATTCATGATTTATCCATAACAGAAGCCAGTGCAGATTACATCTACAAGAGACCAAAACTGGGCTTCATACTAATTCTTCAAAAGAAAATGTGGTTGCCAACTTAACTAAAAAGGATTCCTCCCCTCATCGATTTCGATGACAAGAAGTCGCTTCAGGTCCGACCCGTTTGGTCCTTCAGAGTAGAGTGTGGGAAGGTAAGCATTGTATGCTGGTAGATAGCGCGAAACAAAGTCTTGTACCTGCAAAAACCCCAAAAACCAGAACCTGAGTTTTGACAGTTCTTCCAACAATCGAAAATGATTGATGGTAGGAAACATGAAGGATGTTCTTGAATCAAATGGATATGGTATGGGATACACACCTCCTCATCAGACATTCCGGGTTTGCCTTCTGCCCTCATAGCAATCTCTGCCTGCAATTTTTTTGCAGGGATGGTTAATGAAGTAGGTGATATGGAATAAGAGTTCTTAGAGAGGAATAGAACATATAGCTGTTGTGAGAGTATGCCAATGCAGTAGCTAACCTGCAATCGCCATTCATAGACACAGCTCGGGTCCTTGATCTTGATAACAATCCACACCTTTATGAACTTGTCCCATGCATCATAATAAGCTTCCAGATTTTTATTTACCGTCTCCAGCTGAAAAATTAAGAATTAACTTGAACTTGAGCCCCAAAAACTCCTACTACAAGGATGCCATAATGGTAGAATGATTCTGCTAAAGTGGAAAATGTTGGAACTCTGTTCTCTTGGTTCTAACCTGGGGATCAACGCTTTTGACAAATTCTGCTGGAAGGGGTTTGAAACCAAGCATCCAACCTTCAAAGAGAACCGCCTAAACAACCACGCGGATATAAATTGTTGGCAGCAACAAAATTTTCAAAATTTTCCAACATAGGGAATTGAAGTAGAGCAGGAAACCAAACACCCAATCTTCACATACAAACCAATTATTTTTTAAAATAGTAAATTGAATATCCTCTCACCGTTAATGGCCCTTCAACCTCTGGCCATGTTGAAGGATCGGCCCTGTCACCCTTCCCTTTGTAGGCAGACTATATAAGAGAACAAATTTGCATAAGCAACCTTGATATCTCAAAGGAATTGAGAAACAAGTGGAATTGATAATTTCGTGGCACACATACCTTGTCATACCGAGGAAGCTTCATCTTCATTCCTGGATAGTTTTAACACAATTCATGTTATACCTCAGATGAAAATGGACTAAAAAGAATGGGGAATTGTAAAATGCTTCAGAAATGAGTGAGGGGGAATCTCACCTTCTTTAGTCAATTTACTTATAGCTGTCAGTGTTTCAATAGAGAGGGAAAGATCATGGCTACCAGCATTTCCACGTAGCTAAAACAAGGAAAAGAGAAAAGGAAAAGATGATTTAAATTATCTGGTTAAGTTACAAATGGCCCACCATCTCTATTGAATTGATAAATATCTCAAGACTATGTGCATTGCTACCTCCAGAAGTGCATTCCCAGGATTCTCTTCTCTTAGTTTAGCCTACACTCAACAAAAATTTGTATCAAGAAATGGCAACACAAACAAGAAAAATGAATCAAGAAATGGCAACACAAACAAGAAAAACAGGCAAGTGCCAAAACTCCCTACAACATACCTGACCCTCTGCTGTCAAATAGAAATCATCTATGGATATTGTTGCAGTCTTCCTGCGATTTGAATGGGTCAGAAGTTCCAAATTTTCTTTCTTTTTTCTTGGATTGTCACAAAAAACTTAAAAATCAATTGCTTGCATTCATAAATTTCATTGGTCTGCAACATACCTGCCCGTCACGTTGAAAAGATGATTTAGAGCAAAGACAAGGGTAGTCTTCCCACAACCTTGTGGTGCACTAAAACCAATCTGCATTACAAAAAATATGTCAGCACAATAATGCAGAAACCGCAGGTTGATAGATAGCTATGCTTGTCAAGAAAATTTCTGAACATCAAAAAAAGGAGGGAAAGGGGATTTAAAATTTAAACATTATGGGTGTACCACTAAAGGAGGGATTTCGTCCCCATCTTTGTACATGGATCTGTGTTGAGAAATCTGATCTTCACACCAAAAGAAGACTGGTATGTAGTAGTGATAGAACCTAGCCTTCTGAGGAATTGTGAGGTACAATTCATTGAGCTGAAACAATCTAGATAGGTATGAGCCATATGCTAACCACTTGTCTATGGATTCAGCCACCATTTCTTTGGTCAGACCTAATTTGTCCATAAGGGGACCTGAGCATATAAATTCAAAAAGGTCCTGCACAGAGGAAACTTCTGCAGGTGTTTTGGGTAAAGCCGAATACAATGGACCCTGCTTCCTCCCATTGTTTGCATTGGTGTCACAACACATTGACTTTTCTTGCATCCACGAGGAGCCATGGCCCATAGGAAAAATCCCTGAGCATAGAAAAAGAAAAGAGCAAATGCATTAGCTCAGTGTTGAACAGAACCACAAAGTGCAACTGCAATCAATAACTCCCCAAAATGTGGATATTGATCAAATGTAAATCAATCTGATTTCATACCATTACAAATATTGTTATCATTCTAGGTGATGCACCAACAAATCTGTACCATGGCCAATTTTTTAGCATAACAGTAAGAGCTTGTTCGACAGTGCTTTTAGAAAACACTTCTAGCATAAAAAGCGTTTTTGAAAAATAATCAAATGTATGATAAAATTCAGAAAGCACTTTTAAAAAGTTAAAAAATCATTTATACAGCTTTCCCCAAAACACTTCTACAGAAAACACTTCAACAAAAAAATATTTCAAATAGAAACACTCCCAAATGCACTCTAAATAGCCCCAAGAATTCCACACATTACATATTCAAACTCAATCACCTTATGCAAGCTTTTCTACTTCTATATGCTATTCCTATTTTTGTAATCTAAGAAAAAGATGGCCTTAAAAATCTGATAAAATAGAAAAATAATTACGAGTGTCAATTACATAAGATACAGAGCACAATGTTAAACATCAAAGACGACAAAATAAAGAAAGTGATAAAACCCATGTTGATTCTTTGGCAAATCAAGCCATTAGCTAAGTCTATGTGGGTCTTAGAAAAAGCTGCAACAGGAAAAAGGGATTGAATTGGCGGACCCAAGTAGAAGGAGATAAGGTTTTGTTGAGTTGAATATTTTAGCAGTATGACTGAATGAGCAACCCCCTTTAAACTGCCTCAAATTCCACAAAATGAAAGCAATTTACAAATCTTTTATGCCGACAAAATATTAAAAAAGGACCCAGTAATCAAAGCATTGAAAAAATAAAAGAAACGTGAATACTCGAATACCCATCAATCTTCCATTGCAATCCCAAAGCAGAAATACATTAACCCTCCGTTTGCAGAGGAAATGAAAAAAAAAAATTCTAATCCCCTATTCATGTTGCTTTGGATTTCATGAAAAAGCCAAGTCAACCAGCCCAAGTTTACTCTCATTAATCTCAGTCAGTTGGAGCCTTCGGTGTTCCTAGGTCCCAAACAATGAAAAAACCAAGTCTCGAAGTGAAAATTTCTATCCCTGTCCCTACACTTTCCCAGCAACCAAACAAAACGTGAAGGCCTAACACCTAAGGAAAATCAAATTACAGACAAATATCATAATTTTACAAAAAAAAAAAAAAAAACCCATAACCCACGAAACCAAAACAAACATTTGCATAAACCCACCACTTGGTTCTCAAAAAATTACAGAAAAAAAAAAAATCAACACTTAGTAATTATCGACTTTCCTCCATTTTCCCACAAACCAAACAGGGATAATGCAAAGAAAAACCAAAAAAAAAAAAGAGGGAGAGAGAGAGATGTACCTGGGTTAGAGGAGTAGGTAGGCATGTGAGAGAGCTTGGAAGAAGCATTAGATTTGGAGAGTGAAGAGAGAGAGGAGAAGACGGAAACATCATATTTAGAAAAAAATTTATATTTGCAAAGTGTATTGTTGTTATAGAAAGTGTTTAAAGGAGTCATCCATGGAGGTGTCGTCGTGGGGTTTGATAATATATTCAATATCTCCATTCTCATCTCTTTGCTTTCTCTCTCTAGTTTCTCTCTCTAAAAAACTTTTTGTCTCCCGTGCCTCTCTTCCACAAAATGGGGCTAGACCTTGTTCACAGTTGAGCCACCCGTACAGTCCTTTCGGCATCTTTGGCTCCCCTCTACAAAATCTTATACGCTATTATATTTATATTTTATATATATGTAAAAGATAACGTTTTGAAAAATAAGGTTTTGTTTGATAATTAGTTTCAAAAATAATTTTTGAGAATAATTTTGATATTTGTAGAATAAAAATCTGCTTTGATATCTTTAATATTTTTAAATATGTTTTAAAATATAAATTTCATATTATTTTATTTTTAATTATTTTATATGTTTATATAATTATTTTTTAAAATAGTATTTAAAAAATAAATAAAAACAACTTAAAAAAATTAAAAAAATTTATCTGAAAATATCAATTTTTCTATTTAAAAACATAAAATAATTTTTGGGTTATGTTTTCCTGTTGTTTTATTTTGATAAACAGAAAACGTTTTTCAAAAACAAGTGCAAACAAACCCTAATTCTTATAAAAAATGGTTTTTGAAAATAATTTTAAACAATAATTATCTAATGGTTTCTATAATAAAAAAAATTGTTCATGAACTTAATAGTATTTTTTGTGTAATTTGTATATCTATCTTTTAAAAATAATTAAAATATGTTTTCATAAATGAAAAATTTACGAAACAAAAACTAATTACCAAACATGTTAGTAAGTTCAATTAAAACAATTAAAAGAAAAAATAGGTTATAAACCCTAAAAATTAAGGAAAAGCAAATGAAATGAGAAGTAAAGAAATTACAATTTGGGTGCTTTTAATTATTTTTAAGGAATAAAATAATTTTAAATTAAAATCCCTCTTTAATTACAACTACCTTTAATTTTTTTAGTGTAAATACAATTAAAAAGATATTTTTTAATTTTTAATCTCCATTATTTAAATTAATTTTCCTTATATTAACCCTAATCTAAAAATATTTTTAATTAGTTTTAATTGTATTGGACTTTTGTTTTTTTTCGTATTTCATATAGTAAAATTCTCCCAAAGCTGGCTCCACGCCTAAGTAATACAATTGGTTGCAAGGGTAACGCCATGACCACCACCCACCTTTGCATTCGGAAGTGACAACTGATTTAACTTTTTAACGACCGCCCATCTTTCGATTTGGAAGTGACAGCTGACGAGTGTTTCATTGGACACAAGTTGTTTTAACAAAGACAATTTTGATTCAGGATGGATAATGCCCCGTCATCAAGCCTATCGAAGATGTAAAATTCAGTGGGAAGGTTAATAAACGTTTATAATCGAAAAGCCAAAATCAGTAACACCATGATACTACCTGCTACTGCAACAATTCAGATTCCCCATTTCTTTCCCTCCCTCAGGTCAGTGCCAAATGGGGAGAATGTGTGGTAGCGGATAATCTTGATCAGGACAAAAGTATTAGCAGATATGCCAGGTGCGCGGAGGTCGGGTTTGGAGCGGGTGGTGTATGTTGGTTAGAAGAACGCATTGAAGTCAGCGCTGGTGTATGACGTGGCAAAGGATGAGTGGGCTCCACTGCCTGACATGGCAAGGGAGCGCAGTATTCCACCGTGGTAAGTTTCATGTCATCGGCGGGTGCTGCACGTACGGAGATGCAAGGCAGGTTCGAGAGGAGCGCGGAAGCCTTCGATTTTGCCAACTGGGAGTGGGACAAGGCAGAGGAGGATTTCCTGGAAGACAGCACGTGCCCGAGGACCTGCGTGGACGGTGGTGACATGGGGATGTACATGTGTCATGCGGGTGAGGCGGTGGCACTGCAGGACTCCAGATGGCAGACAGTAGACAAATTGCTAGCTGAGATTCGCCACACAGCTTACATGACAGCATGGGAGGGGAAGCTGTTAGTGAGCATTGGTGAAGCCCATGTGGCGTACATGTTGGATTTGAAGAGTCGCAGGTGGAGGAAATTGGTGGCGCCGGAGGAGTTTTGTGGTCATGTTCAGTCAGGTTGCTGTTTGGAGATCTAAATGCTCCGGAATGAAAAATGAGAAATTCTAGTCTATGTTATACTTCCACCTTGTTCATCAACTTTCTTTTCAATCACAATCATAATAAGAAAAATCACCATTAACAACCTCAAATGTTAAAATCAACCAGTTTTTCTCACAAAACATTTCAATCACAAACAATACACTTGACAGTGGGATATCAAACTCAAGGAAGTAAGCGGTGCTCTGGTATATGAACCAAAGCATGTGGCTATGTTCATAGGATTATATCACATACACACACCATGAAATATCAATGCTCTGAGAATCAGCATTTGCGCCTCCCTGATGAAACATACCAGAGACCTCAGACCAAACCCAGATTCCAAGTAGAAGGAAAAAGAGCAGGACATCTCCAATCAGCAAAAACAGCAGCAACACAGTCTATATAAAGAAGATGAAAACCCGGCTGTTGCCAGAACTGCCCAACCCTGAATGCAACAAAAAGAGAAATGAAAAAAAGAAAATAGAAAAGCAAAAAGTGATCAGAGCCAACCAGATAGAGGTAACTTAACAATAGAAGAGAAAATACCCTTGTAACTTAACAAGGCAATAATTCTTTAATGGAATATCTATAGCTATAGTAGTTGTGAAACCCAGTTGTTCAGCTTGAAATATATGGAACTAAGATGAAAAGAAGTTGATCTGTTTCTGTTTATAGATTGAAATTGATCAAAAAAATTAAGACAAAGAAATAATATAGTTTAAAACTCTGAATTATTTTCAAGTTCTCAAGTAACCAACAGGGAATGTCATCCCATTTTGAAACAATAGACCTCCTTCAAAGTGCCATATGGGTGAACCTTTTATAACAATTATTTCACAAGGAACAACTAGAATTGAATTACCCATCCAAGATCTTGGAAGGGGAGGACCATGATATAGAAAGGGGTGTAGATTTGGCTTTGTTTGGATCTCAAAAGATTCAAAGCAACATAGAAGAGAAAGAAAATAAAAGGGAAAAAAATAGATTGAAAGTTATTAGGACTAGGCTGAAAATTATGGAAGTAATCTATACAGATCAAACATTGAAAGTTATTATGATGTTTGAAACTTTGATGCACTTTTGACATAGGTAAAGTAAAAATTTCCACAAAAGAATGAATAAGGAAAGAAAAGTATTTTTCAAATATAACATAAAAGTTAATTAATACCTGAAAGATGGATAAAAATTAATTTGATACCAGCTGTGCCTGCATATCATCGTCTATGTTGCCAGTTTCAGACTCCTCTGCAAAATATGCTTCAGCTTCGTGGACTTGGAAGTATGGAGTAAAACAGTCCTTGATGGTTTCATCTTTCCACTTCAACCGATTCCACCAATTTGTCCCTCCTTTAATTTTCTTAAGATTGTTGTTCGAAGTGTTGGAATCAAATGGGAGGCTCCTTAAGCTTTTGCAATCATACACCTTGATGATTTCAAGAGAGGGAAAGAGCAGAGGATGCTGGTAGATGCTCTTCAATCTTGGCAGTTTATTGAGCTTGAGGCATTTGAGCCTTGAGAATATGTCCGATTTTTCCACAATTTCATAAGCTCCATGATCATGGTGTAGTACTAGTTCTATTGATTTACAATTTTCAACATAAAGTACTTCTAGACATGAAGCATAAACAACCCACGTTAAGTCTAACAATTTTGAACAATTTTGTATTGTTATGTAACAAAGGCTGTAAAAGTATTGCTCCCTTGCAACATTGTAGTTCGAGAGACCAGTAACATCATTTTGTGTCATTTCTCTTTCCATACTTATTTTCACATCATCGCAATGGCGTACTTCAAGCTCCTGCAAATGCTCCATTCTTTTTAAAAATGAAGATGATAGTTCAAGTGTCATTACATCCCCCCATTTATGTAACAGTAGATCGCTTATACACCTCTGTAATTTGTGGCTTCTCTTTAATTTGTTCAATGAAAGAGCACTAGATATGGTGATTCGTATCTCACTGATGTCATTCAAGGACTCCAACTCCTCAAGCAAGGTTTCAACTCCACTGAAAATATTGGTATTCCACATGCTGAACAACTTTAAAGATGTGAGATTTGATATGAGGTCTTGTGGGATAGTTTCAAGGGATTGCAAATGATCCAGACGCAGAATCATCAAATTTTTCAAATTTTTTAGCTCAATGGGCAACTCTCTTATTCTTGTGGATGTCAAATTAAGATATCTCAAGTCATTCAATTCACCAATACTAGTAGGTAACTCACTTAAATTATAATTGGCTGACAAATCCAAAACTCTTATTAGAGGCATGAATTGAAAGAATCTACTTGGAAATTTCGTTAACTTAAGACATCTGTCCACAAATAGAGTCTTGAGATTGGGACACATCAATGTTTCAAGGAACTCAACATTCTGATCCCATAATGACATCTTCTCCGTTTTTTTTAATTTTGATATTTCTTGAGCTTCCTTCAGTCTAGAAAGATTATTGTATACTAAAATTTTGTTCTTTTCCTTCCCACATTCACAATATAACCACAAAGCCATGTCGTGGATCACATCATGCATCTTAACCCTTTGTTCTTTTGAGCCGCAACCCTCCAATAAACATGCATGCTTTAATTTTTTAATAATTTCATGCCCTTGATTACGCGCTTCATGTATGTCATGAGCTTCGCCCAAAAATCCCTCTCCTATCCAATATTCTATAAGGTTTTCATTATAAATCTCCCGATCTTCAGAGAATAAGGACCAATATGTAAAACAAGATTTGATGAAATTATCAGATAATCTATCATAACTGACTTTTAATCTATGAAACAATTCATCTTCCATACCCGAAATTTCAGCTGGAAATTTGCCCAAATCTTGTATTACCTTGTCCCAATTTGAGGGATCTTTCTCACCTGCCAAAGCTCGCCCAAGAGTAATCAAAGCCAGAGGTAAACCGTTGCACTCTTCAGCAACAATCTTTGCAAGCCTCGGTATATGTGGATTAGACTTTAATGTTTCTTCTCCTACCTTCTTCTGAAACAAAGTCCAAGCCGCTTCTAATGACAAACACTCCACTTTTATACTCTCCTGAGCTTGCATTTGGCGGCACATATCCTGTGAGCGGGTTGTGAAAACTATCTTCGACTTATTTTGAGCATCGGGATGGGGGACCCCCATTTCTAGGAGATCGAGTCGCTCCCAGATGTCATCCAACAGCAACACGAACTTCTTTGTTTTCAGAACTCTGGATATTTCTGCAGCCTTATGCTCCTTAGTGCTTTTAATTTCCCATATATCACGTGGGATTTGTAATTTATTCCAAATAACTTCCTGAATTTTTTCAATGTTGGGCGGTTTTGACACCACATCCCAAATCACAACATCAAAATCGCTGGATGTAGTGAGGAAGTCATTGTTGATTTTCTTCAAGAGGGTGGTTTTGCCCACACCTCCCATTCCATATAATCCCATAATTCCCACTTGTGGATCTTTGAGAAACCCACAGATTCTGTCGTACGCCAATTCTGAGCCCACAGTCTCCTCCATGGGCAGTTCATCTACTAGAGGACGAGGCAGCATCTCGGCTACAACATCGAAATGTCCTCTGCCCATTTGATCAGATACAGCAACCAGCTTTTCGCTTACTGCCTTCCCAATCTTGTAGCTAGACCAACAATTCCTGGGACAGCATCTGAGACATCTCTTCTGGATTTCTTGATCACCTCTTCGCAGAATTTCGTTAACTTCTTCCACCATTTCTTCTACTCTACGGATCCAGCCACCCACTTCCTTTCTGCGCCTCATCTGTCGTTGCTCTTCACCTTCAACCCTTGCCGTCACATCTTCATACAAGTTGTTGAGCTCCTCCATTTTCTGGCTCAAGGCTCGGAGATTTTTTTTCAGATCACGAATGTAGAGCGTATGCCTGGAGGTGTGATCATAGAAACAGGGGATCAGACCCGCGATTGAGTTGAGGAACTCCATAGCTTTCGGGAAATCAAAGGAAAAAAAGGACTGAAGTTGAGCCAAAGATAAAAGAAAGAGGGGATAGTTCGCCGTATATGGAGCAGATGAATCACTGCCCTTGTCAATCAAAAACCCCGGAGTTAAAACTTCAGTATAGGTAGCTATGCCACCACCTGCAAATATATTTTTGGAAGCATCAAGTGGGCTCTCATTATAATATTCAAAGATCTTTGGGAGAAGCAAAATTTGGTCCATCCAGCGATGATAATGCCATTGTTAATTTTATTTTACCCATTAACCAAGGGTCCACCACTTGGTAACTTTCTACTCTCTTCCCTCTTGATTCCAAGCTTTCTGTTGTATATGAATATCCTTAGTGGTGGTTTGCTTTTGTATTATAATAGGGGTGGGTATTTCAAGGTTGCCTAGGCCCATTGGATGGATTTGAAAAGTATAATTAAATCAAGGGTAGATTTGGGATTTTATTTTAAGACATATGGTCCATTTGATATTGTCTTTAAAAAGCACTTCCAGCTTAAAAAATATTTTTGAAGAAAAATCAAGTATTTAATAATATTTAATATGTTATTCTCTCAAAATCATTTTTTTTTAAAATACTTTCATTATTTTTAAAAAAAAATCATTTTGTGCAACGAGTTTTCAAATACAATATTTTGAAAATCTTATTAATTAGTTATTGAATTGAAAAATTATTGCATTAGACTTTTTTAATTGTACTTATGGTTAAGTAATTGAAACATGATATCCGCATGTCAATATGCTTATATAATTAATATATTATTAAAATTTAAAATGATATATGAAGTTAAAATTATATAAATAATTAAGATACTAAACAATGATACTTTTTTTTCCTTTTATTTTTTATATCTTTTAACATTATTTCTCATTTATTTACTTAGACTTCTATATATTTATGCCTTTTTTCTTTATAGGGATTGGTTTATGATGATCATACTTTGTTTTATACTAATTTGTGTAAAGTTTTTATTTTAGATTTAATTAAAATTTATTAATTAAATATGAATAATAACAAAAACTTGTAATTTTATTATTTAATATATTAATATTTCCAGTTTTACTAATATATATATATAACTAATATAATAATATATGCAATAAAATTTTTGTTATTTAATGTTATACTCATTATTTTAGTGTTTATATTATTATAATCATATAAAGACTTTTGTTCATGTTTATCTTAGAATTGAAGGTGGATAAATATAAAAATAAGATTGAATTAGTACGATTTGCTATCTAATTAGTCAAATTAGATGCTCCAATCTCATTCTCAAAACATTGTTCAAATGTGCTAAATTATCTTAAATATAAAAATTAGATATAAAATTATATTTATAATAATAAATAATAAATATTGTGTTTGAATTACAACAATAAATGCATTATATTCGAATTTTAAACTATGCTCAATAGTTTATTTTTTTAATTCTCTACTTAATAATTTTAGTTTTCGAATTTAATTAAAAAATTTTATATATAAGATTTCACTTTCAAATAATACCGACTAATTATAATTTTATCCTCGCGAAATTGATGGTAGCTCATTCTTCAATAAGAACAATAGTTAGGCAATGCAAATCCGTCTCATAAATTATAATTAATAATTTAAAGATAATATATGAATGCTAGCAACTTATGTTTATAAAGAATAGTAGGGGAATTAGAAGTTTTTTTTATCAGTCAAATAGAATTAATGGTTGTAACCTTTTATAACATCTAAATCAATCATACAAGACCACTTGATTATATATTTTTATTCTAAAAATATATATAAAATAAGGTAAAACAACATATTAACAACAAATTTTGTTAGCAAGCTTGAAAATGGAGCCAACAATACCCTCATTCAATTTCCCAACATAAAAATTAATTTAAAATCAGAAAATATAATATATATATATATATTGAAAGAATATTTTTCTTGATTGAGCTAAAACTTGAGTAACATGGGTAAAATGGGAAAAGTTTGAGGATACCACAGACAAGGGACAAAAATTTAGCCAAAGAGGAAAAGGGATGAGGGTTTGCAAGAAAGAGAGAAGAGAGTGGGGTTTGGTAATCCAAAGGGACTGAGTCCGGGGTCAAGTCAACCTGATGCAATACCCCACCACAAGATTTTTCAAGGGAGAAAGTTGGCTGAATGATGTGTAAAGATGGGTGACCAAATTATTGTGTCCCCCACAAAATTCTGTCAATAATTCAATGTATAGGCCCCACCATTTCTTTAATTTCTCCCTTCTTGACAAAGATGCGTATTGATGCCCCTTGAGTCTTGGCTCCAGGCCCTGTCTCCATGGTTTTATGCTTGCCTTCATTACCACTATATCATGCTGAAAATCATTATGATACCTACATGAAAGTATTGAATTGCATTTTTCAATGATATATAGAATTATATTTTTTTTCAATAGTAAATAATAAATAAAGCGCTTAAATTTGGATATCAATGATTTGATCAATTGGTTTTCAATAGTAAATTCTCTTTGAATAAATTTCAAAAGAAAAAAAACACCTTATTTTTTCAAACTTATTAAAATAAAATTCTCTCTGAATAAATTTAAATAAAAAAAATCCTCTCTTATCATTTTTTTATTTTTTATTTTTTAAATATCAAAATTATCCTTAATAAAATATATGGTATTCTTTTATGTATGAATTTTCATATTTTAAATACTTTTATACTGAAATTAAAATTTTTAAAAAATGGAAAGGTCATCAAAGGTCCGAGTAAACTTATCCTCGCATTAAAGAAAAAATTATTTGCAAAAATAATTTAAAATATTATAAAATTTGAATTTTTTTTTTAAAAAAAAGTTAGGAAGGATGGTTTGTCGAAGGTGAGTCAAAGGCCTAGCCTTTCCCTCGGCTTCCTTCTTCTCTAAACCTTCAACTATAATAAACCCACAAAACCTTCATCCCTCCCTTCAAATCTAAAACATCTTCAAGTTTTCTCTATAAATACACATTTTTGCTCACAATCTCATTTTGAACAATATTTTTATTTTTATATAAACAAAAATCAAACTTTTACAATTTTTTCATACTCATTTTTCCAATCCAAATAATCAACTAAGTAATCTCTTAACAATGTTTTAAAAAATCATTACAAGGAGTATTTATAATTAATAATATTCTCAGATTCCAAAATTGTTTCTTTTCACATTATTATGAATGTTGGAATTTATTTATTCTTCTTGGTTATTAAAGAACTTAGGAGTTTTCAAAATATGAAATTTCATTATTAAAAAAATAGAAGATATTTTATTTAGGGTAATTTTGACATTAAAAAAAAAAAAAGAGAAAGCCTTTGTCCGTTAAAAAAAAAAATTAATTTGAAGAGAATATTATTATGATAAACTTATAAAAGTAAGGTTTTTTTTAGAAAAAATAAATAATAAGAATGTTCACCTAAACATAATTTTATCCTTGTATAATTATGACTCAATTTTGGAAGCCTTTCATGCTAACGTCAATTAAGATGTGTGGGGCCTAATTATTATCCTAATGGTGATTGCCTTGACATAAATTCACCCTATGTAGAGATAGCATATAGATCAACCTTTACAATAAAGTCAACGTGGGGATTAGAAGGAGGGGTGGTAAACCCTTCTCCCGGGGGTTAAAAATGGCAGAACCTGTTAGACGAAATTTTGTATGTAAGGGAATTTTAAGTTAGGTTATGTTAAGGATTTTATACATGTAATTTGGTTATCCTAATTATGTTATGTTTAAGGTAGCCAACTTGGTTAGATCAATATATTAAGAGGGATAAAAAACAAAAAATGCAGAGAGAAAAACCTACAAGGTTGAGGCGTTTTGTGATTCTCTTGTAATCTTCATTTCGTCCTAGTGAAAATCTATAGCAGTTGCAAGTGGATGTAGCTCTCACATTGAGAATGAATTACTATAAATCTCATGTGTTCTTGTGTTTTATTTTTTGCATTCATTTATTGTCACTTTCAAAAATAGAATTATGATGTTTTAATCCTAACAACGTTTGCAATTATGACATGATTTTGTCAGCTTCAAAAATAGAATTATGAATTACTAGAAATTAATTTGATACCAGTTGTGCCTGCATATCATTGTCTATGTTGTCAGTTTCAGACTCCTCTGCAAAATATGCTTCAGCTTCGTGGACTTGGAAGTATGGAGTAAAACAGTCCTTGATGGTTTCATCTTTCCACCTCAACCGATTCCACCAATTTGTCCCCCCTTTAATTTTCTTAAGATTGTTGTTCAAAGTGTTGGAATCAAATGGGAGGCTCCTTAAGCTTTTGCAATCATACACCTTGATGATTTCAAGAGAGGGAAAGAGCAGAGGATGCTGGTAGATGCTCTTCAATCTTGGCAGTCTATTGAGCTTGAGGCATTTGAGCCTTGAGAATATGTCCGATTTTTCCACAATTTCATAAGCTCCATGATCATGGTGTAGTACTAGTTCTATTGATTCACAATCTTCAACAGAAAGTACTTCTAGACATGAAGCATAAACAACCCATGTTAAGTCTAACAATTTTGAACAATTTTGTATTGTTATGTAACGAAGGCTGTAAAAGTATTGCTCCCTTGCAACGTTGTAGTTCAAGAGACCAATAACATCATTTTGTATCATTTCTCTTTCCATACTTATTTTCACATCATCGCAATCGTGTACTTGAAGCGCTCCTAAATGCTCCATTCTTTTTAAAAATGAAGATGATAGTTCAAGTGAGATTACATCCCCCCAATTATGTAACCCTAGATCGCTTATACATCTCTATAATTTGTGGCTTCTCTTTAATCTGTTCAATGAAAGAGCACTAGATATGCTGATTCGTATATGATTGATGTCATTCAAGGACTCCAACTCCTCAAGCAAGGTTTCAACTCTACTTAAAATATTGGTATTCCACAGGCTGAACAACTTTAAAGATATGAGATTTGATATCAAGTCTTGTGGGATAGTTACAGGGGATTGCATAGAATTCAAATGCAAAATCATCAAATTTTTCAAATTTTTTAGCTCAATGGGCAACTCTCTTATTCTTGTGGATGACAAATTAAGATATCTCAAGTCATTCAATTCACCAATCCCAATAGGTAACTCACTTAAATTATCATTGCATGCCAAATTCAAAACTCTAATTAGAGGCATAAATTGAAAGAATCCACTCGAAAATTTCGTCAACTGATGACATCTCCTCACAAATAAAGTCTTGAGATTGGGACACATCAATGTTTCAGGGAACTTCTCAAGATTCTGATCCCATAATGACATCTTCTCCGTCTCTTTAAGTTCTGAAATTTTTGCAGCTTCCTTCAACCTAAAAACATCATTGTACACTAAAATTTTGTTCTTTTCCTTCCCACATTCACCATATAACCATAAAGCCATATCGTGGATCACATCATGCATCACAACCCATTTTTCTCTTAAACTGTAACTCTCCACTAAACATGCATGCTTTAGCTTTTTAACAATTTTATGCCCTTGATTGCGCACTTCGTATATGTCATGAACTTCACCCAAAAGTCCCTCTCCAATCCACTGCTCTATAAGGGTTTCAATACGAATCACCACATCTTCAGAGAATAAGGAACAATGTATAAAACAAGATTTGATGGCATTGTCAGACAATCTATCATAACTGACTTTTAATTTATTAAACAATTCATCTTCCATACCTGAAATTTCAGTTGGAAATTTGCTCAAATCTTGTATTACCTTGTCCCAATTTGAGGGATCTTTCTCACCCACCATGGCTCGCCCAACAGTAACCAAAGCGAGAGGTAAACCTTTGCACTCTTTAGCAACAATCTTTGCAAGCCTCAGTATATGTGGATGAGACTTTAATGTTTCTTCTCCTACCTTCTTCTGAAACAAAGTCCAAGCTGCTTCTAATGACAAACACTCCACTTTTATACTCTCCTGAGCTTGCATTTGGCGGCACACATCCTGTGAGCGGGTTGTGAACAAGGAGGAAAATGTCTGGATATATCGGCGATATATCGTGTATCGGGAGGGGTCGACACAATATTTCGTGAAGAAAAATCGGAGGGGAGATATTTCCGTAAATATCGCCAAAATATCGGTGATATATCGATTCGGAGAGATATATCGGAGATATTTTGAAAAAATCTCCTCTGGTGGCAAAATATCGGTGATATATCGCTGATTTTTGGTGATATTTCCCCTCCTTCATGCAACGTGATCTGACGGCCTAGATCACGCTCGTGTTGATCCGACGGCCTAGATCACGCTCGTGTTGATCCGACGGCCTAGATGCGATTCCAATGGTAATATGGCGATCCAACGGCCAGATTGCTCCCAATTTTTTATCCAACGGTCAAAATTGATTTTTAACAGTAAATTAATGTTCCAACGGCTATTTTGGCCCAAATTTATTTTATAAATAACCCAAATTTTATCTATTTTTACTTTCATTCTTTAATGCTATTTTTACATTCAATTGTAATTAATTTTTATATTTTTATTGAATTAACTTAGGTTAATTTGATTATTTAATTATAAATTGATATGTTTATTTTAAATGATTATTTATGCTTTATTTTCACATTTAGAATTAAATTAAACTAGTTAACTTAGCTAAATTATTTAATTAATTTAATTAATATGAACTAGTATATTTTGAATATGAAATATTTTTATTTAATGAATTTAATGTGTACAAATTATTGATATTTAATTAAATGAAATATTTTATGTGACTTTATAATGAGAACAATTACAAAATTAACATTTCTTATAGATCGATATGATATAATTACATCTAATATTGCAAATTATATCATATATATATATCAAAATTTTCAATAAAACAATTTTAAAATGTCCATTATACTTCTAATTATATTATTATGGGGTTTTCCTTACATTTTCATGAGTTTTTAATAATTTTAAGCCTACCGTTTTTTTTTTCCAGAATATCCACCGATATATCTCCGATATACCCATAAAATCGAAATACCGATATATCCGTGATTACCGATATTTTCATCATTGTGAAAACTATCTTGGACTTATTTTGAGCATCGGGATGGGGGACCCCCATTTCTAGGAGATCGAGTCGCTCCCTGATGTCATCCAACAGCAACACGAACTTCTTTGTTTTCAAAACTCTCAATATTTTGGCAGCCTTCTCCTTAGTGCTTCTACATTCCCATCCATCACGTGAGAGTTGTAATTTATTCCAAAGAACTTTGTGAATTTTTTCAACGTTGGACGGTTTCGACACCACATCCCAAATCACAACATCAAAATCGCTGGATGTAGGGAGGAAGTTATTGTGGATTTTCTTCAAGAGGGTGGTTTTGCCCACACCGCCCATTCCATATAATCCCATAATTCCCACTTGTGGATCTTTGAGAAACCCACAGATTCTGCCATACGCCAATTCTGAGCCCACAGTCTCCTCCATGGGCAGTTCATCTACTAGAGGACGAGGAAGCATCTCGGCTACAACATCGAAATGTCCTTTGCCGATTTGACCAGATACAGCAACCAGCTTTTCTCTTACTGCCTTCCCAATCTTGTAGCTAGACCAACAATTCCTGGGACAGCATCCGAGACATCTCTTCTGGATTTCTTGATCACCCTTTTGCAGAATTTCTTGAACTTCTGTCACCATGACTTCTACTTCACAGATCCAGCCACCCACTTCCTTTCTGCGCATCATCTGTCGTTGCTCTGCACCTTCAACCCTTGCCTTCACATCTTCATACAAGTTGTTGAGCTCCACCGTTTCCTTGCTCAAGGCTTGGAGATTTTTTTTCAGATCACGAATGTAGACCGTATGCTTGGAGGTGTGATCATAGAAGCAGGGGATCAGACCCACAATTGAGCTCAGGAACTCCATGGCTTTCCGGAAGTAACAGAAAAAAGGATTAGAATTCAGCCGAAGATGGAACAAAGAAGAAAGATGAATCACAGCACTGCATTTTGTAAATTTGAAAAGTCCAGAGTTGAAACTTGAAGAAGATGGGAGACAGGCCATCACCAACAAAATAAAATAATTTTCCTAAATTAACATCAAGTGGATTTTTAATATTGTATAGATTAATCGACTGACAGATGGAGACCACCTGCAAAAATATTTTTCTAAGCATCAAGTGGGCTCTAATTATAACGACTCTTGCAGTAAAACAAAAATGATATCTTAAAATATGATTTCTAGTAGAATATGATATTTTTAAATATATATATATTATGAATATGATATTCTAATATTATATATTGAGATATATTATATTATATTATATTTATAAATTGAATAAAAATAATATGATATATATTATTTTTTATGAAAATAAAAATTATATTATATTTCAATATTTTTTATTTAAAAAAATGAAATTTCTTTTATGTTTAAAAATAGTAATGATTAAAATATTTAAATTTTATAAATAAAAAATGTTTATATTATGTTATTTAATATATAAAAGTAATCTATATATCATATATTAATATTATTTATAAATATTTTTTTAGTTTTTCTTTTTTAACTATAAATTTAATTTTATAATAAAAAATTATTTTACAAAATAAATATATAAAAAAATAGATAAAAAATAAATTTATAATATATGAAATATTCATTTCTCATATCTTAATATGAGATTAACATATTTTATATATAAGAGATAAAAATAAAAAATAAATAAATATATAAAAAAAAATGGGTAATATATCTCATCACTTATCATATCATATATTTGGTTAAACATAAGATATAATAAGTAATGGAATAATTTATTATATCTCATCATCAACTAAAATGGGACATGATATAATATATTTTCTCTTATTATATTATATATTATATTCGGCCAACCAAACATAGCCTAAAGGAATACGTTTAGTAAAGAGTGATCAATTATAACCTCGAATCATTAGCATTCTTAATTAATAAACATTATGTCTGAAAACAATATAAAAATCGAACTTACAACAAAAACTAATGCAACTAGCTAGTATTCAAAGCTAGCTACTAAGAATTTCAATTCAACAACAAAGCAAACTAAAAACTTCCAATATAAACAAGTACCTTGTCAATAAATACTTCTTCATTTACCCAAGAATTGTGGTTCAACTTAGATAAAATTATAATTAATAACTTTAGGATAACATATGAATGCTAGTGAATTAAATTAAAGTTTATAAAAAATTGTAGGGCAATTAAAAGTTTTTGTCATTAGTCAAATAGAATTAATGTTTTGTAACCTTTTCTAACATCTAAATCAATCATACAAGACCTACAAAATATATAAAATAAGATAAAATAACATGTCAACAACAAATTATGTTACCAAAATTGAAAATGGAGCCAACTATTCCCTTATTCCATTTCCCAACATAATAATTAATTTAAAGTTAAAAAATATAAAATATCTCTATACAGGTAATTCAATCAATTAACCCCAAAGTTAAATTATTTTATTCTGATTCAATTATGATTAATATGTTATCAATGCCATGCACGATATTTCTAATTATACAATTAGATATAGAATTTAATGTGGAACCCACCTAGAAATCTTTAGGCGTAAAAAACCACAATTGGTCTCTTGACCATTGAATTATCCACTAACTATGAAAAAAAGTTAACACAATTTTACCTGATCGAATGCTTCCACTTCCTAAAGTTTTATATAAATAGTATTTATACTCTTCTTTCGCTTCCTCAATGCAACACTCACATGCTCCTTAGTTAGGGGTGACAATACGTGATATCGTATGTGTTGGATTTGTATAATGTTGAGATAAAAAATAATGAAAATTTACTCAATAGGAATACAATTTATTTAAGAATTGTGTTAAAATGACTTAATTCAAACAAAACTAATTTAATAGACAGGTTAAATTAACCTTTGTATAAATTGATATAAATAACCTGTTATTACAATTCTAACATATGAAACCTATTAATAGTCGTTGAACCCATTAATATAATTCTAATCCGTTTAATATGTTAACACGAATAGAACTTGTGTAACATACTAATACAATTCTAACTCGTTTAACATGTTTAACCTATTTAAAATTTTAATTTTATAAATGTGTTATTCGAAATACATTTTAAGTTTTTTAAATTTTAACTAATTTAATTATAAAATTTAAATTAGAAAATGTTTATAATATAAAAATATATTAAAATTTTAATTTTATGCTTGTTTATAATTCTATCTAATGTTCTAATGATAAAATAATTTTAATCTTTAGAATGAAATGTATAAAATTTTACTTAGTTACTTCATTTTTTAACTATATCATATTTATAACTAATAAGCATTTTTTATTTTTTATAATTTTGAAATATATAATATTAATAATTTTATATGAGTTAAACATCATTTTGATACGATTAAATAAATTGGTTTGTTTGGCATGAATAAGTAAACAAGCTATATGGGGTTGGATAATAGTATATTTTTATTAAACAGATCATATGAGTTGATATGATTACAACATGAATACGTTATACATAATCTGAATCTATTAAAATTTATATCATTTTCAAGTCGTGTTATTGTATCATATCAAAATTGTCACCTATATCTTTAGTGAGTCCCTCAAAAGCCCTTATTAAAGCATATACAATGTGAGTCTCAAATATTCGTTTTAACCAAGAGAGACTTTCATGAAGGATTTTGAAAGTTCTGAGAGATAGAGGTTTAAGCTTATTGAAAGGTTATGTTCCCTATGAGCTTTTTTAAATTCAACAAAATAGGACTTTTTATACTCAAAAAAATCCAGGGCCAAGTTTGAAAAATAAATAGTACTATAGGACCAGGGTAGGGGCGAACTCAAGCCCATGAAAGAATGTGAGAGATCAGAACTGGGAAAGGTAGTCCACCAACTCAAGTTTTAGAGGTGTATGACCCCATGACGTCTAAGATAAATCACTCAATTGGGTAAGAAGTAGGATAGAAGGTATCGCACCTGAAGTACCCAACAGCCAAGTTGGCTTGACCACATGGATCAAAAGTATACAAATGGACAAGGGATGAACCTACCTATACAGAGCAGGCAGTGACAGGGCCTGGACATCTAGAATAAAGGCCGGAGCAATAATATTAGGCCCATTGACATGTACAATCAATTATTAGGCCTGAGCAATAATAAACCACCATATACTTTTATTTATTTTGACTTATTATGATTTTTTTGGCTTCAAAATCCTTTTTTATATTCTCCCTGCATGCTTCCATCCATTTCTATTAACATTTGTAGTTATTTTGCTTGTGTTCAGTATGATGCCTTTTTGAATAATTGTATTTGTGAATAAATTTAAATTGTTCCTAAGATTAAATAATTTAAAAATATTTTTAATTAGTTTTAATTGTATTGGACATTTTTTTTCTTATTTCATATAGTAAAATTCTCCCAATGGCTCCACGCCTAAGTAATACAATTGGTTACAAGGGTGACGCCATGACCACCACCCACCTTTGCATTCGGAAGTGACAACCGACGAGTGACAGATGTTTTAACTTTTTAACGACCACCCATCTTTCCATTTGGAAGTGACAACTAACGAGTGTTTCATAGGACAGAAGTTGTTTTAACAAAGACAATTATGATTCAGGATGGATGATGCCCGTCATAAAGCCTATCAAAGATGTAAAATTCAGTGGAAAGGTTAATAAACATTACAAATCAAAATCAGTAACACCATGATACTACCTACTACTGCAACAATTCAGATTCCCGTGTTAATTAGATTTCTTTCCCTCTTTCAGGTCATTGTCAGAACTTGAAAACTCTAACCTTTGGAATAATGAGGAGTATGTGTGGTAGCGGATAATCTTGATCAGGACAAAAGTATTAGCAGCCAAGAACAATATGCTAGCAATCCAAAGCTCCAAGAACACATTCTTGCCCTTGAATTCAAGCAGGTAACCCCACATCAACCAATGGGTTTGAGTTCCCATCCATAACAAGATGCAACTCAACCCTGTCCACTTAAGTTTCATGTTGCTCCATGGTAGTATCAAAGGCAACAGGCAGAAGAACCATACGAAGTACTGTGCTGTGATCACCTGTAAATGGAGTTCGCCAATGACCCATAAGAAAAGAAAATCAACGATATGGTATGTGATATATATAGATAATGTATGGTAGGATGGAATTATTTTTAGCTGTGTTCAGGGGATTTAGAGTGCCATTTTATCTTCAAATGGAATCCAAAAGAAAAGGTAAATATGTAGTGCCCACTGTGGCTCATTTTGATTCCGATGTGCCATGAAATAGAAAAAATCAGAAGAAAGCAGTTATCAACTGACAAACCTTATTGAATGCCACAAATGCCACTGTCTGGGCAAAGAAACAGAATGGGAGATCCTGTGCAAAGCAGACGATGAGAACTAGCTGGACGAGAAATTGAGGTAAAAATGAGATGAGCCTTTCAACCACCGAAAACTCATGTTCATAGTGGAGATAGATGTGATAGAAATATATGGAAAAATTATGTCTGGGGTCAGTGCGAGTAAGATGGTAGAGCAGTGCTTCATGCAAGAATTCCCATCTATACAGATAGAAGAAAAGGCCAGTAAAAGCGAAGAAGACAGCCCCAGAGATCAGCCCAAACATAATTCTTGCTCTTGTAAACATGCTAGTCAAAGCAATCCATATACCACAAGACTCAGGCACTGCTGTACTAGGAATACTTTGGGTTGAGTTCCCTTGGCCAACCCAACTTGAAAGGGCAGGTTTCAATCCATACAGGAAGCAATGTGGATCAAGGACTAGGATTATAGGAATTGAATATATAATAGGATAGATTCTAAAGTGGACAACAAGCCCATACCAAAATGCAGCTTGTAACACCTTGCCTGCAAGACCACAAACAGCACAACAAAGAGAGTTAAAATAGGCAGAAAAAAGAAGATATTGTAATCATGTAAATACAAGTGTTGGCCTTCATTTGGTGGATGAACCAAAAGCTGAATCCTAAAATCTATTTTTCATGTCCCAGTAACAGAATAAGTCAAGGAAAGCCCCCCCCCCCCCCCCCCCCTCCTGCATGGGGGAGGCAGGAGAACAGCCAAGTTCTTTTTTTTGGCTCTGTTGCACAGGTTGTAAAACACAGAAGGTTTACAGGAGGAAAAGATTGCTGCTTTCCCAACAGAGAGGGAGGCCTTCACCCTTCCTGAATCTCAAAAATTCGAAAGCCTTTCTCCCTGAACATTTAGAGGTTTCCACACCCTAGGTAGGGAATAAATGAAGTCCTTTAAAGGGAAGTTACAAGTTTCCATATTATGCTACACTCCACCACAACATAGTTTACATGTTATAACTAAAAATCAAGATAAAGGAATTGAGAGCCCTCTCCCTGAAAAATGTTTTGGCATTTAAACAAACTATTGGGTTTAAATACAAAACTTTCCTTCAGGAAATTTTAAGTGGATTCCTCTCTTAGGACTGATAATTTTCCCTTTTCTTTCACAAATGTTTTAGTCACAAACAGGTTAGTAGACAAAGATGGCTGCAAGCCCAATTATAAAATATCAATACAAACAATTGAGCAAGTTAACAAGACAGTATTTTAAGATATTCATCACTACGCTAATTAGCCTTAAGCTAGGCAGAAAGAAATTATACCATTCATTAGACAGATAATGATCCACAAAATCATGGCACAAACAATG
Source organism: Vitis vinifera (assembly GCF_030704535.1). Classification (NCBI taxonomy): domain Eukaryota; kingdom Viridiplantae; phylum Streptophyta; class Magnoliopsida; order Vitales; family Vitaceae; genus Vitis; species Vitis vinifera. The sequence goes on from NC_081813.1 coordinate 4,886,236, forward strand.
GGCTCACAGTTCCCACGAGTTCCAATGCTGAAGGTAAATGGATTGAAGAGCCATACCATTAAAGCACAAGTGCACAGGTTCTCAGGCACCTTACGTAGCTCCAAAATGGTGTGGATGAATAAACCCACAAGTAAATCTGCAAGATGAATATAATATCAGGTTTATAAGGTTTGAAACAAACAATTCATAGGGTACTCTACCACATTATTAATGCTTTAGTTTTCAAACCTAGACCAGTGGAACTATACAAAAATCATGAAGAAAACAGAACACTGATCGACAAATTCGAACAGACAGCACAAAAATAATAGAATCTATGAAATTTAGGGAATAAGAAAAACCATCCATCTGTACTACATCATAAAATAGGGGACACGAAAAGCCCAACAACCTATGCATATCAAGCAATGAAGTAAACATAGAATTAACAATCCAAACCTAGATTTCCACTTAATCGATCATTCATCTTAACAAAGCCTTTATCCAATTAGGGTTAGCTGCATGTCCATTGTATGTAACCACATAATTCGTTAATAAACTGTCAATACATAAACCCCTCAAAACCCCACAAATCTCTGTCTTAACAGTACAAATCAATGAAGTGAAACACTGAGACAACATAATCTAGTTCCCACAGAAACCAATCCTCCAATAAATCAACCAATCGAAGAAAACCTCATAAATTAAAGTTTTCAGTCCTCTACCTGAAGCAGAGAATAGAAATTTTCCCCATGAAGGATGAATAATTGAGTTGGGCACCAGCAGAAATGCAAGCAAAGGTGAGTAGCGATAGGTAGATCTTTGATAAGGGGACTTTCCAGACGCCACTAAAGAAGCAGCATCAGAAAAGACAAGGTAATCGACATCTGTATATCTAACCTCCATATGGGCATCTTGCCATTCTCCGTATATAATTAAAAGGACTCGAAGAAGTGCAGAGAATAGAAGCAGTGATCGAACATCCATTGATCTCCTTGCCTTCTTCGTTCATTCACTACGTCGACTGAATACAAAAATTAACCAAAATAGATAAATGAAATCAAGTCCGCAGATTGAAAACACAAGATTCCAAAACCCTAGATCTAGGTTCAGGTTTAGCTATAAGTTTGGTGTAGCCTTGGAGGCGCCAGATTGGGGTTCGACATTGGAGAGGAAATAGGGGCAGGAGGACGTGAGACGGTCCTTGGCGGCGATGATTTTTTTGGAGGACGATGATGATTGGACAGAGATGCGGATTCGTTTTCTTCGTCGTTCGTCGTCGGAGAAGCTGAGGAAATTCCGAGGCTTCTTTGGCTTGGTGGCGGAGGTGGTAGAGGGTTTCGAGGGAGGTGGCGTCGTCGTGGGCGCGGCAGCGGGAGTATCCGGCTCTGCTGCCCATGGTCGGTAGCGGATTGTGATTACAGCGGCTTCCCAGACTGGGCCTGTATTGCTATTTTTGGTTGGGCTTTTCTCCTAAGCTAGTGATTGGGCTTCAGCTCATGTGTTGGTCATTCATTTTAGTTCCATGTAGATATTTCAAATAATTAATAATAATTGTTCGTTCAATTTTTTAACTAAATGAGATTCTTAACTATTTTCTCGTAATGAATTTATTTATTTTTGTGATTAAATTTATTAATTAGTTTTATTTAACCTTGTATGATTAATGTTAAAATTCTTTGTATTCACAATTGAAATATAGTTAAAATAGTGAAACAAATTATTTATTTTGCACCTTTTAATGGAAATAAGGTTTCAGATTATCAATCGAAATGCCCAAAATCTAGATTGGTTGTTTCACCGATGAATTCTTATATAGTTAAAATATTGAAACGCCCAAAATCTAGATTGGTTGTTTCACTGATGAATTCTTTGCTCCAAGTCATAAATGAAATTACGAAAATTCAAGAACTACTTTATTTATGCAACACAAATATCTTAACTTTTTTTTCTCATGAAGAAAAAATAGATAGTATTTAAGAGAAAAATAACTTTCTTGTAGATGCATGTTTCTAGGCACTTTTAACTCCCAAAAACTATTCCCCATTTCTATTTTTGTTGGATCAAGTCAAAGTCAGCCTACTTGAATACCCAAACCCGACTCAAACACCTTTGTTATAATACTAAATAAGAAAAAGAATAATTATTTTTATTTCAATTCCCTCTCATAAATATGATAGAAATAAAAGTGAATCATAGTATCATGTACAAGATAGGAATGAAACCCTAGTAAAATTGAGATTTAATTTTCACAATAATAAGTTTTTCTTATTTCTACCCTTAAGTCATAATGTAATAGACCTGATAAAGAATTGATAAGAATTTAAAAATCTATATGATAGTGGTTCATAGAAACGTATCTAACTTTTTGAACAATTTTCAAAATAATTATTTTTAAGTATTAAAAAAGTTACAAACATCTCCTAGAATCACCGTCAAACAAGTTCTAAATTATCCCAACTTTTTCTCCCCAAACTATGGAGGGGGATAATAAAGAGGCGGCTACGACTCAATCACAACCTGACACAAACTGCATGATTTCAAAAAATGAAAAAAGGAAAATACAACATTGTAAAGAAAATTTTGGCACAAATGGAATAAGCACTTACAATACAGAAACCGTTCATTTGATTGAGGATTTGGCTAGTGAAGTTACATTACATTCTCTTACAGAAACTTACAACTGGACAAATTAATTCTCAGATCTCAAATAACTTGTTGATTCAGATTGAAAATTTAAAAAGAAAAAACCCCCTTAAAACACTTAAATTCAACCATCAGTGTAGTATTTCAAGTTCTTGATACAATGTTACAAAGGCACAGGATTGGCAGGAACCAAGACCTTTTTTAGAACTTGAACAGAACTTATAAACAGAGATTGGAAAAGTAAAGAGAAAGAGAGAAAATGGGTTAAGATTAGACATCAGTATTACTCCATGCACACAATGCCGCTGGGTAGAAACTTCCCATCTGTTTAGTGTATGTATCTGTTAGCAGTCCCTTGAGAAAATGATGAATAAGCCATCTTATCTTTAGAAGAGAGTTTGGAGCAGTTTTGGGGAAGACAAACTGGCTACAGATTTGAACTGCTACCACAACAAACACATTATTAGATTAACTAGTAGAAAATGCCCAAACTATGGCCATGCAAATTGTGAGTGACATGATTTTATATAGCTGTAACACAATAATCCTTCGTTTTTACCTTATTCTGCCTGTATTTGCCACGTATAGCATTCAGAGGGCAGCCACTAGTGTTCAGTTGCAAATCTTGTAATGCAAAAACTGCAGTCTTGAGATCTGATGCCTTGTACCTGGTGTAGTGTTCTAGAGTGGGATTCTGCCACATGCATGGACGAAGTCATAACCCCAATCCAATTACATGGAATAAAATCAAGTGGAAAGGAAATATGTAGGGAGATGATGCAAACCCAAGGGTGGCCTGATTGATCTAGTGTCCATCTTGCAAGAAATACAGCTGATGCAGCAATGATGGAAGGAAGGTATTTCAGACAGCCATAGTCAATCAGTGTCAGCTCTGCTAGATAATTACCCAAATACTCCAATTCAAGACTAGGATTCTGCGAGTTTGAAGAAGTTAAAAATGGGAAGTTTTAGTCTCAGAGCAAAAATTAAATTAAAGAAAGCATCTCCTGAGCAAACCAGGTTATGTTTTACCTTGTAAGATGCTTGTGCCGCTCGTAGGAATCTCCTGGAAACCAAGAAATTTGCTAGAGTTATTAGGAATTTCAGTAGGGTATACAGAAGCCTTTAGTCATGAAAATATTAGATGTTGGATAATAAGCTGAAGTACCTGAGAAAAGTTTTTGCAGTTGGTGCAAAAATCTTAAAGCCAAAATAGTTCAGTACTTGACTCTCCATTTTCACCACCTGCCAGTTCAACGACAAGCTTTTATAAATCCAAATAACCAAGCAGAAGTATTCTGAAGAAAAAGTAAAATAAAACTAGAACATAAATATATAAAATAAGAAAAGGGCTCTAACTCGGTGTTCAATATGTTGAAATTTTCTACATTAAAGATATGTTGTTGAGTTGGTTATTAACTTATTAACTGTTTGTTTAAGGTACTCTGCAAGAGTCTTTCCTTAACTTCCATAACTTCATATATTCCGTACTCTGAATGACCATTACCATGCTAATTGTTGTTCCAAAATGGGTCCAGCAAGACATGACACAAATCCACTCTAATTTCACAGGTCAGATACCATTTAAACCAAATTTATGTATATTTTATTGCCTTCTGTGAAGAAATACAATTAACTCAACTAATAACAATTTTGTTGCAAGTTGAGTTACATTTACATATCAAATTTATGCATCTGAGTTTTTTGATGCAAAATTGAGGGCACTAATAAAAGTTGATGCCAAACTAAGGGCACTAATAAATGTTTAGATAGATACAACTAAATAAATGATGAAAATGTGGTTCAAAATATTTTGTTTACATCTACAGTTTCTTATCATTATATTTTCAAGTTTCTGAAACCCCAAGCATCCTAATTGGTCAAAACAAGAAAGTAGCAGAGACTAACCTCTCCTCTTGAGTAAGTGTTGTCTGTGATGCAGCAAAATTCTTCCACTCGTGGGGCACAAATTTCTTCATACTTCCTTAAATCCATAAAGAATAAAACTACATTAAACATCATGTCAAATAAAGCAGATTCAATGTCTAAGTTTTTATTGCCCCAACTACCATGTATGTTCATGAATGTTGGAAATATGAGAGAGTTATGTGAGCAATAATATATGACCACTAACATCCAATGTAATTTTTTTCATTGAATATCACATCACAGGAGAGCAGGAAAACTTTTCAACATCAGTAACCATAATAAATTGTCCTCTCATCCTCACTAGTGATGCATAAAACTTTTGGGTCTCATTCTATTTAAGCAATACATGCAGAACCACAAAGGTTGCTGAAATTCTCAACCCCGTAGTTTTAAAAGGCACAAGGTGCACCTAAGGCACAAAAGTCTCAAATAGCTTAGGCACAACACAAGGCGAGCACTTGAGTAAAATGGAATGCGACCTGGGATGCATATCAATTTTATAATATATGACTTGAAATCTAATCCAATTAATAAAAAAATTAAAATTCTAAACATTTAAAAGAAACATTCAATAAAAAAATTAATGAAATTATATAAATTTCAATATACAATTAAAATTTCAAGAATAAAAGTGTTTAAAAAGGAAGAGTAAAGTCAACAAGGCATGCCTCTTTGATGAGGCACATGTCTTGGTAAGTAAGGTGCTATAACTAGCAAGTGGTTGTACCTTGAGCCTAGGTGCAATTTAAGCACACCTTTTAAAACTATGTTCAACCCCTATATGTACGGAAGAGGGTTAAACAGATGTTCTAACAGAACATCATATGTTATTTGTGTTCTCTTATTTCCTATGGTGATTGTTTCTTCTTTGGGGTTAGGCTCTCAATAGACTATCTACTTAAACAAAACTATCTTGTTTTTCTCCTCTATTAGATCTTTCACTTCTGTAGGTTTTTGGCAGTGAAAACTGTCTATCTAATAGAAATGACATCACCACACCCAAACATGGGAATAAGTTTCAATTCCCTATTGAGTTTTTCCACAAAACTCGACAAAAACAACTACCTCTAAAAAAAACTCACATGGTTTCTTTTATTCACAACTATGACTTCTGCAAGCCGGTTGATGATCCCTTTCCTCCTTTATGGATCTCGATAGAAAGGAGCAGATAAATCCAGAACCTGACCTAACGTCAACTCGTATAATTATCATGTTAACCAAGTTGGAATGGAAAAATCTTCATCTCAGGATGCACATTGCCCTTGAAAAAAGTGAACAACAGATTCAAAACCTCAAGACACATTTCCTGTCTATGGTATTATATAAATAGATAATGAATGTTGTGGGTGCACTTGCTGCCTCCAAACAGCCAGTGTCAGACAATGATTTGGTGTGGTGCACTCTTGAAGGCTCTAAAGTGATTCTGAAAGTTCTGATATATTTAGCAACAACAAGGTCAGTTGAACTGTTTTAGTCAAAACCAATGGAAGATATTGCAGCATTATTTTAGATTTGATGCTGTTCATCACCATAACATCAGCCTTATATGCAATAATGACTATTATGAAAATGCCCTAGATAACACTCCCTCCCAAAACTCAGAATGAACAGAAATCATGTAATGAAATATATCATAGATAAGGCAGCTTCTTACGAGGCAATTAGCATGCAGGTGATGCCAAGAAGTTGAAGTTTTTGTCTTTCAATGTAGTTTTGAGAGAGAAACCAATCAATGAGATGTACAGTGAGGTAAAGTGTATCTGGCACCAACTTGTATTCCTCAGATGCCTGAAACAAAGATCAAAATCATAAGTGATATTTCCTTAGGCATAATCATGAGATAATACATCTTCAGACCACCATTTTAAAAATGCCATAAAGTCAATTATCCTCAATTTAGTTTCTTGGCTTGACAAGGATATTGAATTCTGGAGATAAACCTATTTCCAGAGCCTCATGTATTTTTCTTTTAATTGGATGATGGACCATGTTGTAGTAGCACTAACAACAGAAGCATTTGTTAAAAACAGAAAGGTCCAAAGCAAGGGTGCAATATAAATATTTAAGTTTGGAGCCAAAGAAAACAGAAAAGGCATATTCTTTAATAGACACTATTATACCCCTGACAAAGCACTGTTCTAGCAGAAAAAGAACTAATAAATTCAAATTTTTAATGTTTTTTTTTTGGAGAAACCTCAACAACCTTCTTGGAGAAACAAACTGAGGCATCCTAGAAGCATTGTCCTAGAAATTCATGCATGGATATCTGCAAAAGGCAATTATGTACTAAAATGGAACAACATTTTTAAGAAAGAAGGTAAAATTGTAAAGCCACCTACAAAACACACCTAGGAAAGAGAAAAAAGTACAAAGAAGGAAAGAAAAATTATAAGGTTTCAAAAAACAAAATATAGAACAGTTTCCACAAACTTTGACATGCAGCTTGGTCCTGCCATATAGGGCGGAAATTATAGTATAGAATGTTTCTAAGGAGAGAGGATACATTACAAGTAAAAACTAGAAGTTTTCAAGTTTTAGGCATATAATCTTTATCATTAGCTTAGTACTCTAAAATATATCACTATTAGAACATTCAAATCAGTGGCATTGAGGAAAACTACAGAAACCTCTACAAGCCAGTCAACCAGAATCCCCCGCATACTCTGAGTGATATCTCGCTGCACTGTTTCCATAAAATTAGAACATGGCCTTCGGTTGAGCTGAAGAAATGAAAGATTAAATTATAAGTAAGCACAACTGTCTTGTGAGAAATGAGGTAAAAAGAGAGTGAAAGTTATCCATCTCTAGTCCTGGTAAAAACATAAATCCAGCTATAAAGCTACTGTAAACACACACTCACACATCGATATACACATGCAAGCACATAAGCTTTTAAAGAGTTTTGAAATACACTACAAGTTGCACAAGGATCTTATAGGATCAAGACATGCATGATAACTTGCTCATAAGATCATAAGTTACAACCAGATATGAAAATCTGGTGACCAAATCAGAACAGGAGACCAGATCATAAAAAGAGAATGGTAGATCATATCCGTCAAACCAAACCATGGAAGTTCTCAGTTTTCTCTTTGGTATTCCCTCTTTTTAAGGTGTCCTATTTTCTGCATAAATAAATCTATGGATCCTACAAATATTCAGTTCATGGTATTTTTGGCAGTCCATGAAGCATTTTTAAAGTTGAACAGTCGTGAAGAAGGCAACAAACTTTGAGGAAAGGCGAACATTTTATTTCTTTCTTTTTTACCTTCTCTTATTGTTTTATTTGGTTATGTACAATTCTTGAAGGCTGTAGTACTAATGTTAATGGAGCAGCAATAAAGGAATTAACAAAGCTGAATTATGAAATTAGTAGGAAAATCTATTTATGTTGTGCACCCTAAATTGAATTGTTTATATTGATTTGAGGTAGTTAGTCTTTCTACGCTAAGTGTCTGCTTGTTTATTTGAAAGCACATTGTTCCTCTCCTTTTTTCTCCATTTTTTTTGGAGGGCCAGCCCCTCCAAGTTCATTCCAAAATAAAAAGAAAAGAGGAACAAACCTAGAAAAACCAAAAAGGAAAAATGGTGGATGAGGAAAAGGAAAAATGAAAGTTCATACAAGTCAAAGACCAGAATCTACAGCACAAACCTCTGCAACATGCAAATTGTTATAGATTTCAGGGGCATAGAGGCTACACAATTGAGGATCCTTGTCATCAGAATCAATATCCTTAACATCTGGATTGCTTGATGTTGTCAGCTTTCCATCAAAGCTACCCTTTTCTGCTGTACCAATTGAAACAGTGTCACTGTTGTTTACACATGATCTTATACAGTACAATGAAAAAGGCCAAAAAGAACAACCCCCTGCCACGCACACACACAAAAACCACACCCATGCTACCAATTTGATCTCACAAAAAGCATCAATCAGATACACAAACTTCACTAACATTATAAATAAAACTAAAAAAACAAAACCAATTGACCCAACCTTATTTTCATGACCTTTATATAACTTGATAAATACATATTGGCTGAAGAATGACATAATAAACATGAGTATGCTGCATCAAGAAAGCTCCATGCAAATAATACCTTGTTAATCATAATGTGTTCTATGCATGTGGCAGGACAATGTGAAACAAAATATTAGGAGACTAAAGAACTGAAAAAAGCTTATTGGGAAATTGGATTCACAGCCCGATTGAGGTTCATGTCATTTGCCCAAATCATTTCATCTATTTGTCAAACTCTAGTCCAAAAGGCACCTCTTACTTGGAACCCCACCACCTAAGTCAACCAGCCATCACGCTGGTGAGATTAGAGCAATACAACTGCAAAGTGTTAAGTTTTGCATATTTAAGTTTCCATATTTTGGATTTTGAGCGAGGAATTTGTTTTTAAATTATTATACCACTTTCACATTGTAAGAAATTTTAATATATTCATTTAAAACTTGACTTACCATTTATCAATTCATCATTTAAAAATGACTAATTACCACTAGCCACTAGCCCTTGTTGGATTTCCCATATAATTTCTTGTAGGCCTTAAATTAGGATTTTTTTTTTTTTTTTGCTAATTTTTTCCACACTTAATTGCTAATATTGAATATCCAGCAATGCATAAACATAATATCTAGAATTATGCCCATAGAGATCTCCATGGAACTCTCAAATTTGACGGGATGCTAGAAAAGCAAGAAACTGCCACAAAGATGACACATTTTTCTTCTAAACTACCAAGTTCATAACCTAGGCAAGCAATCATTCATATCATTAATACATAAAAGTTAACAAGTTTGTAGGTGAATTGAAAGACAATGCAAACCTTCATTTGAAGAGCTGTGGAGTTGTGAAGCAATTTCAGAACAGTGTTTTTCAACCTGATTGTCAGCTATGCCACATTTCCTTAAGGTAGTTCTTGAAGTTAACTGGGAAGGTAAATTCCCATCTATAGTCAGACATATAACTTCAGGTTCAATTTCCTGTTTTTCTACTTCTTGAGCCACTGTTGCCTTCGGATCAGCTGAAAGAAGTGATATTTCTACAGTAACAGAAGGAGCCACCTTGGGTAACATCACCCAACCTTTCCTAGCCTGCTTGCTGTTCCTTTTCTGGCAATCAAAAAATTGTGATTCTTGAGTAAAGAAAAATGGAAGCCTGTTTGTCTGAGACAAATTAAACAATAAATCTTTGCACTAACAAGAAATTTTTTTAAGAAAATGAATCATATGATTAAAAATGAACTTTCCATTCAGTTCTATTTTTACATGATCAATAACAAAAAGAATTTATTTAAGATCAATATATTCTAAACGCTGCTCAAAATCCAATCAAATAATTGAATCTAATCTTTAACTTTTTGTGGTGTCTTTTTATCTGCTCATGCAATGTAAGTGTCTACCAAAATTTGAACTCTATGAAAACAACCAACTTGACAGTATTAGTGAATCAAATATGCCTATTGACATTGAGAATTGCACACTAAAACAAAGACAACAGACATATTAGAAGAATAGCAACCTGAATTTTAGTAGCATCAATGCAGTTCATGTACAAATTTTCACAGCAAATATTTGCGACATCCTTAAGCACTGCCCTCTTCTTACACTGAGGAGCTGTGGTAGCAGAAGCTGCATTGTTCTTCTCCTCCAAGGCTGGCCTTTTTAAATTTGATTGTGAAGTCCGCTTCTGTTCTTGTGGCATGGAAGCATTTTTAGGAAGCATCTGCTTAGATGCACGGTATGTAGCAGCTCGAGATCGTGTTACTCGAGTGGTCAGTTCTTCAGCATTAGCAGTAGCCCAATTTTCTTTCTCCATATTTACAGGCCTTAGAGAAGAACAGGAGAATTTACACAGAAAGATGGATCATCAAAACTGCAACCAAGAGACCAGTGCAGGACCAAGTAAATAGAAGAGCCAATACAGGAAAAGGAGGGTATAGCAATCCAAAGTGCAGAAGCAATAAGATGCTTATACAATGGACCAGGATAAAAAATAAGCATGAAAAACAGAAGAACGGAACAAAAACTCTTTTCTCATAAGGCAATTTTTTCAGAAGCTACAAAAGAAGGATCAATCCATAAAGCCATGATGATTGAAGCAGATAACTATCATATCCTGCTCACAAAACTACATAGGTTGGCATTAGCCCTTTGATTTTAAAAAGATAAGGTGATCTACCAGTCTACATTGCTACAATGCAAGGAAATCTAATGCTATTTCAATGCTTCGCTAGTTCATATTTTTTTAAAGACAGATTTCCATCTAAAATATTTCATTACTTTTTCCTTTTTTTTTGTCAGAATTGCACCCAGTTCGAAATTTACCCCAAGATTCCAAATTAATCAGATTAACAATGCTAGGCTAATTTACCAATTCGACAAGAAAACCAAAACAACTCAATAGACATGTCACCATACACTTCCCTGGTTTAGTTGATTAGATATTGCCCAACTCCCATCAAGCATGTTGCCACATTACATGAAACCTTAAGCAAAGAAGAGTAGGAAATGGATATGCAAATTAAACCAAGCAATTTCTAGGTGTAAGAACTATTTAAGAGGACAACTAAACTCAAAAGAGCCTTAAATCCTGACAACTTGGCATTGGATACTTTACAACCTTCTTAACTCACATTCTTTTTCACCATCCTCTGGTGCTCACAGCATCTTCAGAATGAATCAAGTCACTCTTTACTGGCGCAGATGTTCACTTATACCAAAACAATCTAGAAACTCCCTCATCTTATGGCAATGCCCTTGTACCATAAGACTTAGCTAGCCTTATAGCCATCTTTTCTTGCATATCGTTCACTTTCCTAACATTACTAAGTAATGAAACATTAAATTGACCAAGGAAAACTTACATTTGACCATATAAATCTTTGACTAAGCAAGGTATATGGGTATTTTTCCATTCTCATCTCCCTTATTTACAACACGTTGATGAGGCAGGTTTTAGTTTCTTGACACTATAAGTTGCATCTACGAGTTACTGGGTACTTGTTTTATCCAACAGAGAAGACAAAACTTTGGTGTAGCTAGATCAAGGGACCTAGCATCAGAGCCTAATCTGATTAGCATGATATATCATAAACAAACATGACATGTTGAACTATATAACCATTTCAGAAAAGAGGAATGTGATCATACTCTCCCCCTTGATTTTATTTTCATTTAACATTTAACATTCTCATCAGCTCTAAGTCTAACTTACAAACATTGTATATAATTAGGTGTGGCAGTTTTTAAAATTGTCTTTGTATTTTTTCCATTCCATACCCAAATTTACCCTCTTATCTTTTGTCTCTTAATTGGTGATGCCGACTTCTCCACAGCTGACAAACTTTTGGTTCAATAACAGAGACAATTTAGTGTGCCCTTGTGTACAAAACAATAGAACAAAGCAAACAAATATAAGACGAAGAAAATTATGGGTCCTCCCAGTTGAATTATAGATTTTAAGCATTTTCGAAACAGGCTTGTTAGCATGAAAATCAAATTTGAAACAAAAGATTTCAAAACTGAAACGTGAGCTGTGTACACCGAAAAATATTAGGGTAATGATAGTTTGAATTAAAACTTGCGCAGACGAGGTTCCAGGTTTCCAAAATTACAGCAAGTCTCAAAAAGAAGGTATGAAAATGACAAATTATACATATAGATCAATACATCGTCAAACTAAAACTGTAACCATCCATGGTATTGTAGATCAACTGGGAAATCCGGTCAAATGGGAATAAGTTCCTGGAATAATTCTCCAGAAAAGAACTTTTTCAGGCTGCATTCATCTTGACCGACATCTATCATGTTTCCCTGATTTGCATTGAGAAAAAACAATCACATTGCCACGAAAAAATTCTTTTTCTCCAGAAAAGCTTTCCATCAAAAGAACAAAACCCAGGAGAAGACCAAGAAGACAAAAGATCAAGAATGTACGACAAAGAAAGGAGAAGATAAGATCAAATACAAACATAAACCAAACTCATCGCTCCCCTTGGATAAGACATCAGAACACAGAGTAAATTAAGCTCGTAAAATGCGAGAAAATCTCCGACACAATCAAGAAAACAGAGAGTTAAAAAATATATATGAATTATAAATTTAAAAAAATTTACACATCCCCCACTTGGTTGCCGAGAAAACGAAGGAAACAAAAAGAAAATTTCGAGTCATATCCTTTCTGTTATTCCTGTTTCCAAAAAGAAGAAAAAAGTCAACTCAAATATGCTCAATGGTACCACCACACTCACTACAGTGGAGCTCTTTTTTTCTTGGGTCCCAACCGATCTCCCATTCCCAGATTTCAAAAAACTCCAGATTCTTTTCCCTTTCCCCCACACTTTCTCGTCAACCAAACAAAGAAACAAACAAACAACAAACCCTAATCGATCTACAAATCCACCACCTCAAAAGGTTGAAATTTGAGATTACAAAAGCATAAAAGCGTTTATTACTTTGACCAATGTTGACCTGAGCCTATCTTCTGAGCTCCAAGACCTCTCTCCAACGGTGACAAGAAGAGAGAGTAGAGAGACAGAGAGAGTGTGAGTGCGATTGTCCGAAGAGAAGCGCAAGAAAAAGAGATGTTTCTGGAGACAGAGAACGTGTGAGAGATGCGTGAGCGGGACGGTGGTGAAGTTTGAAACTCAGAGAAACGTAGAAATAAAATAATAATAATAAATGATATTTACCATTTTCTTTTATTAATTTATTATTCTCATCATTAACGTACTGCTGCTCTATTTTATTTTTTTCAAATTATTTTTGGGTAGTTGAATTGACTTTATTGCCTGCAATCAAACCGTTATTAATATTCTTTAATAAAAAAGATTATATATGCTTTTAATTTATTAAAATTTTCTCAATAAATGTTTCTTAAAATTATTTTTTTCAAAATATTTGAAATATTGTTAATGATTTCGTTCGGAATTTAACGTTATAAGATTTTTTACATATAAAATTGAAAAAATAAAATTATCAATTTCGATATATCCGGAATTAGTCAATAGTTAGAATATTAATAGTCTATTTGGATAAAATTTAATTTCTAAATTTTAACAATAAAAATGAGGGAAATAAATAATTTAAAATAAATTGTTTGAAAAAAAAAAATTCTTACAATACAGATAAATGAAGTTCAAAAAGTTGAAATTTTGGTTAGTACGAGGAAAATAAAATAAAAGAAAATAAAAAATAAATTTAATTTAATAAATTATTTTTATATTTTTTTAAATTTATTTTTGCTATTGTCCTCTATTATCAATAAATAATTTAAAAATATATAAATTATTAATAATTTAATTATATTTGATTTTTTTTTATGTATTTTTCATTACGGAATCAAATATGAAAAAAAACCATTATTAAATGATCAAATACAAGCTTAGAAAAATTTAAATCTGTAATATTGTGATATTATGGTTGCTTCTTAAAATATATATATATATATTATAATTTTTTAAAATATTTTAAATTTTTTTTAAAATGAAATACGATAAATTTTCATAATTGCCCTTAAATGTAAATGCAATCCAATAGTTATTAATATTATTCAATAAAAAGATTATATATGTTTTAAATTTACTAAGATTTTCAAATGGTTATTAAAATGATTTTTTTTTAATATTGAAATAATGTTAATGATTACGTTTGGAATTGAACGTTATAAGATCATTTTATAAATAAATTTGAAAAGCTAAAATTAGGAATTAGTCAATAGTACAAGATAATTGTGTTATACTCAAGATATTAATAGTCTATCTCGATAATTTTTATTTTTTATTTTTTAGCAATAAAAAATTAGGGAAATAAATAAATTCAAGTTGAAAATATAGAACATAAAGATTATGTTTAGTTCCATAAAATATGAGAGAGAAAAAAAGTAAAAAATAGATTCAAAGTCAATAAAATATTTTTATATATTTTTTTAAATTTATTTTACTTATTTTATAAAAAGATTAAAGTTATTTTTTGTTCTCGTAAAATTTAAAGAAAAATGCATAGGAAATAAAATAAAAAGGTAAAGTAAAAATTGAAATAAAATAAAAAAATAAATTTAAAGTCCATAAATTATTTTTGCTTGCTATTTCAAATTTATTTCATTTATCTTAATTCGTCAATATAAAGATTAAATAAATTTAAAATATATAAATTTTTAATTAATTTTAATTATATTTTATTTTATTTAACATTTTTAATAAGACAAACAAATATGTGAAAATCATTCTTCTTAATATTTTTTTTCTTTGTTTAATGCTTTCAAGAACCAAATATTGCTTAAATAATTTTAACGTCCATAAACTTTTAAATAGTTTTTAATTATGTTTAATTTTATTTTATATTTTTCATTATAAAACCAAATATAAAAAAATCATTTTCTTTTAACATTTTATTAAATAATCATATTTAATAAGTTAAGAGCAGGGCTAAGTTGCAAGTGCCGCACGCAAGCTTAAAACATCTGGGACATTATGATTGTTGGTTAAAAAAAATCAAATTATAATTTTCCTAAATGTTTTTTTTTTTTTTTTCAAAAAGTGAAATGTGATGAATTTACAGAATTAGCCTTCTTGTGTAAATTTATTTACGTGTGACTGAGACAGGTCATGGAGTGGGCTTTGATTATTGTTTAAATTTAGGATGATGATAACATCACCCAGAAGTGGGGAAGGACAACACAGTTTTTGGTTTTGTAACGGAGGGATTGGACTTTGACGGAACTTTTAAAAGTTGGGATAAAAATATATTAAAAATAAAACACTCCCTATGAAAATATATGTAAAAGAATCTCTAATTTTTTAAATAAGTATTATCTTCGCCTAATTAAAAAAATATATATTTTTTAATGTGTCATCAAATTATTCCCTAAAATATCCATTTTTTTACTTATCATGTCATCAACATCATTTAATAACTAAAGTCTTTTATGTAAATGTTTCATTTCTTTTTACATTTATTATTATTATTATTTTATTATTTATTTTTTTGCCTTTTAGAAACAAATACAAATTATTATTTTTTCCATGAACAAACATCTCATAACAAATTAAGAACGTCTCATAGCAAATTAAGACATTTTGAAGAGTGTGTACATTAAAAATGAAAATAAAAATCACAAATAATAATAATAATAATAATAATAATAATAAATCTAAAAGAAAACAAAACACTTACATGAAGGAGTTTAGTTATTAATTGATGTTGATGACATAACAAATAAAATGAGCATTTTACGGAATAATTAGATGACTGATTAAAAAATACATGTATTTCAAATTATCTTTATATAGATGAAGATGATGCTATTTTAAAATTTTTGAGGTTCCTTTTTCCATGTATTTTCATCTTAGTGAATCAAAACCCATTTTTTTCCTGTAAAATAAGCAAACTAATTACGTGCATCTGTAGACTAATTACGTTAAAGCAATATCTCAATTAGTGTTCTTTTATGTATAAATTTTAAAAAGTGTGTGATAGATTATATAATTTCAATTTTAAAAAATTATTATAATAAAAAATAGTCTAATATTTTCATAATGAAAAAGGAAAAAAAAATATTCTTTAAAAATCTATAAATTAAAAAAAAAAAAATCTTTTATCTAGAAAAGCTAACAAGATTGTAAAAAAAAAAAAAATCATTGTTTTCTCCTTGTTTTTCTATTTTCTTTTTGTTAAATTTGATTTCATTGTAATAATGCGTTAAAATATATATAAAAAAATTTATAGAGAGTAAGTTAAAGAAAACTGTTTTTGATGACTAATTCTATATAAAAATAAGTCAAGAAAATTATTTTTGGTTTAAATTTAAAGAATTTTGTGGTTGAAAACAAATGAAAATTTTTAAAAATTATTCTCAAAACTTATTTATAAAAACTATATATATATATATATATATATTAAAAAGATGGAGAATATTTTAAAATTTATGTATCATTTTAGTGCTAAAACCAATCTAAACATACTCAAACCTTAATAGCATATATCAAATGCAAAAATAAATGAAAAGCCGAAACATATCTTTGGTAATTAATGGTTTGAGAATCCGGAAATCAAATTTGATGTTCAAATGGGTTGAAGTGCTTCTAAACCCTTAATTAATCTCAAAACGATGGTGTATATATGTGTCTGAATAAAAATTAAAGGTTCAAGGACTTAACCATGAAGGTTCTATTTATATTCACTATGTCCATCACAAAATCAATGATATAATTTGTGGTTGTTAATGACAATCAAAAGGAAAACTAAATAAAAAAAAAAATCTCACAATATTATAAGTCAAATTTCTGAACCCATTTGGGAAAGTCTAGCATTATTCCTAAAATCGATGAAAGATTATGGGTTAGATTTTTGACATGTTTAGAAAAATCTAACATTTTCCACTTGGTTCATATATTCCATCATTCACCATAGTAAGAAACAAAATACACGAATAATGGTGATATATTATCTAAAACGAGTATTATCTTCCATATATCACAATGCATTAGTGATAAAATTCTTCATTTCCATTATCACCCAAAACACAAAAACAAGATATATGTATACTAAGCATTCAAATTATGCCTTCCACTGTTGTCTAAGAACATACCTGAGTCCATTGTTTTCCAACGATGAATACAATATGGATCTTCTAAGGCTGTAGAGGGCACCACCTCTTTCTGAATTCTCTCAGACGATGGGAGCAAAAGAGAAACAGGTCTGTTATAATTCCAAAATTGATGTGATTGTTACCAAAATGAACAGACCTTTGACCTTTTATACCCTCCTACCTTAGGGACCATACCCATTGGGCTATTGGGCCTCATGAGTCTTAGGTCCATCATCTAAGGCCCGTGATGGCGTTGGGCTCTATACATAGGTGGTCCATACTCTTGAACAAACAGAAAACAAATACTGTAAGAGGTGAATAGCTTAGTCATGAACTATTGTTAGATATGTGAGTCCATATCTTAACAATCTCCCACTTGGACTACATATATTACAAAACAATGTTCATGAAAGTACTTTATTGAGATCATCTTCACTATCCTATTTTAATATCCTTAAACAATCCGGTCTACTAGTTATGCTAGCGTAGGATCAAAGCGGCCTTCGTTAATCATAATTATAACTAGACCCATCAATGATCACAACATTAACAAAATTAGCAACATGGATCAAGTATGGATGTGTAGCATGGAAATTATATAGAATGTGATCTCTAATATGTCTATTTCCAATTGGTTCCACTTTATGACTAAAAAATAGTCAAATTCCACTTTCAACACTTGATGCTAAACTGCTTCTTAAAGTCGTCATTTCAATTCAGAGTATTCAAACACAATAGTCTTTTAAAATCAAGGTCTGTACAGATAACACAACATGATATCACATCAAGAAAACAAATACAAAATCTAAATACAAACTCCTACTATACTGGCACATCATCAATGTGTACAACACCCATATGTGTGACATGCTCATGATATACTTTGGGTGGCAAACCCTTAGTGAGCGGATCCGCAATCATGGAGTTCGTGCTTATGTGTTCAATCGATACTTGAAGACTTTGATCTCTTTCTTTTACAACCAAGAACTTGATGTCAATGTGTTTGAACTTTGACGAACTTTGGTTGTTCTTAGAATACAATTCTGCAGCCTTATTATCACAATTGATTCTCAATGGTTTCTCAACCTCATCAATAATTCGTAACTAAGTGATAAAATTCCGCAGCCATATCCCATGGTTTGATGCCTCATAGCAAGCTATAAATTCTGCCTCCATGGTGGAAGAAGCAATGAGTGTTTGTTTAACACTTTTCCATGACACTGCTCCTCCAGCCAACATGAAGATGTAGTCTGAAGTGGATCTCTTATTGTCAAGACATCCTACGAAATCGGAGTCCGAATATCCCACGATCTCCAAATGATTGGATCTGTAGTATGTGAATATATAGTCTTTAGTTCTTTGTAAATACCGCATAACCCGTTTTGCCTTTTTCCAGTGATCCATACCTGGGTTACTCAAATATCTGCCTAACATTCCAACAATGTACGCAATATTCGGACGCGTACAAACTTGTGCATACATGAGACTTCCTATGGCCAAGGCATAGGGAAATCTCCCCATATCCTTCTTCTCAAGTTCATTTTTCGGACATTGGTGCAAACTAAATTTATCGCCTTTTGCTACAGGTGTGTCTCCTGGTGCACAATTGCTCATGTCAAATCTACTCAACACTTTATCAATGTAGGCCTTTTATGATAGCCCAAGTATACCTCTTGAACGATCCCTATAGATTTGTATACCCAACACAAAAGATGCATCACCAAGATCCTTCATATCAAATTTACTAGATATAAATCGCTTGGTTTCATGCAAAAGTCCCACATCACTACTTGCAAGTAGAATATCATCAACATATAGCACCGAGATAATGAATTTTCTCCCACTGAACTTGAGGTATATGCATTGATCAACGGTGTTCTCCTTAAAACCAAATGAAGTGATCATCTGATCAAACTTTCAATACCATTGTCGGGATGCTTGCTTTAAACCATATATGGACCTTTTTAATTTGCATACAAGTTGCTTTGAATCATTATACTCAAAGTTCTCCGGTTGCACCATGTATATAGTTTCATCAATGTTACCATTAAGAAACGCAGTTTTAACGTCCATTTGATGCAACTCTAAATCATAATGAGCTACAAGTGCCATGATAATTCTAAAGGAATCCTTTGACGAAACTGGTGAAAAGGTCTCCTTATAATCAATGTCTTCCTTTTGAGTGAAACCTTTTGCAACTAGGCGTGCCTTATACCTAACAATGTTGCATTTTGAATCCCGCTTGGTCTTAAAAATCCATTTACAACCAATCAATTTTACACCTTCAGGCAACTCTACTAGGTCCCAAACACCATTGTCTTTCATTGATTTCATCTCATCCTTCATGGCTTCTATCCACTTTTCAGAGTTAAAACTTTGTTTGACTTGACTAACTGAAATTGGATCATCTTCGAGACCCATGTCAAACTCATGTTCTTAGAGATATACAACATAATCATCTGAAATTGTACTTCTCCTTTCTCTAGTGGATCTCCTCAGTGGCACTTGTACTTGAGTTTCTTGAGGTTGTTGAGTTACCTCTTCATGAACTTGAATCGGTTCCATAACTTGAGCAAGAGGAATTTCAGGTGTGTCCTGAATTTCTGTTATCGACTATACATTCTGAATAGTGTCATCAAACATAATATGACCATGTCCAGTTGTAGGAATACTAACATATTCCTCTTCAAAGACTACCTTCCTTAATGGTTATCTCTCACTTAACTCAACATCCTCAATGGATTTAGCATTACCCGTTTCAAAGAAGGATCTAGTTGAGGGGTCATAAAATTTGAAGTCTCTCAACCTTTCAGAATACCCTACAAAGTAGCAGCTGACTGTTCTGGAGTCTAATTTCTTTTCATTTGGCTTGTAAGGCCTAGCTTCAGCTCGACAACCCTAAACATGGAAGTGCCTAATACTAGGTTTCTTGCTAGTTCATAACTCATATGGGGTTTTGGCTACTGCTTTGCTTGGTACTCTATTCAAAATGTAAACTGTAGTTTTGATAGCCTCACCCCAAAGTGATTCTGGTAAGGTAGAATGATTGATCATACTTCTTACCACATCCTTAAGAGTATGGTTTCGCCTCTCTACTACACCATTTTGGCTTGGAGTCCCTGGCATGGTGTACTAAGGAACGATACCACACTCCATCAAATATTTGGAGAATGGCCCTAGACATTGTTCTCCTGATCCATCATATCTACCATAGTATTCACCTCCACGGTTAGATCTAACGGCCTTTATTTTCTTGCTTAGTTGGTTCTCAACTTCAGCTTTGAAATTCTTGAACACATCCAATGACTGAGGTTTCTCATGAATCAAATAAAGATAGTCATAACGCGAGTAATCATCAATGAAAGTGATAAAATATTGTTGTTCATTTCAAGAAGTTGTAGGGAATGGACCACAAACGTCTGTATCTATCAATTCTAAGACGTCACTGCACCTATTGCCATCATTTTTCCTCATTTTTGTTTGTTTACCTTTAATGCACTCTATATAGACTTGAAAGTCTGAGAAATCAAGTGGATCAAGAATTCCTTCTGACACAAGCCTTTAAATATGTTGATTTGAAATGTGACCCAAATGTTTGTGTCATAACATTGATTAATTCTCATTTATTAATTTTCGCTTAATGCCATAATTACTTGAATGCAAGGTTTCATTTCCATTAGTGACATTTATGTTCAATTTGTATAATTTGTCTGTTAGACTACCTGTACCAATAACCTTTGAATTTAGATTAAGACTAACCATTCCATTTCCAAATGAACAACAATATCCAAATTTATCCAAACATGAAATAGAAATTAAATTCCGTCTAAACGACGGTACTACAAAAGTCGCTTCCAAATCCAAAGTACATCTAGAGTCCAACTGTAGTCTAAAAAGACCAATAGCCTTGACTGCAGCCTTGTTGTCATTTCCCACGTAGATGTATCTTTCACCATCAGTTGGCATTCGGCTCCTTAGACAACCCTGCATAGTGACACTTATGTGAGTAGTTGCACCCGTATCTATCCACCAAGTGTCAGTAGGCACTACAGCTAAATTAATATCTGAACAAACAAAATTAAGAAGTGTACATTTCTTTTCAAGCCAAGCAATGTATTTGGTACATGTCTTCTTCATATGACCAGCTTTTTTGCAAAAGAAGCAAGTGATCTCATTATCTTGTTTCTTCTGCACCTTCTGCTTTGATGTCTCATAAACTGCAGTTTGTTTTCCTTTATTGTCCCTCTTTCTTTTCTTATTGGCACCAAATCGCTGAGATGTGGAAGCCAAGTAAGCACTTTCTATCTTCTCTTATTTCAATCTTTCTTCTTCTTGTACACACTAAACAATAAGCTCATTCAAAGTTCATTTCTCATTTTAAGTGTTGTAATTGATTTTGAATGGACTGAATTGTGTAGGCAGAGAGACCAAGACCAAGTGCACGAGTATGTCTTCCGACAACTCTAACTTTAGTGCCTTGAGTCTAGTCACAAGATTAGACATTTCCATAATGTATTCCCTTATATTCCCTTTCCTTTTATACCGCATAGAGACAAGCTTACTAAGAATAGTGTTTGTCTCAACCTTTTCGTTTGCAGCGAATCAGTTTGCTATCTGGTCCAAAAATGTCTTGGCTTGGGTTTCCTTAAGTATTGCACCCCTTATAGCTTCTGGACTTGAGTACTTCATAATCATTAGACTCATGCGATTGGATCACTCCCATTTTTCCATAGCAGACCTTTGCTTAGCAGTGCTGGCACTAGTAAAATCTGAAGGACGATCCACTCTTAATGCATAGTCTATATCCATGCACTCGAGCACAATTATAACGTGCTCCTTCCATTTCTTGAAGTTTGTGCCATTAAGCACAGGAATGTTATTGACATTTGCAGATATAGAAGATATTGAAATAATAATGAAGCTCACAATCAGTCATATAAACATCACACATACATGAATAAATAAAATTTAAACATATATATGCATGTGGACATACAACAAGATACCTAGCACAAACATCAATATTCAGTCTTTGGACGGAAATATCAACTTGTAATTGACATCCTTTTACAAATTAATTCATAAATATTGATAATAAAAACCCGAAAACAATATGTTTGTCTTTGGACTAACATATTGAATGCAAGATAAACCTTATATGTTACATATTCATGATTACTTTATTTATTATTATATAAAAAATAATCCTCCTTTGGGTTGATTATTTTATACAATAATAACATGCTTACACATTTCAAAATAAATAAAATTACGTAATACAAATTACTTTGGCAACAAATATACATAATTCATTTATTTTAAAATATTAAACATAAATACAGCAAGCAATAATTCAAAAAAAAAAAATTATGCACAAACCATGTATGTACACAATCCTCACATGGCCCATTTTATGCATGATTCATAAGACATTAAAAGGATACCTAATTACTTCACATGCAGTACATGTATATAAATTTCCCACAGCACAAAAAAAAAAAAAAAAAAAAAAGAATATAGACACTCTCAAATTATTCCATCTTCATTATGGCATAATTTTAAAAAACTTGGCAATATCAGACGCTTTAAAAGGAACCCATCTAACATCCAACTGGCAGCGGTGTCAGTAGCATTACCGGAACCATCTTCGAACGACGCCGGCTGCGAAATGCCATCAGACTACGCCTGGACAGCGTCTGAACACTGCATGGGACTACGCCTGAATGGCACTTGTAACGGACACCTTAATGGCGCCTATAACGGACGCCAACAACCCCTCCAATCACACCTGAACAATGTCTGAATGCCGCGTGGGATGACACCTGAAAATGGCGCTTCAATGGCACCTAAACGACATCGAAATGGCGCCTTCTGATCCCTAACACAACGTCGTTGACTGGCGGAGTGGCATCCAGCGTTGCTCCGATCGCTTGAAGTGGCGCCAGAATGGCGCTCCTCCAGGCGGCGTCACCTTCTCTGTTCGCCAACGATGCCGAGAACGGCGTGGCTAGGAGCCCACAACAGCGCCAAAGTGGCACTCCTTACCGGCATGAGAATGTGCTTGATTGTCACCTGAACCGCGCCTAAAATGGACACCTGAACGGCGGCTGTAACAACGCTTGAACGGTGCCTTGAATGGCATCTGAACAACGTCTTTTTAATGCCTGGAAACGCCGTCGGAATGATGCCTAAACTGCGTCCATTTTGAACGCTTGAACGCCCCAAATTTATTATCTTTTGATTTTGATTTTTTTTAAAGAGTTTTGGTGAAAATGGGAGGCTCTGATACCAATTTGATAAAATTCTTCATTTCCATTATCACCCAAAACACAAAAATAGGATATATATATATATATGTATACCAAGCATTCAAATTATGTTTTCCACTGTTGTCTAAGAACATACCTGAGTCCATTGTTTTCTGACGATGAATACAGTATGGATCTTCTAAGGTTGTGGAGAGCACCACCTCTTTTTGAATTCTCTCAGACGATGGAAGCCGAAGAGAAATAGGTCTGTTCTAATTCCAAAACTGATGTGATTGTTACCAAAATAAATAAACCCTTGACCTTTTATACCTTCCTGCCTTAGGGACCATACCCATTGGGTTATTGGGCCTCACGAGTCTTAGACCCATCATCTAAGGCCTGTAATGGCGTTTGGCTCTACACATAGGTGGCCCATACTCTTGAACGAACAGAAAACAAATACTATAATAGGTGAATAGCTTAGTCATGAACTATTGTTATATATGTGAGTCCATATCTTAACAATTAGGTCTCTTAAACACTTGCCTCCATTAATGAATAAAACCTATATTTATTCTGGGTCGAAATATTAGCAATATTTTTCAAATGAATGAATGTGTACACAAATTAGAAACAAATACGAGAATAGAGTTTCCTCACAAATAACATTCGTCCTTACAACAAAAATTATACAAATGAACCAAGTCTCATTCTATCAACATGATCTTGAATTTTGATAGTGACATGTCTTTTATCATAGGATCAACTATCACCGATTTAGTGCCGATGTATTCAATAACCACTATTTTCTCCTTAACATGTTCACTTATGGTTAAATACTTGATGTCAATGTGTTTACTTCAACTATCATTTTTGTTGTTTTCAACCATAAAAAATGCCGTTAAATTGTCATAATATATTCTCAATAGCCTAACATATCATATGTAATGTTTTTAATGAGAAGTCAAGAAAATTGTTTATGAAAATTGTTTTAGTTATTAAATTTTTAAACAAAATTTTGTTGTTGAAAACAAATTAAAACTATTTTTAAGAATTATTCTTAAAAACTATTTTATTATTATTATTATTATTATTATTATTTCGAAATTTTTGTTATACATATATCATAGGTTAATTCACGGTGTAAAATAATTTTTCGTTGCTTGATTTTAATCATAAAATTAAGATTACATTTAAATTACTTTTAAGAAGAAGAAAAAAGAAAAACATATTTGACAACAAGAAAGTAAAAAACAATTTTTTTTTTCTTCTTAAAAACAAAAAAATAAAGTGTTTTTTATAAAATATTTTAAATGTTTTCACTTGTCTTCTAATAATTGTTTTAGAAAATAATAAGATAAATATGAAAAATAATTGAAAATAAAACATTGCATAAAAATATATTTTTTTAAAAAAATTAGAAATATAAAAAATAAGTTTTCAAGCATACTTTTATTATTAAAAAAAGGTCATAAAATGTTTTTAAAAACTATTATCTGTCCTACTTACATGTCATGGGAGAGAGTTTCTTAACCACTAAAAAAAAGTGAAGATTAAATATAATTTTCAAAATATTATGAATCTTAGACTTTAAATTAGTTATTTCCAAAATTATGTAACTCTTTTAAAAATAATTTATAATAAATGTTAGTGGGTGTTTGGTAATCCAACCTGATAACTTAAAGTAACTTAACAACTTAATTTAAGTTATTATGTAAATTAAGTATGTTTGGTAAAATAACTTAATAATATGATTCGAATTAAAAAAAGAAAACTTTAAGTAATAAATAAAAATAATTAACTTACTCTTTAAGTCCACGTCTTTATTTTATTTTTTTACCCTTATTTGTCATAATTACCTCAACAATCTTTTTTATTACTCTACTCTTACTAAAAGTTTTTTGCCCTAATTATAATTTATAAGGATAAATATTTCAATTTGATGATTTAGAACAAGTTTTAAATTAATTTTTTTCAAACAATGATAATATTTAAAGTAAAAATTAAGTAATAAGTTTTAGCAACTTAAGTATAATTTAACTTAAAGTCAACTTAAATCATTAAATAATAAGTATTAAGTTTTTTCCAAATACCTCCTTAAGCTCCTACTATATATACATATAGTAAATTGCATTTGCAACTCAATTTCAAATAATAGAGAAATAATTGGATCATTACATACAAACAAATGATGGAAAACAAATAGAGAGATTGAAAAAGGTGATAGTAGAATACAACATTAGTGAGATTGAGTGGGTCGCATTTTTGTTCAATAATGAGGTGATTGCTCCAAAAAATATAATTAGAGACAAGAAAGGAATTTTCTCTACCTTATTGGGTGGGGAAATTTTGTTTCAATGAAATAGTTTAAAATTTAGTATCCTATTCGTGATTGAGTAAGCCCATCTCTTAGACCATTGACCACAAATTTGGAACCAACCCTATTCAAATTTAGATTCTTTCATTTTCTCTAAGAGTAGGATACATCCAATTATTTGCTTCTATAAATTTTGGACTTGGTCCTTGGAAATGACAAAGACAATTAATCATAACTCCATTTAAAAATCAAGGAAGTATTGATAAAAGGGTTTTTTTTTTTAAAAAAAAAAAAAATTCCTTATTTTTAATTAAAAATTCAAAATATGGTTCAAAAAAGTGAAAAAAAAAAGGTCGAGTTTTGGAGACATTATAATCAATTTTAATATAAAAGAATCCACAAATAAACTTTTTAAATCATAATGATCAATATAGGCTGAAACCTAAGATTAAATCATAATTATTAACTATAAATTTGAATTTTTAAAAAAATGATGAATGAGAATGACACAATGATTTTAAGTTTGAACCCAAAATTTCTTTAATCAAAATCATAGTTATTAACTATAATTTTATTACAACATTAATTATAATAATAAAAATCTTCGATCCTATTCCCGTGCTTGGATTCACAACCCAAAAAAGTAAAAGATATTCATTTTTCCATAATTGAGAAAATGAATTCCATTGTACACCATATTGCATGCACTCAAATTTGGATTATGGCATGTGATCATAAATTCTAGTTTGTCACAATGCCAAAATAATTTAAAATAAAGGGTTACTTGGAATGTATGCCCTAAAAAAACTTAGGATTGAACACTATTTTGGACATAGGTTGAACTATTCTTTGTCCTATTGCATAATTTTAGCTTGATTTAAGGTTTATTAACATTTGCAGTCTCTAACTATATTGAAGAGACAAGAAAAATGTAGAGATTTTTAGAGAGTAACAAATAACTTTTGTGTATGTTTTGTACATAAAATTTGTATAATTTATTTTATAAAATTTCTAAGATGTAAGTAATTTCAAGCACACATTGCAAGTTAACAGCAGGGTTGGGTTGCGAGTGCCGCACGCAAGATAAAAAATCTGCGACATTATGATTGTTGTTAAAAAAATCATATTATAATTTTCATAAATGTTTTTTATTTTTATTTTTTCAAAAAGTGAAATGTGATGAATTTACAGAATTAGCCCTCTTGTGTAAATTATTTACGTGGACTAAGACAGGTCATGGAGTGGGCTTTGATTATTGTTTAAATTTAGGATGATGATAACATCACCCAGAAGTGGAGAAGGACAACACAGTTTTTGGGTTTGTAATAGAGGGATTGGACTTTGACGGAACTTTTAAAAGTTGGGATAAAAGTATATTAAAACACTGGCGGTGAAAATATATGTAAAATATCTCAAATTTTTTAAATAAGTATTACTTTTATCTATTTAAAATATATATATTTTTTAATGTGTCATTAAAATATTTCCTAAAATATCCATTTTTTACTTATCATGTCATTAGACAACTAAAGTCTTTTATATAAATGTTTCTTTTTTTTTTAGATTTATTATTTTTTTTTTATTTCTTTCATTTTAGAAACAAACACCACTTATTTTTTTTCTTTATGAACAAGCATCTCATAGCAGATTAAGATATTTCGAAGAGTGTGGATATTAAAGGTAATAAAAAAATCACAAATAATAATAATAATAATAAATCTAGAAGAAAACGAAATATTTACGTGAAATAGTTTAATTGTCAATTGATGTTAATGATATAACAAATAAAAAGGGTATTTTAGGAAATAATTAGATAGTTGATTAAAAAATATATATATTTCAAATTATCTTTATATAGATGAAGATAATATTAATTTAAAATTTTTTAGGTTCCTTTTTCCATGTATTTCCATCTTAGTAAAACAAAACCCATTTTTTCTTGTAAAATAAGCACACTAATTACGTTGCAAACTAATTACGTTTAAGTAATATCTCAATTAATGTTCTTTTATTTATAAATTTTAAAAAGCCTGTGATAGCTTATATAATTTCAATTTAAAAAAATTATTAAAGTAACAAATATAGTCTAATATTTTCATAATGAAAAAGGAAAAATAATAATAATATTCTTTTAAAATCTATAAATTTAAATTTTTTTATCTTTTATCTAGAAAAACTAACAAGATTGTTAAAGGAAAAAAAAATCATTGTTTTCTCCCGGTTTTTCTATTTTCTTTTGTTAAATTTGATTTCATTATAATAATGTTTTAAAATGTATAATTTCTTTTATGGAGAGTAAGTCAAAGAGAACTGTTTTTGATGATTAATTCTATATAAAAATAAGTCAAGAAAATTATTTTTTGGTTTAAATTTAAACAAAATTTTGTGGTTGAAAACAAATGAAAATTTTTAAAAACTATTTTCAAAACTTATTTATAAAAACTATATATATATATATATATATACTAAAAAAATGGAGAATATTTTAAAATTTTTGTATCATTTTAGTGCTAAAACCAATTTAAACATATTGAAACCTTAAGCGCATATATCAAATGTGGAAATAAAGGAAGAACCAGCAATTGATGGTTTGAGAATTCAAAAATCAAATTTGATGTTCAAATGGGTTGAGGTACTTCTAAACCCTTAATCAATCTTAAATCGATGGTGTATCCGTGTCTAAATGGAAATTGAAGGTTCAAGGACTTAACCATGAAGGTTCTATTTATATTCACTATGTCCATCACAAAGTCAATGCTATAAATTGTGGTTGTTAATAACAATCCAAAGGAAAACTAAATCAACAAAAATCTTATAATATTATGAGTTGGATTTTTGAACCCATTTAGGAAAGTTTAGCATTATTCCTAAAATTGATGAAAGATTATGGACTAGATTTTTGACTTGTTTAGAAAAATCTAACATTCTCCCACTTGGTCCATGTATTCCATCATTCACCATACTAAGAAACAAAATACACAAATCATGGTGATATATTATCTAAAACGAGTATTATCTTCCATATATCACAATACATTATGCCTCTTAAACACTTGCCTTCGTTACTTAATGAATAGAACTTATATTTATTCTAGGTTGAAATATTAGCAATATTTCTCAAATGAATGAATGTGTACACACATTAGAAGTAACTACGAGAAAACATTATTACATAAATAGAGTTTCATCACAAATAACATTCGTCCTTACAACAAAAATCATACACAGGAACCAAGTCTCATTCTATCCACATGATCTTGAATTTCGATAGTAATGCGTCTTTTATCACAGGATCAACTATCACCAATTTAGTGTAGATGTATTCAATAACCACTTTTTTCCCCTTAATATGTTTCCTTATGGTTAAATACTTGACGTCGATGTGTTTGCTTCAACTATCACTTTTGTTGTTTTCAACAATAAAAAATGAAGTTAAATTGTCATAATATATCCTCAATAGCCTAACATATCATATGTAATGTTTTTAAGGAGAAGTCGAGAAAATTGTTTATAAAAAATGTTTTAGTTATTAAATTTTTAAACAAAATTTTGTTGTTGAAGACAAATTAAAACTATTTTTAAGAATTATTCTTAAAAACTATTTTGTTATTATTATTATTATTATGAAAATTTTGTTATACATATATCATAGGTTAATTCACAATGTAAAATAATTTTACATTACTTGATTTTAATCATAACATTAAGATTACATTTAAATTACTTTTAAAAAGAAAAAAAAAACAGAAAAACATATTTGACAACAAGAAAGTAAAAAACAATTTTTTTTTCTTAAAAACAAAAAATAAAGTGTTTTTTATAACATATTTTAAATGTTTTCACTTGTCTTCTAATGATTGTTTTAGAAAATAATAAGATAAATATAAAAAATAATTGAAAATAAAACATTGCATAAAATTATATTTTTAAAAAAAAAATTAGAAATATAAAAAATAAGTTTTCAAGCATACTTTTATTCTTAAAAAACATCATAAAATTATTTTTAAAAACTATTATCTATTGTACCTACATGTTATGTGAGAGTTTCTTAACCGCTAAAAAAAGAGGAGATTAAATATAATTTTCAAAATATTATGAATCTTAGACTTTAAGTTAGTGATTTCCAAAACTATATAACTTTCTTAAAAATAATTTATAACAAATGTTAGTAGATGTTTGGTAATCCAACTTGATAACTTAAAGTAACTTAACAATTTAATTTAAGTTATTATGTAAATTAAGTATGTTTGGTAAAATAACTCAATAATATGACTTAAAGTAAAAAACAACTTTAAATAATAAATAAAATTAATTAACTTACTCTTAAGTTTACGTATTTATTTTACACTTTTACCCTTATTTGTTTTAGTTACCTCAATTATCTTCTTTATTACTCTACTCTTACTCAACCGTCTTTACCCTAATTATAATTTATAAGGACAAATATTTCAATTTGATAATTTAGAATAAATTTTAAGTTAATTTTATCAAACAATGATAATGTTTAAAGTAAAAATTAAGTAATAAATTTTAAGTCAATAATTTAAGTATAATTTAACTTAAAATCAACTTAAGTCATTAAATAATAAGTATTAAATTTTTTCCAAACACCTCCTTATATATAGTAAATTGCATTTGCAACTCAAATTCAAATAATAGGGAAATAATTGGATCATTGCATACAAACAAATGATGGAAAACAAATAGAGAGATTGAAGAAGGTGATAGTAGAATACAACATTAGTGAGATTGAGTGGGTCACATTTTTTTTCAATAATGAGGTGATTGCTCCAAAAAATATAATTTTAAAGCAATAATGGCATTAGAGACAAAAAAGGAATTTTCTCTACCTTATTGGGTGGGGAAATTTTGTTTCAATGAACTAGTTTAAAATTTGGTGTCCTATTTCTAATTGAGTAAGCCCATCTCTTAGACCATTGACCACAAATTTGGAACCAACGCTATTGAAATTTAGATTCTTTCATTTTCTCTAAGAATAGGATACATCCAATTATTTGCTTCTATAAATTTTGGGGAAATGACAAGGACAATAAATCATAATTCCATTTAAAAATCAAGAAAGTAAAGTATTGATTAAAGGGTTTTTTTTTTTTAAAAAAAAACCCTTATTTTTAATTAAAAATTCAAAATATGGTTCAAACAAATGAAAAAAAAAAAGGTCAAGTTTTGGAGTCATTATAATCAATAAATAAATAAAAAAAACCCTTATTTTTAATTAAAAATTCAAAATATGGTTCAAACAAATGAAAAAAAAAGGTCGAGTTTTGGAGTCATTATAATCAATTTTAATAAATAAAAAATCCACAAATAAACCTTTTAAATCATAATGATCAAATATAGGCTTAAACTTAAGATTAAATCATAATTATTAACTATAGATTTGATTTTTTTTTAAATGATGAATGAAAGTGAGACAATGATTTTAAATTTGAATCCAAAATTTTATTAAAAAAAAGAAAAATGAAAATCATAATTATCAACTACAATTTTATTACATCAATAATTATAAAAATAAAAATCTTCGATCCTATTCCCGTGCTTGGATTCGTAACCCTAAAAAGGAAAAGAGGTTCATTTTTCCATAATTGAGAAAACGAATTCCATTGTACACCATATGGCTGCCATTCAAATTTGGATTATGACATGTGATCATAAATTCTAGTTTGTCACAATGCCAAAATAATTTAAAATAAAGGGTTGCTTGGAATGCATGCCTAAAAAAAGATACTTAGGATTGAACACTAATTTGGACATAGGTTGAACTATTCTTTGTACTGTGGCAACCATCAAGTTCATGACACAATTTCATAATTGAGGTATCGAGTGTCGTGCAAGTAGTTGAAACTTCAGAGATGCTTGCTTTAAGAGGAAACTACTCAATCAATCATCATTTGCAGAGAAAATGATGTGAAGGAAAATCATATCTAATCTACTTTATTATAAAGTTTTTACTTTTATTTTTAAATCATAAGTTTTTTTTTTTATGGAAATTATTCAAGTAAAAGTGTGTGTTTTTTTTTTTTTAATATTTTAATTTTTTTATTTAATTGAAAGTGATCTTTTGATATTAATTATATAAGTTGATCAAAACAAATTAATTTTGATAAAATAAAAAAAATCAAATATTTTGATTTTTTTATTCAATAAAAAATAAACATCATTTTATAAGCTTGTTGCTAATCAATTCAATTTTATTATATTGATTGATATCAATAAAGTTATTTTTCACTGAATAGAAAAAATTAAATGTTTTAACTTTTTTTATTTAGTATTAAAAAAAATAAATAAAAAATATTTTTTTTTTATGTAAATAATAATTTCAACAATTAAATGTTATGTAGTTGTGAGAAAAGTCATTCAAAGAATTTCAAATCTGAAGTGATTTTGTTGGTTGAAAAGTAATTGGAAAACTTTCACCAAATTCAATGCTCAATGACTGCGGCTCTACTTCTTTCTTTCCCTTTGAATTACTATTGAGTTTCCACTGGAATTTTGGGTCAAAATGACTAGTTTGACCATAAAAATGTATGTTTGACCATAAAAATGTATTTTTTAGGATATTTTAAAATTCTTATTCAATGTGGTATTTTTTTTCAGTTGAGTGCCACAACATCCGTCCTTTATAATTTGTTGAATCAAATCTTTCATTCCCTTTGAATTACTATTGAGTTTCCACTTGGAATTTTGGGTCAAAATAGCTCATTTGACCACAAAATATACTTTTAGGCCTATTTTAAAACTTATATTTAATATAGTCTTTTCATTCCCTTTGAATTATTGATCAGTTTGAACTTGGAATTTGGGGTCAAAAATGACTAATTTGACCACAAAAATATTATTTTTTTTGTCATTATTTAAATTTATATTCAATATGATGTTTTTCAGATCACATAAGTGCCCCAACATCCTTTCACAAAAATTTAACTTGAATTGACAATTGAAATTTTGATTAAAAAATGATATCGCAGTTACCTTCGATTAAAAAATGAAATCTTCATTTTTTAGTTGAAGTCTCAATTCATAAATGAGGTTTTAGTTTAAAAGATAAACTAAACCCCTCAATTGAGGATCGAGGTTTCAACTTAAATTTTTTTAAAATAATAATAATTTTTTAATGATATAATTGAAATTTCGATTAAAAAATGAAATCGCAGTTACCTTCGATTACAAAATGAAATCTTCATTTTTTAATTGAAGTCTTAATTCACAAATGAGGTTTTAGTTTAAAAGATAAACTAAACCCCTCAGTTGAAGATCGAGGTTCAACTTAAATTTTTTAAAAATAATAATAATTTTTTAATGATATAATTGTGAGTAACAATAAAAGAGCAAATTTGAATATAAGTTTAGCAAAGTGGTTAAATTTATTTATTTATTTATTCCATAAAAGGGTTATTTTGACCAAAAATCTTGAACTTGTATTCAAACTTTTAAAACAAGAAAATACTATACCTTCGATAAGCTAATCCTAAAAAATAAATCCTTAAAAACTTATTATAAAAATAAATTATTTATAAAAATAAGATTTAAGGTTTTATTTTTTGATGTATTTTGAAAACCAATTTTAAAAATAATTTTTAAGAGTTGTTAACTGTTTTATAATATTTTGTAAAATAAAGATTTGATCGGAAACTTAAATTTTTTTTACCAAAATTTCTATGTATTTAAATATTTTTTAAAATTAATTTTTTATCTATAATGCTTTATTTTAAATTATTTTTTATATTTATATAATTATTTTTTAAAATAATCATTTACAAAATAAGTGAAAATAATTAAAAATATATTCTTAATTTTTTTTAACATAAAATTATTTTTTATTTTATAATTATCGAACATATTTTTTCTTGATGAGAAATAAATCAAGAGCTTTTTTTTTTTTTTTTTTTACAAAGAATTTTGTTATTGGAAACGACGTCGTTATACGAGCTGCCCTTTTTTTCACTCACCTGTCCCTTTCCTTGAACAGTCTCTCTTGGTTTGCGTTTGAGCTGCGGCAATTTGTTCAACAAAATCCAAAAGCCCCATTTTCCTGAGGTGGTGATTTCATGGGAATCCAATTCTCACCGTCTATTCAAATCGCCAGTCCGCATGTGATGTGTAAAAGCACCTCCTCTTCACCCCCATTTTCTCTTTCTCTATTTCCCCAAACACGCTGTAACATTTTCTCTCCCCATCTTCATTTTCCAATCCTTTCTCGTGATTTCGAATTCCAGAAAATATGTTTAATTGTTGTCCCTGACGCAGTTGTTTTTCCTCATATGATTAAAGCGTAATTCTCGGAGATTCCAAACCAGCCAGATTGCCAGTGATGGAATCTTCTTTTTTTCAAAAATAATGCATGAAAATCTGGAGAGAAAGTGACTGGACAGAGAAAGATAGCTTTTTTATTTGTTTTTAACCCCTTTTCTTCACAAATCTAAATCTGGGGTTTTCTGGGTCTTCACTTGAGAATGGGAGTGGTTTCTATAAGTATCAATCTGGCTTTTTTTTTTTCTTGAGTATTGTATTGCTTGAAAAGAGAGAGAGAGAATGGGGCGGGATCATATATAATAATGAAGTCATATACAGTAAAGGATTAAAATGAATAATATATGGGCGCCTGATTTGGTCGTTTCTGGACACAGAAAGATTCTCATCTATCCCTACGTTTACTGGATGTAAAACCCATTTTGTCAACGTCAATAAATGCAAAAGGAAGCCACCAAAAGGGCTTTGTCTTTTCCGTTTTATTTTCCTTTTTTCCTTTTTTCCTTATTTTACCTTCAGGGGCGAGTCCTTTATAAGAAATGAAAATCTCATGCCAATCTATTACTGTGGGGTTGTTGAGCATGCTTTGTCTCTGATTGGTGTGCTGCCGCCATACCTTTTATCTTTAGTGTGCTTTATCAATTTTTGCTAAGTTTCAAAGATTTTGGGAGTTTGGGGCATTTGTGGTAGGCGGGTGAGGCATTTGGGCGTGCGTTCTGTGGCCTGTTTGGTGAAGGGCAAGATGAGTTCCTATGGGATGCTTGCTAGGAGGGTTGTGGAGACAGAGACACCAGTGATGGTTCAGGTATTGAAATTTGAGTCTCCTTGCAGTTATCCACAGCTGGATTTCTTTTGTTCTTTTTCTTTTAGTTTCTTCACGGTTTTCATGGTGGCTTTTCTCTAGATTGTATTGGGGAAATGGTTCGATTTTGTTTAACTGAAAAAAAAGGTGTATGAAAGGTTTTGTAATTTGTTTGCTGTTTCTTTGGGTGGAGCGTCTTGATGATAAAAGTGGGATTGTGGGGCTGTGTTTGCAGATACAGGAATTGATCAGAGGTGCTGGGGATGCTATGTCACTGGCTCAGGTTTGTTTCCATTCTCAATTGTCGTTTCAATTGTCTCAATTGTGAGGGTTGGAAATGAGAGTGGGTTTCATCCATCCTTTGGTATTCAACCATAACTAGGGTTTTTATTTTGCCCATTGGCAGAGAATTTTATATCCTCTGCATGAATATTATTGTCTGATGTTGGACAACTTGGATATAATTGGTTCCGTACTTTTGACTGCATAAGGGAAAAAGGAAATGTATAAGTTAAAAACGATGAGGAAGATACATTTGGGATTTCATTTCCATAAACTGTATTGCAAAGCTTCCTTACTTATTTTTTTGAGAAGTTTGTAAACTAGTCATTGATGTTATCATTTCTATTAATTGGTTAGGGGAAATGAAAGATCAGAAAACAACATATCCTTAAAATTATTTTACTGATATTTTCATTTTAAAAGTTAAAAGCCCCTAGCTGAGGAGTTGGGGTTGGTATTGAACTAAATACACCCTTAAGGCGGAGCCAGGAAATGGCTTGAGGGGGGCAGCATCTAACTATTTATATCAAGGGGCAAAAGTGAATAAAAAGCATCTGTAGTCCAGTGGTGACAAAGGAACTTTTTACCTATTCATGAGAAAGGGTTCAAATCCCCTCCTGGGCATGCATTGGTTCCTCCCCTGATTAGGTCACATTACACCCATTTTCTGAATTGTTTGTTTGCCTTTTCAGCCAAAAAGAAAAGAAGAGAAAAAAATAAATAACTAAACAGCCAAATATCTGAGCTTACAACACTCAACTTGTTCCCTGGATGCCCATCTGAGTATTAGCCCAAGTTTTAAAAAATCATGATAGAAACCCGATTCAGCCAAATATCTGAGCTTACAACACCTTGTTCCTAATTCCCTAGATGCCCATCCGAGTATTAGCCCAAGTTTAGAACAATCATGATGATGAGCAAGAACAAGTATCATTGTTGAACAAAACAAATAGATGTGTGATGGGTCAGGGAAGAGAAGTGATTGAGACACTCATGGACCTAAAAGCCCATAATTAGCTACAGGGTCTTGTATGTTGTCTAATTCATATTGGACTGACTGCTTCAAATCTTTTAGTTGATTATTGATATGAGGTTAATTTCTTCAAGTTTATTATTCATTCTACAATGAGATTATTATTGTTTTTACATTTAAAATACATAAAATATGCCCTTTTTTTGCCTCTAGTTTTTAGCGAGTGTTCTGGCTCAACAGCCACATGGTTATATGTGGTTCTGCAGTTCAAAATCTGGAACCTCACTTTGTGGGACCTTTTCAATCCATTCCACCTCACAGTACCCCCTTGAAATTTAAAATATCAAGGTTCTTAAGTCTTAAAATTTAATACCATAATTTACGTGGTATGTTGAATATTGACTTTATGTCGAATGGATGATTAATTGTAGAGGATTTTGGCTTTAAGCTAGTATACCTATATTTATAAACTCTGCCGTAGGAGTGTCCACCAAAATGCATGTTCAGTTCAGGACTTGAACCCATTCATCAATCCGAGTGTGTTTGTTTCATTATTATTGCTTTTACATTACTTTGACTGTAATTTGATGTTCTTTTCTATCCCTTGGTTGCATTTAACATGGGACTTGTAGCATTCCTTGAAGATTTATTTTCTAACTATCTGATTCATTTCTAGGGGGTAGTTTATTGGCAACCACCCAAGCAAGCATTGGAGAAAGTAAAGGACCTTGTATGGGAACCTTCAGTCAGTCGTTATGGTGCTGATGATGGTCTTCCTGAGCTCAGGGAGGCATTGGTAGAAAAGGTACATACTTAAGAGCTAACAAATTTTCCAGTCAAAGGGTTATGGCCTGACTTGTTGAGTTTCATTCTTAATATGTTAAATGGTGCATTTACATATGTGGTGATGTCGTATCCAGTTTCTTAGACACCTGTGAGGTACTATTCTAATCCAGCTTGGTTGCTTATATTAGGGTTGGACATGGGATGGGTTGGGTCACGTTAAATGCCCATCTGGGTACAGTCCTTAGGTTGAATAGGCTGCACACAGCCTGAATAGGTTGAATAGGTTGCTTATATATTGCATATTCATTATTTTAATGCTTTCATTAAGATGCTCATTAACCAGGCAAATTCCGATTAAAATAGGGTACAGTTGAAACAAATTAGTTGAAACTTTATTATTGCCATTTGTATTGAAATTGTAGAGCTATTTGGATGAGGTAAGGCTAATGAAACTGCATAACAAATTTCTAATTTTTGTGTAATTATTTTTTGATGCGTTGATGAGTCATTTTGGGCTTGATTGGTTGCTTAAGGCCTGAGGATTAGGATATTAGAATGCAAATCCAACCTCAGGTTCAAAACCAAATCCATCCTTTTTCCTCTTGGGCTTTTGTTGTTTGGGGGCTCTACATTTTAACCTGCTGAAGTAGTCTTTATCTTGTAATACATCCATTGGGGCCATGAATATATATACCTATATATATAATTCTGTACTCAACCTGACAAAGCCTTGAATCAACAATTTGTGGTCAGCTGCACGAGTTCTGTTTATTTTTCTACTTTATGAGTGGTTGTATCTTAAGTCATGGGTCATCTTTTTCTTGCTATCTGGACTACATCCTTACGGCTGTTTCCTTGGCATTGTAGCGCCTCCAAGTTGAACCTTATTTGTTTTTACTACCATGGTGATTGGCCTTTGTGGTAGGTGATTTACCATTACAGTTGCTCTCTCATCTATTCCCTGATGGGTACTACCAGACATCAAACATGGATTCATGTCTCATGGATTCATCTTGTTCCTTATGTACATGTCCGACCATTTTAGCTGACACTAGTCTCCTATTGGTGTGACTTTGGACTTCTCACAAGTTCATTTACACACACACAAATACATGCTAATTTATGTTTAATAAGCCCTTCTATTATTTAACAAGCTTGAATAATATGAAGTTGGGTTCTTCATCTGCATTTGGTGCTCTTGAGTCTTGACCATATGACTATACTACTTCAATCTTCTTTTGTAAACATGTTGTAAACTAATTTCTTTTTTGGGTTTGCAGCTGCGTCAGGAAAATAAGTTATATAAATCTTCAGTGATGGTTACTGCAGGAGCAAATCAGGTGATTGGGACTGGATATTACTATGTTGTTTTTTTT
The DNA here is from genome assembly GCF_030704535.1 of Vitis vinifera. NCBI lineage: Eukaryota > Viridiplantae > Streptophyta > Magnoliopsida > Vitales > Vitaceae > Vitis > Vitis vinifera. Next base: position 4,924,444 of record NC_081813.1, read on the forward strand.
TTTTTTTGAAGCATTCAAGAAGATATTAGGTTTAAGGAAGATGATAAATTTAGATGAGAAGGTGAATTTTCTCTAAAACATTTAGTTTTGTACTGTTGAGCTGCAAACCTAAGGAGCAAAAAGCCTTACATGAAGGAATCTGATGCCTGATTGTGCATACATACAAGTTTTTTGTCTTCTCTTGGTTCCTTCTAGCTACTCTCTTCTTGTGTATTGTCATGTAGATTATGCACTCTTCTTGCTAACTTGTTATGAGTCGTATTTGTCAATGGCATGATAGGCCCATTGCTTCTCTAGGCAGTGAAAGAAAGTACCTGAACATGAGAAAATAAATGCACCCAAGTTTGTCCTTAGTTTTGTAATATTTATAATTGTTTATCCAATTGAACTTGTCCAGCTTTAAGATCTGATGCTTTTGATAAATTATTAGGAAAACTTCTGTATATTTGGGGGGCTACAACATAGAATAAATAAAATCACAATTCTAAGGAGGAAATATGCACATGCTTTTATGTGTACAAATGTGTTTCGCCGTTGAAATACATATATATGTTAGATTATGTGTCTATTTAAGCAACTTTCTGGACCAAATACCGAGTTTAATATTTCAATTGCAATGATCTTACTTGCCATTATTTTAAATACTATCCGAAATAAATTGGTCATGCTGATCTTACATGCTTTCATCTAAAAAACATTTGATTGTTAGTTACTCAGGCTCTTAACAATGATGAATGATATTGAGTTTCTAATACCTTTTTTATTGAATTGGAATATAGAACAGTTTCTGTTCTTGCTATTAGCCAAAAGTGTTAGCTTCCATCCATTTTTCTAGACTTCTAAAGCATTGTCTACTTATTTTACTTGATGGCAGGCATTTGTGAATCTCGTTCTTACATTATGTGATGCTGGAGATTTGGTTGTTATGTTTGCACCATACTACTTCAATGCATACATGTCCTTCCAGATGACAGGTGTTACTAACATATTGGTGGGTCCTTCTAATCCGAAGACTCTTCATCCAGATGCAGGTAAGGAGTTTCTTTAACTCTTCATTGTATATAAAACATATTCTGATGATATTTTCTGAACTTCAACTTTGATGATCCTGCCTTTTCTTAAATTGGATGTTGGTCAATCAAAAAAGTTTTCCAAAAGGACTACAGTTTGGGTATATTTAGACATTTTGTCACTTGTTGAATATGACCACATCTGCTCTTGTTAGTGTATGTTTTGGATTCTCATGTTTTAAGTTGTTTGGTGCTTTATAATATTTGGTTACCGAGGTAAATCGCACATTGAGCTTTATTGAATAAGAAGTTGGTTGGATTTTGGTTTTAGTATGAGAAATTTTAATGCTGTTATAAATTTTATAATCTGCTTTGGAATATGTTTAATTTCCGCTTGATTTGTGTTTTTTTAATCTCATAAGTTGCCTAAATTTGCAAGGTTCACTTTTTGGATGGCATTTAAGTGTCTTTTTGTTTGTATTTTCTTGTATGTGTTTAATAAGTTTACATCAGAACTGCAGGTGTTATGAAAATCATGAATTTAGCTAATGTTTAGAAAAGAATTTTTTCTACAATTGGCGTCCCAGCCTCAATGCTTTATGGTAGTTCTAATTGAAAGGTCATACAATCTGACACTTGGTTGGAATAACAGGCACCAGAAACATATGCTTATTTTCTGCAGTTATGATGTAAAAACCTTTGGCACATGTTTTTCTAGTTCTTGCACTGGATTGCTATATTTCTGTCCCTTCACTGCAATTCATCAATGTTAAATCAGAACTGTATTAAAATCCAAAAGTGGAAACAAATGCATTTCTCCAGTAACTTGTGACTAGTATTTCCTCAACAAGTTCAGGGAAATCCTCTGATGGGAGCTTGGATTTCCAGTCAGCAAAATGGACCTTAGGATGTCACTGATGAACCATCTTTTGCATCCCTGAGTGTTGCATTATGGAAAGATCACAGTGTGTTGGGTACAGCATGCTGGCATGGCTGCATGGAAACTCCTCACAATTTAGAGGAAGGGGAGTGGGGGTGTTGGGGTGGAGAGGGACAGAGGTACACTTGTTATACAAAGAAAATGTAAAATGGGAATTTTATGGAATTTCTCCTATAATAGGTGTTGTTCGAACCTGGAACCATGATTAAGCTGTTGGAACATCTAGTTTAAGATTCAAGCAATTTATTTTATTTTTAAAATTTTTTGGTTTTTGAGATGCCCTTTGTTCTAGCAGTGATAATCTGGCTTAGAGGTGGCTGATAACTATACAATTCTTGTGGAAGTGTTTCCTTGATTACTGGTTTGATATATATGCATGTGTGTGAACGGATATAGGTTATGTGTGCTTACGTATATTAGTTCTAAGAAAACTGATGTATATTCAACATGAGTAAGGAGTGGCTACCTGTACAATATGGAGGTAAATCATTAATTAATGTTATCTTGATCTGCAGATTGGTTGGAAAAAATATTGTTGGAAACTAAACCAGCACCAAAGGTTGTAACTGTTGTGAATCCTGGTAACCCATCTGGGACCTACATTCCAGAGCCTCTGCTTAAGGTCTCTCTCTCCCCTCTGTGTCGTTGTGTGTGTGTGTGCACGTGTGCCTGCTTACACTGTTAGAATAAATTTTAGAAAATAGTTGAACTTTCGTTTTCCTTTTTTCAGTTTGTTTCAAACCTAACTGGTCCTTTGTTTTCTTTAAGTAGAGGTTTGCAGATCTCTGCAGAAATGCTGGATCTTGGCTTGTTGTAGATAATACATATGAGTAAGTATATTGTCTTATTTTGACTTTCTCCTTTATGCATTTGATATGACAATAATTCTCATATTAATCTCTTTACTGTAAAGAAATTCTCATGATCATTTTGGGATACACTGAAATTACTAATGTGCTTCTAGAGAGCTATATAACATGGATTTTTTTTTCCCCAAGGGGTCCTTGTTAATCCCCATGCTCCAATCCCTCATCAGTTATAAGTAACTCAATATAAATCCCTCAATACACACAATCAGCCACCGTGCATGTTCAAAATCTTGAACCTAAAATGTGGCAAGAGCATTGTGATCAATGTTTAAAGCAATCAAATTAACCTGGCTTTGTTAATTTAACAAGTTTCCAGAAAGTGACTCTCCTTTAAACTATGTTCTGGATGGGGGTTGGGGTTTGAAATTGTAAACTATGCCTGTACTCTGTAGCAAATTGGAGATCTTTCTGCAGTAATAGGTGATTCTGTTCACTTAAAGGTTGAAGAATAAATTCCAAAGTCTCTGTTTGGATCTAGGAAAGTGACAGAGATAGCAAAAGAGAAAGGAAAAAGGAAAAGAAAGAAGGATGCGACATAAAAATAAGTATTAACCACCCCCCTTCCTCTCCTCCAATATTGTTCTCCTTTACAAGTTGAGAATCAGAAATTTCAAAGTGCATAAATTTTCAAATAACACCAGTGCATTTCATTTTCTGTGTGTCTTCCTTCACAATCCAAACAAGAGAAATTGAGATTCTAGGACAAAACAGTGTAAGTGTTCTGCCCAGTGTTTTCCCATGAAGCAACAGTACTCTATTGGATTATGGAATTAACATTTGGTTTTGCAGGTACTTTATGTATGATGGTCTTAAGCACACATGTGTAGAGGGTGATCACATAGTGAACATTTTTTCCTTCTCAAAAGCCTATGGGATGATGGGATGGCGAGTTGGTTATGTAAGTAATGGTTTCTGATTCCTATTTCTATATTCAGTGTGAAAAGGCCTTGTTTTTTTAAACAATAAGGTATGAAAATTTGTGCTTCATTTTGAATGGAAAACCAAGTTCTTTATTGTCTGATTATTCTAAAACCACTTATTAACTTCTAATGTTCCTTTTTAACCACACACGCAAACACACAAACAATTACGCTTTCAAAGATTTTTTTTTTGATAAGTAAACAAGATTGCATTAAAAAAGGCTAGACGCCACAAAGCATACAGGGAGAATACAAGATGGAAACAGCCTCAAAAAAGAAAAGGACCAGAAAGAACTACCTCCCCTCAAGTGGAAGCTATCCACTCCAAAAAGCCTATAAGGGAGAAAGCCTCCTCACCTAAATACACTTTGGCCCAATTCCATAAATTACAAACAAAAGAATTCTTTAACCTCTGAACATTCACCACACCCCCCCTAAAGGCTAACCTATTTCTCTCCTTCCAAACCGTCCAAAAAATACACAACGGAATGGATTTCCATATCTGTTTCCTTTTCTTCCCAACAAAGAGCCCCTCCAGGAGGTTAAAGCCTCCTTAACCGTTTCTGGGAAAACCCACTTAATATCTAACAACCCAAAAATAATATCCCAAAGGGCTCTAGCCACTATACAATGTAAAAGAATATGATTTACATTCTCTTCTGCACAACCACACAAAAAACAACAGTTTGGAAGTTGCACCCCTCTTATCTGAAGCTTATCCAGAGTGAGCACCTTCCCCCAAGTAGCCTCCCAAGCAAAAAAACTGACTTTCGTTGGAACCCTATCCACCCATATTCCCCTTGCGGGAAACAAGGAGGCATTAGATTTATCCAACAAACTGTAGGCTTCTTTGACCCTGAAAGAACCCTTCCTTCCTTGCCTCCATTTGATTGAGTCATCCTCCAGGGAAGGCCTATGGCCCCTCAAAGTACGGAGCAAATCACCAACCATATCCAGCTCCCAATCATTGAAATCCCTCTCAAAAATCAGATTCCAATCTCCTTGACCCGAATGATGGTCCCACATCTCCTCAATCGAGGCATCTCTATGCACGGCAAGGACAAAGAGATGGTTGAAACATTGGGACAAAGGAGTATCAGTGCACCATCTGTCTTTCCAAAATTTGATTTTGGAGCCCTTCCCAACCAGAAAAGACAAATTTTCCCAGCACCAATCAGATTCTTTCATAATCTCCTTCCAGACCCCAACTCCAGCCGCCCCACTAACCTTCTTAGCCCTCCACCCATAATCCTCTTGCCCGTATTTGGTAGAGATCACTTGTTTCCAAAGGTTATCCCTTTCACATGCAAACCTCCAAATCCACTTGCCCAACAAGGCTCTATTCAGAGTGGCTATTCTCCTTAATCCTAGCCCTCCATTGCGCTTTTCTGTACAGACCACATCCCATTTTACTAGATGAATTTTACCTCCCAAATTTCCACCCCCCCAAAGGAAATCTCTTTGGATTTTCTCCACTCTTCTAGCAACGGACTTAGGCATACGGAAGATAGACATTTGGTAGATTGGCATACTGGCCAGGGCACTTTTTATGAGAGTGATCCGCCCCCCTTTGGAGATGTACTGTCTTTTCCAAAGCGCAAGTCTCCTCCTGATCCTCTCTTCCACTCCATCCCACATAGAAGAAGCCCTATTTGGTACTCCTAGAGGGAGACCCAAATAATGGGAGGGCAAGGACCCCACCCTACACCCTAACTCAGCAGCCAACTCCTGAATCTCCTCCACTTCTCCAACTGGGATTATTTCGCTTTTGGCTAGATTCATACGAAGACCCGAGGCTGCTTCAAACCAAAAGAGAATCCAGCTAAGATGAGAGACTTGATCTTTGTTTGCCTCACAAAACACAATCGTGTCATCAGCAAAAAACAAGTGGGAAATATGCAATGAGGTACTACTACCATCCCGAATGTTGCATCCTGAAAGATACCCCCCCTCCACTGCTCTCCTGATGAGGACGTCCAAAATCTCCATTCCCATAACAAAAAGGTAAGGGGATAGAGGATCTCCTTGACGAAGCCCTCTAGAGCTAGGGAAAAACCCAGCTGGCACTCCATTAACAAGAATAGAGAATTTAGCAGAAGATACACAGCTCCACATCCATCCCACCCACTTGTTCCCAAAGCCCATTTTTTGGAGGACCTTCATTAAAAAGTTCCAATTAATGCTATCATAGGCTTTTTCTATGTCCAATTTGCAGATAAGACCCTTTTCTTTTCTTTTCTGCCACGAATCTATCACCTCATTAGCAATTAGAGACGCGTCCAGAATTTGTCTCCCCATTACAAAGACATTTTGCGCACTAGAAACCACCTTACCAATCACCCTTTTGAGCCTGTTAGCTAAGACTTTAGCCAAAAGTTTATATAGGCCCCCCAACAGACTGATGGGTCTAAAGTCTCCCAAATCCTCCGCCCCACTTTTCTTAGGAATCAACACCAGAAAAGTATTATTGAGGCTCCTAACAAAGGTACTATGCTCGTGAAATTCCTTAAACATCTCCATGATCTCCTCTTTGGCAAAGGCCCATGCGTTTTGCCAAAATGCAACAGAAAAACCATCCGGGCCAGGGGCTTTGTCCCCATTCATCTCCATCAACGCCGAGTGAATCTCATTTTCTACAAATGGGACTTCTATACACTCTGCATCTTGCTGGCTGATACACCCCACCTGAATATTACCAATATCTGCCTGCCAAGCCATGTCTTCAGTAAGCAACTGCTGAAACGAGTTCACAATGCCTTCTTTCACCTCCTGTTCCTCTACCAGCCACTCCCCATTAACCTTAATACTGCCCATAGCATTGTTTCTTCGATGCGCACTCGCCATTCTATGAAAAAACCCCGTATTTCTATCCCCCTCCCTTAGCCAAATCTCTCTAGAATGCTGTCTCCAATGGGCTTCCTCCAACAGGACCCATTTCTTAAAGGATTCCTTGGCTGCCTTTTTTAACTCAGCCTCCTCCACAGTCAAAATTCTTTCACTTTCCACCCGATCCCAAAAGACAACTTGTTCTAGGGCTGTGGCTTTATTGGTTTCCAACCTCCCAAAAACCTCTTTATTCCACACTTTCAACCTTTTCTTAATTTCCTTCATTTTAGTAGCCAATCTGTAGCTAGCGCTGCCCCTGACATCAATCCCCTGCCACCATGCTCTCACAACATCTTGAAACCCCTCAACCTTCAGCCACATATTTTCGAATCTAAACGGTGTTGGACCTCTTCTAATTCCGCCCCCCTCTAAGACGATTGGGAAGTGATCTGAGATTGGCCGAGACAATCTGATCTGAGTGGCACCATTAAACATCTCTAGCCAGGTAGAGGAAACTAAAAATCTGTCTAGTCTCGCCCATACCTGATTGTTGAGCCCCCCATTCCAGGTGAATTCACCCCCCTGAAGAGGCATATCCACCAACTCTAACTCGTCCACAGTCTCTGCAAATCTCCTCATGGCTGAGGTGATTCTTCTATGACTACTCCTTTCTTGTTGGGACAGGGTAATGTTGAAGTCCCCACCAAGACACCAGGGATCGTCCCAAAGCCCTCTTAACGCCCCTAATTCCTCCCACATACCCTCCCTTTCCATTTTAGTAAAGGGCCCATACACTCCCGTGAAAACCCAAGTAGCCCCATTTTCCATACTCTTGAATCTACAAGACAAAGTAAAATGACCCTCCTCCCACTCCAAGATATCCAAAACCCTCTTATCCCAACATATCAGAATGCCACCCGCAGCCCCTTCCGCATTTAGAGCTCTCCAATCTAAAAATCTCCCAGTGCCCAGGCTTCTCACTATACCCTCCGACATCTCCTGAATCTTGGTCTCCTGAATACACATTAGATCCATCCTCTGGCTCCTTATAAAGTTCTTAATAATTTTCCTCTTAGAGCTATCATTAGCTCCCCTCACATTCCAACTTATAATCTTCAGCTTCATTGGACAACTATCAATTGGTTCCCTTTGCCCTGTGAGAGAGCTTTCTGCTTATTCCCCCCCTCATAATTGACAGAACATTCCAGCCTCTTCAGTTCCCTTTCAAACTTGGTCTTCTCCAATAATTCTTTACTGTGAATCTTTTCCCTTCTCTTCCTAATTTTAGTCAGGAAGTTCACTATCTCCTTTTCTATCCCCTCCGTAGAAAATCCCAGGACTTGGCTAAATTTCGCCAAGCTACACTCCTCCCATAATTCCCCTTTCACATTTTCCGAGGCTTGAATCCCTGAGGCACCAACACTCCCCTCATAGACTGTTAGCCAAGTTGATTTGTCCCCCCCTAATTCCTCCTCTAATTCCCCTGAACGCTCGAAAGACTCCCCCTCCGGAGCCTGATCAAAATTAGAAGAGAGAAGAAGAGACGTCCCCATAGCCTGATTTCCTTTAGTATAGGAATGCAGGGCGTACCTCTTAGCTTCTTCTTGGAGCGCACAGTCAGTCGTGGAGAGACCATCAACCCTCTGTTCCCTCCTGCTCTCCTCTGGCACCCAGCACGTCAAAACGTCCTCTGGAAAGGGTCTTTTTCTGGAAAGTGAACAGCCCAATAAACCAGCCTTCTCCTGGACATCCTTAGGGCCCTCCCTTTCCAATTCGTCCATCACAGCAGAGGAGAGGCAGCCCATTCCAGAAGCCCAACAAGTAGACGATGGGCCTGCCTTTGGCACAACAGCCATCTTTAACTTATCCTTTAATTTTCGGCCCAAAGAACCATCTCTCTTAGCCAGCCCACCCCCCTTCTCCTGTTCTGTCAGGCCCAAAGATGATCCATGTGAAGGCGGCCCATTCAAGAATCCATCCACGCAGACCCACTCCCGAGACCTCGATCCATGAGTCTGGCTCCTGGACTCTAAGCCCGACCCATTTTCCTGCAACAGCCTCCCATCAACTGGCAGAAACCGACCCTCGATTCCCGTGTCTAACAAAACACTTCCCACGCGCTTCTCCGCGCGTGACAACGCGTCACCCCTATCCTCGGTTCTCCTTCTGATCTCCACCGCGGAGAGGAGGCGTCTCACCACCGGCCTAATCTCCCACCACAGCACCAGAGAGTAAAACTCCTCCTCTACCTCAATTTCCAGCATGCTCGGTCTAGTTTCGCCTGTTATTTTAACCCGTATTCTAGCCCATTGGATCTCCTCCATTAACCTTGTCCTCTCATCAATTTCAACAAACCCCCCACATTCCTCTCCTATTTTCTTCAGAATCGCCGGGCTCCATAATGAGACTGGCAAGCCAAAAATTCTAACCTAAGCATCCTGTGCCCTCTCCTCCTCTGCCCAACAGCCCGTCTGTGGCTTCCAAAAATCCAACCCTAAAGACACTCCTCCCAATTCTCTGCTCCCCGATGAAGCCACACGGTAAGCCTCTCTTTTATCCTCAAACTCCAACAGAGCCCTGCCTCGTTCCAATTTAGCCAACCCTAGTCTGCCTTTTAAACCCCAGGAATACGCCCAAAGATTCCCCAGCCTTTCCAAATCTTCATCTTCCTTAGTGCTCGGCTTCCAACTCGCGACAAGGCATTGATGCAGTTTCTGTAAATTCCCATCCATCTCTTCCCTCGAAACCTTCAGCTTGATAACACTTGTGACTTTGCGATTTGAGCCTAAAACTGCCTCCGCATAGGATTTTTCCGTAGAAGGTTTACCGCCGGCCCACACTTCCTGCGGCTCCATTCGTCGGCCCACCAGCTCTTCCATTTGACGGATCATTTCCGCCATAGCCAACCATCCTCTCTTATCTCTCCGACCTCTCGGTAAGAAGATGTAGAATGTTTTCCGTTCCTGATCCGCAGCCCCCAGCCTTAGAAAACCACCCGCTCTATTGGATCCCCGCACCAAGGTAAAACGCTTACCTCTATCTCTCCACTCCGTTTCCCATCTCCCTTCGTTTTCATCTCTTATACAATGGAGTAGCCCTTTCTTGAAAAGCCCTAAGCTCTCCAGCCCTAGACGAATCCATGTCGAGACCCCCCGCTTCTTTTCCACGATTCGAATCTGACTTCTGCCTTTCCTCCCATCCAGTGCGAGCTCGAAGGTCTTGGATTCCACCGTGAAGCTTCGCCGTCGGCTCGCCTCGCCGATCTCATTATCGTCGCCGTCGCACGCGCCTTCACTCTCCCTCACGCCCCCTCTCTCTCTCTCGTTCTCTCTCTCTCTCTCTCTCTCTCCCATACGAATATAATTGGTACGCTTTCAACACGCTCACAGTGTACTTAGAAGAACAAGCATCATAGTGTTGTTACCATAAAGCAATGTGTCAAAGATAACGTATAATGACTTCTTTGATTCAAAGTTAGCAGTTAGGAGGTTCCAAATAGTATCTATTTGGCTCGGAAAATCATTTAAACAAAACATCAACACAACCACTCTTTTTGAGTCTCTTTCTCATTCTAAATTTCAATCTTTGAACGCTCCTAACTGCTAACTTTGAATCAAAGAAGTCATTATACGTTATCTTTGACACATTGCTTTATGGTAACAACACTATGATGCTTGTTCTTCTAAGTACACTGTGAGCGTGTTAAGGGTTTGTTTTGTGCAGTCATAACCCCATTTAATTGCTTTTTTGTCAAGATTTGTGTAAAGGAGGTTTCCATTTAATATGTAAAAAATTGTAAATTCTCTAACACCTTATTGTATGCTCTTTTGCAAAAGTTATTCACCCCAAAGTTTATTAAAACCGGATTTTAGGCCTCAAATCTCTCCAAACTGAAGTGTTCAATATGTAACAAAATGCACTGTAAAGCTCTGTAATAGGCAGAAGGAGCTTTTAGGTCGTCAGGAGCTGTGCAAAACCGGGACTAACTGTAGTATTGAATGAGTTGAGAATATGGAGTACTTAAAGCATCATGCTGTTGCAAACTGATTTTACAATCTCCTTTCCCAATTAAATGAGTTTGTAACATGGAGCTGACCTCTTTTCTGGTTTGTGCTATTAACCAGACCATATGCTTTCCCTACGTGTTTATAGTATGCAAAATTTATACTGGGACTCTGAAATATTTTTGTGCATGCCTGCAGATAGCATACCCCTCAAATGTGGAGGGCCTTGGCGCACAACTCCTCAAAGTCCAAGACAACATACCCATCTGTGCTTCAATATTCTCACAGCACCTGGCCCTATATTCACTAGAAATGGGACCTGAGTGGGTGACTAAACAAGTGAAAAGCCTTGTCATTAACAGATCTCTCATAATGGATGCACTCTCCCCACTGGGAAAAGATTCTGTGAAAGGTGGAGAAGGTGCTATTTACCTGTTTGCAAAACTTCCAGACAAATATCATGATGACTTTGAGGTGGTTCGCTGGCTTGCACGGAAGCATAGGGTGGTTGTGATCCCAGGAAGCGCTTGCGGAACTCCAGGGAGTCTGAGGGTCTCTTTTGGGGGGTTGAGGGAGGATGAGACCCAAATCGCTGCAGGAAGGCTGAAGAAAGGAATTGAGGAACTGGTGAGGGATGGGATGTTGCAGTAACCTCTTAACATTCTATTCAATATTGAAACTGGGAGCCCTTTGGCCGGTTTTTGCAAGTTCAAAACTGGTGCAAGTTCTGTCCCAAAATAATTGGAGGATTCATGCCTGTTAAGTCCTCTGAAATCACAACATTTATTTCAGTTACATATATCAGGAATACCCTCTTAACATCTGCATGTATTACCACTATACTACAGTGATTTTTATGCATAACCACTTTTCATGGTTCATATCTTCCATTGTGAGTTACATGATCTGAGAAATACAATGATAAGTGATAAGTGAAAGGTGTGAATGTGTTAAATGTTTTGATTGTTGAAATAAGAACAAGGAAGAAAGAAGAAATTAATGCTTATTAGAGCTACAGATGATAACGGGGTGGGTTTGATATGGATCACCTCATCTCACTCATGTTCTGTTTATTTATATTTATTCTTATCTTCACTTAAAAAAAAGATTTAAACGAGGCAGGGTGGGATGATTGAGTATAAGAAATTTGCATACATGCCTCATTTAAAAATTTTCAACATTTTTCAATTTATTTTTTTCATTTTTAAATTTTATTAAAAATAAATATAATTTATAAATAAAAATATTATAAATATTTATAATATATTTTTATGAAAATTAATATTTTATTTATGTTTAAAAAGTTGAAAAATGAAAAAAAAAACAATTAAAATTAAAATTGAAATGATTGAATTTTCACAACCATTATTAAAAACATGTTTTGACAACAATTGATGATGTTTTCATGTTTTCTAGAAGAAAAAAAAATGTTGTTTTTGGAACCGTTTTCAAATTCTATGGGTATTTTAGTCATTTAAAATTGGAAGTTGGGCGGGTCGGTTGAGGGCCCAAACTTCCTATGGGCTTTGGGCCAGCTTCGGTAGGTAGGGTGCAAGTGGGCTCCACACGTTCACACAACCGATAATATCGTCCTTAAGGCCCAGATCCAATTGGACCCAACCCCTCTTAGATCCCTTGTCCTACAATCTAAAATAATTGAAACTTATTGCTTGTTGGACTCCAGTTAGGACCGTTGCAACTTCTATTTAATAATTTTGATATATTAAAAGGTTATTATTTAAGGAAATTAATTATTAATTATTTTAGAAAACATATGGTATTAAATTAAAGGATATAGTGCAGAGTAGGCAACATTCGGTGCACGCCAGAGTAGACGAACCAAACTCCCGAACATTCCCCATTTCAAACTACTAAAGTAACATAGCCGAAGGGCATTTCAGTAAAATCACATCCTTCCCTCCTCCCTCTTCCCATCTCTTGGACGTTTAAACGTCGTCGTCTCACCTCCGCTGCGACATCGGCCGATTTCAAGCCTGAAACTTAGCTTCGTTTCTGGGAGAAAAAAAAAGACCTAGCTTTTTAAAATCGAAACCCTAGCTACTGAATCTTTCAAAGCCCTAGCTCTTGAATTTTTGAAACGTTATCTGCTGAATCTTTGAAACCCTACCTGAAATTGATATTGATAATGGTGGGACCGTCGACGCTGGTGGGGTTACAAGATCACCTGAAATTGGCGAGGGAGTACGCTCTTGAAGGCCTCTACGACACCTCCATTATCTTCTTTGATGGTGCCATTGCTCAGATCAACAAGTATGTTTTCGCTCTCTTAGTTTCTCTCTCTGAGGTTTGCTATTTTCTTAGGTGGAAAATTATATGCTTTTGATTTGGGAATGGAAATTGTATTTTGTGGTGGATTGAAATGGAAGGCTATCTTTTTTCTTTTTGATCGTGCGGTCTTTGGTTTGTTTGGCTATATTGCAAATTAAATCTGCATCCAGTTGATTACATTTGGTTGCGGAGAAAATGGAGAAAAAGAGAGAAAAATTTTGAGCCTTTTTCTCATTTTCATTTTTGGTTTCTAGAAGGTGGAATAACTGAGCTGGACAATACCAAATAGTTGAATTAGTTTCCTGTTATGAAATAATAAAAATTGGAATTCGGGGTTCTAATCATTTCTCTGCATTTTTTAGTAACCAAACCTAGCTCAAGAAGATAATATCTGGTGATTTTTATTTTCAAATTGAATTCAAGGCATCCGCTCCATATTGATTTCAAATTACACTAGGCCAAGATAGCTGGGATAAATTCAAATGTTAATACCTCCTGAAATTAAGTGGAGAAGCATGGCATCTAAGCTTTATGATAGGGCATACTACAAGATACATGGGGGTTTCAGAGATAAGCTTTTTATCATGTAAAATTTTTCCGGGAACTATTTTCACCCATTTTCTTTTTCTTTCTTGTGCCCATGTCTGTCATGTAAAGTTTTTCACAATTAGTCTGTTTTCAGGCACTTAAACACACTTGATGACCCTTTGATTCGCACAAAATGGATGAATGTCAAGAAAGCTCTTTCAGAGGAAACAGAGGTTGTGAAGCAGTTGGATGCAGAAAGAAGGGCCTTCAAGGAAATTCCTGGGGGACGGCGCCCTTCATCACCTCCAATCTCAACTAAATCATCTTTTGTTTTTCAACCACTGGATGAGTACCCAACTTCATCTGGTGCTCCCATGGATGATCCTGATGTATGGAGGCCACCTAGTCGGGACACTACGAGTAGAAGATCTGCAAGATCTGGTCAGGTGGGCATGAGAAAGACTTCACAAGATGGAACATGGCCTCGTGGTTCTACAAGGGGAGGAGCAGCTCCGCGTGGAGGAAAGTCTGGTGCTTCAAGTAGAACTCACTCAGGTGTCCGAGCATCGACAACTGGAAGGAAGGGCTCTAGCAAATCTAACACTGACAAGGCTGATTCAGCGGTAAATTCAAAATTACAGTAGTTTCTTCAGTTAGCATTGCCTGTTATTATAGTTGGAGTTTCAGGTTCCTGCATAAAGCTTAAGAACTTCACCTTTCTTCTTTTGAAAACTCAATGCTAACTATATATGGTGGGTAGAATTATTCGAATTACTGAGGAAGCCTAGCTTTCATTACCTTAAAAGTGTGTTCGTTTCATTAACATCTAAACTTGGGAATGAAAAATATCCTTTAGATATGGACCTGGAACATAGTGGATATGGGATTCCCATTCTACTTTTTTGGTTAAGGTTAGAAATTTTAGATTTCTATTAAGTTTTATTCCCATTCTAGCTTTTGTTTGTCTTGGGAATACCTTGGAATTAATGCAAATTTATATAACAACCCTTCAAATAAAATTTATGAAAATAGATTTATTTATAAATAGAGAAGGGAATAAATATTGATTAAATGGATTGCCCATTTTATGTTTGTTAAAAAAAATATTAAGTCTTATATTGATGGGATTCCTCCAATTTTGAAAGGATTTCATATCCAAGGAAATTCTAATTTCCAAAATTGCGTGCACCCTTAACAGTTTAATTTTATACTTAAAATTGAAATACCTATTTCCCAATAAAAATACCCACAAAACAACTATTCTGTTACAATTAGATGAATTTTTGGTGGGGTGACATGACTCACATCATATCAATAGCATGTGGCTTTTTTAATCTATAAGTAATCTTTTTATTTTTATTTATTTATTTATCTTTTGGGTAAGTAACAGTATTGAACTGTGAAATTTATTTATTTATTTTTTAATGTGCTCATCATGTGGCTGATATTTCTTTTGTGGCTGTCAATATGTAGTTCAAATATTTTTGGTTTCTTCTTCGTCCTGGTTGAAACAATAGTGCAATTCCAATATTGATTATGATAAATACCTTGATAAATTCTTAATCATCTATGTGCGAATAATTAGCTTAATTATGAAGTTATAACTTCCACAACTAATTGACCAGCCCTCTTGTTCTCTTGTGCTGGTTTAGCAGCAGTGTGTATAAAGATGCTTGAAACACCATCTGTAAAGTATGATGTGCTGAGGAGCAACTTTCATGAGAGGATGTACTTGTAGTTTTTAAGTTCACATTTATCTCTATTGATTATGATTTTCAGATGGAATAAGGAGAAGGCACTGGTCATTTTAACTTGAAAATTTTCAAATATTGTGTATATGATGTCTTTGTTTTGTACGTTTTTCTCCTGCTCTTTTATATTGCATTTTGTGAACTGTTTCAGGAGTTAAATGTCTGAAAGTTAAACCAGAGGGATAAAGCAAGCTTTATTTGTTTCCATTTCCATCTAATTTTTATTCAGTATTCACGCTTGGGAACTGTGGCTGCACTTAATTTTATTGGCCTTTGAAGTACCTTCACTTTGTAAGAAATAATAGTGATGTAACTTGTGTGTTCATTTGACCTTCAGTTAGTCAATATTCTGCTTCCTAATTTGTTTGTGTAATTGCTAGAATGGTGATGCTGAAGATGGAAAATCAAAGAGGGCACAGTATGAGGGACCTGATCCAGACTTGGCTGCAATGCTTGAAAGGGATGTTTTGGAGACTAGCCCTGGAGTGAGATGGGATGATGTTGCAGGATTGAGTGAAGCCAAAAGACTCCTAGAGGAAGCTGTTGTCCTTCCTTTATGGATGCCTGAATATTTCCAGGTATGTCTGCCTATTTTTCCCTGAATTATCATCAGGAAAAAGTTGGAATTCATCTTTTGGTGTTAGAGACAAGGATATCGGGATATCTTCTGTTGGGAAGACCACTAGGGCAGGATCTAGTTTGTTGAGCTTATCTCACTATTATTAAATTAAGAATTTAAGGGACTTTTGTGTTGGAAGTTTGTATTTTTTATTCAGGTCAAGTTTTATTGTTTCTTTACTTAACAGGGAATTAGGAGACCATGGAAAGGTGTTCTTATGTTTGGTCCTCCTGGTACTGGCAAGACACTTTTGGCTAAAGCTGTTGCTACTGAGTGTGGTACAACATTCTTCAATGTTTCTTCTGCTACCTTAGCCTCAAAATGGCGTGGGGAGAGTGAGCGCATGGTCCGTTGCTTATTTGATCTTGCAAGAGCTTATGCTCCAAGTACTATTTTTATTGACGAGATTGATTCTCTTTGCAATGCTCGGGGGTAAGTAATTTGCCTTCTCTTTTGTCAGGTTTTGAAGTTGTATATGCTCACTTGGCGTCCACTTAGTTCAAAGTCTAATAATTGTTTAGTTTTCTATCCCAACATTAAATAACATGGTTGCCCAACTATGAAATAGAAATGTCGGACTGTTTTATTTATACATGTGGGCATAGGGTTCCCTTATAATTGGTTTATTTTAACATATTGATGTCTACATAGTAATTCCCCCCTCTGTGTGGCATTGACAGGCCTCCATATTAAAAAAAATCTAGAAAAATGTTGTGGTTGAGAAAATGTGAACTTATTGTAAGATACTTTTGGTAGTTTCTCTTATATTGGTGTTAAACTCAAATATGAATAACATCGTTTGTCCAGGGCTTCAGGGGAGCATGAATCTTCCAGACGGGTGAAGTCTGAACTTCTGGTTCAGGTTGATGGTGTAAACAACAGTTCTACAGGTGAAGATGGTAGTCGAAAAATAGTGATGGTTCTGGCAGCTACAAATTTTCCATGGGATATAGATGAAGCACTCAGGTTGTATCTCATTATTTTTTTTTTAAAATTAAATATTTTTTTTTTTGAATTTTTATCATTCTTTGAATTGTTAAGTAGATTTAATCTAGGATTTTTCTGTTCTAAGCAGTCCATTTGAAAGATTTTTATGTAATGCAGGAGGAGGCTGGAAAAGCGTATATACATCCCTCTCCCAAATTTTGAGAGTCGCAAGGAGCTTATACGGATCAATTTGAAAACTGTGGAGGTAAATTGACTACATTAAGCATGCAATAATTTTATCTAGGATTAGAGACATGTAGGACTAGGAAGCTATAACAGTCCTGGTTGAATCTTACCTATCATTTGAAACTCCACTCTGGTCTGAATCCAGAAGCGGTTCTTGTGAAATTTATCCTTTCTACAAACAATTGGGTATTTATTATCCCCAACTCGTTATAGAATTTGTTTGTAGTTATAGAATTTCTAGGACTGTCCAATCATTTCCTGTTACCATCTGCATTCCCGCTTCTATTATTTTCTGGGCAGAGCATCTCTATAATTGTCAGCAATCATATGTTTGCTCATTGATTTTAACCTACTTGACTTAACAATCATGTACTGTATACTCCTTATTAAGCTAGATATGTCTTTATTGGGTTGTTGTATTCATCTATCAGGTGGCTCCTGATGTAAATATCGACGAAGTGGCTCGCCGCACTGAGGGGTACAGTGGAGATGATCTGACAAATGTTTGCCGGGATGCTTCCTTAAATGGCATGAGACGGAAAATAGCAGGTAAGACACGAGATGAGATTAAGAACATGCCCAAGGACGAGATTTCAAATGATCCTGTCGCTATGTGTGACTTTGAAGAAGCAATAACCAAGGTTCAACGGAGTGTTTCTCAGGCTGATATTGAGCGCCATGAGAAGTGGTTTTCCGAATTCGGATCTGCATAGAAAAGAAGAAGCAATCTGAAAGATGTTGATTATTTGATTGCTGCTCTCATGACCTGTGTCTGTCGAGCGTCCAGTTTGTTGGGTGATTGTTTCTGTGACCCTGTTTGCTGTTCTGTTTATGGGTTTTGAGAGTGTTGAATGGTCTCACATTGTTGTGTTGGTTTTGTATCTGTAACCTCCAATATAATGTAATTTGATCATGTTTTGGAAGACTCCTTCGATCTATACTAGTATATTAACGTTTCATTCAAATTACTTATCCTCATGATTTGGAGAGTATTCAGAAAAATTTAGCATTACTGTTAAGACATGGCTAATGTTAGGCTTTTAGGTTGGGCATGGTATATGTTAAAACAATCTAGAATAGTTGGCTGGTCTTGCTGGTAGTTGCAAATGATAGTGGAGTCGTGGATTGGAGTGGAGTCGTAAAAGAGATCGGGAAAGTAATTAGGGTAAATGGGTAAAAATGTAAAAATAAAAATATAGACTTAAAATAAATTAATTGTTTTTGTTTATTACTCAAAGTTGTTTTTGATTTTATGTTTTAAAACTAAATTATTTTATCAAACATACTTAATTTACTTATTCATTTAAATTAAGTTATTAAATTAATTTATCAAATTCTCACAAAGTTAATCTGTTCGGGCTACTCCAATATCTAACTTGAGGTATTTAATAATATTAAACCTAATCTTATTTTCGAAGTTTGAGTTATTTGAATTAAACTTGAGTTGTATGATTCAAAATTCATTCCCGAACTCTTTATTTATTATTTTAGAAAGATAAAAGGTTTATGTTAATAGTTTAATATTTTTCTTTAAAAATATAAAAGGGGAAGAAATAAAACCAAGGGTATTATATAAAATAATATAAATTATAAATATTAGAAAAATATTAAATCGAATTGAGATTAGACTCGGGATGTTCAAGCTTTAGCACAAGCCCAACCCAAATTAAATTTGGGCTAAAAAAAAAAAATCAAAACTTAACCTGAGTATCATATTAGGATTTGCATCTTGGAATATAGTTAATAGTTCACCCCAGAAGCTTCTCTTTGTCTGAACTTATTTTAAAAACATATGGCTTTCAACCTGCGATATTAAAATAGAAGGAATATTTTGCTTAGTTGGGGTGTCCGTGGCTTAGTGAGTCACGAAATCAAGTGTGAGAACAAATTATTAAAACCAGCTCTGAAGTGGACCTCCTCTTATGGCAGAAACTACCGGGCTTTCCCCCTCTGGACGGCCTACACCATTCTTTCCTCCCTTTCTTTCCTTCTTTATTATTTACTAATCATAACGTTACCATCATTAGAGATGAGTAGAGTGGTGTATTAATTTTTTTATTTACTAAATTTAAAAAAATTAATCCATTTCCTTTCCGACAAGATGGTAGGATTGCAATTGCATGGTAGAAGAATATATGGAAGAACAGAAGGGATCATTCCCAAGCAGAAAAGCTCTACCCCATTCCTAGAATCCCTGTCTTCTTGTATCCAAAACCATGGAAAAATGCAGTTCGAATTTGAGTTTTATTTCCATGTATCATCATCTTCTTCTTCTTCTTCTTCTCGTCTCTTTCTTAATCTCTTCTGTCAAAGCCACTTCTGCAGTGCAGTTGATGGACAACTCAACCCAAGGTAAAAATACAGTAATCTATTTGGAAAAGCAGATCATGGGAAATGGGTTCTGGTTGATTAACGTTGGTGGGTTGTTGTTGGAATATGTGTGCAGATCCCATGTGTGAATTTGTGGACTGTGGGGAGGGCAGATGCATAGCTTCCAATGGTGTTTTGGGTTTTGACTGTGAGTGTAATCCCGGTTGGAAGAAGATTCGGATCGGGGCCTTGACCTTTCCCTCATGTATTGTTCCCAACTGTGAGTCTCTCTCAGGCCCCTCATCCATTCATTTTCTCTCTTTTCCGGGGGGCCATCCTGGTCTCTCAAAATATTCTTGGCACCTTCTGAATATTTTTTAGATGGCATCATGGCACCGAATTGTGAATTTGTTTTTGGGGATTGTGCCAAATGATCTTATTTGTGACTACCAGACATGTTTAATGTTGATTGTTTGTCAGTTGTCAGTTGTCACAGTGCATGTGCCTTGAAGTTTCCTTCTAGGGAGGGTAATTCCCTTCCATGGGAGTTTTTAGTCATTTTTGATCTCGTACGTCCATGACTTGACCTGCATGTCGTTTTCAATCATCGTGTGGTGGTGTGCGTACCCATCCAATTATACTAACCTCTCGCATTCATTACACCCATATGTACTAGATTTGGAACCATTCATAATTTTTCTACTATTCCATTATTCAAATATACATGATTGTATAGGTACACTTGATTTACAATGTGGCAAAGGGGTGTCGTCACCGCCACCAAATCCAACACCGGCTTCTCTCCTCCCACCATCGTTCAATTTACTAGACCGTAAGTATTACAATTCATTAAATTTTTAATCACATTTACAAACTAATTAAGAGCTTTTTGATAATAATTTAAAAAACCCGTTCTTAATCTTTGTAACACTTAAATTTTTTTTATTATTTAAGTATTAAAAAATTTAAAAATATTTTCTAAAATGAATACCAAATACTCGTAAAAATTTCTTCATAGCTTGTTCGTATGTATGGTGCGGTGAGGGAAGGTGCGTGGCAAATGGGTCGAGTGGACATACATGCCAATGCAATGAAGGGTCTGCCAATTTGTTGAACAAAACTAGCCTTGCTTGTTTGAAGCAATGTAAGTTTCTTCTCATCATATTCTTACTGTTTTTTTTTTTTTTTTCCTAAGTCATTAGTTGAATAACTTGAATGTGTTAGCATATAATTTTGATACAAATTCTAATATTAATTTTTCAAACTTTGAGTATGATTTGGGTGGTGTAGGTTTTATAGTTAGGTATAAGGTAAGTCAACTTGTTGATAATAATATATGTATTTTTATATCAAATTTAATGAATATCATGATATTTTAAGATAATAATAATAAACAAAGAAATTCAAATAATACATGAAATAGATAAACTTGCTATTTTTAAAAATTTTATTCAAACATTATATAAAATAAATTTGAACCCTTGTGGATTAATCAAACTTGTGATTGGTGGTGAGGACAAAAAGAATGACAAGAGAGAATAGCTTATTGGTGTTTGATAAAATAATTTAATAAATCATTAAGTAAATTAAATACTTTTAATAAAATAACTTAATTGTATGATTTAAAATAAAAAAACAATTTTAAATCACAAATAAAAATAATTAATTTATTCTTAAATTTATATATGTATTATCTTTTTATCTCTATTACCTTAATCATTTTCATGATATCTTTTGTTATTCTACTATTTTTATTGTTATTTGACTTCTTTTATTCTAATTATAATTTATGAAAATAAATATATCAATTTAAAGATTTAAAATAAATTTTAAAACAATTTTATCAAACAATTTTAATTCTTATTTTAAAAATCAAATTTATTATTTTAAGAATTAAATAATAAAATTTAAGTCAATAATTTAAATATATTTTAATTTAAAGTCAAGTTAAATCATTAAATAATAAATATGAAGTTCTAACATACACCTTTTATAAATAGTCTAAACATTAGAATTGATTTGTATTGCATCGAAGGCAACATAAGGAAGTGCTAACCATAACCACTTGGAAATGGTATTTAAAAAAAATATTTGCATAGGATTGTTAAATATATTAAAAAATTTTAAAACTTAAAATCCTCTTTTATGTCCATTTTATGATATTTGCTATATTTATTTGTGAAAAAATTTGAGCAAAAATAAGGGAAAAAAAAAATGAAAACAAAGAAGAAAAGTGAAAAAAGAAGAAGTTATTTTTATATATTATTTTAAATTTATTTCATTTAAATAGTTTAAAATGTATAAAATTTGAAAAAATTGTTTTCCTTGATTATTTTATTTATTTTTGTTTTTCAGGTAACTTTGGAGCAGGCTGCACGGGCCTTGGCTTTGGACAGCATTCCCCACCATCACCCAGTCTTTCAGGTTCGTCTCCCACAAGTCACGAGTTATTACTAATAAGTTTTCCCTTAGATGCATGTATGTTTGCTGCCGCTGTACTTTACACATATCATTAGGGTCCCTGAAGCTTCACGTGGTTGGTCAACATGATTCCAACTCAATCATCCTTTCCAATTTTAAATCCAGTATAATTATGTTTAAATTAAATACATATTCATCTGCTTTTGATAAATAAATCGATTAATTTAACAATTATATTTGATTTATTAAAAGTTTCAATTTTGAATAAATAAATTATAATTAAGAGGTTAGTAGTGTACATTCATGTAAAATTTGTCTTGGGTTATACGTGTAACCTGTTTAATAATTATGCGATTTTAATTTTCTTTTTTTGATTGTTGTAAAAAAAATTTCATTTTCATTTTGTATTTTCCAAGAATTTGAATTTCTTTCCTTGAAAGAATATGAATTTTGTACTCTCTAACTCAAGCTTGGTATGTTAGGATCAATTCGAGTCTCAAATTGCTGGAGTTGTCTTCAGGCACTCACCATGGTGGCATTAGCAGCTGTCTTCCTAGTATGGGTGTAGAGTGGAACCAGTGGGGGGTGACCCTCTACAGCTTATTTTTGTTAGAAAATATAATATCATACTATTATAATAAAATTTTATCATATAAAATTAATTATTAAATATGTCACAATATGTGATGTGATGGTGCTTTGGGTTTTACCTAAGTTTCAATTTTCATATGGGTGGATTATAGGTCAGAGAAATTGGTGGATTTTTAGAAAATGTGTAGCAATTTGAATGTCGACATACCTAGGCTTGTCACATCAATTTGAAACAAGTGGGGGGATTTGTGGAATCTCCAAAGATAATATTCTATATGTTGAATATTTGAATGGAATTTTTACCATTTTGGCTACGTGCCCATTTCCAATTTTTCAAATGCATCAATTTCTTAGGTTATGAAAGTTTTACTTTATGTTTATGTATGATTATCGGAAAATTTGAGTGAAAATGTAAGGAAAAAAATAGAAAGAATGAGAAAAAAAGAAGGAAAATAGAAATTAAATTTAAAGTAAATAAATTATTTTTATATAATTCTTGAAGCCCAATTCACTTATTTTTCCTTATCATGTAAAAATTAATGATTTATTTTTATATTTTTTTATTGTAAAATTAAACATGAGAAAACTATTTTTATTAACATTTCTTTTCTTTAATATTTTTTCAAAACAAAATATAATATTAGATTTTTATTGTTTTGGGTCACATTCTTTATATTTGAGTCTTTTTTTTTTAAAATTATTATTTTTTTCTTCAATGAGATTATCTCCTAGTGGCTTGGAGACTCACGTATCCCATCAAAAAAATATTTTTTAGTAAAATGTTTTAAGATTTAAAGTTAATTTGTGTAAAATAAAAAACCTTTTTTCTCACGTATAACTTAATTTTTTCTTTTTCTTTTTTACTAAAGCTTGGAAATATATTTAAAATGAGTTAAAATCTTGATTTATTTTGAATAAAAGAAATATCTTTAAATCGCATTACCCACATATAATTTATGGAGAACTTATCAACCGAAAACCATTTACATACATAAATCTATAACGAGTTGATACAACCATGTAAAGATATTGAAAATTACATGTCATAGAATTATTGCTTTACATCAAAGCCTATAAAACAAGAAAAAATAAAGATGATAAATTTTTAAAAAATTCATGAGTAAGAAGTCTATAATTACCTTCTTTCATCTAAGCGAAGGGAAAATTGTCTTTTTTTTATTTATTAAATCCTCTTTTGAACTAACATTATTTGAGTTGTCTAGTATATATCTCGACATATTTTTTAAATAAAGATATTTCTTTGGATAAGACACGTCCCTTGTTCTTACTCTCCTCTTCCTACTATATGAATTATTTGAAGAAATTTATAGGTTTTTATATTAATTTTGTAAATAAATATTAAGAAAAATATTTTAGGTTTTGGAGACAAGCAAATCTTCTATGGGATCTCATTGGCTTTTAGGTAGCCAAAACTTGTGTCCTATGAGGTCCTTCTTCTCCACATTATGCCCCATTATATGATGGATAGATATGGAGGAAAGCTTTTGGTGTAAACAGTGGCTGCAACTTGCAACTTAAAGTGGAGCACTGCCCATGCGAACCCTCTTTCTATTCTGCCCTGCTTTGAAATATTTTTCATCCTTGACAATCCCTTCTAACTAACATGTACAAAGGACGTTTGCTTCACAAACATGGATAATACTTACAATATTATAAGGTCATTGTGGGTTTAAATTTGATCTAACTTAAGTTATAAGATTTAGGTGATTGATATTGAAAAATAGGTATAAATTTGAGATGGGTAGGAAAGAGTCTGAATTTTTGTCCAGCTAGTCCACCCCCACATGATTTAATGGAACCAGCTTTTTATGGACAATCACATCATCAAGAACAGTGATGGTGAGACAGTGATGTGATTTAGACAATTTAGAAAAAAAATAAAACAAAGAAAAAAAAAGAGAGAGAGAGAGAGAGAGATGAGAAATCCAAAGACTAGACAAACAGATCCTTCAAAGATGATTTTGAGCTGCCAGGCTAGCTCAACAAAAATGAAAAACCCTTAAATCCACTTTTCAAAGAGACCATAATTAATCAAATGATCTGGAGCTTCAGTTAGATCAAAGATGAGTGAGGAAAGAGATAGAAAAGCTAAGTGGGATTAGCATATTTAATAAGAAGGTAAAAGATGGAAGAAAGTGGTAGAGGAGGGTACAAGGGGCAGTAACCAGTTGAGTCATATCATGTGCTGTTTTCTCTATACCTGAGGACAAGGGCATGTGACCAAGGATTTTCCTCTTTTCATGGAACCTGTTTTTTGAAGTTCCCTCCTGTCTGTCTGCATTTTCTTTTTGTTCTCTCTATTGTCTTGTCCTTCAATAATGTTCTAGCAGTTAATCAATCTTCATGAGTGGGATGCCTGCATTAATTTTTCTTTGAACCTGCTGTTCCTTGGCAATCTAATCCAGGCATCAATGGACTACTTCTTCCCTTGCATTCACTTTAAAGTTTGTAAAGATGATAAGAATCTCATTAGTTACATGATTTCTTCTTATAGATATAGGTTTCATAGGTAGTTATTTAAAAGTATGTTTTGGGTGAAAACTCTTCTTATTTGATATCCATGATCTTGAAACAAACAATCTTATTTGGGATCATAAATACCAAAATTGTCTATGAAAAACGGATCTAATTTCATTAGTATCTATAAATGATTTCTTCTCTATAATATTAATTGATAGGACCTTATTGGTATGCCATATAAGATCTCGGAACCCATGATTAGACTCAAATACCAAATTTGTCTATGAATAACGGATCTAATTACATTAGTGTTTATAATTGATTTCTTCGATCCATGTAATACTAATTAATAGGACCTCATTGGTATGCGATACAAGATCTCATGTATTGGAACCTATGATTAGTCTCCAATGCATTAGTACAAAACATTTTCTTTTGTAAGTGAAATCTCTTAGTATATAATTGAGGCTAGTTTTTCCTACTTATAATATTAGCAACCTCAAAATGAAAAAATAAAAAGTAATTTTTGTTTTGTAAAAAGAGAAAATAAGAAGTTTTTTAAGAATATATTTTAATTATTTTTATTGTTTTTTACTTGTTTTATAAGAATTGTTTAAAAAAATATCAAAATAATGTAAAGAATAATTTAAAAAGCTTTGAAAATTATTCTCAAAAACCATGTTTTTTTTTTTAAAAAAATAATTTGAAAATGCTCCTAAAGTAAATTTTTTGGGCCTTTCAAGGATGAATTTATTTGTAAATATATTTTAGGTAACATGCAACTAAATAATGTAATACGATGTCATGACAAGATGTGATGTGTGTAACAACTACCAAATGACATTATGTACACGTAAACATATGCATATAAACTATGAAATGATATAATGTACTATGAAATAATATCATGTAGACATAAACATGTGCAAATAAACTATGAAATGATATGTACTCGAAAACATGTACATATAAATTGATTGATACCAAATGACATTATGTACACGTTAACATTTGCATATAAACTATGAAATGATATAATGTACTATGAAATAATATCATGCAGACATAAACATATGCATATAAACTATGAAATGATATGTACTCGAAAACATGTACATATAAATTGATTGATTGATTATTGGATAGTCATAAACTAATTAATAAGTACTTATTTAGGTCCACACCTCTCATCGGTTGATCAAAGAACATACAATTTTTTGTTTTTAATATTTAAAATTTCTATATAATAAAAAAATATAACATTTTGTACATTTTAAAAATCACTTTTAAATTTTTTAATAATTTTTTTAATAACTCAAATTTTAAATAATTTTCAAAATCGTTACTTCTCAATATAAGGCTCCAACAATTCTTATATCTTATATAAAAGTTATATTATTTTTAATTAAAAAAAAAAGAGTAAGACATATTTTGATTACAGGTCTTCAGCTCTAACTCCTGAACCTTGTTTTCGATTTATTAAGGTTATGGGTTTTATGCTAGTAAGTACATTCTAGGACCCACCATGCCAGTAAGAAGACATATTACGAATGAAACCTACTTTAGCTATGATGCAAAATAATACTTCTTCAATTCCATTCAGGGGGGTGAATATCAGACTTACCTCAACGTCCGCAACATATTGAATATCCATCCACTTGTATATTTTATATTGTCATTTTATTCTAGTATGATGAAAAAAAAAATACACAAGGGACCAGGACTTCAAAGTGAAGGTACATAGTGATGAAGTAGTAAGAGAAAAAAGCCTTTAAAGGCACGACAAAAGTGTCCTAAACTTTTCATTGGTGGTGCCCTCGTACGTACTCTCATGGCTCCAAATGAATGCAAAATTCAAAAAGTATGTGGACAGACTACGAAATGGATAAGGATAAGAGTGTCTACATGATCTCAATTGGAAATCAGATGATGAATCTAGTTAAAATAAGTCAATTTAAATTATAAAAGATATTTAAATTAAAGAAAGATTTGATGAAAATAGAAACTTGTCTTTTTTTATTTTTAAGCTAAGTGTCAAATTAGAAAGTGTGTATTTTTTAGTTTATAATGGAACTTAAGATGAACACTTTAGCAATGGCTAAGTTGGTTTAAGATGCAACTTATGACTTTTCATTAGAGGGAGGAAAGGAAAAATGAAGAGTAATGTAGAAGAGAGGAATTTTATGTTAGATCGGCCTTTTAAACTAGCAACTTTCTAAATTTTCTTATTTATAAAATTATTTTGAAACTGCAAACTATGGCTTCTAAATTTGTATTGAAACCATAGTTTGAAATTGTTGTTTCAAAAAATTATTTTAAAAGTATGAGAGAAAAAAAAAGTCATTTCGAAAAAAAGTTTTAAAATAAGCCTAAACGAATCTTTTGTTTGAGTGAAAGACCATTTTAAACCCAAACTCTAAAGAGAATATGGGAAAATAATGGGAGAGAAAATGATGGTTGGCTTTAGAAGTTAATAAACTCTTTTGCTTATAATTAACCAATTAAAATATTGGGAATTGAGAACAATATATGATTATGAAAAGGATCAATTTATTAGATTTATATTAGATTTGTTTTTGTTGTTTGAAATTTTCCTATGAATTTATGTGTTTTCTATATTTTATTAAAGGTTTCCAACTTTTCTACCTTTAATTTTAACATATGTGTTGAACACTTTACATATATGTTGTAAACTAAGTTTATAACCTGTCTACATCTCCCTAGGAGTTAAAGGCACCGACTTGGAAGGTACTAGATGCTGGGAACCCTACATTTCTCCATTTCTTTACCTTGGATTGTATAGGTGCATGTAAAACTACCCTAGGCCTTTAGTTCCTATGCAACAGAAGCAAAAATCATTTTTTTTAACATTCTAGGATCAAAAGGAAAGTCATTAAAGAACTTTTCCTTTGGTTTAGATGTTCCTAAATGAATTTCGCTTAGTGAAGATTAAGAATAATGAATATGGAAGTCTTGTACACTTAAGATCTTTCGCTCGATGACTCGAACCATGATCTTGATACTTAAAAATGTAGATTTTGGAAGAGAGGATCTCTTGGCTCTCACTTTTTTTTTTTTTGGAGGTGGAAGACAAAGTTATAGAAACTCCAACCCCAAAAAGGGTATTTATTGGGTTCCCTAATGGACTTAAGTGACTTGAGCCCACTAAGGGTTTGAATCACTTAATTTAGCAAAAAATGGTCCTAGTTGATTAATTAACCTAACATGACATATTAATTAATTAATTAGTCTAATTCAGAGACTTTATTCACTTACCCTTGTGCAACCTTATGTAATAATCAAAATGCCCTTATGCACAAAAGTAAACCTAGAGCCAATCCGACACTCATAAATCGTGCCAACAAGGTACATAAGCTCGAATGGTTGGGGACCATTGGGACCCATAAGAGTCTTGGCTATGTTAGAATCTAATTTTGAAGTTGATTCAATATCTTGTTATAAAGAATCAACTGAACTCCAATATCTTATGTAAATAACAATGAGATCCATGTGCTTAGGTTTGTGACCTACTTTTCATTATGTTTAGTTTCCTTATGAATCAGTGCTTGTAGTCTAATAAGGTGAAAGCAATAAGCTTTTCAAGACTACCTCCATTATCTTTGAATTACAGATCCTCTTATTGTATGTCTAACTGATATGTTTTAGCTTTCTAAGAGCTAATGTTAAGTTCTACTTAAGGAACTACTGTGATTATATTTTTTATGAACATACCTCTTTAGGATCACTTAAGGGGATACTTTGTTTCAATCCCATGAGATATCATGGTGCCGCTATTGAAAATACCTATTGCTATTGATTTCCATCAACAATGACCTAATCCATAGGGAGGATATGATTGCGACCTCACTTGTAGGTCAAAGCCACTACTAAGTTGTCTCTCAACAACATAATGAAGTAGTTTGGTAAAGTCATGACGACTTGATAACCTTAAGTCATGATTCACAATAGGTCTTGTTCAATGCGTAACTATACACACTAGTACACTTATCATGGGAAACTTATCTTGATAGCTAGGACTAGTCATCCCTCCAATTATGAGATGGTGCATTACAAACTCTAATGGGCTGCCTAGACTCACAAAGCAATTGTGAACAAGTCATCCATTTACAAGGAACTTGTGACTTGGATCTTTCGTGCAACTCCTAATGCATCTAAATCACATACAATACAAAAAATGCTAGGAGAGAATACTCATAAAATGTAATGCATAGAACAAGGATTGATAAAAGTGAAACTAGAATATCATTATATAATAAATTCTAAATTTGTTATTTCGTGTCATACTTTAAGTACTTTATCTTAACACTAACATATTTAACTAGGTTATAATCTCATGCTCTTTAAGGAAAAAATCAATCTCACTAGACATAGACCCACCACCTCGATCAAATCGAAGTGCCTTGATATATTTTCCTTATTGGTTCTTCAATTCTATGTATTAAGTAAATATATCCAAACCTAGAGTAATCATTAGTAAATGTGATGAAATACTCATACCTTCCTCGAATATGAATACAAAAAGGTTCACACATGTTAGTATGCACTAATTTCAAACCTTTTTTGACTTTGTATCTTTAGTAGTAAAAGACCTCTTGGTTTCTTTACCTTCTATACAAAATTCACAAACTAGAAGTTCTTTTGGAATGAAGATGTCCAATTTCCCAGACATCTAACCTTTGAATCCTATTTAGATTAATACTACCTAGGCTTACATGCTAAATGTTTAATTAGTGCTATGCTATTTCCTTTTTAATGAGATTTAACTATTCTTATTACTTGACATAAATGATAATGGAGTGATATATAAAAAAAGTAATACCTTCCATTAGTATACATAAGTAACCTTGTAACTAACGTTTAGGTAAGTACATCCACATTATGTAATCTTCCATTTTGTTGAAAACCTTGTAAAAAATTACCAATAATGATATTGGAATTTATCTACCACAATATATTCAACAATAAGAACATGATGCGAACTTTCCTTTTCCTTAGGTAATCTAAATGTTCATTTTCTGGTGTGCAAAAAGCCATAAAGGAATCGCGCCCCTAAAGCTTTCTCTTTCTATTTTTTCTAGCTTTCCTTATTTGGTGTTTTTTTTCTTCTTGGTAGATAAACCTGAAGAAACCTTGACTCCCATAGGAATACCTTTTTATTTTATTTTATTTTATTTATTTTTATCTTTGAGAATCTCTTTAGTCATCTCAAAGGAATTCAATAAGATTTTTAAGATCATATAAACCTTGGTGTTCATAACAGTCCTAAGGTAACATGCCTATCTAACTTGCCTTTATCACTAAATAGTAATTCCTTGTAGACTAAAAAGAATATCATAGATAGTGCCAATAGACATGTATTGCTATTTCAACACATTATCTAAATACCTAAGTATGAGACACTTGGTCTTTTGTTCTTCCCTATGCCACCTTTGATATACTTCACTTTTTTTCTACTAGGTTTGTTCATAAAGAATAGTTAACTCTAAGAGTTTCTTATTTTAGCTTCTATGCAATTAGTTATTATGTCTAGATAACTTTCCTATCAATATAGTATGACTTGGTCCATTGATTAGTTATGAGAATTAGAATGATAATATTATATGGCATGACATCCATAACAAAAATAAAACCATGCATTAATCACTAAGGATCCAAGGGAAATAAAATAGCAAATGTAGAGCTTTTATGACTATATATCCTTTGCTAGGTATCCTAGTATCATATGTATTAAGCCTAGTTAGACAGGTCATGATCTTATTACTAGGTAGAAACCCTATCAAATTGATTTTTGTACCTTAAACTTGGAAGGTTTCTAATTAAGCAAAGATCAACATACCTTTTAGTTTAGCCTCTAGTCCATGAAAGCTTTTATGTTGAGCAAACTACTTTCATAATCTAAGTGTATAACTAAGATCATTGACATCAATGTTATTAAGTTAAGAATACCATCATTAGGGTGATTACTCCCATTACTAACATATCTAGTCTTGTTCATAAGAAAATTCACATTCCATGATACCTTGACCCATTTAATGTTGGGGTGGTGATGTCCAAAAATCAAAATGAGACTTAAAATGATGCTGAAAGTCCATATCCCTTGATTGCTTTGGACCAACCCACTTTTGGGGCGTTGACAACCCAAATTAAGATGAACTCGATCTTGGAGGCTATGGGGTTGTCTATGACTCTCTCTCACTTAATATTTTGATTTAATTAAGAGTTTTAAAACTTTAGTAATTACCTTGATGAATAAATGTTTTTTTACAAGAATTTTTAAAAATATTTATTTCCTAATTAGAAGTTTAGTGTAATATGAGAATGTGTTCTTGAAAAATTTATAATTTTTATTAGAGTATTTTCTCCAAAAATTACTTTTGATAAAAGTCTTCTTCTTTACACAATTCTAATTTAATAAATATCTTATCTTGGAAATATTTTCAAAGAAATTTATTTCTATTAAATTACTAAGTTTCCTTATCTACTATGAAAATTTCCAAAATATTTATTTTCCAAATTAGAAACTTTAATGTAATTAGAAAACTTCCAATGAAAATTCTGAAAATTTGAGAGCACTTTATCTAGCATGGAAATATTTAGGATATGTTTGGGAAGTGTTTTTGAAAACCGTTATGGAAAACAATTTTTAAGAATAGTTTTTGCTGTTTTAAAAAATGAAATTGTGTTTAGGAATTGAATTCTAAAAAACAATTTTTGTTCTAAAAAAAAAACAAACATGTTTGATGAGTTAATAAAAACAATTTTTTAGAACAAGTAAAAAAAAAAACTTGTTTAGAAGTAATTTTTTTTTTAAATTGATTATTTTCTTTAATTAATTTGATATAGTAAATATATAAATAATTTTTAGATTCACACTTTGTTATAATTAAAAAAATTGAATCCATTTTGAAATTTATTTGCATCAATTTTAATTTTTTTTTAAAACAAAAGATTATTTTGTAAACATGCCTAACTATATTCGATTTCAATATTTTTATTTGTGCATATGATAAACCCCTTAATCATTTTGAAAACTTTTTTTTTAATCATAAATGCATCATACTAATACATGTTTTCATTAAAAAAAAAACATCATCTAAGCATTACATGTATACTAACACAATCAATATTAAAACAAATAAATACTCTAAGTATTATGACACCAACATCATATTTTAATATAATGTATACAATATTAGAAAAATTAAGCTAATCCAACCTATGGTAATCACCCTAGGGGGGGGGGGGGGGGGTGAAAATGGTGATGGTCTATTTTTATAAATTTAAATTATGTGAATGTAAGAGGCAAATATATAATAAAACAATATAAAGACAGTTGCATATAAAGTAAAAGAGTAGGGAAGAGAGAATGCAAACACAAGATTTTATAGTGGTTCGGTGCAACCCAACCTACATCTACTCTCCTCTAGCTTCAATCCTAAGCTTGAGGTTCCACTAATTCAAGGCTTCCAAACCAAGTCTTCAAGCAATAAAATTGGATTATGGTTCTAATCTACCATCTTGGACTTTTGGCTCCAATCACTTTTTACAATCCTCAAGAGATACCCCACTCTTGAACAACCTCTCAAGTGATATCCCACACTTGAGAATCTTACTCTCAAAGATATATATATAATTGGTCTCACAAAATCCTAGTACAAAAACTTTAAGCTCAAATGATACAAGAAACCTAAGATTGAATAATGCACTACAAATATGCAAGTTTTAGAACAATGGTGCACTCAAAAACACTATTCCAAGGCTCAAATATATTCAAGAAAGGTTTGGGAAGGTTGAGCTCATAAACAATGAAGATTTGGAGCCTTTTTATAGAGGAAAAAAACCAAATTAGCCGTTGGGGTTTCGATCGGTTGAATTGGGGGTCGACATGTTGACTAGCCATTAGCATTTTATGCTTGGCCGGTGACCGTTGGACTTCGATTGGATCTCAATTGGACTTCGACCAGACCTCGACTGGACCTTGATCGGTTGAGGTGTGGGTTGACCGATTCCTCATCTGGTTGAACAATCATTCTAGAAGAGAGAGAATGTTTTTTTTGCACACCTTGACTGGTTGAACTGGGGGTCAACCTGCTCCTAGACCGGTTGAGTTGGCGGTCGACCAGTTTCTCATTTGATTCAACCGGTTGAGCTGTTTTTGGCTCAACAACCAATTTTTTCAACTTAAAACTTTTTAAACAAGTTTGAAAAACATTTGACACAAGGTTTTAGTTGAAAACATGAAATCATTCAATTTTAAAATATTTAAAACAAAATAACTTTTGGATGATTTTGGTGCATAAGTGAAGAATATAATGCATGAAAATTTTAGTGCACCAACCTTACAAAAAAAAATCTTATGAAGCTTGGGTCTTGAAAAACACTTCTTTTTGAGGTGGTCTTCTTCTTCATGATTTCTCATTGACTTGATTTGTCTTTGTGATTGCCACTTTAGAAATCGTCTTGTCTAATCACATTTGAAATATAATCATTAGTTCTAAACCTTGTTTTGTTATCATCAAAATTGAGATTAACCAAATCTTGGTTTCACATACAAGTTCTAGAGTTTATAGATGATAATTTTTGAGATAATATATACATTCACTTAACAATAATCAAAATAATAAAAAACAATATGATAAATAATAAATGACAAATGACGATGTTGCACTTATAACAACCAATAAGTAAAAGATGACTTTAAGGATTTGTTACAAGCATTGGGTGTTGTAAGTTAGCAACTAATTGTTAAAGTTGTTGTGGGTTATATTCGTCAACCCATATAAAGTAGTGCAAGTGTTACTACAATACAAAAATTGTCAAAAAGAATGAAATATGTTGTGTGTATTTCATTAATATCAATTTATTTTCATGAGTTAGTTAAATGTACTTGCATGATATAACGGATAACAATAAAACCAACAACCATTGTTCTTCTGTGTTTTCGACATGAAAAGGTGTGTACGTCTACACTCACAATAACATATGGGTCTTTTGTCCATCATACTCTAATTTATAAGTAATATTTAATCATTATCAATTACAATATACATCATATAACACTAATGACAACTAGTTAATAAATATATATAAATTTTAATGTATAATTAAAGAATTAACAAATATTTAGAATTAAAAACAATACAAGTCATGGATTGACATTGAAATAATTTGAATGATGTGTCACACCATTTTCAACCAACCTCCACTGTATGTACTTTTTGATACGGCCACTAAAGAATTGCTTATACACTAAACAACTGCTTATATAAGATACACTTACTAAAAGACCGACTTTCATTCATCAGGCCAGCATGAAACTAAGAAAGAGACATGTGCCTAAGGCGACATGCAAACAAACGATGCACACTAAGGGGGTGTTTGGTACACGGGAATAGGGAGTGGGAATAAACATCTCATTCATTTTCTCCCTTATTCCTATGTTTGGATGAATGTTAAGAAGACAAAAATGAAATAAAAAATTATTCAGACAGAAATCAAATCCAATTTATAAGTCAGATTTGAATTCATCAAAAGTAGGTGGTATTCTGATTCATTAAGCCCATTTGATAATATAAAATAACCTAAATTTTCTATTTTACCCTCTTATCTCATTCTTCAAGCCCGATGCTTATCTTCTTTGCAAAGCTAGAGACCCATTCATCATCCACTTCTATGCAACAAGTGATTCTTCCAAACTGAATCAATCAAACCTTCCACGACATTTAGAAAAAAAATTTCAATTTCTAATTTCTAAGGTTTTGAATGAAATTTGAATTCTTTTGTATCCTCTTTTGGAAATAGGAAAAACATTTGCTAGCTTTGAGAATTTAAATATTATAAATATATATATATATATATATTGGTAAAATATAATTTTATAACTACTTAAGCATGACAAATTATTCAAATTTTTAATAAAAATGATAATTGAATATTTGTACATTAGGGTTATATGATTTTTTATGGTTAATTTTTATTTATTGAGTATATATATATTTTTTAGTCTTATTATTTAATAACAAAAAAACTCTCAAAATTTATTTATTTTTTTAAATAAAAAAAATATTTTAAATTATACGGAAGGATATTATTGTAAATTTATTTATTTTTCATTTACATTCCTATTATTATCAAATATTGGAATGGAAACAAATAATATTCCAATCTTGCATTCCTAAGTTCATCCAAATACTAGAAATGGAATCATCAAATTCATTTCTATCCACTAAGAAATAGGAATGGAAACAAAATGTTCATTTCCATTCCCTATTCCGACGTATCAAACACCCCCTAAGAGAATAGAGATGTCTATATAACTCCTAATGCACCTAAGTCATATACAATGTAAGTGATAGGAGTGTGAATACTTAGATAAATAATTAGTGCAAATAGGATAATAAAGGAAATGAAAATCATAATAAATAAATTTATTAATGAAACTAAAATTTGTTATATCATGTCATGCCTTTTAGGCTTTATCTATACAATGGATTGAAGAGAAAAAACATGAAAAATAAAGTTAGGATTGCATTTTATAGAAAAGGTTCAAATGCCGTAAATAGTATTGTTTAAATCTTCAAACACTTCCTATGGGTGTTGAAACATTGCTTGTTAATTTTGATCAATTTCATTTCAACTTTATATTTTTTAGGGCAATTTTATATAATTAAAAGATTAATTATTTTCCAAAATTAGCATAAGGTTTTATAGAGTATAAAAAAGAATATTTTTGTGAAAAATTACCTAAAAAGGATAGTCTAATTATAAGTTTTGTACCTCCATCTTTGAGAACTTTCAAGATCCTTTTGCTATAACAAATATCAAAGACTCACATCACGAAACTTTAAAAAGGGATTTGAAGAATCTACTATGGAACATGACAAAGTGCTGTGTTAGAGATACGAAAAATGAGTGCAGGTGTTGATAGTATAAACCTTAGGAGAAAGTAATTCGATTAAGTAAAATTGCATACTATTTTCTTATATTTTGTGGATTATTTAATAGTAGATAAACAACCTATGACTTTTTACATTTAGGGATTATTAAATAGTTTTTCCATGTTATATCTTATATTTATTTGTGTGATTGAATTTACTTTTACATGATATTCATTAAATTTACTTAATATTAATATAAATAATAAAAAATTAAATTTAGGGCTAATTTCTTGCACTATCTATTCATTTCCTTTCTACTTAATTTCATATATCAAGATAAAATTAATTTCATATTATAACTAAAATATATAATAATTACAAATTGAAAAACCATTTGTTCAATAGGGTAACACTCATGAGGGGTGAATGAGTGTTTTTAAATATTACAATATAAGTGATGAAAAATTAACCCAAATTAAAACTTGGAGATATTAGGGATAATCAAAGTAATCAAAGATCAAATAAGAGACACAAGAATTTCTAAGTGGAATCCTCCCACACTAATTGTGGAAATAAAAAACTATGTGGTCTAAGACCTTTAATCTACAATCCATCATTTGAGATTAAAATACAAAAATTTACTTGATTGTTTTACCTCAGAAACTTATTCTCCATCACCTATTGCGATGCAACATCTCCAATGCTCTAATGGATTCTTCTTAGCCTTTGATGAGATGTAAGTCATTCCAATAACCTAAAATTCGATCGTATGAATTCTTTCTTGAGAGATTGAGAATGATAGGACAAGTTGAATGATTCTCTCAAAGTGTCCAACCTGAAAACATATTTAGGTAGGGTGTATATAGGCCTAAGAGCCTAGGGGCTTATTTGGTAATTGTTTTCGAAAGCAGTTTTGAAAAACAGTTTTTGAAAATTGTTCTTTGATGTTTTGTAAGATAAAAGTCTATTTGAAAATCTAAAATATTTTAAATATTTTTAAGTGTGTTTTAAAAATAATTTTTATATCTAGTGTTTTATTTTTAATCATTCTAAATGTTTGTGTAATTATTTTTTAAAATAATCCTTAGAAAATAAATGAAAACAATAGAAAATCGCTAAAAGATGTTATATGAAAATACCTCATTTTCTATTATTAAGAATAAAAAATAGAAACGGTTTTTGATTTTCAAACATATTTTCCTAGTTTTTTTTGTTCCGGAGAATAGAAAACTATTTTCGAAAACAATTGTCAAACATGCATTAGAGTGTTGGAAATAGAATTTTCTCAAAAAATAAAATATCAACTTTCCAAAAAATTAATTAAGAAAAGATTTTTCTTCAAAAATAAAATATCAACTTTCCAATTATTAGTTAAGAAAATAATTTTCTAAAAAAATAAAATATTAAATTTCTAATAATTAATTAAGAAAAGAATTTTCTTAAAAAAAATAAAATATCAACATTTTAAAAATTAATTAAGAAAACAATTTTCTTAAAAAATAAAATCTTAAAGTTGCCAAAAATTAATTAGGAAATTTTAGCTATATTTTAAAACTTTCGATTCAATCCTACCTTATTAAAAAAAAAAAACTAATTTGTGTTTAACAAACCTTTTCAGACTTACTAGTGACAATCCAATTAAATAAACAGTAACCTTGAAGCTTCAATGGAGAGTAAGTCAGTATTTAAAAAGGTTCCTATGCTAGAATGAAAAGGAACAAAATTACCAACAAACAAAGTAATCTCCCTCTTTGGCAATTTTGTGACAAGACACTATTACATTAACCCCCTAATACTCTCAAATGGAGTTTAAATAACTCTCAATCATTCTCGTCTAAACTTAATCATCAAATCACATGCTAGGAATCGAAAGATGCATCAAGATTTAACAAATTATCCCAATACTTGTATTTTTCACACACTAAAACACAAATACTTAGGGTAAAGCAGTATGTGGGAGAAACAAATATAACCATTTAATCAAGAAATGATAATATGGAAAAGAAATAGAAATGATCATGATTCAAGATGCACTCCTTGCATGCGAGTTATGTATCAAGTATATTAATCAATTCATGTATCAATCTAATTCAACAATCAATCAACCAAGTCTCTCCATGCCCATGTCTCCTTTTTTTTTGTTGCAAAATAGACAAAGAGAATAAAAAAAGCAAGAAAGTGCAAATAAAGTGAGAAACATGATATCCATATATAGATGAAAGATTCTAGATACAAACTAATGCAAAATATCCAAAACTAATAAAGTGAGAAACATGATATCCATATATAGATGAAAGATTCTAGATAAAAATTAATGCAAAATATCCAAAACTAGAAGTAGGCAGTGTATAACAAAATAAAAAATAAAAAATGAATTCCTTTGAAATAGAAATGAGACAAAAAAATTCAACTCAAGGCATGATTCAATCACAATAACTTGTAAAATTAGAAAGAATAGTAATGAATCAAGTAGAATGCTCAGAGAATACAGTTCAATCAAACAAGATTGATATTTCGAAACCAAAGAACAAAGTTAATCACAATCTTAGTTCAAAAAGAGATGCATAATAATCAGAGTATATTAGGGTTAAGAAATGATTCAATGGCATTGATTTTCAAGGGAGAACAACTTTTTATCTAATTCTATATTTCTAATTTGAATTCTTAAAAGTTACCAAACCATGCCTTAAACCAATGAATTCACATCCAATTAGTTGGATCTAAGTTCATTGGAATTCTATTTAGCACAACATTCGTTGATTTACATACAACACAATTTTTACTCCCCCTCAATTATATCGTGATTTTTCTTTTATTTTTGTTCTTTTCTTTTTGGAGAAATGGAGGCATTGTACATCATTTATGGAAATCATATTTTCACTATGGTTGCCTTATTCCACTTAGAGGGAATTTTCAAATATTGCAAGTGCTGACATATAGATCTTGGGAAGAATCTTAGATTTTATTTTAGCTAAGATGCCATAATTCATTTCGAGAAACAAAATATTAAACATAGACAAACAAGATATGTATATTAAAATTGACTAGGCATGGTGTTTGAGATTTCCAAAGAAAAACAAAAACTACTTTATTAGGCAAACTTAAGAAAATTCCCTATTAGTTATTTACCAAGGATCATTCTAGATTTCCCATTATACAATAATTTTTATTTACTTTGATTCTTTACCTTAATTGTGATTAAAGAAATCCT
This sequence comes from Vitis vinifera, assembly GCF_030704535.1. Classification (NCBI taxonomy): domain Eukaryota; kingdom Viridiplantae; phylum Streptophyta; class Magnoliopsida; order Vitales; family Vitaceae; genus Vitis; species Vitis vinifera. The sequence goes on from NC_081813.1 coordinate 4,963,285, forward strand.
AGAGAAATAACCACAAAACGTGTAGGTGTAGTACATTTATCTTAGGCCTAAAACTTGAGATATTGAAGTCATTCCTAATAAAACCAGTAAATAAGGTATTTGAAATTACCTTAAGGAAGATTAGGTTAGGTCAAATGAGTTAGAAAAAAAATAAAAAAAAGAGCAATACAATCACAAATCCTTAGGCCTACACTAAATGACTTTTCAGAAAAAAGACAGGAGAACTCCCTTACAAGAAACACTCCCCCTAAAACAAAGACCCTAAGTCCTAAACTCATGAACACAAATATACTACCCCTAACTATGAAACTTTTCCCCTAAATTTATAACAAAGATTCAAGCACACTAATAAAATATTCTTAAAAGGAAAACATAAAATAAAAAAGAAAACTAAAGACTCCTAAAATTGACATAACAATAGGGATAAGGATGAAACATTAATGCAAGACCCTAGGCTATAAAACAAAAAGTGTTATTGAGAAGGGGAAGTTCTTAAAGATTTCTTAAGAAGTGAAATATTAGGAGAATCTAAAGAAGTAGAACAAGAGCAAACCAGACCTTTACTTTGAAGTTCAATAAGAACATCTTCCTAATCCAAATGTGTCTAGTCTTAGGGACTCTAAAAGATGAATCATAAAGATAAAATCAAGTCAAAGAGAAATCAATAAGAAGAAGAAAACCTCGAAGAAATTTTTTTTTTTAACCTAAGCTTTGAAGGATCTCTTTGTAAGGTTGTTGTTGCACTAGGTTTTTTATGCATTACATTTTTAATTTATGCACTAAAATCATCTAAAAGTAATTTTGTTTTAAATCCTTTAAAATTGGATGATTTCATGTTTTTAACCAAAACCTTGTGTCAAATGTTTTCTAAACTTATTTAAAAAGTTTTAAGTTGAAAATGATGGTTGTTGAGCCAAAAATGGTTCAACCTGTTGATTTGGATGAGAAACCGGTCGGCTTGTCTTGATCAACCTATCGAATGGTGCAAAAACCTTATCTCTATTCCATAACGTTTTTTCAATCGGTCAAGGTTGAACCTCAATTGGTCGAGGTCCGATCAAGGGACGGTTGAGGTCCAACAGTCACCTACCAAGCATTAAATGCTAATGGTTAGTCAACCGATTGACCCCAAGCTCAATCAGTCAAATCCCCAACGGCTAGTTTGGTCGTTTTCCTTTATAAAAATGCTTCGATCTTCATTGTTTCAAGAGTTTAACATTCCTAAACATTTCTTGAATATATTGAGCCTTGGGAGAGTATTTTTTGAGTGCACAATTGTTCTAAAACTTGCATATATTTAGTATACCATTCAATCCCAGTTTTCTTGCATTATTTGAGCCTAAAGTTTTATATTATGATTTTGTGATAATATTTTTTATCATCATTTGTAAATCTTTGAGAAGAAAAGTCTAAGTGTGAGGTATTACTTGCGGATTCTTAAGTGTGAGGTATCACTTGAGGGGTTGTTCAAAAGTGGGGTATCTCTTGAGAATTATAAAGGGTGCTTGGAGCCAAAAGTCCAAGAGAGTGGATTGGAACCATAATCCTATTGTATTACTTGAAGCCTTGTGTTGGGAGCCTTGAATTAGTGGAACCTCAAACTTGTGATTGAAGTTAGAGAAGAGTGTACGTAGGTTGGGTTGCATCGAACCACTATAAAAATATTATGTTTGCATTCTCTATTCCCTACTCTCTTACTTTATATGCAATTGTTTTTATATTGTTTTATTATATTTTTGCATATAATTATCTTTTGCATTCACATAATTTAAATTTACAAAAAGAAACTACTACCCTATTCACCCCCCTCCTTCTAGGGTGATTGTCTTTGGTTGGGCTAACCTAATTTTTCTAACAATATATTACTTATTTTAAAAAAATTTGCATTCACATAATTTAAATTTACAAAAAGAAGCTACCACCCTATTCACCCCCCTCCTTCTAGGGTGATTATCTTTGGTTGGGCTAACCTAATTTTTCTAACAATATATTACTTATTTTAAAAAAATTTCACTTATTTTCTAAGAATTATTTTTAAAAATAATTGACAAATATAAAGAATGATTGAAAATAAAACATTATGGGTAAAATTTAATTTTAAAAAATATTTAAAAACATAAAAGATAGGTTAAGAATATTTTAAGTTTCAAAACAAAATTTTATTTTATAAAATATTAAAAAATAGTTTTTCAAAAATAGTTCTCAAAAACTCGTTTATAAAATTTAAACACTCCCTAAACAAAATCATAATTTTTTTATTTTCAGAATCATGGATCTCATCAGGGCTTGACAGATTCGTACTAATTATTGATTAGACCTCAAAAGCAACTCCTACAACGAAGCAAATCAAAGACAACACATGTAAAAGGTTTAGCCAATTTGATTGATACATTCAATTGAATTTCAGAAAACATTGAACATGATGGGAATAAAATTTTGTTTAATCAAAATTTTAAAAATATTGAATTTATTCTTCTATATTTTTATAAAATCAATTATATAGTAATGATAACCAATTCTATTTTCTATTTTGCTATAATTAATCTATAAGTTAAAATCTATAAAATAAAAATAAAAATAAAAAATAAAAAAATAAAAAGAGTATGAGCTCAATCCAATAGGCTCCATCCGTTGACACCCTCATAAAGTTAATTGCTGTCAATTAGTGTTAGTAGTACCACACCAAGTTGATAAATATCACTGGCCGACTATGGACAGAGGTGAAAAACATGAAACATAATAACAAAGCATATCCAACTATGAAGTGATAAGATTGATGCATATCTATATATATTAAAATATTGTTGCATGTCTAATAATGGAATAACTTAATAGGATAAGAATGATTGTCGCCCTATCAAGCTAGTTTGTCTGGTGAGGTGATGTCCACTGGAGTCTATTATTAGTGTTTTTAAAATACCAACATTGCAGTTGCTTTTATCATGCCAGCATTTTTGGCTACTAGGGTTTTCTTTTTTGTAATAAAACCAACAATGGATAGTGCTGAAAACCGAAGAAGTTGATGAGGGTGATGTGAGAAAATATTGAGACATAATGTGCAAGCACACAGACCAGGGGTCTACCACCCTTTCTCCCAACTGGGTTCTTCATTATTTTAATGAAATAATATTATCATCTTCTTCAGTCTCACCATTATCTAGCTAGCTTTCTGGTTGGTATCATAAAGAAACACAAAAAAAAAGTCCACTAAAGGACAACAGTGTTGGGATACTGTAACAACAGTGCTGCCGCCGCAACGGTGGTATGGTGATGAAAACAGTGCCAATGGTTTTTTTTTTTTATATCTGCATTAGAATGAAGGTGTGAACAAGGTCAAAGGAAAACCCTTGAAGGAAGGAAAGGACATGATCAGATGGGTGGCAGCTGAGCTGAGTTTGGTTTTATTTTACACGTTCAAGTCATCTTCCATTTCTTCTTCCTAGAAATATTTTGTTTGAAGTCTTCTAGGGTTTTCTTTAAATATTCTAAAGGTTCATAGAGAATGAGACCACTAAAAACCCTAGAAGGTAAAAGAGAAGATGATCACCATCAAATTTGTTGGGGAGGCTTGATTTATTTGGGTGCCGACAACCTACTTAACTCAATTGTCATCCAAGTGGTTGAAAGGATTGTTCAAATTGCAGTGCCCACATGACTTTGAGGGTTGAGAGGTCTTGTCGATTGGATAAGTTGATATGTTTAATGATGATGCAATCCCTAATAGTGATTGTCGTTACAAATATGAATATATAAATATATAAATATATAATATTAAAATCATAAAAATATATATATACTTGGAAATGATTGAAAATATAGGCATATGATTATACCTTAAGACTTTTATTAATTTTTACAAAAGAAAAGGAAAAATATGATATTCCACTAGACTTGGGTTGCTCTATATCATTACAGCATGGCAGAAAGGAGTGCAAAGTTCTATCGGAAAAGGCATATTACTTGCTTTTATATATTTGTGTATATGTTGTCATACATTCCAAGCTACTTGTCCTACTCAAATGATATAAAGTCACCATTTATTAATTAGTTGTACATCACTACCTACTTGCTCCAATATTGACAATAGGATACATCGCAGAAGTCCACTTTCTCATTAGGTTGGTACACATTTTTATATCTTATTATTTATATTATATTTTTGTTTAATAGATTATACCTCATCGTATATATTCAATTGTTCAAATTGGTTGTTCAATTCATTTGTTCGAAAGATATTATTACAATATCTTTTAACATTTTTTTATAATAAGTATATTACCTTCTTAATAAAGAAGAATTGTTTTTTTTGTTTTATTTTTTAATTTTAATTTATTTTAAATAAATCTTTGCACTAATAAAGAGAGTCTTCGGATTTATACTTATTTTCAACTTCATAAAATGTTTCATCACTTATTACATCTTCTTCATTTCTGAGTATTTAAGTATCCATTATAAGACTTTTCTCATTATCATCGCTTTTCCACGACTGATTCTAACTATAAAGACTAATAGTAGACAATAACTTCTCCTTAAATACGATTTACAATTTAACTCACAATTTAGAAAACAACTCTCAAAATCCCAAAAATTGCTTTATGATTATTTTGTTTTATTTTTTTGGTTTATGACTAGCACCAAAAAGAAAAAGAATAAAGAGTGGAGACCATTTGAAAAGCCATGAAAGAAGGTCGAGTGAAAAATATGCACATCCCTATACGCCAATATTTTTATAGTGTCAAGTAAGTAGTGGCGAGGATTATTGAAAGTGACATTGATGTACCATAAAATATTAATATACTCCAAAGTAGGTAATAATAAAATATATCTTAATTGACTAATAGGACTGTCGGCCAACGAAGCCAGTGTACTTTGCCCTTCTATCCTCCTCCATCTTTCAGGGTTTGCTACATCATGAGACCCATAAAAATAACAATAAAATGGAGATAGATCAAACTCCAATAAACTATAAATCATTATGGCATAATCATGAGTCCAAAAGGCTTTCATCTTTGATTAGTCCACAGCTTGGTGGGTATATACAAAAAAAAAAAAGAAAAAAAAAAAGAAAAAAAGAAAAAAAAAAGAAAAGAAAAGTGGCCTTTGCCTCGTTTAAATATTCCATCGAGGAACCATGAAATGATATATAATACGCATTGATGGATGGGTTCCATTATAATTTTAGCCTTAATTAGTTGCACAAAGTGTGTAATGCTTGTGCTCATTTCAATCTAATCATAGAATTTAATGTCACAATTATTATGGTTGCTAGAGCAATTATTTGATTAAATATTAGCATTAGTGTTTTTTCCAAGCATGCAATTTTCATCATTTAATTAATTTAAATGGCAAACCCCTTTAATATGAGATGGGACTTGATGGGTGATATTAGCTAGCACTAGTGTTTCCAAGCATGCAATTTTCAACATTTAATTAATTTAGATGGTAAACCCCTCTAATATGAGATGGGACTTGATGGGTAATATTGGGTAGCATTAGTGTTTCCAAGCATGCAATTTTTAATATTTAATTAAATGATAAACCCCTTCAATGTGAGATGGGACTTGATAGGCAAGTTCATGATTCCCTCTTGACCAAATCAATCAATTATATTGACTTGAATATTTTCTTTTCCATAATGTTTAAATAGTTTTTACCTTTTATTATTTGATTGACCAAATAAGGAAAAAAAAAAGCCCATTTTTCTAATATAGTACATGAGCCAAGAAATTAGAAAATAAATCTTATTTTTTATATTAATTTAAAGTGTGTTTTACAGTTATTTTAGAAAACATTTTATCTTTTTTAATACTTAAAACATAAAATTTTTTAAGTTTTAAACATATTAAAAACATTATCTAAAATCATTATTAAATAAACTTTTAATCTTCTAAAAAATTAAAATATCCACACACCCTTATATTAAGTATGATGTAATGAACTTAGTGAATTTCTAGCCCCCCAAATGAATGGTGCCAAAGTTTCTATTCACACGCTCATCTTTTCGATGGAAGTATTTTGAAGATTTTTTGTGGATGAAGGAGGGAAATAATAATAATAATAAAAAAATATGTGAATTTTCTAGTCCCAAATGGAACAAAGTTTCTATTCACACACTCTACTTTCGATGACAATATTTTAAAGAGTTTTTGGGGTAGAGGAAAGGGATATAAAAAAGAAGACAAAAATGAATATGTGCCATTTTCTAGCTCCCGAGTGAACATCAAAGCTCCTATTCACACACTCATCTTTGTATGGAAATATTTTAAAGATTTTGTGGAAAGGAGATAAAGAAATAAAAAATTTAGAAAAAAAGAAAAAAAAAATGAAAAAGAAAAGAAAGAAAGAAAGAGTCTACATCGAGGCTCCAGAGTTGCATGATGAGAATGATGGTATTAGATGGAGGTGGTAGCCGAAGACATCTCACTTTTCTGGAGCATTCTCAATTGGAATTATTGCCCTAAGTAGAAAGTTTAAATAAAGCGAAAAGTTCCAAGTTTAGATATCAGACTGCCACATTCAATGGCTTCACTAGGTGGAAGTTCTTGTCTGAAATTCTCTATCCAACAAACATCGGGAAAGGATGAACCTTGTGTAGCTTTCATGGGTGGTGGGTTGGTGGTCGCTCTTACCACGAACCAGACTGCCATACCTCCATATTTCCAATAATGCAATGTAAACAAAACCCTCACAATTCTCCTTATAGCAAAACCCACCACCCTTAATAAATGTTCAATAAATTAAGAATCTCATTTAAAATAATATCTTCTGGTTTCAACTCGAAAGTTCTAAGGACGTAAGGCAAATATGAATTAATAATTAATGATGTCTACAAGAAAATAGCAAACAAGGATTTATAATCCAACATTGAATATTCCTTTACAAATTTTATTTTTCTTAATTCAACTCTTTTTGAGAATCATCAAATATTTGAAAATTATGAGTAAAATATAAAAAGGACTAAAAACTTCATCCAATACTATTTTGATAACGTGGAATCTTGTTGAACATATATACTTGATTGAAAGATACCACAATAAGAGGTATAAGATATTCTAATAGGTATCATGAAATAATTTTGAATTTGAGACGAGACGAGGGATGGGCCGACCTAGTCATGTTTGAGCCACGTGAAGTGCATATGGAAGAAGAGAAAATAATGTGTATGCGTATGTGTGGGTGCACGAGCTCATGTCTCATGTATGATGATGATGAAAATAACCACATGAGTGGGATTGGATAAGGTGGGTATGATAGAGCATAATGACATGATAGTCAATGTTGTGAGGGGGTGAGGGGGTTACAGCCACAAAAAAAAGGAAGGGGAGAAACAAAAAGATGAAAATGGAGGATTCCAACTTCCGTGTCTATGAAAGAAGAGTGAAAAGGATTCCTAATCAAAGAACAAGATCCATTAGGACGTGCTTAGGGACAACCCCCCCCTAAAATGTTGGTGGAATTAGGGGGGGCTCAAAACTAGGGAGCCCACTTGGAGGGGTGGTGTGGGCCAAAAGGACACAAATCTAACCGCAAAATACCAAAAGAAGCTTTACTTCTTTTCATGGAATTGACCAAAAATACAAGAGAAAAAGCATAATAGCACTCCTCCTAGCTTTACATTACAAAGATGCCCCTTTCATGTATGCCCAAAATGTGTCGTCTTCTCCCAGCCCACTTGAAGCCTGATAAAGGGCAGCCATTCCATTCATCATAGATTGAAGAGAAGTTTCACCAATTTAAAAAATGTCAAAAGGGTGGGAGAGAGGGGCAGTTGGGTCATTCAAAGTTGAAGGGTGGTGTCTTGTAGTAGAGAGGGATTAGGACCCCAAGAAAGAAGGGAGAGGCTGGTGTTGATATGGATGTTTTTCTACTTGAGGACAAGACAAGGGCACATGGAGAGAGGGAGGCCCCTCTTCTTTCATGGAATCCCCGCTCTAGGGTTTTTGAGAGGTTGAGAGAGGGTTTGGGATATTGATGCCTTTTCCATCATTCATTTAATATTTGTTTTGTAGAGGACTAGATGGTCCTTTCCCTTTTTGTTCTTCCTCCTGTCCAATACAAAATACCCTCCTTTCTTTTCTTTGTCCCCTTCATCAACACTCCCCCCAACACCACTCAAGAAACACCTCTCTCCTCCAACACTACTCAATCTCACCCAACTTGTCACCATCTCCTCCATCATCTCTATATATACTCACTCCCACCACCATCATTTTTCTCATCTTTTTAGACAAAATACTATCCTATGTTTTCTCCATAACACAAGTACTACCACTGTTCCTACTACTGCTGCCACCACCAACACCCCCCACTTCTCCCAAGCCTATTTGCAACATACCCCTTTCGCTCCCAACCATTTTTCTAGGCCTTTACTCTAGAGTTTAATCCCGTCCTTTTGCTCTCTAGGCCTTTTGTCTAGAGGTCCAACCATCCTTTTGCTCCAAGCCTCTCCTCAATATCGTCTTTTCACTATGCCTTCGAGAATCTCTGATGCCTTCAAAGCCCACCCTCTCCACCTCAATCACAGACACTTGGACTTGAACTCAGTACAAGAATTACCCGACTTATATGCATGGGCAGGGGTGGACGAGAACCCTTCTGGAGACTCGTTAATCACTGAGTCCGTGCCGGTTATTGATCTCACCGACCCTAATGCCTCAGAACTCGTGGGTCATGCATGCAAGAGCTGGGGCGTCTTCCAAGTCACCAACCATGGCATCCCCGGCAGCCTCCTCGACGACATTGAGTCTGCTGGCAGGAGCCTTTTCTCTCTACCTGCCCAGCAAAAGCTGAAGGCCGCTCGCTCCCCTGATGGGGTTGCTGGCTATGGCCTCGCCAGGATTTCCTCTTTCTTCAACAAGCTCATGTGGTATGAAGGCTTCACCATCTTCGGATCTCCACTTGAACACGCTCGCCAACTTTGGCCTCAAGACTACACCAAATTCTGGTATTCACGCATGCTCATGCACACGTTCAATAACTCAATATTTTCCTTCATTTTCAGTCAGTTCATTTTTCTTCTGTTTGGTGTTTTGAAGTATATATCATGGCCGAAGACGAAGGCCATTCCCCTCAATGCTACTAGCAAAGACTATAATGAAAGCCATGGTCCCCACCAAGAAGATATGGGATTTATAGCATACCAAGATGAAATCCCACTTGTTACTGTCTACTTTGTTTTATGCACACACGATAATATCATCTTTGCTATCTTATACAGTGCCCTACCTTTTTGACAATTTTGTTTTTTCTCTTGCAGTGATGTCACGGAGGAGTTTGAGAAAGAGATGAACCAACTTGCAGAGAGGCTCATGTGGCTCATGCTTGGATCACTGGGGATCACTAAAGAAGATCTTAACTGGGCTGGCTCAAAAGGCGACTTCAAAGCTGCCCTGCAGTTGAACTCTTACCCAGCTTGTCCAGAGCCGGACAGGGCGATGGGTCTCGCTGCCCACACTGACTCTAGCCTCTTCACAATCCTCTACCAGAACACCGTCAGTGGTCTGCAGGTCCAACGAGAGGGAGCCGGATGGATCACAGTTCCTCCACTCCCGGGTGCACTTGTTATCAACGTTGGTGACCTCCTCCACATACTATCCAATGGGGTGTTCCCTAGTGTCGTACACAGGGCCTTGGTTAACCGGACAAAGCATCGACTCTCTGTGGCCTACCTCTACGGACCACCAGCCGGTGTTCCAATCTCGCCCGTGCCGAAGCTGGTTGACTCGACTCACCCTCCTCTCTACCGCCCAGTCACATGGAGCGAGTACCTCTGCACCAAGGCAAAGCACTTTGACAAGGCTCTTTCATTAGTTCGGCTGTGTATGCCCAGGAACGGATTCATCGATGTAAACGATCACAATGGGGTGAAAGTAGGTTAGGGATGGTTTTTTGGCTTTGTAGTTACCCTTCATTCCTTGGAGGATTGTGGGAGTAATAAGAGTGAAGAGTTGGGTTAGTTTCCATGGAAAAATGCACAAGAGGATAAGTAATATCAAATCATATGAAGCGATGCAAACAAGCAATCTCCGTTGTCTTTTGTCGGTGTGTAGGAAGAGGGTAGAGGGAAATGACCATTTTGAATATTCATATAAAGGACACATGAACCGGCATCTTTTTGCCCCGGATATGAAGGAAGATATCCCTCCAAAGAATAAGACAATGATCAAGATAAAACTGGTTTAATCATAGATCAATCTTTGGAAGGATGATGAAGAAAAAAAATAAAAAACACTACCAACAATTCCTCACAGGTTGAACAAGAAAAAAGGGGGGGGGGGTTGCAACTGTCGCTTTCTATCCCCAATGTCTCCCTTCTCTCCGCTTTTCAATGGGGACTTTGGCATTATTGTAAAGATTCATGTCCCTGTCATTCCAATGCCTAGCCATGGCTGAGTTGAGGATGGTATAGCCTCTGCAACCACGTGGTCCTCGACATTGGCAAGCCAGAAAACCCTGCCCCTCTGATGGGGATGAGGCAGTTTTTACCGTTTTTCGATTTGTTTGTTTCTCCCCTTCTCATCTTTGCTAGGCAAGTCACATTTGAGTAACCTTAAAAGACATACTTCCGGGGACAAAAAAATGGTCTAGTTGTGAATTAAACTTGTACATGCACCTACTTGACAACATACCACGGATCAACATTCAGAGAGGACGAACACAGAATTAACTACATGGGATTATTGAAGCTGCATAGTAAGTGAGATGGACATACCTTTTCACAAGATGCTTGATTGGCCCCACTCGATACATGATTAAAGTACTTACAAATGAAGTATGCAGTCAACAGTCCTAAGAAATTTTTACAAGAAAAATTCAGAATTTATAACTGGTTCCCAGTATTCCAATTTATTGGGCTCATTCTCACTAGTATGGATAAATGACTACAGAGCTCGAAGCCAGCTGCTCATGACAAAGACCAGTACTAAGTTCCAAATCTATCAAAGTATGCAGTTCTCACTTACTGAAATGACCTTATCCTTATTCCAAGCTTGTGAACACAATACTTTGTCACTCACATTCAGTATTGCCCACAACCAATTAGCAAGAGTATCAGAGTCCATCTCTTTTTATTGATGGATTATATCAAAATCAATCTTAATCATAGTAGACGGTAGTGGAGTTGTTAATTAGCTAGTAATACAATACTTTATTGCTCACACTTAGTGTATATTTCCACAACCAAGTAGCAAGATTTCGTCTTAAGCATGATTAGGATAAGAGCAATCTGTATTTATAGATGGATTATATCAAAATCAGTCTTAATCATGGTAGATGTTAGCTGATTTGTATTGTAGTCTTGTGAATGGAATTTAACTATGTCTTATTCCAATAGTATTGCCATAGACCATGATTATTTTTTGCTAATGTCCAACTTTCACATTTCACATCACTACGACAGCAAGTCTAAAATGAATTAAAAGTAAAAGTGTTTTTAGATAATCCTTTTGTCTGATCCCACTTTTGGTAAGTTATTTAAAACATCCTGTTTGGCCCATTGCACCGAACACAGGATCAAATATCCCTAACAGTGTAATAAGTACTATGACCAACATATCCTTGATTTTTTATTCATATGCTTTGCCTCACATTCACTGGTGAGCTTGAAAAGCCATGTAAATGTATTCCTTTTGATTTACAACCAGATTTGCCAACAGTGGATATAAAATTAAAATAATTGGAAGGAAGAAACAAAAAGTTCCACTTCTGTAATGATTAAAGAGGCTTACTAATGGGTATACACTTACCATAATTGGAAGACAGAAACCACATGTTCATGATGTTTTTTGACTAAAATTGGAAAATTCTATACTGGAATAACCCACTTTGAATTAATTAAAATATAAGTAGGTTGGCCACCACTTCCCCCTTTTTACATAGTGGTACTATATCACCATCACCAGGAAGACAATGGGATCAATACAGCATCAAACACATTGCGTGAATTTTTTATGCTTGAAGAAAGAAACCGGGGTCAACAAGTCCACAGGTTTTCTTTTTTCCTTTTTGTGTTTGAATTGAACTCCAAGTGTGAGTTATTCTTGAAATACTAAAACCTAAAGACCCTTTAGAAACTTTCCTCAAAAAAATGATGAATAAGCAATTGGCATCTTTTCATTAAAAGGAAATGAGCAGAACTTGAAAATGCTTGTAGGAGATTGACCAGTGGCCAATCTCTACAAACATTAAAGGAAAAGCAAATACTGTGGAACCCCATTCCCACCAAAAGGAAAAGGCAAAAATGAAAGGAAAAGAAAGTGTTGGTATGTGAGAAAGAATTGGAAATAATTGATAATAGGATGCTGAGATAGATGAGTGGCAAGGCAAGAATGGACTGAATTATAAATCTATACATATGAAGATATAGGTAGCACCATTTTATGGTAAGATGCCATCATGGTGGAGATGGTTTGAAGGTCCTACAATGACAGTCAGAAGGACAAAAGGAATGTAGATTGAGACTGCAAAAAAGGCAAACATGACTATGATTTAACAAAAGATAAAGGCCTTTGGTAGAGTAGAATGGCTAAAAAGGATCAATAGATACCAAATAGGTGAGACAGGGTTTCATTAGCCCAAAAAAAAGGGGCATGAATAATGAAACCCACTACTGTGGAGTTATGTTCACAAATTTTGCATTCATAGTTCTTTGTGTTTTTACCTGATGGCTTACATCGAATGCACAAGTCTTGGGTTTCGAGGAAATGACTCATCTGTCACGAGATAAAAGAACGTCAATAGCAGCAATAAGTATCTTATTTCGTATTAAAAATGCAACTGATTGTCTTAATCTTTGTCCCACTAAGCATGGCAAAGGCGGAAAAAGAGCAAACAAAAAAGGAAAAAATTGTTCCCTCTGACAAGAATGAAGGAGAGTGACCAAGGCCAAATAACAAAATTTCATTTGACTGATAGTAAATGGAGCAGATAATCGCCAAAAAAAATCCATGAATACTTATATCATAAACAAAGATGTAAAAAAAATATCATATCATACTTTGGAAGACGCATTCACATTCAGATGGAACTCCACTGATATGCAGTAGCAAAACACATAAATGTACAAAGTTCAAAAGTAAACAAAACATCCTGCAACAGTGGAGCTTACATTAGAAAGGTGAGGTTAATATTGAATAAAATGATCTATTTGGCTCAAGTTGTAAGTGCTTCTGCTCAGGTACAAAGATCTAAAGAGGCATCAATTGCTGTTCCTCGATAATAGGTCATTCATCTTATTTTTCTACTCTAACATAGCCAATATTTTTGTTCTTCACATATGAATTTTAATGTACAAAGTAGAGACTATATCAAATTTTATTTTGAAATTTCATACACTCATTAGTAAAAACAGAAAATATTTGTATATTTGCAATCTCATTACCTGGTATGAGCATTACAAGAGGCATACTTACAATGTTATTTAATCTTCAAAGAACAAAATTTTTCTGCAGATACCATCCTCCTGTCCCATGACATGGCTAACATGAGTGACCTTTCTTTTTTTCGTTATTTCATTTGTTTTTTTTTAACACTTTTGTTCTCAATATAGTTCATATAAAGAACAGAATTTCTGATAAAAAAAATAAAAAATAAAAAATAAAAACATTTGAAGGAGCAAACAAAAGCATGGACTGATACTTTCACATCCTTCCATGAGCTTCCACAAATGAATTCCAATACTGAAACAATTAACTTGAAAGCAAATGTTAAAACCTCGAATGCCTAAAACTTAATGTTCAAGTTTACAATGCTCAAAATTAACTTGCTTCCTCATTGCCAAAGTGAATCAGAGGTTACATTCTAGAAAAAATGAGTAAGATTTAAAGTACGTCAATTAACAGGGGTAATGTAATCTACATGGATGAGCAGTCTAAAGGTGTCGTTTTCAATAAGAACTTACAAGGCACACAGCCAGTGAAAGGATTTAGCATATTAAAATCACAATGCACAGAAGAACAAAATATTTTGGGTAACCTCTAATTTGTCATACGCACGAAAGCTAGACATGGGGATATAGTTGTGTGTTTGCTTGTGTTACAGCTGTGTATATTTGTTTGTGTTATAGCTGTGTACGCATATTTGCTTGCGAGTGTACCATTTGCACATGTGCATCTACATGTGAAGTTGGGGAAAAATTTAAAAGGTAGAACAATGAAGTAATTGAACCCATAAAAAAGGAATGATTTTTATTCATTCTTTTTCGCATTGTTTTGAATAACTATCGTTCAAAAATCAGCTGGAAACAAGGAGATGTGTCCTATGTATGATTGGTTGGAAGGAAACTTCTGAGCAGTTGCTCCTTCCTTTATACTCAAAGAGAAGTTTCTCTTTCCTTTTCCTATCCATCTGTTTGTCCATGAGAGTTGGCATTTTGTACCCTAAGCTTCAGTTTACCTATCCACTTAAGCCTGAACACCTCCTGCATATGCTTGCCGATAAAAAAGGTGCTTTCTGTAGAAGGATTTAGCAGAGGAGGGCATGAAAGATGAGAAAACACCAAAAAGAAAGGGCTTTAACCAAGCCTCAGAACATGTAAGAAATCAGTAGCTACACCAAAGTCCTTAGCACTAACATAGACTTGAAGGCTATATACTTAAAATTTAACTGAAAAGTTTCTGAGCCTGCAAAGATTCTCCTATTCCTTTCCTCCAGCTATACCTAAACACGACATTTAACCATGGTGACAACTTAGTTCCTGATATAGACAGCACTAGCCCAGTGAGTCAGGAACCAGTAAAAAGCTTAATGGTAGATCAAAGGGAAAGCAAACTCCCAAATAATCCACATGTTGGATCGATTTGCTACCATCAAATTCCTACTCTCCAAATAATTCACCATAAAAGTTTTTCATCCACAGCTATTCAGATGAATCAAACCACTTCAGGTGGAGTTTTAGAAACCATACCTGCTTAGCCAGGAAAAGTTCATCCCATGTTCCACCAGACCAAAAAAAAATTTCATCATGACAAAAACTGCCTTGCAGTTTTCTCCATACCATGGAATTCTACATTTCCAATTAATGCAAACTGTACTAACTCATTAGATAAGGCAACAAGTCTCTTCAATTTGTAACCATGAAAGTTGGCCTAGCAAAATTTATATTCCAATGCATGAATTCTTTGGCTAAGGCATGTAAATCTCCACTTAAGCAGCCCAATTAATTGCAATGGTGAAGAAATCAGGAGATACCATATGAGGAAAATTCCCAAAACAAAGACCTTTTGAAATTTGACCCATTACCATCACTTGCTCTAAACATCGCTACTTCAATAGTCATTTGAGGTGGTTATGGGTTGTAGCAAATCCATAGAGCCCCTTTCCAATTAGTAATTTTAACCCCTATTGCATCATCCTTCAAGCAAAGAGTCTACCAGTCCACAAGACAGTACTTAAAACTCATCTATATTGCCAACACAAAGCTTCTCTTTGAAAATGTTACAACGTAATGCATTTGAAGTTAGAATCCTGGAAAGAGATGAAAACATGCAGCAGTGTAGCAGGAGCATTACAAATTTATCCATCGAATAACCATAACAACTTCTGCCCTTTTTTTTTATCATGGAATACCAAACAACCCTTGTCTTTGCCTTAAAAGAGGGCCCTATTGGCAAAGCAAATAAGACACTAGAAGTTTACCAATTTGACAATTTAAAAGCTGCTTTCCTACATCACCAACTGGAATCAATTCACCTCCTCAAGGTTTATTTGTACTCACAGAATCGACTTCAAAACAGGCAAGAACTCCTTAGAGGACTCAAGATCATCTCTTTGTGCCACAGAAAATAATAGTATGATCAGCATACAATAATGGAGAGATGACAACTTCATCCCACGTCCTTGCTAACGACAACAACAACAACAACAACATAAAATATATATATATAAAAGAGGAAATGGAAACTGCCCAAAAGATTGCTAGAAACTGCTCCTCCAATCCAGCAGATGGTATTTCATTATCCATACAGGGAAAGTGGACTTCAATGTATATCTGATTATGAAACTGACCAAAGACAACTTTTGTTTTTCAAATTTTGTTAATAAAATAGGAATTTGTTTATCCCAGCAAAATCTACTTGCTACCTCAAGTCCAATAATGATGACATGATTTTAAAAACTATCTTAAAGACTTAAAGTCTATATATACAATATAACACCAAAAACAGGGGAATTCAAGCCTTCTCTATTCTTTAAAAGTTAGGTTGCAAGCTTACAAAAATTGGGATAGACCCTTCTAGTTTGCAATTCTAGCAAAGAATCCAGACATTTTGAAATCTTCCCTTTAGCGTTCAAAGTTTATTTTGCATTGGCTTACCATCGTTCTAACCATCCCAACCTTTCGATGTTAATATATAAATTTTAAGTTTTTGTGATTGCACTTCTAACTTGATATTTGATACAAAACAAATTTCCATCAGCAGCTTAAATTGATTGGTTCAGTACTTATTTAAGCCAACTAACATGTCTTCAGTTTCAGTGGCAGTGCCAAATGAAAGCAACTTGCTTAAGATAATTAGCAATAGAATAAACGCGAATAACTACGGATAATTAGTAATATCTGAAACTAACAAAAATAAAAAAATGAAGCAATATTTCAAGGAAAAGAACTTCTAACACACATATGCACTTCAGTGTTAGCATTGTTGTTCCGATAAAGGGCAAGGATTTGAAACAAAGGAAATTACCCTTTTAGTTGCAGAAACTATCACAGAGCTCAATATGACTGCAACAATCATCAAGAGAGAGCTGAAAGCAGAGACAGAAACCGGCATATTTTCTGCATGACCAACATTGTATGCAAAGCTTGACGAAGTATGCCCTGAGTGTGAAAAAGAAACAAGCAAATTATTTCAATAAATTGATCACACAAGATGCACTATACCATGGTAGCATGCTGCATTCTAGAAAGCTTAAAATTAAAAAGCATATGCTCTAAAACGGATTTGTCCACATTTAGATCCATTTTAAAAAACATGGAATTCAATGTTTATACACTTCACAAAATGCATAATTATGACTAAATTCTCCAAACTTATCAATAGAAAACAAGAAATTTGCTTATGGTCGGAAAAGTGACATTTGGATAGCTTCAACTCCAACAGTTACAAAATCATCAGAACTTGATTTTAGTTGGCTTTGAAATGCTAAAGATAGGGAGATGCTCAAGTCGGTGTTAAAGGCGGTCTTGGCCTTTAAAGTCTCTTGAATAATTTCAAAGAATGTGTTAACTGTTAATACCATAAAAGACAAATCCTTTTCCAATTTGTGTGTGGCTGTGCTAGTGTTGAGACACAGTGCAAACATCAAGCCCTTTTCAAGAATTGTTCAAGAACACTCTATAATGCCCTCAAAATATGTTAGTATGAGAATGTCTATATGAATATGAAAGAATTGCCCTTCAAAGATCATTGAGCTATAAATAGATGGAGTCCTTATTTGCCCAAACCATCCCCTTAAATTACCCACTATTCTTGGAAAGTTGTAGTTTCCGGAACCATGGTTGGTTTAGCCATTTAAGGGGTATAGCTACATTACACTCTCTAGATCTCTTTGGAGTTGCCGGAGCAGTTAACGTGCATGACCAACAAATTGCTCATTCAATTCAAATTTTGCATATTCACTTCACAGTTGGGAGCCACTTTACCAACTTTACCAACCTTACCAACATGCATCTTGAAACCTTTTCCTGGTTTGTTCAAATCTAACACCATGAAAATTACCTACAAATGAAAAGAAAAAAGAGAAAGAAATTTTTTTGAAGAACAACATCACTCTGAGACATTTGACCTAATAACTATCCATTTCAATCTAGTATTGAAGCAAGGTAAAATTAAATAATATGCTAATAATAAATAATAATAATTAAAAAAAGAAATAAAGAGAATTACTGATTTAAATGAGGTATACTGCTTGGAGATGACTTTAAACCGGACTTTGTCACCGTACAAGCTCTTTCCTATTTTATGATACTGTGGGTGTTCGTCTTGCTGGGCAGTTACTGGAAAAGCCTTTAGCCTGCATGAGGACAAACATAAGTTTTTTTTTTTCACTTTTGTAGTGTTAAAGCTATTGACTTCCCCACTACCCACTTAAGATGAGTCAACAATAAAGTCTTTACACTAGAAATTGAATTGATTTTTTCTTTTTCTTTTTACAAGAAGGAAAAAAAAATCCTATCTCTTAAATAAAAGATCTTTAGACCGTCCCATGATTCTAATTATACCCTGTTTGTTTGTTCCTCTTATTGTTTTTTAATTTTATTTTTCAAACCTCATTTTACTTTATTTACTTTTGTAAAGTAATCATTAATATTGTTACTAGTATTTTTTTAAAAAAACTTATCAATTTTTTTATTATTATCCATTTTTTAGCTTAATTTCTTTTTTTAGGAAACTTATTAATAAGAAAATATCTATTTTTAATTTTCTTTTAATTAAAAGATCTAATTTTATAATCTTTCGAATTGTTCAATATGTTACCTTCGAAGTTGTAACCCATTTGCAAACATGAAATTACAATTTTGAAGACCAAATTTATTAATAATTTAATTCACTAGACTTTTTTTGATTTCTACAAGTGCTAAAAGTATAAATATGCATTGAGACATGATTTACTTTTGGTTTTTAGTAATTATTAATATTGATTTTTATCAATTGTTTTAAGTAAATCAATTCAAAAATTGTAGTGTCAATGTAATAACGAATATAATGATTTAGTTGTTTAATTATAGAACAAACCAATAGTTTATAAATTTATTATTATTATTATTATTATATATAAGTTTTTATATTTTAAAAAATAAATAATAGTAAAAATAATTTAATTAATTATAATTATAATAAAAATAAAAGGACAAAATAAGAATATACTTAGACTTAAAAGTGCAAAATATATGTGTTAAGTTTATTTGGTAACTATTTTTAAAACAATTTTCTACTCCTAAAAATAGAAAACTATTTTCCTAAACTTGGAAATATATTTGACAATTTTTTTTATATAAACTAGTTTTTTGAGAACTTGTTCTCAAAATATGAATTTTTTTTTTCACAACATATTTTTATTATTTTTCGATTATTTTATTTGTTTTCCAAGGACTATTTAAAAAAATATATAAATTGAAAATAAAATGTTATATATAAAATTTATTTTTAACAAATATTTGGAAACACAAAAACCAGGCTAAATATTTTATAAGTTCTCAAATAAATTTTTATCCTAATTAAAATTATTTTAAAAAGCATTCCAATGAATGACATTTAAATGATTAAATAGGAAGTTTTAATATTTTTTATGGGTGATTTTAAAATTATTAATAATTAGAGTAGTAAAGGAAGAAAAATTAGAATAAATTGCATAAAAGCTTAAATCTTTCAAAATTTTTTAAGTTTTTGTAGTATATTTTTGGTTACATTCACAACGAAGTCGTTGTAGTATAGTGGTGAGTATTCCCGCCTGTCACGCGGGTGACCCGGGTTCGATCCCCGGCAACGGCGAATATTTTATTTTCCTTTTCCACTGCACCATCCAACGGCGTCGTTTTGCTGTATTGGCCCCAACTCTGCCTTTTTTTTTCTTTCTAAATTATAATTGTTTTAAATTTAATTCTTGATATTTCCTTTTTCCTTTTTCCTTTTTATTTTATTTTTTATAAATATTTTTATGCCATTTTGCTTGTTGACATTTTTTTTTCCCTATATCCGCTACCATTTTATTTTCTTTTGACAACTTTTTCGAAGGCGTTTTATCTTTTCTTTTAACAATTTAATTATGATAAAAATAAGATAAAAATGTATAAATATTTATAGTTTATTAGATAGAATGAGCATATTATTTAGGGATGAATTACATGTTATTTTATTTATATTTCAACAATATTTGCATATTCTATCACTTTATTATCTTACAAATTATTATGTTCTTTTTAGTTATATTATTTTTTTAATCATGATTCTATACATATCAATGTCAATAAATATTTATATTTAGTTTAAAGTTTTTAAATAGTCTATTTAAGGTGGTATTTGTTTTTATTTATTTATTTATTATTTAATTCTAAATAAAACTTAATTAAATTTGAGACTAAATTCTTATTTGATGAAAAAATAATTTAATATATTTCTAAAAATTTTAAAATAATAGAAACTATTTTAAAAGTCGTTAAAGTTGAGGTTGTGGAAGAAAGGAAGAAGATGATGGTCATGGTGAAGTGATAAAAGAGGAAGGTAACATGTATATAGACTGTCGTAAAGATTTATTATTATAAGAAAAGTTATTTGATTAAAAGAGGTAGTGAAAATCGAATTTCTTTGCGTTATTTTGACAAAAATGTTCTTATTATTTTCTTGTAAAAACAACATTTTCCTTAAAAATCTGTGTAAATACTTGAAATAGTAAATTATATTTATGTCAAAAATGAATTACTTTTTAAGTAAAAACATGAGAAATGTTAAATTTAAAATTTGAGGATGATTTAATCTCTTTTAACCAAATATTTATGATAAGAAAAGTTGGAGGTTGAGATTTTTTGATGGGTTTAGAAATATTATTTTTTTATTTATAAAAAGTTGAATATTTTATCTTTTTTATTTAGTGAAATGATTTTCTCATTTCTCAAAATTTAATTGGATGGGCTTGGGTCACATGCAATTGGGCCTCCACTATCTCTGTAAGCCCATGATACTCACAAAGTGAGCTTCAATACAATCCATCTTCTAGTTTTCATCTTCTTTTGTGGGATGAAGTAAACTCACATAAATCATATAATCTTCCACACATGTAACATTTGATGTGAATTTCAAATTTCATCCATACATTAAAATTTGGTTTCTTCTTTGATAGAACCCAGTAGGCAAACCTGATAGAAGTTCTAAGTGATAGGCAAACTTCTAATTAGAAAGTTGACCCATGCTATATGATTGTAGCACTCAATCTGAAGAGGAGGGTCCAATTGGCTAAAGCAGAAATCAATTTGCCAGCCGCCACATTATTCTAATTACAACTTTTTGTTGTTAATCTTACTATTTATAATACTTAATGTCACTTATCATAGTGACGTGGATGAAGATGATCATAATGTAATTATAATATAATCATTGTTAAGGGTCTCCAAAAAGCCCGCGGCCCGCGGCCCGTTTTAGGCCCGGCCCGGCCCGAGCCCGTTTATGGGCAGGCCGGGCTGCGGGCCTAAATTTAGGCCCGTAGGCCCGCCCTTAGGTCCGCACCTATAAAAAAAACTACACAAATAAAAAGTATATATATATAACTAACTCAATTAATAAGCACAAAAGGAATGTAGCTCAGTTGGTTAGAATCTTGAAATTTAAGCATAAGGGGAGGGGTTCGAATCCCCCCCTCTCCCTTCCTTTTTTTGAAAGCCATTTTGGCTTATTTAAAAAAGTCCGCTGGCCCGGCCCGCCCCCCAGCCCGTTGGCCTAGCATTTTAGCATGGCCCCGCCCAGCCCGGCCTGTTGACCAATCAACGGGCCCATAGGCCCGGCCCGAGCTGGGCCACGGACCTCCTATTTATGGCCCGGCCCGGCCGTTGGAGACCCCTAATCATTGTTATGGATACTAAATAATGGAATATTTTTATGCCGTTATCAATAGTGATGTAGGCATTAATTTAACATTAAATGTGATGTGGCCATTTAACATTAGGCATTAAGACACTCGCTAAATTTTAGAATGATGAAAGCGTGTATATATAAGCTTTTCCTTTTAACCTTATTATATGAAGACTTATAAAAGTACGAGAAAAATATTATGATGAAGTTATGATAATTTGATAGTGAAACTTCTTAACCCTTCTTAGTATTTGTTTTTGTTTTTTTTTTTTTTGATGAAAAGAAACTATGAAGTAGAATACCATAAGTTCGATTGAATTACAAATTACAATAATATTCGAAACCAAATTTTGTAATATCTTTAAGAAAATTTGACCTTCAAATGATCAACTCAATATTATAAATACTTTTCTTAATTAACTAGTTTGTTGTTCCATTGGTTGCTTTTTCTTGGTCGAGCATCGATCGATAAACCAAATGACTTTCACTCTCTTCCATTGGACTTGCTTTCTCAATCGAGACATTGCCTTTCTTGGTTGAGTGTTGATTGATGTTCAATCGAAATTCAGAAAGGATTAATGGTCACCTGTAATACACTTAATGCTCAATGGCTACTCAACTAGTCAAACCGAAACTCGACTAGTCGAGGCTTGTTTTTACATTTTGGGATGTCTAAGCTTGGTTTTCAATAAATTGAGAGCTCTTATGCATTTATTGATAAGAGAACACCTGCATTGAATAATCTTAACTACTGTTTTCTCTCTTTCAAAGCTCTCAAACTCTAGTGCATTGATTATTCCACTTGCACATCTATTATAATGCACTTATTTGAAATCAACCTAACTTTTATTGTATTGAACCTTCATTAAACTAGGTTGAGTGTTGTTAAACTCACTATATTTGTGAAAGATTGAGTGTTTGGAGTTTCAAGTTAGCATTAAGCTTGAAGAGACTTGTTAGTGTTCATTAGAACCATTGAATCCAAGTGTAGAGCTTGAAGGCTTGGAGTTGGAAGTCTTAATTTAGTGGAGCCTTCACTTAGAAAGGAGTTTGAGAAGAATGAATGTAGGCGAGATTTGCCAAACCACTATAAAAACGAGTTTGCATCTATCTATTTCCCTTCTTTATTTACATTTATTGCTTTATTAGTTAATTAATTGAAGTGGTTTTCAAAAAAGTTTTAATAACCTAATTCACTCTCCTCTTAGGTGTTTTCCCTTAATCTAATTAGCCTTAGTTCATAGTGTATACGTTGGATTCTCCACTACAGTGATATATTTCTAGTGCCTCTCATACTAATGGTGTAACTAACAAAATCATCACAAGCATACTTCTAGGATAGTTTATTCATATTCTTAAGCAAACCCTAGTTACTCAAAATTGTCATATCCTTCTCTTTTGTATCTCTTAGCCACATATGTTATAATCTGTTAGCATCTAAAATTGTATTTGAGGTTGAAAATGTAGTTGCACTTATAAAAATAATGCTACCCAACTATGTATAATGACCAACTATACCTCCAATTTTATATATGTACCCATGCATTGAAGTCAAGCATACCCAAAGAAATTAAAATTTTCTCCAATCATGGAAAATGCTTTATGTTATTTAATGTCCCTACAATGTCATTAGACATCTTAATTTGAGTCATACCTATCCTAATAATATTTTAAGCTACAATTTTTCTATAAGAACCTTCTCATCATCTATAAGAATAGTAAGAATAATAAAAAAAAAAAACCAAAAAACATAAGAAATATACAATAATTTATGTGATTTAGCATAAAGTTTACATTCATAGCTTAAGATGAAGAACAACTTCCATTATTGTTTTATGAGATTACAATGTATAATTCTCAATTCTCAAAGTCCCAATTATGCCAACAAAAAAAAAATCTTTCTCTTTTAGTCAATACCTCTTCCTATATTTTTCTTGATTACATAGAAATATTCCTTACAACTAATTATCACATCATTTTTACAAAAATATATTCCTGGAAGAAAATCTATACTTCCTTTATAATAATAGAATAGCTTCCTATAGTATCCCATGTAAGAGCTTATGGAAAAGATCCTTTATTAAAAATAAACATGCTTCCACTAGCCATTATGCTTCAGGCCTTGATGAAATGGCTTCCATACACACTCTAGAGTGATGTTTTTTTTATCCGGATTTTGTGCAATGATACATATAGCAAACAAGCAGTATTTTTTTCTTACAGAATAGAGCTTAGAAGAGAAGCAAAGAGCATATATAGACACACAAAACAAGCCCTCATATATCTATCCTAGACTCTTACACACCACAGTAGGTTTTTAAAGCAGATTCAGCTCTCTGACCAGCTTCAGTGTAGTAGAACTGGAGGAATTCTAGATGATCAAACGGTTTGAAGAGCAAAGGGTGTTCTTCATCCACAAGCTCTTCTGGGGCTTTTATCACATACCCTGCTTTTGGGATTGAGAACAATCCAGTAGAGTACCTGGACTCATTTCCAGTCATCATCACCCTATGATATGGAGAGTGCAGTCGACCATTTGTCCATGCCTGCAGAGGTTACACACAGGTCTCATTAGAGAGGCTGAATACTACTCAATTGAGTTTGAAGAAACCCAAAGAAAACTTACGAGGAAAGAGTCTCCGATCATGATGATAAAAGAGTCCGGTGAGCATTTGATGTTGATCCATTGGCCATCTTTTGTCTGCACCCCTAGTCCATCAACTTGATTTTGATACAATATGGTAACTATGTTCTTGTCTGTGTGAGCATTTAGCCCAAGCTTGGTTTCGGTAGTTTGAGGCCCTTTATATTTCATGACACGAAGAAGGTAGTTTGTAGAATCCATGTGCTCATCCAAGTACTTCTCCATGCCCAAGCTCTCTAACACCATCCTCCTGATTGTATGATCCAGTTCTGACAGTTGTTCTGAGAAGGATTGTATAGTTTTGCTGCCAAAGAAAAAGTTTGGTTGAAGTTAATAGATTAATTTAAGTATAATATTCTTCCAAAAGTAGAAATTGAAAGAAAGGATTATATACCAAAAATTAGGATTGCCTTCAGGCCACAAGAGCTTAGTGAAATGTTCAGCTTTTTCTTGGACTAGTGCATCATCAATGCCCATGCTCTCATAGAGTGGCACCGTTGGATACTGCCCAACATAACCATGATAAGGCTTTTTGGAAGAGTTTCTCAACTTGGTTTGTAGAGGGAGATCAAAAAGTTCTTCCAGAGCACCAAATATCGCCTTACGAAGATCTAGAGGAACCTTATTGAAAAAAGCCTCAAAGCAACCATACTCTTCAAGTGCTTTCTGCACTTGGGCTTTCACCAAGTTCCACTGGAGAGTTCCTGGCTTCAGCTCTGGATCTGAGAAGTCTATGACAGGAAGCTTGAGAGGGGTTTCAGATCCCATTACTTGCTTTTTGGTGAATGAGGTAGAAGAAGCTGCTTTCCTATGCTTTGGTTGTGAATAAGCCTTTTGAGTTTCTTGGGCTAGTTGTATAATTTCTTGGATGCTATATGCCCTAAAGAGATGATTGAAATAATGGTGGTTGTGAAAATGAGGTTTTGGACTAATTTGTCTGTGACGATCACTAAAAATCATTATAATGGCACGATCTTAATCTTGGAAGCTTCTATCCACCTAATATGTATCAAAGCTACAGAATAGGCTTTCATAAAATAAACATTAGCCCTCTAAATAATGACTTCTTTAATGGAAAAGGCCAACAAATGTGATTTACAAAGTAGGAAGGGCAAATTACTAGCTCTTTCCACATTTGATTCACATCCTCAATATATGAATCCTATAGCCTTCATATTTGAAGAGAATGACAAGAAGGTTCCCAAATGGCTGCTGAAAAAGATTTAACAGGAATGGTGGAATTCAGAGCAATTTGATGGACATGGTTCAGGATGCCTAGTGAGGTTGAAACCAATTTCTGTTAATATTTCTTTTTGTTCTTCATGGGGGAGGTTGAATTCAGAATTAGATCCCTTCAATATCAGGTGAAACCATGACAAACCTAATGTGGAGTTGTTTTATCTTGCAAGAAGACTCCATGTCACAATTATTGTGCAATGGTCATGATGTAGATTTAAAAGGAACAGACACAACCTGCAGGTTTTAATAGTGTCTTATAAGTAGAGCCTTCTCTTTCTCTTTATAGTTTTTTGCTGTTATATTGTGCTTGTCCAGTTCTTACAAGTAATATTCAAATGGTATGTCCCCTCAAGGTGGTCCTGCCTGCAGCATTTTGCCTTTGTCCTCTGTTTATTGGAACCAAATGATAGAAGAATCTTAACCCTTATGCAGGGGGATGCCACAGCCACTAGTGTCTGTTCACAACCCTAAAGAACCAAAGTCCCAACGTATCTAAACTAAAGTCTCCCTTGTTCTGAGCTTCTGATTCTTTTGTTGACAAAGTCCAATAATTTGTGGTGAAGATTTTTGAGAAACAACCAATTCTTTATGTTGAGGCTGTTTTCATATGGAATATAAGAGAAGCCAGTACATATGATCAACAAAACTTACACAAGACAAGTTACTCACCATCTAAGGCTGTCTTACACATAGCAGTAATCCTTTAGGGAACATGAAAGAATCTTTTTCACATTACCTGTTTTGGAGATAGAGATTTATGGGAGTAAACAAAATTCACATTTACACCTACCATGACAGCTATGCAATAAAACTACTAATGAAGAAGTTGCAGTTTCTATAGCCCAAAATACCCTGCTGTTTTGATTTGGGAATATCGCCTCATTGTGAAGTTGGGGTTCTTTTTTTTATTAATTTTAATGCTTGGAAGGACCTACATTTTATAATATATGTATGTAGTTATTGATATGTTGCAGAGTATTTCTGACCTAAGAGGAACAAAAAATATTTTGCAGGAGTCATCAAGAAATCTTTTTGAAGGGCCCCCAAATCATGTTTCTTGGTGTTACTTTCGAATGCATCGTTAGATATGCCTACACTAGTAAAAACAGAAGAGTCTGACATTTGGAGACATAAGAAAATAAGTCAATACAGCATACAACAGTTACATTCATATGATTGCAGAGAACATGGTGGTTTCTATTCCCAGAGAAGAAGAAACCAACTCCCTGATATTATTAGACAGTGTACCAGAAAAAAAAGGCAGTAAGAAATCTGCATATTTGTGATATTACGAGTACCAGAAACCTGGCCATGACACTAAAAAGATCAAACACCACAGTAGGCTTTGGCAGTGGATTCAGCTTGCCCAGCCTTATTTGTGAAGTAGAAATGAAGTAATCCATAATGGTTAAATGGCTTGAACTGTAATGGGTGTTCTTCATCGGCTAGCTCTTCTGGTATTTCTATAATCCCTCTATGGTATGCAAATAGACCGATTGAGTACCTCGCTTTATTCCCATTCATGATGACCCGATGCTCAGGAGAATGTATTCTGCCATTGCTCCATGCCTAAGTTCATCAAGAAAAAAAAATGCATATCTTAGGATCTTCATAGTTACAATTCAAGCATGTATAATCACCAATTTCTACTCCTTAAAAGATACAAAATAAGGTTTTACTAATAATTCAGAACATTTAGCTAAAATTGAACAACTCTCAGCAATAATGATTCTTTTCCCCAAATTTGATGTCATAAAGTCAAAAGTACTGGCATAGTATGAAACTTGAAAAGAGAGTAGAACAATCAAGATAATGCTCTTATCCCAAGCAGGTCTTGAAAGATATAACTTTAGGTTGAAGGATTACTTCTCAGAGTTAAGTAAAAAAACTGGTAGTTTTTAGTTGCCAGAAGTTCCTTCATTTTCACAAATTTACTTGGTTTGTCAAATAGGTGATAGTAACCAACCAATAGTGCATCCCCTGCCATGACAACATAGGATGAGGGAGAAGGTTTGAAAGAAATCCACTCGCCATCCTTCGTTCGTATTTCTAAACCGCAGACTTCGTTTTGGTGAAGTACGGTTATGAAGCTCTTGTCAGTGTGACATGAAGTACCAATGCAAGTCTCATTCTTCTGGGGTCCTCTGTATTTGATGAGTCGGAGAAGGTAAGTGGTTGATTGAATGTGAGAGTCATAGTACTTCTCTGCATCATAGCTTTCAAAGACCATTTTCTTCACCATTTGTTCTAATTCTGACACTAGCTTTGAGTATGAAAGCACAGTTTCACTAACCAAGAACCAAGAAAGAACAAAAGAAGAAAAACAAATAAGCATAATTCAAGAATTAAAAAGAATTATGACAAGAATATAGATCAAGCTAGATATACCAGAAATGATCATTTCCTGCAGGCCACATGATGTTTGTGAAACTTTCAACTCCTTTGAGCGTTGTTGCATCTTCAATCCCCATGCTTTCATGAAGAGGAATAAGGGGATGCTGGCCGATATAGCCAAAATATGGCTTATCAGAAGTGTTTTTGACTTTGGTTTCTGTGGGGAGATCGAACAATTCTTCTAATTGACAGAACGTTGTGTTGTCAAGCTCTGAAGAAACTTTATCATACACTGCTACGAAACAACCGTATTCCTCAAGTGCATGCAGGACATCTTTGCATGCCAAGAGCCATGATCTTGTACCAGGCTTCAATGTTCCAGTGGAAAAATTGAGAACAGGAAGCCTGGGTGCTTCAGAGCCCATGGTTTTAGTTCTTTTTCTTCTTTTCCCCCCCTGATGGGCCACTTGGATATATTGCCTTAGATCATGTATCTTATAGGGGTTCAATTGATGTATCCATGTCATAAAAAGACAAATGAGATGATAAGGTGACAGGCACTGAGGCAAAGAAGAATATGGATGAACCCAAAGTGCTTTGTGCTACATTGTGTAGCCGACATAGAGATTTGTGAAATGGAATATACTTGGTGAGACGGATTTGTTAGCTAGTACAAAATCAAATAGTTTCAAACCTTGCAATACTGTAGAGTTGGAGGGTAAGCTATGTTGATGGTTCTATGGAAGAGGCTAATTGGGTGATTTTCATGAGACCCAATTGAGGGTAAGAACAGGAGTTTATGATATAGAGCACAAATTATAAGATTTGTAACTTCTAAGAGCACACACCATCACAAGATACTAGTAGATAACCTCTCATAAGTCATAAGTGTCACTTTCCACCACTCTAATCATGAGCTGGCCCTATCCCACCCCTGTCATTCAATCTTTGTATTCTGTTTTTTGAATCGGTTTAATAATTCAGAGTGCTTCTACAATCTAGGTATTTCATAGAACTATGCAGTCTTGTTTGCTTGGAATAATACTGAAAATGACCATTTTTGGAGATTAAGTGATGAAAACAAGACAAGTCGACGAAAAAAAGAAAAATGCAGCAAGAGAATTACTGTGAAGAACAATCAAAAAAGACAAAAAATGGAATTTCTGCTTTGGTAATGGAACAATGGACAAAGACAGGTTAAAATTTCAGTTACCAGCCAACCAGGACAGAAGATCAAAGAGGCTTTCATTATAGAAATACCAGAGTCTTGGTACCACAGGCTGCTCGCTCAATTCCTATTGAGAAAGGAAAACCAAGAAAAAAGTAACAATATAATAATATAAGGCATATTATAGCAGTTGGGAGTCAGAAAAATTTGTTTTCATTGAGAAAACTGTAGGATTAGCATCTGCAGAATTAAAATTAAAGCTAGAACTCAGCAGTAGTTGTTGATGCTGCATGTTAGGCAGCAGATCGGTAGCCACTAAGATTGGAATTTGGGGTGCTTTACAGGGAAGTGGGGGAGTGGCAATGTGACTTGCCACACCATATTGCAGCAAAAGGTGCTTTATATTTTGCAAGTACTTAAAGATCCATGGCTTTGAACTAATGGTATGTGGTAAAGTACTTCCAAATGCATGCTTAGTCGGAAATACATACATTGGAAAAAACAGAGTACTAAAAATATTGCAGAAACACTTGAAAATAAACTATCTTGTACAATTACAAACAGGACTACAAAAAAGGCTATGGCTTATATTCAGAAAGCAGCAGTGGTAAGTCCATATGGCCTTGAAATATTATCATTGCACTGAGAAAATTCATACAAATCTGTGGGAAACCGCATCCTTGATGTGTTAAGACTGAGCTTAGGAACAAATCCATAAGATCAGCATAAGCATACAGACACACAACAGGCATAGAGACCAACCAGAACTCAAACACCACAATAGGATTTGAGAAGGCAGTCAGCCTTCCTACCCTTAGCTGTTCAAGTAAAGCGAACAAATTCAAGATGATTAAATGTCTTAAAACGTAAAGGGTGTTATTTATCCACTAGCTCTTCTGGTATCTGTATCACTCCTCTCTTATATGAAAACAGCCCGAATGAGTATCTCACCTCTTTCCCCTTCATCATGACTTCAAAACTCCTTAAACGGTTAAATTACTAAAATAGTATGGAGCCTAGATGTTCAAATCCTTGGCTCAATCAACATAACTCTTCTAAAAACCTAAGCAAATTTTCCAAGATACCAAACAGAGAATACATACCCACCATAAGTGCATCGCCTGCCATGACTAGAAAGGATGACCGTGAGGATGGCTAAAAACAGATCCACTCTCCATCCTTTGTTTCTATTTCCAATCCATCAACTTGATTTTGTTGAAGTATGGTCATGAAGGACTTGTCCTTATGAGAGTTCAGCCCCAAGTTAGTCTCCATCATCTTGGGTGCTCTATACTTCAGAGGTCGTAGAAGAGAAGTCGTCGATCCAATATGAGAGTCACTATACTTCTCTTCACCATAGCTTTCAAACAGCATCTTGATCACCATTTGATCTAATTCTGCTACCAGCTTGGAGAACAAATGAGCACTTTCACAAACAGACAGATATTTAGCAGGTCAAAAGGATAAGAATAAGCCAAGAATTTTCCAGAGAAAATATAGGAAATTGGACAAAATTATACCAGAAACGATAGTTCCCAGCCGGCCACATGAGATTAGTGAAACTTCGAATTTCTTCTATATTTGTTGCATCATTGATACACAAAGCTTCATGCAGAGGAATACTGCTTATCTGCCCCAGATAGCTGTGGAAAGGCACATGATTGGTGTTCTTGACTTTGATTTCTTTTGGGAGGTCAAACAACTCTTCTAATGTGCTGAAGTTGGTATTATGCAGTTCCAAAGGAATTTTATCATGGGCTGCTGTGAAACAGCCATACTCTTCTAGTCCGAGCCGAACCTACTGGAATCTCATGCAGTTTTCCAGATTCCATGTTGGTTCCCTCAAGGGTTCTCAGCAACATCTCTATTTTTCATGGTACTCATATATGTGTGCTCTGATACTTGAGTGATAGCAAGACAGATGAAAAGACATTGATCACATCCAATGTTTAGACTTTGTGAACGGATTATCAAGTAAAAGAGCTGCATTTACGTATAATGCTTGTTATAGTACTGATGTATAAGTAGCATCTTACATATAGAGCCCCCTCTAGAAATTAACCACCCAAAATTTAGTGTAATTAAATGACAAACTATTATACTGTAGATCATACCGATTTCTATAGAAAAGAATTAACCAATATGCATAATCTACAATTTAATCGAAAATAACATGAATATGAGAATGACATGCAAAAGAAGCATTTTCTGCAGACCTGGCAGAAAAAATGAGGATTTGGAAACTTATATCTGAGGAAGCCAACCAGCTAGGTCTTCCGGACAGCTATGAGGGACCCGAGCTGGCCATCTAGCTAGGTCTTTAAAACAATTTCCGGTATTCAAACCTTATGCCTTGGTCCGACAGCATGATCGAGCATGACCAGTAGAAGCCGAGTCGACCATCGTTGCCTAGTGCACTGAACTGTACAATGTACATATATAACTTATAAATAATAGAAAAAAAGTGGACGTGATTAAAAGTTAATACATACAAGTATAAGGGATTCTATAAAGAGTAGAGAGGGTTATTAATGGTAGAAGATAGGAAAACTCAAAACTTATTGCCTTAGAAATAAAGAAGTTTCAAATATGCGATGATTCTGAAAAAGAGTCGGATGAAGAAAAAAATTACTCAAATACTTTATTATGAAATTTGCCCCATCATGAAACTCTAGGTAAGATCAATTAAACATGGTGCATGGCTGACAAATGCCCAAAGAACTTGTGTTACCATCATATGTACTTTCCTATGAGCTCTATGGATACGAAATATATATTCTAAAACGGATGGGGACATTTAATAAACCCCTTCATCCTCAAGAAAGCAGAAATTAATACTTCCTGCAGACTGCAGAGTCGCATTTGAATGCAACTGCATGCAGCTGGGGCACACCAGAGGAAAACTTGCCCTATTCCAAATTTCCAATCTATAAAACATACTAAAGTCAGTCCCTGCGAAGTTAGCTTTTGTTTTTCCGTAACAATGTGAATGAGAAAGAAAGAAAACAATCTGCTTTCAGCAGGGCATTGCAGCGTCTGTTGGCACAACATGGTACTTAATTGCTTCACTACCATATTAGCTAGTTCCTATCATGACCTTGTCACATTTAAAATCCGTTTGATAGTGATTTTAAAAAACACTTCATATATTTTTAACACTTAAAATTTTTTATTATAAAATGATAATTTTTAAGTATTAAAATAAAAATTAAAAACGTTTTTAAAAATAATTATTAAATAAACTCTTAATTATCCTCTTGCATATGCGTGTGCTCATCAATAGTCTTAGAGGAGCCACATAACACCCATCATATGACCAAGGATCGGGTCAACGAAAGCGTTATAACATGGCATGACATTTGTCAATCAAGAATCCTTTCCCTAATAATATAGTTAGTGTAGAGCTATAAAAAAAAAGTCATGAATAAACATCCTTATATTGGCATATGTTAAATAAACAAGGGTTTTTGACAGCCTTGTCCACAGCCATTCGATGGAGGCGGCACAGATTAATTGGTTTGAATGTCGTTGTCGTGATATATATTTGTCAACCTTTTGAATACGACAAGTCACCAATCTTGTCTTCCAGGTTTTTGAAATTTAATTTTCGGTGGCGGCACGCCTAGAGGTCAAAAAGATGGGGACGGACATGACTGAGAAGTCAAAATTTTCGGCATGTATGCCGGATATGCCGGAAAATTTGACTCCTGGTGGTTTCATCTTTGCAAGTTATGAGCATACTTCATGTCTAGCTTTTCAAATCCTAGCCAAATGACAAGGCATGTGCATATACTGATCAAAGAGATGGCGCATGGTTAGGATTTTAGGGCAGGAGGTAGTTTGCAGAACTTGCCTGTCATTTCTAATAATCAAAGGCATGCAGTTCTAGAAAGCAAGTCTTAAAGAAATCGCCCGACGTGAAGACGAGAACCTCCTAGAAAGTTGAGTTTTTGAAGTTCATACACATTCTCTTTTAATTAGTATATTCTATTATCATCTTAGTTGACACTAGAAATATACATTAATTGAAAATAAGCCCAAAAATAAGGCCCAAGTTAAAACAGCCCAATTCCCAAACAGTATTTAATGCTAACTAGCAAATATGCCTTTAATAGTAATGGAACTCTTAACATCCAAAAAAGATAATGTTTGGGTCTAAAAAATTTAAGGAAAAATGTAAGAGATAGAAAATAAAGAAGAAAATTGGAAGAAAAGAAAAAAATGGAGAGAAATAGAAATTAAGTTTAAATATAATAAATTATTTTTATATATTACTTTAAATTTATTTTACTTGTATTCCTCTTTTATGTAAAGACTAATAATTGAAAAATATATTAGTTTTTAATTATTTTTTTTATTTTCTTTCATATTTTTTTGTAGTAAAATTAATTATGAGAAAATTAATCATTTTCCTTTAACATTTTTTTCTTCTTTTCTTATTACTTGTCAAGAACCAAACACAGCTTAATCCATAAGCACTACCTCTACTTTCTCTTGAACCCTACAATTAGACCTTACTCACCATCTCACTATTCCTACAAGCATATGAGATAATGGAGAAAGAGATTAAACCCTCATTTTAAAGCTACTAGAAGACTGTGTTGAAAAACGATTATTGGTGATGAGGATGGTGGAGGTGGTAGTTGGCGATGATAGTGAGAAGTTGGGCAATAACAATTATTATGAAGAGGGATGACAATGGTGTGTTGATTGATGATTGGTCATGAAAGGCAACTTTGTTAGTGGTCGTGTATCTTTGATGATTGAAAACTCAAGTTTCTTTAACTCTCCTCTTAACATTGAATCCTTCTAATTTGACTTTGTTATTTACCCACTTAATATTCTATTAAGATTCTAGAAGCTTTAGATAACCGAGTCTTTGTGTTTTTCTTTTAATGCTAGCTTTTCACTACTTTATTTTCTAAAATATTTCTTTGAGCTTCATCAATGCATTTATAATTTCTCCTACTTATGTAATATTTGTATACCTCGAATTGGGCTTGGATTTCTAGGCTAAAAGCCAAAAGTTCAAAGACTTGAATCTTTCTCATAAAAAAAAACCCACATCATTCTAGTGTAGTTGTTGATGAAAATAATGAATTACTTATTTTGTTCAAGTAATAAGTATGCATCCTAAACATGTGTGGACCAACTCACTAGTGGCTTCTTGTCTCTTCTTGGTAGATATAGGAGGAATTATTCTCCATATATTTCTCCTTAGAGAAATTTGCTTGGTGATTTTTCTTTCTCCAACAAGTCTTCTCAACGTGGCCAATCTTTTTACAATTTTGGCATCGTGGCTCTTCTTTAAACCAATAGTGTTTGATAGTGTTTCTCCAAAGTAGCTTTTCCTCTTCCATAACATGGAGGATACTTGCCATTGTTTTTTATGTCGTTTCCTTGACTCTTTTTGCTGTTAGAATTTTCATTTGATTTTATCTCACATTCTTGTGAGATCACATATTTACTTTGGATTGAAAGGCATTCTTAGCGAGTCTTTTCTATGTCTTTAGACTCTTTGGTGGTAGTAATAAGTGGATCATATTTTCCTTTACTAATAATTAGTGGTATTTTTGCACAACTATGTTCTCAATTCATTTAATATCTCATCTACTCTTATATAATAATCCTAACGGTCTTAGAATATTTCATTTTTAAAATTTTGAAACTTCTTCTCGACGTCTAGTTTGAAGATGCATAGGCCTCGTCATTATGTTGAAACCCTTGCAATTTATTGATATGTGCATACACGTGCCAGTAGTGGCAACAAGATGGAAAGTGATAGTGGGCCTAGTGGTAAAATGGAAGACTTGGTCTAATTTGTTTGTTCAGTCATTAATTGTTGAGTCAGTTATTGAATAAGTCTTGGTAGTAGAGTGGGTGCTATTTTGTTGCCTATTCTGCAGCATTTCCTTTTTTTCAGCTTTGTTGTTATTTTCTCTTCCATGTATGGCTATACATATAGCGTGAATGAATTGAATAAAGTAGGTAGTTTTATCACCAACAGTTCCCTCTTTGTCTTATTCCTTTCTGCCCTTAACTTCAAATTCCTTCATATCATTGGTATCAAAGCTTGGTCCGACCATGGACACTCGCGGCAAAACGAATGCAGAATTCCGCAACGATGTTAACGAAATCTTAGCACGACACGATACCAGTTTCGATCAGGTGAATGCAGTCTTACAGGAAGTGTTAACCGAGCTTCAAGCTCTTAGAGCCTCCCATAACCAAAACACTAGCCCACGTGATGACTCCTCACACCCACATACTTCTCGTTCTAACATTATCAGTGACCACCCTCATCAACACCTCTAGCTGTCCTTCCCAAAATTTAACGGTGACGACCCAACTAGTTGGATTTACAAGGCAGAACAGTACTTTGATTTCAAGAACATTGCACCAGAACAACAAGTTCATCTGGCCTCCTTCCATTTAGAAGGCATCGCCCTGCAATGGCACAGATGGTTGACGAAATTCCGTGGACCACTCACATGGGATGAGTTCACCAAGGCTGTTCAACTTCGATTTGGTCCAACCGACTACGAAGACCCGTCAGAAGCTTTGACTCGTCTTAAACAAACCACATCTGTAGCAGCTTATCAAGAAGCTTTTGAAAAGCTTTCCCATCGAGTTGATGACCTACCCGAAAATTTTCTCATCGGTTGTTTTATTGCAGGACTTCGAGATAAAATTCGCATAGATGTAAAAATTAAACAACCGCGAACCTTGGCAGATACAATAGGAGTTGCTAGGCTGATCGAAGAACGCGACCAACTGCAGAGGAAGCCAAACCAGCAAACTCGTTTCCAACTAGCCTCATTGACACCAAAGGCCTCACCCAACCCCACAGCTGGTGTGCTAGGACCTCCACCAACCCAGCGTATGAACCAGAGTTCGAATGCTCAACCAGCAACATTCCACCGAATCACCAATCAAGAGGCACGCGAACGACGAGAGAAGGGATTATGTTATTACTGTGACGAGAAGTTCGTTGTTGGCCATCGTTGCGAACGACCTCAATTATTCATGATCGAGGATTTCCCTCATATGAACACTGAGGATGTCGAAGGCGCTCACCCGGAACAAGAACATCATGAAGTTATACCAGAAATTTTTTTTCGTCAATTGCAGGAACTGAACACCCACAAACCATACGCGTTCTGGGCAAGCTGAAAAACAAGAATGTAATGGTGCTAATAGATGGTGGTAGTAAGCACAACTTCATTGATCATGCTATAGTCTCTAAGTTTGGGTTACCAGTGATCCGGGATAAGAAATTCGAAGTCATGGTTGCTAACCGTGAGAAGATAGAATGTACTGGACAATGTCGCGGTCTCACCCTCACCATTCAAGGATATTCCGTCACCGCCGACTACTACATTCTTCCGGTCGCGGCATGCCAATTGGTCTTAGGAGTACAATGGCTTGAAACTCTTGGACCCATCGAGATGGACTACAAGCAGCTCACCATGAACTTCAAGGTAGAAGGGACCCCCCAGACCTTCCAAGGATTGAGACGAACCAGCATCGAAGCTTTGTCTGACAAGGAATCCAATGGGTTACAAGGCACTGGATTATTTTTCCAAATAATTCCTTCCACCACCGCCAGCAGCCAACCAAAGTCCTACCCACCTGAGATAGGCCAACTACTAGCAAAATTCTCCCATGTATTTGAATCACCCACCAGCTTGCCTCCAAGGCGGTCACATGACCACCAGATCCCATTGCAGCCGAGCGCATGACCAGTGAGTGTGAGGCCATATCGATACCCTTATTACCAGAAAAATGAGATAGAGAAGATGGTAAAAGAGCTTTTGCAATCTGGTTTGATACGACCAAGTAACAGTCCGTTCTCTTCCCCAGTTCTGTTAGTAAAGAAAGCAAATGGTGCTTGGCGTTTTTGTGTGGACTATCGAGCTTTGAACGACATCACAGTTAAAGATAAATATCCAATTCCTATTATCGATGAGCTATTAGATGAACTCCATGGAGACAAATTCTACTCTAAATTGGATTTACGGTCTGGGTATCATCAGATACGGGTGCACGAAGATGACATTCCTAAAACAGCATTCCGGACACACGAAGGCCATTACGAATTTATAGTGATGCCATTTGGCCTCACTAATGCACCAGCAACCTTCCAAAGTCTCATGAATGATCTTTTCCGTTCCTATCTCCGGAAATTTATTTTGGTTTTCTTTGATGACATTCTAATATATTCAAGATCATGGGAAGACCATCTCGCACATCTACAAATTGTTCTCCAAATCCTATCAACTAACAGTTTGTTTGCAAAAGAGTCAAAATGTCGATTCGGTGTTTTACAGGTGGAGTACTTGGGCCACATTATTGCGGAGCAAGGTGTATCGGTTGATCCAGCCAAAATACAAGTTGTCATTGAGTGGCCAACCTCGACAACAACAAAAGGGGTCCGTGGGTTCCTCGGTTTAGCAGGCTACTATCGGAAATTTATCCGTCATTTCGGCAGTATAGCAGCTCCCCTGACCCGTCTCTTGAGCAATGATGGATTTCAATGGAATGAGGCAGCAGAGATGGCCTTCACCCAATTAAAAGAGGCATTGACGTCACCATCAATTTTACACCTTCCCGATTTTACTCAACGATTCGTGATTGAATGCGATGCCAGCGGAATTGGACTTGGTGCAATTCTTACCCAAGAAAATCGACCAGTGGCATTTTAGCCAAGCACTGAAGGGTTCGGCCTTATCATTGTCCACCTATGAGAAAGAAATGTTAGCTATTGTTAAAGCAATCAAGTTATGACGTCCATACTTGCTTGGGAAACCATTTACAGTTCGTATTGACCAAAAAAGTCTCAAGTACCTATTGGAGCAACGGATTACTACACCAGCACAAACACGATGGCTGCCAAAACTACTTGGTTATGATTATGAAATTGAGTATAAACGTGGGCCTGAAAATCAAGGTGCATATTCTTTGTCACGTGTAGTTGAATTCCAATTTTTATCCATTTCCCAACCATGTGCAAATTGGTGGCCAGTGCTTCAAAAGGAAGTCCAACAAGACTCATTTTATGAAGACTTATTACAAAAAAAACCCCTCTCCAACCGCCCACAAGTTGCTCCAACGTGATGGAGTATGGTTCAAGGGAAACAAAGTGTATTTGAGCCCCAACTCATCCTTGATTTCAAAGATAATGGCTGACTGCCATTCGTCGCCAATAGGTGGGCACTTTGGGTTCCATAAAACCCTCTCTCGTATCAAACAAAGTTTTTTTTGGTCTAATATGCGCCGGATGGTGAAGGATTTTTTGCAGCAATGTGATATCTGTCAACGGTTCAAAACTGATTGTATGAAGCCGGTGGGGTTGCTTCAGCCGCTACCTGTCCCTACTCAAATGTGGACTGATGTCTCGATGGACTTTATTGAGGGGTTACCATCTTCTAATGGGTATACTTCCATCATGGTAGTTGTTGACCGCTTGACCAAATATGCTCACTTCGTCACCTTGAAACACCCATTTACTGCTGTAATTGTTGCCAAGGCATTTGTTGCCAACGTGGTTCACCTGCACAGTATTCCGACATCAATTGTCAACGATCGGGACAAGGTGTTTATCAGCTCTTTTTGGCGAGCATTGTTCCAGCTGCAGGGAACCAAGTTGTGTATGAGCTCAAGTTACCATCCCCAATCAGACGGCCAAACCGAAGTTGTCAATCGAACTTTGGAGCAATATTTACGATGTTTTGCCGGTGACCAGCCACGGAAGTGGCTCGAATGGATTCCCTGGGCTGAGTTCAGCTACAACACTTCAACTCACTCTTCCACCAAGATGACACCCTTCGAAGCTGTTTATGGAATTCCACCTCCACATCTATTAGCTTATGTACCAGGTACTTCCCACGTCCAAGCA
Source organism: Vitis vinifera (assembly GCF_030704535.1). Taxonomy (NCBI): domain Eukaryota; kingdom Viridiplantae; phylum Streptophyta; class Magnoliopsida; order Vitales; family Vitaceae; genus Vitis; species Vitis vinifera. Next base: position 5,002,125 of record NC_081813.1, read on the forward strand.
GTAGATGAGTACCTGCGTGACCGAGATGCTATCCTACGTGAGCTGCAACATAACCTTCTACTGGCTCAAGATCGGATGAAATGTCAAGCTGACCAACACCGACGCGAGGCCTATTTCCTTGTGGGAGATTATGTGTATTTGAAACTCCAACCATATAGACAGACTTCTGTGGCTTTTCGTTCCTCCATGAAGCTTGCCCCACGTTTCTTTGCTCCTTATAAAGTCATTGCAAAAGTTGGTCCGGTGGCTTATAAACTGGCTTTGCCTCTTGGTTCTCAAATTCATGATGTGTTTCATGTCAGTTTGTTAAAGAAGCATTTGGGACCAGTCACTGCAACGTCCACCCAACTTCCCCCTGTCTCGGATACTTCGACTGTCCTTCCATAACCTGAAGCCGTTTTAGATCGACGATAAATACCGCCCAAAATATGAAATATTGGTGAAATGGGTCGGTGTACCAGTAGAAGATGCCACTTGGGAGAATGAATGGCGTTTCACCAAGTCATATCCTGATTTCATCCTTGTGGACAAGGATCCTTAAGCGGTGGGGAATGATATGTGCATACACGTGCCAGTAGTGGCAACAAGATGGAAAGTGATAGTGGGCCTAGTGACAAGATGGAAGACTTGGTCTAATTTGTTTGTTCAGTCATTAATTGTTGAGTCAGTTATTGAATAAGTCTTGGTAGTAGAGTGGGTGCTATTCTGTTGCCTATTCTGCAGCATTTCCTTTTTTTCAGCTTTGTTGTTATTTTCTCTTCCATGTATGGCTATACATATAGCGTGAATGAATTGAATAAAGTAGGTAGTTTTATCACCAACAGTTCCCTCTTTGTCTTATTCCTTTCTGCCCTTAACTTCAAATTCCTTCATATCATTTATCCCTTGCATGCTTGCTTGCAGGGGTGGAGCTACCATAGGCATAGGCCTTCACTCAGATTTTAAAAATTAAAATTTCATTTTATTTATTTAAAAACTTTAGAAAGTTTAAAAAAACTAAAATGCAAGTTTCCCCCCTAATAAACTAATTTTGTGTGTGAAAAAAAGATAGAATAAAAAAATTAGATGAGTATGGTATATGGATATTAAATAGACATAAAATATTTATTTGTTTTCATTTTAAATTTCATTTAATATTTATAAAATTAAATTTATTCAAATCCTGACAAATATAAAATCAATTCTATAATTTTTTTTATTTGATATTTTATTAAATATTTTTTTTAATGGTGGGTTATCATTTGTTTGATTTTGAAAATTTTTAAATGCTTGGACATAAAGGTTTAATAAAGTAGCTTCTAATTTATAAATAACTACACAATTATTTAAATTATATATTATTTCAATGGTTAATGAAATTTAATTTAATTTAAATGTTTGATATTTTATCATATATATTTTTATTGGTGGATTATTTTTGGGTTGATTTTAAGATTCTTGTAAATGTTTTGATTTTTAGGTTTAATAAAGTATTTATTAATTTATTACTAACTATTTAAGTTTTAATGATAACATTATATTTATATTATTGTAGATTCCAAAATTTGTCATAATTTTATTTTTACATTAATTTTAAACCCAATTTTATCAATAAATTTTAAATTCTAATTACATGTATTTTTTGGCCCACTCACCATTTAATAATTTTTATTATTTTGTATATTATCTTATTTTATTATATTATTATTACTTTTATTTTTTTATTATTATATTCTATTTTATTTATTTTTATTTTTATTTTTTATCTCTCCTCTCTCCTCTCTCTTTCTTTCTCCTCCACCTACCTTCACCCACCCACTTCTTCTCTCTTCTCACCACCGGCCACCATTCTCATATCTCCCTTTTTATTTTTTATTTTTATTTTATTTTCTTTTTCTTTCATTTTTCCCACCCATTCTTCTTTTTCTTCCCCAAGAAAATTTCCTTTGGCCGCCCCCACCCCCCATCCATTTTCCTTTTTCTCCAATTTCTCCCCCCATTTCCCAAGGACGGCAGCCCCCAATTCCCAAGAACGGCTGCCATTTTTTTTTATTTTTTATTTTTGCCCCCCATTTTCATTTTGATTTTAGAAGAAAATATAATTGAGAAGAAAAGTATATTTCATCATGATTCATTGGTGCAGAGTACATCAGTATATAAAGGAATTACAAGGATCACATATTACAATCGTAATCACACTAAATCAGCCTAAATATATTCTAGCCAAATATACACCAGTACCTAAATATATTCTTGCCAAATATACACCAGTACCTAAATAAGGCAACGACTCACATAGTTCTCCAATACTCCCCCTCAAGCTGGCGCCAATGGATCAATGGAGCCAAGCTTGAACATAAGGCGATGAAAAACAGTAGAAGAAAGAACTTTAGTGAAGGCATCTGCAAGCTGATCACTGGATCTGATATAGTGTGTTTGGATCACCTTGGACTGAACTTGTTGCCGAATGAAGTGACAATCTACTTCAATATGTTTTGTTCTTTCATGAAAAACAGGATTGGCGGCGATGTGCATAGCTGCTTGATTGTCGCAGAACAATTTCATCGGACTAGTAGGAGAAAATCCAAGATCTGTCAGCAGGTTTTTAAGCCACACCATCTCACATGATTCTGCCGCCATTGCACGGTATTCAGCTTCAGCACTTGAACGTGCTACAACAGGTTGCTTTTTACTTTTCCAAGACACCAGATTCCCTCCAACAAACATACAATAGCCCGTAGTGGATCGTCTATCAATTGTATTGCCTGCCCAATCTGAATCCGAGAACCCAATGATGTCAGTGTGCCCATTTCTTCTCATTACAATGCCACGCCCAATTGTTTTCTTCAAATATCTCAAAATCCTTTTCACCATACACAAGTGAACAACTGTTGGTGCATGCATATACTGACTAACCAAACTCACAGCGAAGGAAATGTCAGGTCTAGTGATTGTTAAATAAATAAGCTTCCCAACAAGCTTTTGATAGTAATTTGGAGAATCAAGAGGATCCCCCAATTTATCAAGCTGGAGTTTACTATCAAAAGGAGTGTTGGCGGGTTTGGAATTGAGCATATTAGAATCACGAAGCAAATCTATAGTGTATTTTTGCTGATTAAGAAATAAGCCTTTGCGAGAAGTCGCAACCTCAATGCCAAGAAAATACTTGAGTGGGCCGAGATCCTTAACAGGAAATTTACCTTGGAGTTTCTTCTTCAGTGCAGCAATAGAATCAGCATTACTCCCAGTTATAATGAGACCATCCACATAAATAAGCACCATTAACTTTTCAGTTTGTCCAGTTTGAACATATAACGAGGAATCTGCAGAACTTCTTGTAAAGCCAAGATCTTCCAGAGTAGAACTTAACTTGGCATGCCATGCTCGAGGACTCTGTTTCAGTCCGTAAATTGACTTGTTTAGCTTACACACACGAGAAGGATCTCCACACAAAGGGTGTCCTGGAGGAATTTTCATGTACACCTCTTCTTCAAGTTCGCCGTGCAAAAAAGCATTCTTTACATCCATTTGTGATAAAGACCAGCCATGATTTGCAGCAACAGATAACAAAACCTTGACAGTGGACATTTTGGCAACAGGAGCAAATGTCTCCTTATAATCTACACCAAAATGTTGTGTGAATCCTTGAGCAACAACACGAGACTTAGGTCTTTCAATTGATCCATCAGGATTGAACTTGAATCGGTACACCCAGCGACATCCAACCACATGTTTTCCAGGTGGAAGATGCACAATATTCCAGGTGTTAGTTTCTTCTAGAGCTTTCAATTCATCATCCATAGATTTTCTCCACATGGGTTGAGAGTTAGCCTCATGAAAATTCTTGGGTTCATGGACACTTGAGATTGCTGTAAGATAAGCCAAATGTGAAGTAGATAAGTTTTGATAACTCAAGAATTTTTCAGGAGGATACCTGACAGCAGCTGCAATATAATCGCGAAATTTGGCCGGCGGATGACGTTCCCGTGGAGGGTTGCGTCGAGGAAGAGTGGTCTGTTCAGATATATCAATGTTGGGAGCTGATTCTTGAACAACTTGATTTATAGTACTTTCAACAGATGCTTCAGTTGGATGCTGTATTGTAGGTGCAATAGATTGTTGTTCAATATTTGCAGCAACCTCTGGCAGTGGAACAAAGTCAGATAATATCTCCCCTTGATTGGAATTTTCAAAGATGGGACTAGTTTCCACAAATTGAACATCTCTTGAGACAAAAAGTCTCTTGGCTGTAGTGTCATAGCATCGATAGCCCTTTTGTGTTTGAGAATACCCCAGGAATACACATTTTACAGCTCTGGGATCGAGCTTATCTCTTCGTTGAGTTGCCGATAAATGCACAAAGCAGGTGCAGCCAAAAACCTTGAGATGAGATAAATCTGGTTTCTTCTGCTGTAAAACTTCAAGAGGACAAAGAAAGTCCAGTACTCGACTGGGTAAGCGATTAATTAGATATGTAGCAGTAAGAACTCCATATGACCAAAAATGTTTTGGAACATTCATTTGCATCATTATAGCCCGAGTCTTTTCTAACAGATCACGATTTTTTCGCTCTGCTACTCCATTTTGTTGGGGTGTGTTAACACAGCTTGTTTGATGCACTATACCATGTGAAATTAAGTAATTTTTCATGTTATGTGAGGTATATTCAGTGCCATTATCAGTTCGCAAGGTTTTAATATGAGCCGAAAAATGAGTTATCACCAATCTATGAAAGTCCTTAAAACATTCAAAAACTTCACTCTTTGATTTCAATAAATAAACCCAAGTGACCTTTGAAAAATCATCAATGAAAGTCACAAAGTATTTAAAACCATCAATAGACAAAGAAAAAGTCCCCACACATCTGAGTGAACAAGCTCAAACATCTCAGATGATTTAGACAAAGATAAATTGAAAGGAAGTCTTGTAGACTTTGAATAATGACAAATATCACAGCCATCAGTTCCCTTTGGAAGACTAGGATGAATTTTGTTAAAGACTGACTCGGAAGGATGGCCTAGACGTTGATGCCATAATGAATGTTTATTTGTAGAAGAAAAAGAAGCTTGGAAACCCTTGCAAAGTCGATCATCAGAGGAAAAATAGAAAAGCCCATGTAACTGAAAACCCTCACCAATCGTCTTCTTTGTAATACGGTCCTGGAACAAAACCTTGTCAGATGTAAATAAAACATCACAGTTAAGAGTGGAGGTTAATTGCTGAACCGAAAGTAATTGCACAGGAAATGAAGGAACATAGAGGACTTCTGATTCTATGGTTTTAGAAACCAACTTAGTTTTTCCCTTACCCTGAACAGGAACATCTTTACCATCTGCTACTGAAACAAAGGTAGAACTAGAGCAAGGACGGAAGTTATATAGATTGGTTAACTTATTTGACATATGATTTGAGGCACCTGAATCAACTACCCATAAATCATGAAAATTACTAATTTCTAGTGCAGTGGTGAAAGCTGTGAAGATACCTTGGCTGTTTTCTGGATTGGAATCAACAAGAAATCCAGCAAATTTAGACAACAGTGCTGTCGGCTTGTCTTGATCCTGACCAGCAGCCTCATTGAGAGATTCCTGACCGCGTTTCTCTTGTAGATAGGTTGTAAAATCCTTCAAGAGTGCCATGGGATTAGAAAAAAAAGAATCAGTTGTTTGAGCTGCAACATTAGCCTTGTGGTTGAAACCACGTTTGTGATCACCACCCCTCTTGTCCTTTGTGAATTTTGGTTTGAGTTCTGGATGGAGAACCCAACAACGATCTGATGTATGCCCAGGTGCATTACAGTGTTCACACTTAAGATCCAATCGTTTTCCTTTGATGGATTTACCTTCATAATTTTTATGAGCAATGTAGGCTCGTGTGTCTGAGGAATTAGTCACAGTTTCACGAATCATCACCTTTCTACGGACTTCTTCACGTTGAATAGTTGAACAGACACTCTTCAAGGAGGGCAATTCTGGACTCATTAGAATATGACATCTGAGATCCTCAAACTCCGAACCGAGACTGGCCAGCACCTGAAAAACTCTGTCTTCTTCTGTTCTTTTCTTTAGAACAACTGGATCAACAGTATGAGGCCTGTAGACCTCCAATTCGCTCCACAGACTCTTAAAATTGCCAAGCAAACTCACGAATGGCCTTCCATCTTGTCGAAGAGCATTAACTTCTTGTTGAATTTGAAAAATTCGTGCCGAATTGTTCTGATTTCCATACATGTCTCGAAGGGCTTCCCAGAGATCTAGAGAAGATTCAGAATAACTGAAAATCTCAGCTATATTGCGCTCCATGGAATTAAGAATCCAAGACATGACAAGCTGGTCCTTTGATAACCAAATCTCATATTCGGGTGAATCAAAAACAGGAGCCTTCTCCTTTCCATTGATGAATCCTAACTTGGATCTTCCACCAAGAGCAATTGTAACAGCTCTTGACCAAGGTAAATAGTTAAATTCATTCAGCAACACCGAACACAACCTTTGAGATGTGTTTGATTCACCATCAGCAACAAAACCAGAAGGAGCCGTAATCAGATCTTTGACAAAGCCTTCACCACTGTTGTTGCCTGCCATGTTAATAAAAAGCAGAACAAAGGATCAAATTTTTGCTCTGATACCAAGAAGAAAATATAATTGAGAAGAAAAGTATATTTCATCATGATTCATTGGTGCAGAGTACATCAGTATATAAAGGAATTACAAGGATCACATATTACAATCGTAATCACACTAAATCAGCCTAAATATATTCTAGCCAAATATACACCAGTACCTAAATATATTCTTGCCAAATATACACCAGTACCTAAATAAGGCAACGACTCACATAGTTCTCCAATATTCGGGGGCCTCCTTCTTCTTCTTCTTCCCTCAGTCTGCTACTAGGGCCGGGGGGCTCCTCCATCTTTTTTTTTTTTGCTCTCCTCCTCACAGCCCCAATTTCCCTTTTTATTTCTCTTATTTTCTTCATTCCCGAACACCCATTTTGGACGGCCAGGAACCCACACTTCTTCCCTCATTTTTTTTTTCTTTTCCTCCTACCCATTTTCCTTCCAATCTTTTTCCCACCATTTTTTTTTCTTTCTTCCTTCTCCTCTATCATTCCCGACTTCCAAAGGCACCAGAATCCTTCCTTCTTCCCTTTCATCTCATTTTCTTCCAATCATTTTCCATTTTTTCCACTTTATTATTATTATTATTATTATTATTATTATTATTATTATTATTATTATTATTATTATTTTCACAAACCCACCAATCTCCCATTGCCGCCGGCAAACCCCGGCCAGTCGCTGCTGACGAGCCACTACGGTCGATGGCCCGTTCCTCTTCTCTTTCACTCCCTCATTCCCTCACTTCCCCATCACATCCGTTTTCATTATTATTATTATTATTATTATTATTTTATTATTATTATTGCCATTGATATTGTTACTGTTGTTGTTATTTTCTTTAATTTTAATAGTAATTGTTGTACGTAAAATTTGGGCTATTGCATTAATATGAAATTTGAGATTAATTTGTTATTGGTAGATTAATACGTAATTTGATTTAATTTATTGTTAGTGAATTAATTTGAAATTTGTTAATTTGAGTTTGTGGGTATATTGTATTGGGTGATTAATTTGAGAATATTTGGATTATATCAATTGCATATTGTTTATTTGGACTTGGGCCTATTGTTAATTGGATATTTGTTTAGACTTATTAGATTGAACTTAAAATATTATTTCTTTTAGTCACGTGTATTATTAATGTGAGCTTGGATTATGAGATATTAAATCTAAGTCTAATTGAATTTATTTTGATTTATTGTACTTGGGCTTGATTAATTGTGCTTGTATTTTGGTAATTAATTGGGAGATCTTGCACTATGATTATTGGCATGTGAGATATTTTTGTTGGGGTATATTTGCTAATTTGGGTATATTTTTTTTAATTGGTGAAATTTATTGGGTTAATTTGAAACTGGAATTTGGGTTTGAATATTTGTTTGAGATTTTATATATCTCTGCATATTTATATTTGTGCTATTCTTGTTTTTGCATGGACCCACTCTACAAATCTTGTTGGTTGAGTATGAAATAATGAGACGTGGAACTTGTTGTAAGTTTATTTAGGTACATATTTTATTTCCCACTTTTATTTGGTTTTATTTTTATTAGTTCTTGTAAATATTTGTTTGTATATATTTATTGAGTACGTAGAATTGAACATCGAACAAACTATAATTTTTTTTTCGGTCAGTAAATGTGTTTTAATAAAACAACAAATTTAAAATATTATTTTTAATAAAAAAAAGTTTTTTTTATTATTTATAAAAATTCAGGAAAATGCATTAAAAAAAATCCAAAAAATTGTTTTTAATGACATTGTTAAAAAATTTCTTTGTTTAATAAAAATTGTTCAAAAATTATTTTGTAGATAAAATTGTTCTAAAAATTAATTTTTAGTAAAATTGTCTAAAAATATTTTTTTCAAATGAATTCTTTTTCCTTAATTGAAATGAGATTAAAAGTGTTTTTCAGAAATAGAGAATTTAAATCTTTATTTTTCTTTTTAATTAAAATTTCTTTTGCAAATAAAGTTATGTCATTTTAAATAATTTGTAAAAATCACTTTTTTAAATGAAAATGAATCCAAATATTTTTGTAAATAAAATTGTAAAAATTCATTATTTTCCAGTAAAAACAAGTAAAAATAATTTTTGTACCCAAATTAAAATTTCGTAATAAATTCTTTTGATACAACAAGTGTAAATAGTTTTTCTTTTTTTGAAAATTGAATACAAGTGAAATTGAGAAAATAGACTGATTCTCTTGTTAGTAAATAAATTGAAATTACTAATTTAAAATCATTTTTAATAAAATCATTTGAAATTTCTTTAAAACTTTTTCTTAATATCTTTTATTTATTTAATTCAATAAATCATTTTACATAATTATGTTATTATTTATTTTGTGTATTTTTGTAATTAAATTTCATCATTGTTTTTGTGTATATTGATTTCCATGTACATTGATTATTTTTCTTGGTATCCATAATTAATTAATTAATTGCCACAACTCCCTTAATTCGTTTAGTAGAGGCTGTATGTATACGGGCTTAGAGGAGTACTACGACTCATCACTGTACCTTCCGAATAAGTAACCTGACCCTAGACCTAGACTTGGTTTTTTATAGACCTGTTTTTTATTCAGAGTCGTACTTAGGGTTTTCTTTCTTATTTTGTTTTTCTCTTAAAAAAATAATAAAACAAAAGTAAGTGGCGACTCCAAGTCATTTTCTAATGAATAAATAAAATTATTTTTTCAAATAAAAAATGAGTTTCGGAACGCATCGAACAAAATGCGGGGTCCACAATCATATATAACTTTTAAAGAAAAATTTATCACTATTAAGTAATTTATATTTAGTTATTTAAAAATTTTAAAAAAATTTATTAGTAAAATTAATGAATTTTTCTAAAAGATTTTGCGGTAAAAATATTTTTAAAAATGATTAAAAATGTTTTTGTGAGATTTCTTGCTGCCTTTTATTTAGTTATTTTTTAAAATTATTTGAAAATTTTATATAAATTTTATAAAAGGCCATCTTTCATGGGAACAAAACCATTTCTTCATCACTCTCTTATTACCACCACAAATCATCCAAACAATGAGAGTCCTACACGACATGGCCAAACAAAACGAAACTAGATGGTTTACTCCGATGAATCCGTTTCCGGCACAGGCATCCTAACTAATGAAAGAGCCTTGTTGAAATGCTTTGCCTTGGTAGCAAGGAACTCACTCCATGTAACTGAGCGGTAGACAGGAGGGTGACTGGAGTCAACTAATTTTGGGATGGGCGCCACTGGAATGGTCGCCGGTGGTCCATAGAAATAGGCGACGGAGATACGCTGCTTGGAGTTGTTAACCATGGCACGGTGGAGGACACTGGGAAATGCAGCGTTGGATAGTATATGGAGGAGGTCGCCGATATTGACGACAAGCGCACCAGGGAGAGGAGGAACTGTGATCCATCCACTGCCTTCTAGGACGACTTGGAGACCACTGGTGCTGCCCTGGTAAAGGATGGTGAGGAGGGAGGAGTCAGTGTGCTCGGCAAGACCCATGGCCTTGTCCGGCTGTGGACAAGCTGGGTAAGAGTTCAACTGCAAGGCAGCATGTGCCCCTTCTAACTGACCTTCTGGACCAGCCCATTCTACATCTTCTTTGTTGATTCCCAGTGAGCCAAGCAGGAGCCAGAGGAGCTTATTTGCTAGCTGCTTCATCTGTTTGTCATATTCTTCAGTAACTTCACTGCAAAATGGAGGCAAATTTGTCAAGAAAAAAGGCAATAAATCTGATAATGGTATCACCTCCATCTCCATCCATGTCTTCTTCAGGCTAGAGGAAAAAAGAAAAGGTAAAAACAGCAAATCCTTCATAGTACTTTTGTTTGGATACTTTGAAAATAATGAAATGTGTTGTATTTTCAAACTCTTGATTTAGGTTTTAAAGGAAAATAAAATTGGAGGAAAAATGAAAGCATGTTTATGTTCAAAACTTATTATCTATTCTGCTTATTCTCTCTCTCTCCACACGTGCCATAGCACGTGAAGAAATATGAAAGAAGTCCACCCAAAAAAATGAGTATGTAAACAGTTATAATTCATTTTCAAACAACACATATAACCTATTCAAATATAATTCCAATTACGTTCCAAGAAATATCTAATCAATATCAGAGTTGCATAGCATTAATCCAAAGGTTTTATTTTATATATATATATATATAATACAAATCAGAACAAAAATAAATAAAAATGAACTAATTTGAGTAAGAAATTTGTTAATTAAAATGAAATAAGACTTGCCATTGAAATGGGATCAACACAAGGAAAAACACTTGCCATTCGTTAGTTATTAGGGATATCCCAAATGCATCATTCAGGTCAAAATATGACTTTCAAATTAAGTTTTAAATTAGTAGATGCTGTCAAAGGGAGTGGTGATGCATATGTAAAAAGGAAGAGACTCATAGAATGACAAAGGCAAATAGAGAAACATAGATCCATGGATCCAATCCATACATCTGGATGAGAAAAGAATCAATAGAAAAAGAAAGAATCAGAGTTGATAATGTAAAGGAAATGGAAGATGAAACATAAATCATGGATTCACAAAGTCCTCTCGAGGACTTGCTTAAGAATAAAAAAGAGGAATGTTATATTAATACCATGAAAGATCCTCACAAGAAATTTGAAAAGTTCTTAAACTTTTAATAATAAAATTTTATAACATTAACTAATATTAATAGAGTTTTAAAAAGAATAAAATTTATAATGTTAATGGATGGGAGATTCAAACCTAAAAAAGATAAAAAATGGAACGAGAATTTTGAAAAGTTTTTAAACTTTAAATATAAATTTTATAACATTAATTAATTTTAATAGGTGATTTAAAAGAGAATGAAATTTATAACCTTAATGGATATTAATAGGGTGGTAATAGAATAAATTTCGTAATGTTAAATATTAATAGGTTATAATAAATAAATTGATAGAGTATTTTTGAAATTTAAAAGTAAATTAATGGAAACTTAATAAACACTTCATACTTTTATAGATGGTATAGACGCAATGACATCTTTATTAAAAATATATTAATATTTTTATCAAAATTTTGAAGTTTTCACAGCATAAAAGGTATAAAATGTAATACATTAATAGCACAGTACAATTAATTTCATGGCACATAATTTATTTTCTTTCTTTGGACACAACCCTTTTGTGAGAAAAGTAATAGACAAATCATTGATCTAAAAATAAGATTGAAATTTTATTTTCTATGCCTAATAATTCCATGGCCCACAATCTCATTCTTTGTAAACAATTATCTCCCAAGACAAGAAACACAAACAAGAAATATGTAACAAGTTGTGAAGGTGGAAAAAGTTTTGTTTGTTTTTTTTTTTTTTTAATTGACATTATGTCCTATTTATAATTTTTATTTAAAATTATGTTTGATTCCCTGAAAATATTGAGAAAAGAAAAAAAATATTTTTCTCATATTTAGTTTCATTATAAAAATATAAAAAAAATCAAATATAATTAAAATTAATTTAAAATTTATATATTTTTAAATTATTTAATCTTACTGGAAAGAAATAAGTAAAATGAATTTGAAGAAATGTATAAAAATAATATATTAAATTTAAATTTAAATTTATTTTTTATTTTTCTTTTACTTTTTCTTTCTATTTTGTTTCTTTTGTATTTTTCCTCAAATTTTCTGGTACCCAAAAAGACTAAGGGGAAAACGCCTTTTCTTTTCCCATATTCCTTTCCAACTGCATTCCAAACCAAGCCCATGGAGACAAGCCTCTATACGTACCAACCATAATAGGGTTCTTAAGCTTTCATGAGGGTGAGCTAGTATATACGTACCAGAACTTGGTGCAGTATTCTTCAGGCCAAAGTTTGGAAACAAGCTCGAGAGGCGATCCGAGGACGGTGAAGCCTTCATACCACATTTGCTTGGCAAAGAACGGAGCAATCCGGGGTTGGCCGAAGCCGGAGAAGCCATCAGGCGGGCGAGTAGCCTTGAGTTTTTGCTCAGCAGGCAATGCGAAAAGGTTCCTGCTAGCATCCTCAATGGCTTCAAGAAGGCTGATGGGGATGCCATGGTTGATGACTTGAAACACACCCCAACTCTTACATGCATCGCCCACAAGTGTTAATGCATTGGGGTCACTCAGATCAATAACCGGCACTGATTCTGCAATTAAAGAGTCCACGCAAGGGTGCTCGCCGAGAGACGCCCATGCGTGCGAATCGGGCAATTCTTGGATTGAGTTCAGGTCTAATTGTTTCTTGTAGAGATTGGCAGGCATGGATTTGAAGGCATCAGAGAGTTCTGAAGGCATGGTGATCAGAAGCTATGTTGTCAGGCAAAGGGCATATGGCCTGGAAGAGTATTTAAATGTGAGGGAGTAATTGCTTAATTAATATTAGAAATATGGAGTCCCAACTTTCTCATGTTTAGATTTCATGTAATAAATATAGAAAAAATTGGATATTAACATCATCATACAAATATAGAAAAAATAAAGTGTACGAAGGATAGAAATTCATTGGAAAATGGGTATTTGATCCAATTAATGCAAATATAGAAAAATAATAGTAATTTAGGAAAGTGATTCATGTGCTTAAATATGTCAACATGGATATTGAGAATAATACATTGTCACGAGTAATAGTGAAGATATGGAAATTAATTAATAATATGAATGATAAAAAGTGAAAAAAAAAACAATATTATACATAGAAAAAAAATGTATAAGAAAGAAAATGGGTTATTGACTTAGTTAATAATTATGCACACAAAACACAACGGGGGAGACTTAGGAAGTAATCATGAATGTATAGAAAATTGACCTAATTTATAATTATGCAAATATTGAAATGCGTAGGAAGACGTCAGGAAAGAGGGACCAAGAGAAAAGAAAGTTGTAATTATTTAGGAAAACCCCTTTGGAGATCTCTTCATTATTCACCAAAAATAATACCTAAAAATAGGGTTAATTTTATTGAGGCCCTGAGATTATGTGTTAATACACTAAGCCATCAATGATTTCAAATTTTATCGGTTAACACCATTATAAATATATTTTTGTTAAACACTCCTATTTAAAATATTTTGACTTAAAGTGTCTATAAAAAACTAAATTTGATAAACCAAATAAATTTATAGGAATCCTAATTGACGAAATTTGAAATTAACGGTGGTTGAATATATTTACACCAAATTTCAAGGGATGTCAATGAAATTTACTTTCTAAAAATAAATTTACAATCCTTAAATAGGAAAAGGTGTAAATCTTCCGAAAATCAATATCAACCATGAATTAAAATAGTAATTATTTTTGGGAAGTCATATAATTCTGCCATATTGTTCCATCCCAATCTTGGTTTAGCCTTAAAGATTTTTTTAAATAAATAGTAACTTATGATCAATTATTTAATAGACCTTGGTATTAAAATTTGTCCCAAAATGGAAGAAAAAACCTCTATGAGATGCATAAGAACATTGATACAAACTTTTATACTTTCAATTTATTTATTTATCAATTATGTACTTTTTCATTCATTTTTAGAAAAATTGAGTTAATTTTATTCATCTTTCCTGATATTTAAATTAAAGAAACTTGTTAATAATTTGAAATTTTATTAAATACCTGTTCTACTATTTTTATTTGTTATTTCCTCTCATTTTCGTTTGATTTAAAATAAAAAATCTATTTGATAAAGAAGAAAATTCATTTAAAAGCATTTGGGTCCAAATAATGAAGACATTGTACCCTTTTGTACAATAGGATGGCCAAAATAAGGAAAGATGGAGGAATTATCAAGCTTCAAACTCAGAAAGGACATCCTAACCTGGAGATGTGATATGAAGCCCCAAAGAACAAAAGTCCCAAGACGATGACGGCTGGTCAAATACCCTGTATACATGAACGAGTATAATTGTGAATGATTTCAAGGAGAGAATCCTGTCTACCATGATGGTCCTCGTTTTCGACAAAGCTCCGGCTCGTTGTGTTTTGCATGGCTGTCGGTGAAGCCCGCTGGTAAAGTCAATAAAGTAAGATCAACAACACAATGGGTATTGTCCATATATGCAATTGATGGACGGGAAGAATTGAAATCTTGGCAAGAGACACGACAATGTATTACATTACTTGACAATTTAAATATTTAAAAAATGTGGTAGAACAAAGGAAGAAAAGAGAACAAGAGAAGAAAGAGAAGGAGATGATTGAAGAAGAAGAAGAATGTGGTGGAGAAAGTATTCTCTCGTGATTGAATTTCCATACGTTGATATATCCTATTTATAGATTTGAGGAAATTAATTATCGCACTTTACTGGCTATGGATAAATTAAAATTTATGGTCGGTCATTATAGATTCGAGAATATGTAGGAAAATCTTGTGGAAAAAGCCAATTGAACAAAAAATGAGTACAATCTTTTTATAAACTTACAATGTTCTTGAATTATTAGGATTGCTTCATTAAAACCTTTTTAAAACTTGGTGGGATAAAACTTGAATGATGGACAAAGTAGTACATATTTTTATTGCGCTACTTAGTTTTTATTTGTTAATAATTCTTTATCTCGATGATGATGTAATTATCCTTTCTTGAAGTAGTAATTCAACGTGAAGATTTTTTAGGCAATGCATTCTAATGTTGTATATGAACTTATTGGATATTGTAGATAGTAAGCTTTTATTAGCTTTGTTAGATTATCACTTAATTATATCTACTAACATCTAACTTATGGCCACTATTTTGAAGCTCATACATAGACAATGAATATTGGAGATAGTAATGCTTTTATTAACTTTGTAAGACTATCACTTAATTATATATACTTACTAACATCTTTCCCACCACTATTTTGAAGCTCATACATAGACAAAAAAACCTTTGGAGAAATAGTGCTTATCATTTTTGATGCAATTTTTGAACATGTTGGACCATGGATCTTCATCTTATACATTTGGAATTGTGTTATTAATGATGTATCTCAAAATGATTTAAAGAAATGACAACTTTTATTTGTTTTTCTAATTTTCATGATATTATATTATTACCAAATGTAATTAAATATGTAACCTATTTGAAGTAGGGATTTGAAAGATAGGTAGCATTTGCTTAACTAAGCAAATCATGATTCTAATCTTCTTAGCTAAATAAACTCATTTAAGTTGTTCCATGTATATTTGACAATACACGTTTGAACCTATTCAAATGCCTTCAAGTTAGTAGAAAATTGTATCTTGTTAAAAGATAAATACAAAATGATATCTTTGGGTTGTGATTCTAATCTTCCTAGATAAAATAATCTCATAGAAATTCATTATACATTATAATATTTTAACTTATAAAATAAATGCTTATGAATAATTAACTTATTTGAATATACATTATGAACTTTTCATATAAAGTTATTTGTCTCTTCTCTACAAGCTAAAGTTAAGAGCATATGGCATATGACCTTTGTGAGATCTTGACATCTCTAATAAGTCTATTCCAAATAAACTTGTCAATTACAATTATATTTAAACAAATTGTAATTTCACCCAAAGAATAAGAGATGTATAAATGAGTTCCCAATTTGCATATTAATCATTCCATTAACTAATATTCTTTACAAGTTTATTGGGCCAATTAAGATGATTATCATTACCTAAATTTGCAAGTGTGTTTCTTTTTATATATATAGGTGATGCAATCTTGAATGTTCTCTCCTACTAATGGAGTATTGGATCCTTTAATAGATATCCACTAGTTTTCATATATCATTTATAAAGTCCAAATATACCGATATATAGTGTGTTATTAGACATCAATAGTTGACAACATCAAAACCATATACAAAAGTCAAATATAAAATTTAGTGACATCATTAAGTCAAAGAATCATTAAGTCAAAGAACTTTATGTAAACTTGGACGAATTGAGTTGGAAACTTGATATTTGAGTGGACTAACTAAGACAATTATTTTTAATACTTGAATTGGGCTTGAGTTAAAGTTTTTCAACCTAAGCTCAATTGGTTAGGCTTAGGTCAAGGTTCAAACAATTCAAGCCTAATTTGAATTCAATTTAATATTTTTATAATATTTAGAATATATATTATTCTATATAATAATATTCATTTTCTTTTTGGATTTTAAGGAAAAAAATATCAAATTATAATTATCATATACTTTTCCCTTTTTTAAAAAAGATATATAAATTCATTTTCTATTTTTTTGTTATTATTTTAAATTTTTATCTCATTTACTACTCAAAATTTTGGTATAAATGTATCAAGAAAAGTTTTTAAAAAGTATTGTGCATGGATTTTAAATCATGTAACTCAATCAATTTGATCAACCCTAGTTTAGAGAAAAGAGGTTGGGTTGAGTACTTGGGTTAAAGGTTAGGTTAGATTGAGCTTGGGTTAATTGTTTCTTAATTTAGGTTAAGCTCAGGTTGTCAATCAACTCGACCAACTTGCTTAACTTATAGCTCTAACTTTATGTAATATTAAATCGCACAAGTTCTAACATGACAATAAGAAGTTTGAAAGTTCTCATATAATGGTCCAATTAAATGATTATCACCTAATAGTGATTAATAGATCTATTGCTCTATGACATATAGTAGTACAACTCGTGACAACTTTTAATAAGCATGCTCATCCATGACAACCTTATAAGTTATGAACGTATTTTAAGATTATAAGGAAATTAGAAATTATATCTCATTATTAATAATATGCATTATCAAGATGATTTCTTTACAATATAAAATCTAAGGATAAATATCATTAATTGTAACATATATAATTTGTACCCATGAAATACATAATGCAAATTTTTTTTATCTATTGACTTTATAGGGTACACAATGCTTTCAATCTCCTGCTTACCCTCAAAGCCAATTAGATATAATTTTAAAACCCAATTTTATTAAATGTTTTTCAAACATTTTTGGACTCAAGGTTTTGTTGATGGATCAACAATATTGTCAACACAAATTATCTTTGTAATGGCTATATCTCATCTCTTAGCAGTTTCTCTTACCAAGTGAAATTTCCTTTCAATGTGCTTTGTTCTTTGGTGAGTCATAGGCTCTTTAACTTGTATAATAGCATCATTATTATTACAAAATAATGTGATAAAAGATTCAACTATAGGTAAAACACTAAGTTCTTGTAATAACTTTTTGATCTAAGCTACTTTTTTTTGCTAGTTCTTGTATAAACTTTTCAATATGCTTTACTTACTTTTCTATATATGAATGATTATATTCTATTGTTGACATTAAATATTTGGTGGATCATCAAAATAGTGACTTAGCCTAAAAAATTTGGGCTTAACATGTAATGGGTCATACATATTGAACGCATGACATGAAATTCAAAAGGTGATATGTGAAATTTGGAAAATTATAAAATTATGTCTTGCAAAATAAAATAGAGTAATCAGAGTTAAAAGGGAATTTAAAATAAATATTATCTTGTTAATAAATTTCCCAAATACAAGAGACAAGTAATTGCTAAAATCAAATAATCAAATTCCTTGAATTTAAGAATCAAAATTTGAGGATTCTAAGTTTAATTCTCTATCATCATCTATAAATAAAGGTAACCCTTTTCAATGATAGGAGGATGGATAAAAAGGCTTCAAAAGGAAAAAGAGGCTTCACATAAAGAAAAAAAATTCACAAGGCATCCTTGTAAGTTTGGGAAAACACATGATAGACTATGCAAACTCTTCACCATCCTGATCAAAATTCAACAAAATCATTTAGAAACAAGTCACATTAGGCTCTTGATTAAACTCGAACTTCAAAAGAAAAAAAGTCACATTGTCATCTATTGGGTTGTGTTCAAAATGATTGAATAAGAGGAAAATATTCTTTTATAAAGAATATTACCATAAAGAATTATACCTCATAAATTTTCTAATACAAACAAATTTGTCCGCATATTTTTCTTGTTTTACAAGACTTACAAAATTTTCATGAACAAATTTTTGGTAGCATGTACAACATGTATGTTTGTATATATAATTAGATTTATGATAATTAAAAAACTATTTTAAAATTATGGCAATTTGTGAAGTAATAATAAGAATTTTATGGAGTGTTTTTTGTTCTTAGTATTCTTCATGTTTTTAAGAGGCCTTGTTTTTAGAGAACAAAAGAAATGTGTTATTCGTGTTTTTGCTGTCGGTCTAAGAATAAAAATAAAAATAAAAAATGGAGACGTTTTCAACCTAGAGTGTTCTCTGTATTCTCATCTTTTCTTTGCATTGTGAGTATCTCCATTAGCTCCATGGTTGAATCTATCTTCAGCAACACATTTCACCTCTTCTTTGATATGTATTTCCATTATTTCAATATTTTGAAGTTTTTTTCAATGATATGTATTACCTTGTTCCTTCAAGTGGAACTCATTAAAATTGTGAGAGCCAATCATTATGCTGCACAACTCCTTTGATAGATATAGGTAACAATATTTTATATTAATGCTCTTTGCAAATTTTTATAATATAAAACATTTAAGCAAATTTAAATATTTATATTCATGTTTATTTTTATAATAATTATTAACAATAAATATGAAAATAATATAAATTAATTAATATAATATTTTTAAAATTTTAAAATAATAAAATGCATAGATATTTAGATAAAATTAAATGTTATAATTTTCTTTTCATATATAAATATTATACATATTTTATTTAATAAAATTTGATATATTAATACATTTATATTTATGTTTATCATTTAATAGACATATCAAATACAAAAAATAAAAATAAAAAATGAAATGCTATAATTTTAATATTATATAAATTTCTTAAAATTATTTTTAATTTTAATAAAATATAAATTATATATTTATGACATCACTAGTTCGATCGTGATTTGATCATTGGTCCGACTAGTGAACTGTGAACCGATAACTTTTCCGGTTCAATGATCGGTTCGGTTATGAAAACATTAGTTTTTTAGCTAGATGTGGTAAAATGAGAATGTTTTGTAAAATCAAATGGATAGTTTTTATAAATACCATGGTGGTGCCCTATTTTCCCCTCATTCATTCCTATTGTTCTTTGTATCTTTATACTAATCTTTTGTTTGATGTATTTTTTCAGGTTAAGTACTCCTGAGAGCCAAACAATGAAGAACATAAACTATTTTTGAAAGGTTGAATTTGCATAGCCACCTTGCTAATTGTTTTCTTTTCTTATATATATGGTTACAACATTGAAAATAAAATAAAATAAAACAATACATACTTTCTTTATATAGAAGATGAAATATTATATTAAACAAGTGAAGAATTTCCTTTCAGCCTTGATTTTCCACATTACAAATATGGGGAGTAGTTTTCCTTCCTTGGCAGATTGCATGTTGGTGGATTTCCATTATCAAAATTGTATGCTGGCATATTGCATTATCAACTTTTCATGTAGAGATTTTGCTTTGGCGCATTGTATGCTTGTTGAGTTGGAGTTTTCTTTATTAGTCCCCCACAAGCTAGTGGCTTGTAACTTGTGCACTCCTAGATTGGATCAAAACACTTGGAATGAAGTCTTAGGGAGTGCCTTTGTGAATATATCAGCTACTTGTAAGGACGATGGAAGAAAACGAGTAATCAAAACTCAACTTGCAATTTTTTCTTGAAAAAAATGGTAGTCCAACTCAATATGCTTGGAACGTACATGGAAGACGAGATTTACTATCATGTAATAGGAACTGAGGTGATCACATAGTAATTGAGGAGGTTCACATAGTTGAATGCCAATATCATGGAGAAGGAAAATAAGCCAAGTTATTTATCGATATTCGGCCTCTGCGCTTGATCTAGGAACTATAGGTTGTTGCTTTGAAAACCATGAGATACAATTGGCTCCCAAAAAAAATATTATATCTAGATGTGCTTTTTCTTATGATTGTGCATCCTACCTAGTCAACATCACAAAAACCAATGAGACAAAGTGAACTTTGCTTGAGAAACCTGATTCCATGCTTCATTCTTCCCTTAAAATATCTAAGGATGCGTTTGACAGCTTGCAAGTTAGTTTCAGTGGGTGCTTAGAAACATTGGTAGGCTTTGTTTACCACATGCACAATATCAGGCCTTATGAAGGTTAAATATTAGAGTGATCCAACGAGTTGCATATATCATGTAGGATCAATAGGTTGTTCATCAGAAGGTGCGATGGTGGACTTAAGAGCCATAGGTGTGTTGATATGAGTACACTCCATCATTTTTGTGTGCTCTAGGAGATCTTTAGAGTGCTTTGTTTGAGAAACAAACAATCCGTTACAAAGATACTTAACCTCCAAACCCAAAAAATAATGCAAACATCCTAAGTCCTTGAGAGAAAATTCACTACTTAAGGTGTTGATGAGGTCACTAATGATGTTGTTATCATTGTTTGTGACAATAAATCATCAACATAGATAAGTAGCAAAACAATAGACTAACTTTTGTGAAGAATAAATAGAGACGAGTCTGCTTTGCCATAGTAAATCCCCAGATGAAGAAGACATTGGGATAGTCTATCAAACTAGGCCATGGGAGCTTGCTTAAGGCCATAAAGAGAGTGATTTAATTTGCATACATGATTCAAAAGGTCCTCGTTTATAAATCTTAGAGGTTGTTCCATGAATACTTCTTCCTTTAGAAACCCATGTAAGAAGATATTCTTAACATCCAACTGCCTCATTGGCCACCCCAAGGATACTGCTAGTGAAAGGATTAATCTGATTGTAGTCTGCTTTATAAATAGGTTGGAGGTCTCTCCAAAGTCCAAACTTGGTATTTAAGAAAAACTTTGAGCAACTTATCGTGCTTTGTAACTATCTATGGTTCCATCTTCCTTTAGCTTTGTTTTAAACACCCATTTGGAACCCACAATATTTGCATCTAAAGGCTTGGGAACCAAATCCCATGTTTAATTTTGGATTAAAGCCTTGATCTTCTCTTGCATTGCTTTGAACCAATGGAGAATTTTCAATGCTGTACGATATGTTTTTGACTCGCTAATATTACTTCTTGTGGCAGCAGAAGTGTCAATTTGAGACTTTAAATTGAGATAATTCTTGAGCTTACTTTTGGAGATCATATGAGTTCCTTTGTCATCTTCAATGACAATTGCTTTTCTTATGCTAACTCTCTTGTTAAGAAAAATATAGTGTTGTTTTCTATGCATCTTATGGTTGTTGTTTTGGTGCCATTGCTTGCAAGGCCGAGGGCTCAGATCTCAGAGTTCATTTCAAGGTATTATAATCTCTTCAGGTTTTTTGTTCCTTCTATCTCTCTTGAGGTAGAGTTTTTCATGTAATTTTTTTTATTTGAATTATTAAGGATGATGAGAATGCTTAAATGCATGGTTCATTACATGCCAAGGTCTATAGGATCAACATTTTTGAGTAATTGGATTTTTTGACTTGTTTGTTTGACTATGAGTTGTTGTGGTTCTTGTGAAACCCAATGAAAAAAGTAGGGGCCTGTTGCCTTTTGTGAATGGGTCTTTTGTAAACTTCAACAAAATTAGTTGTTGGTTGAATCTCTTAGAGTTTTGTCTATTGTTAAAGGTATAGTAAGCTATGATCTATAGTAGCCTCAACAACTAATTATCAACTTACGACATCCAATGCTTGTAACAAATCGTTGAAGTTGTCTTTTACTTATTGGTTTTGAACAAAAACTATTTTTTAGAATTTAGTTCCCCAACGTAATTTTGTTTCTAAAAACAATTTTCTTAAAAACTATTTTAAACAATGTTTCCCACACAGACCCTTATTTTCTTGAAGAGTCCATGTTTGTTTAAATATTCATTGAAGTCACTTTTTAAGGAAATAATTTCAATATAAAATTAAAAATTTTAAGTTTATTTATTGCAATAATGACTTGTGTGACAACTGAAATTGTGCCTTTGAAAACATCTTATTTGACTTCTCATAAACCACATTAAATTTAAAAATCCTACGCCACTAACATGGGTTAGATGACACTAACATGGGCCAGAGAATGAAGGATGGGACACTCTGTCATGCAGACGATAAGTCATTTTCTTAGATGCTTTTGTTTCCCTTGGATGATCTTGACATTTTAGAAACCAAATGAGGTTGTTTGAAAGAGTCTTGCCGCCCCAATCATTTTCAAGATCCTCCGCCCCACCTTTTTTTTTTGCCGCATTAAACTTTATAAAGGGCTATCAGAAATGGGTGTTTTCCAAGATTAATCTGACTGGGTTTCTTCAAACACATGGCTCAAGGAGTGGCAATTTGTTGCCTAAACACAGAAGGTTTATATTAGAAGGAGATGCTTTATTAATAACTAGCAGAATAGCATGAAAAATATCTAAGATGTTAATAGAAAAGATTCATGGTCTCACATGTTCACGAAGAAAGAAATCAAATTGACAGTGTGCTACACAGCATTCACAGACAAAGCCAGAATATAGATTGATTATATTTCCTTGTCCATGACTTAATTTTCTTTGTTTTGTTTTATTTTTTTGTTCCTTTTTAAAAATTCTTTGTCCACTCTATTCGTTAGAATGTCATTGTTGGTCTTGTTTGTATGCTTGATTTATTTATTTTTGTTCTTTGGCAAGCCTGCAAGGGTGGCAAATTGAGAGCACACAAGTTGCCTTACAGAAAATAATATAACTAGACTAGAAAATGAAAAACCAACATTGATGCTTCTTTTCAACAACATTGATGCTTCTTTTCAACAAGTAGCAATTTGAAAACACATGCCTTGTATAGACAGCATCTAGAAATCAACACACAGAGTACACATACAAAGTTAAACATGCAGAGTTTCATTAATTAGAGCAGAGAGTTGTCAAACACCGCAATAGGCTTTGGCATGCAACACACTTGGATTTTCGGCTCTCCACTCTGTGATAGAAACGAATAAGTCCAAAATGATCAGATGCCTTAAAACTTCAATGGGTGTTCTTCATCCACGAGCTCATCTGGTATTTTTATTATCCATTTGTTGAAAGAAAGCAGCCCCCAGTGAGTATCTCTCTTCATTCCCTCTCGCGACCACTTGATGATTAGGAGAATGTATTCTGCCATTGCTCCATGCCTAACCCAAAGTAGAACACATCTCTTCTGTTACTACTTGCAGCTTAATCATCAAAAAATTCCGTAAGTGAATTATAACAAGTTTTGTCTTAAGGCCTTTTTTTGTTTTGCTTTGCGGTGGTGGATTTATTGTGAATAATTTTTGGGGTTGAGTAGAGAAAAAACCAGTCAAAATAATGATTTATGGCAAGAAGACGATGGAAAAGTAAGACTGAGAACTTTGTGTCTTGAGTTATTATGATGGGTTTTTTCAGTAGATGTAACATAGAAGATAATAGAGGGAATTACCATGAATGCATCGCCTGCTATGACACAAGGAAGAGGTGAGGGCGGCTCAAAAGCAATCCAATTGCCATCCTTTGTTTCTATCTCCAAACCACCAACTTGTTTTTGCGGAAGTATGGTCGTGAAACTCTTGTCCGTGTGACATGGAAAAGTTACATTATTGACTGGCATCTCGGGTACTTGATTTTTCATTACTAGAAGTGGATGAGTTGTTGATCCAATGTGTGAGTCACATCCATCCTTGATGCCATAACTTTCCAAAACCATTCTCATAACTATTTCTTGTAATTCAGCAAGTAGCATGGAGTAGGAATCCACACTTTCACTGATTAACAAGGAAGAGAAACATGTACAGAATCAGCATAATAATCAATATGTTCTGAACGAAAAAGGGGGAAAAGGAAGGAACTATACTAGAAATGTTGATTTCCAGCAGGCCACATGATTTTTGTGAAACTTTGAACTCCTTGGGTTGTTGAATTATTGATTCCCAGGCTTTCATGGAGAGGAATGAAGGGGAGTTGCCCAACATAACCATGGTAAGGCTTGTGACTAGTGTTTTGAATTTTAGTTTCAGTGGGAAGATCAAACAACTCTTTTAGTGTCCTAAAGATTGCGTTGTGAATTTCTAAGGTAACTTCATCGAACACTGCTACGAAACGGCCATATTCTTCAAGGGCATGCTGGACCTCGATGCATGTGGAGAACCAAGAATTTGTACCAGGACTCAGATTTTGCTCAGAGAAATTTATGGTAGGAAGCTTTGGTAGTGTCTCCGAGCCCATGATTTTTGGTTTTCTTTGTTTTCACAAGTTGGATGTTATATTTGGTTTTTAGAAAGTATTAAGGCAAAAAAGATAATAAGAAAAATTGTTTTCTCATGTTTGATTGTCATATGAAAAATATCATAAAAATAAAATATAATTAAAACTAGTTGCAAATTTATACAATTTTAAATTGTTTAATCTTTATATCGATGAATTAAAATAAATGAAATAAGTTTGAAGTAGCAAATAAAAATAATTTATTGATTTTGAATCTATTTTTTATGTTATTATACTTTTCCTTTCTATTTTATTTCCCTTACATTTTCTCTCAAATTTTCTAAAAATCAAACATAGCCGGGAGGATTTTGGGATACATTAACCTTCATTGGTTATGTTACTTATAAAGTTGGCTTGTCCATGGAGTAAGATGTGAGATAGACATGACTGCTACAGTTGAATAAACAATATTCATCATGAATAACAAGTTTAATCAATGGGTGAATAAACAATATTCATGGTGAATGACATGTTCAAGCAAGCCCTTCCTTTGTCTAACTCCCTCTCTCCATCCCTCCCCCTCTCTCTCTCTTTTTCTCTCTCATGCCCTTCCTTTCTCTTTCTCTCTCTCTCTCTCTCACACACACGCACAATCCTTCTAATACTTGTGGGAGGGACCCTCCTCCCCTCTCTCTCTCTCACACACACAATTCCTCTAATACTTACACTCCTCCTCCTCCTCCCTCCCTCTCTCTCTCTCTCTCTCTCTCTCTAACACACACACACACATACACACACAATCCATCTAATACTTGTGGGAGGGTCTATGGATTAAGCAACAATCCCTCTTTAATACTTATGGGAGGGTCTATGCATTAAGCAATTCATCACAGAACGCACAGGTTTTTATGCATGAAAAATCTGATTCAAAGCATTGGAATTGTGTCTTTTTTTGGATTACAATGTATATGTTTGTTTTAAATATAGAGTTTGAGCTTAAAGCTTCAAGGAACACGGTAAAGGAGCTTTCAAATAACTCAAAAAAGGAGACGTGCAACATCTTGATGAAAAAGAAAATTCATTGCAAAAGAGAAATGGTATATATATTTGGCTAGAGATAGACTAAAGAAGTAGACCTCAAAGTATGTTATGATTTTATTGTTTATGCACTTAGTTTGGTGGAGAAGTATTAAGGAGGAGGAACCTAATACTTATCATGAAGTCATCAATAGTAAAAAACCACTATAATGAAGAATCCAACATGTATATTGCTAAATTTATTCATATATAAATTTTCCAAAATATATATTGCTAAATTTATTCATATATTAATTCTTGAATTTAATTGGTGTTTGAGGTATTGGAGGATCCTTTCATGGCTATGAGGGAAGCCCTATAGAAGGCTTCCAAGTTTGTAAAACTTGGAAATTTCAGTTATAAAGATTGTTGAGAAGTGTCTCAAATCACTTAGATCAATTCCTTTGAAGTCCTAGATTATTTTTCTGTTAGAAGATCTTTAGTAAGGGAGTTTTCCTATAACTATTTTTGTTTCATAAAGAATTCCCATTATAATATTTTTCATAGAAATAGGTTTGTCTTCTTGATGGAGTATGATTATCTAATAAGAAAAAAAAAAAAAAACTGATCAACGAGAGCTCAAGGTTCTATCTTAATTCACAACCTCTTATCTGCCCTATATATCTATCACAGTTATACTAAGACAAATATTTTGACTATGATTTTTAGAAAATTTGAAGAAAAATGTAAGGGAAAGAAAAATGAGAAAAGTACAAGAAAAAAAAGTTAGGCAAAATAAAAAATCGATTTAAAATTAATAAATTATTTTTGTATGTTATTTCAAACTCATTTCACTTATTTTTTCCACTATTATGTAAATATTAAATAGTTTAAAAATTACATAATTTTTAATTAATTTTAATTATATTTGAATTTATATCATATATATATATATATATATATATATATATATATAGTGAAACCAAATATGAGAATTATTTTCTTTGACATTTTTTTTCCTTTTCTAGTATTTTCGGAAAATCAAACATATTTACATGTAGGTAATTATCCAAAAACAGCAAAAATCCTAGGAAAACACATACACACATACAAATCTATAGAAAACCAACACACATACACATCCTTGATTACATAAGACAGCACCTACGGTTGGCACACAGTGTATCTGCATAACAGTCTCTTTAGAGCAGAGAGGAATCAAATACCACAATAGGCTTTGATAGCAGAGTTTGATTTCCGACCCTCTTCTGTGTGAAAGAAACGAATAAACCCAACATGATCAAATGGCTTAAACTGCAATGGGTGTTTGTCATCAACCAATTCCTCTGGAACTTTTATCATCCCATTCTTAAATGCAAACAGCGCCAGTGAGTATCTCTCTTCATTTGCTCTCATTATGACTCGATGTTTAGGAGGATGTATTCTGCCATTGCTCCATGCCTAAGCAAAAGGAAACCATCCATCGTTTCTATTAAAGCCTTAGAATTAAACCTTACTGGTTCTGGTTAAAGGGTACACTAGAGATTAGGTAAGATGCCAAAAGAAGCACCGAATTAAAAGAAGGTCGTGGAAGGTGTAACCTTGGGGGAAAGAACCAAGTTGCAAGAAACAACTACAAACACAGATTTAAATTACTGGAAATTCTTGAGTCAATATCTTTTCTAAAAATTTTCACAAGATATATATAAATCGAAGATTAGTGACCTTACCATGAATGCATCACCTGCAATGACTATAAAGACAGATGGTGATGGGGGCCCAAAACCAATCGACTTGCCATCCTTAGTATCTACCTCCAAACCACTAACGTGATTTTGTTGAAGTATGGTCATGAAACTCTTGTCTGAATGAGTGGGGAAAGCTATATCATTCTCGTTCATCTTGGGTACTCGATTTTTCAAGCATCGAAGTAGGTATCTGGTTGATGCAATGTGAGAGTCAAAGTACTTCTCTATGCCATAGCTTTGCAGTACCATTCTCATCACTACTTGTTCCAATTCAGCTAGTAGACTTGTATAGGAATGCACAACTTCACTAATCAAGAAGAAGAAGAAAAAAGAGTGAAACAATTAGGCAAAATGCTAAAAATTTTAAGAAACTAATATGAAAAAATAAATTAAATAATATACCAGAAATGCTCATTTCCAGCTGGCCACATGAGTTTGGCGAAACTTTGAATTTCTTCCAGATTGGTTGCGTGATCGATGCCCATGCTTTCATGGAGAGGATAAGCAGGTATTTGCCCAATATAACCATGGCTAGGTTTATCACTAGTGTTTTTTACTTTAATCTCTGTGGGGAGATCAAACAACTCTCCTAATGCATTAAAGATTTTGTTGTGAAGTTCTAAAGGAACTTGATTGTAGTATGCCATGAAACAGCCGTACTCTTCAAGGGCATGCCTGACATCATGGCACACAGAGAACCAAGAATCTGACCCAGGCTTCAAATTTTCCTCAGAGAAATCTATAATAGGAAGCTTGGGATGTGTTTCAGAACCCATGATCTTCGTTTTTAATTCTTGATGAGCAATTTGATGGCTGTTTGAGACAATTGAAGGATAAATTAGTGTTAATTGTTCATGTTACTTATAGAATTCCATTGGTGCACTGGCGCATGCCATGACCTATGATGAGATCATTAGTTGTCCAAATCACCAAAAAAAAAAAAAAAAAAAATTGAATTTTCCCTTATCATTGTTTTAATTAACTCTTTGATCAACCCAAAAAGGTTGCCTAGGCCAGGGAGCTTATTATTTTGAATAAATTAATTAATCACTAAAATATTGGGGAAAGCCCAAAATAAAAAATTTCATGGGTGATTACTTTTTGTTCAATCTGAAATTTTAATATTTTCTTCCACCACAAAATCAAACTAGCTTTGTCCTTTCCATAATCTATGATATCTGGAATGATGCAATACTCTATGATATCTATCCAAATATAAAATTAAGAGTCCTAAAGATTTTACTGAGCTGGGAGAGCATCTTGCATTATGGACCTTTCATACATGGAGACTATGAGATACAGCCATGAACAGATAGTAACATCTTTCTAATTTATATGATGGCCGTCATGGTCCCCCCATTTGAAGACAGTAACTAATGAGGAAACATATCAGAGCATCAGCTAAAAGCACTGCCTAAACCATTTTAATTTGTCAAGACTGCATCAATAATACCTTTCTAGAAATCGCTTTTATGAGTGAAGATGGCATACGTTTAAATTAGTATATATCATTATCAATGTGACATGGGGTTGGTTATGAAGGGAGTATAATACCATATGGAATAAGATATTAGACAATAATTGATTCATTGCAGTGGTCCTCGCAAGTCATTTAAACCAGAAAGTGAGAAATTCTGCAAAAATATGGAATTAAAGAAACAATCGTGTGACATCAGCATAGCAGGTGACATTCAAATTTAGTTAGTTAACTCAATCCTAAACTCATTGACAATTTGTTTCATTTCAGTGCTGGTCAGTGATGAAGAAAATCTAAATAATATAACTGGATTCCAAAACCATCCCCATCAAATAACAGCTCATTATTCTTCAATAAGTATGGGGTTTTCTGCATAATTTAATGGGACAATGCTGTCAAAAGGCCGATGAGAGCCTATATTTTATATATGTAGTCAGTTTTATGCATAAGAATTGACAATGATTCAAGTGGTCCTGAGAAGTCATTTTTTCATTGATGCTGCTTCCAATGCATCCATACAAATACAACTATTAATGGGAAGAAGCCAAGCATACTGAAAAACAGTTGATATTGAAACTATTCTCATTGAATAATGATTCATAATATGCTGAATCAATGGAAACGATTGATGCACTCTTTCCTATCAAATAATTAGTATTATTTCTCAATGATTTACAGAAATAACAATAAATTAAAAAAATAATGATTCAAAATCAAGAGATAGATGGAGTCCATAATTTAAAAAAAGACTGAACAGTCATCCCCATCACTCCAACCACTCGTTAGCCTATTTACAGGGTGAGATGACAATCAATTAATATTTCATGAAGCTAAAGTCTCTTCCTTCTGAAATTTCTCAATTAAATCCAAATTCTAAGATTAATGATGGTAAAGAGTGGAAAGATTCACTATTCATGATTTAAAAGCATAATGCATTTATTCTTAGAACCCGGCAATCTGTTAACTAATCAAGAAAGTTTAGCCAATGGTTGGGGGTTATCTGATAATAAATGGAAGCAATTGTTAACAAAAAAAGAAACAATTCAAGATGACAAAATGCTATGAGAGCAAGATAGGGAAACTGTGGATATGAAATAGAAACCTACAATGAGTAATTTTTTTAAAATATGTTTACCATACCTTCATGCATGTTCAAATGCATAGCAAAGGAAAAAAAAAAGAGATGTTCTGATCCTACAATTGGTCTCTGTTATCCATCAAGGAATGTTGTATATATTTGATGGAGACTCATAATAGTGGATAGTGCAATAGGTAGTCTTGCCAGATGCAAAAGCAATGTAAGATTAGAGGAGAAACTGTAGGTACTGTTGTCAGGAAGAAGGTAAATAAAAAAATTAGTTCACGAAGGACCACAAGTAAACTTGCAAGTCCATGGCAGATTGGTGTACATCGTAAAACCCTAATGGCAGTACAACCAAGTCAATAAAAAGAAATTGAACTTCAACCCAAAAAGTCATGAACTAAGCAAAGGAAGTCCAATCCAAGATATGAAAATATTGCCTTACTTGAACCTTACATCATAAAAAGAACAGGTGAAACCCCAAAGTCAAGTTAACAGGAGAGTCGGTGCTGAGAGGGAGAATTGAGAACTTGGAGCAGAACGCACTTTCAGCCTATCCACCACTCTTTTCTGTGGCTACAATCACTGCCTTGCTGAAATATCTAGAAGCAATATTTGTTGTGACAGTGGAAGCTTTCATGCAAACAAGGTTAATTCAAGAATACAAAGATAAAACAATCACACATACAGTACACGAGATTTTAACATGATTCGACCAACCATGCTTATGTCTATGGATGAGAGAGAATCATTCCACTATACAATAGAGAATATTATAGAGGATAGAACTAATATAACTATTTAATTGGTTCTCGAAACATTCCATGTTTTCCCACTCTTTGTATCCATACCCTATCATGAGCCCTTTCACTCCACTTGGCGCTCCACTTGGTACCTCCCGTTCTTCCTCACATCTCTATCCACCTCATATAGTCTCTATAGGCCCATCTCCATCTCATAACTTTTTTCTCTCATGACCTAAAATATTTATAGGGATATTTCCAACAACTTTCCTTATTCTATAAGGAAATATAATATTACAATAATATATTAACTGATTACTACTCAAAAAGGGCTATTTGATAGCTTGTAATTAACTCTTTTAAACACTTTTGAGTAGTAATTATTGCCTTTTAACCCAATTAACATATTAAGGACCTTTGCAATCACTTCTAATCACTTTGTGTAAGTTTTGGTGTTTTTGTTAGTAATTTGATCACCAAGGCAATCCAAGATGGAGGAGAGTTATTTGGAATCCATGGCAAAGCAGTGGAAAGCTCAGAAACATGAAGAATCAGAGCTTTGAAGCCTTAAAGTCCTTTGCCATAACCAATCCGGAATGCAAGGAGGAGAAGTAAAGAGAGAATCTACCTTGAAGCATTTTTTATGACAGTCATTTCAGCCACTTTTGGAGTACTTCCTGAAGTCCAATTTATGCATGCTTTATGTCGTTTCGAAGATCGGGAAGTTAACAATCCAATGCTTCAAACGGTTTGCAAATCAGAGTTGAAATGAAGAAGTTAGAGCCAATGGAAGAAGATCACTCCAAGCTGAAGGCCAATTTCACAGGGCTGCGAAATCAGCCTTCGGCTGCGAAATGATTTCGCAGCCATTTTGTGCGCCTGCGAAATTCTCCTGAGTGCTTCCAGATATTTGCGACCAACGTTTTTTGATATTTTGCTTCAGATATTTGTTGTCTAAATCCCAATTCTCTCCTTGTAATCCACCAATTAGATGATTCCTTAGTTGTTAAGCAAGAATACAGGGGTAAACAACCTGTTATATATTGTTTTGTAATTTTCATTTTATGGACGTCGGGGAACTTTCCCCAGGAGACCAACTTATGTAAATTTTACACTTAGCTAAATACAAAATATCTTTTGCTTTCGTTTTCTCTCTACTATTTTCTATTTTCTTAGTAGCCAAACATCCTTGGAGGATGAAATCCCCAAGGATGAGAGGCTAAAACCTTTTAGTTTCTTGAAGTAATGGATGCCATGTGAAGCTCCCGTGTCAGGATGGAGATTTCCAAGCCATGAATGTAAGTAGCTGAGCGTCATAAATGTTTTCATTCAAAGTAAAGCTTTTAATCCCTCTGACTTGCTTTGAATGGCCAATACTTGATAACCTTTTGGTCTCAGTGGATTCTTATTGTTAGATCCACTGACGTTCATTAGTTATCTCCTACGAGCCATTGTATTGCAAGTCGAGGAGGTGACCTATTTCATTAAAAGAGCATTTATGAGGTTCAACTACCCTTTTTGTAAGTTTTCAAGGACTAAAACTCAGTTGTTAAACACATACCGGTTCGGGAAGTAAGCATCACCTTAGTTGCTTCCCCAACTCGAGGTGAAAAGTTCCAAAATCTCCATTTTTACACGGTGAGTTAAGCATGGCTATCCAAAGCTTTGAGAAACTTCTTTTTCCATCTTTTAACCTATTTGCATGTTAGTTTAGTTTACAACACCTTCATATTTTTATGTTTTCATCTTAACCTAATTTTTATTAAGAAAAGTTCACTCCATCCTCCGAACTTCATCAGTTAAAGTAAAAACCTTCCCAGTGTTCGATCCTAGAGCCACTATGCTATAGTAGCTTTGCTACTTTAGTGTAAGGACGTTAGGTATAAATTTTGTTGATACCCTTACATGCCAAGCTACCAAGAGTCGGGTTATCATTAACTTAGGAAATATACTGTACAATATTGTTTACAAAAAAGAATCTTTGCTAATTAGGAATTTGGGACAATTCCCAACAATCTCCACCTTGGACCAAATTCCATGAGGTCAATCTTCAATCTCTCCAAGACATAAGCTTTGTGTATCATATCACCACGAGAGAGCAATCGACTCCACCTTCAACTAAAATTCCTTTTGTTTTCGTCTTGTGTGCTTTGTAATAATTTGCTCTTCTAGAAATCTTCAACCTAAACTCTGATACCAGTTTATTGTGACAGTGGTAGCTTTCATGCAAACAAGGTTAATTCAATAACACAAAGATAAAACAATCACACATATGGTACTCAAGGTTTTAACGTGGTTCAACCAACTATATCTACATCCACAGATGAGAAATAATCTCTCCACTATACAATAAAAAATATTACAAAGAAGAGAATTAGATACAACTATTAAGTTCTTAAAACATCCCATATTTCCCCATTTCTTGTATTCATACCCTACCACGAGCCCTCTCGCTCCACCAAGTACCTCCCGTTCTTCCTCACATCTCTATCTATCTCGTATAGTCTTTACAGGCCCATCTCCATCTTATAACTTTTTCCCCTCATGACTTAAATATTTATAGGGATATTTCCAACAACTTTCCTTATTTTATAAAGAAATCTAATATTACAATAATATATTAACTTAGGAAATATTCTATACAATATTCTTTACAAAAAAAAATAAAAAATCTTTACTAATTAGGAATTTGGGACAATTCCCAACAATATTTAAGCAAAAACATAGTTTTGCTACTATCAAAGATTTTCATCATCTCTTCTCCCAATTTCTCTATTTTCACTATCGGCATATCATTCCATTGCATTCTTTTTTGGTTTCACCATTTCTTCTTCTACTTCTGCATTGATTAAAACTTTGGCATTTTATTTTTGTGTTTCACTTGGCTTTGGTGCTCTTTAAAAGAGCACGTTATCATTTCTCCTTTTTCTGCCCTTTTTTTTGCTTGTCATTCCTTGGTTCCCTGCATTTTCAACAACCTAATTAAAGTTTCAAATGTCCTCATCATCCATATTTTTCCTTTTAGTTTTTTTAATTTTTTGTTAGTTTATCATCATGTTGTTCATTTAGTGTGTTTTCTAAAAATGTAGTGTTAAGGTGCCAAATTTGTTGCACAGAGCACAGAGAAGATGCATGGTATGAAATTAAAGAGAACTGTTTCAACTTCTACAGTTTGAAGCATAAAACCTTCATTATGCAAGTTCTGATAATCAAAATAATTAGCTACAAGTTTTAATGTGTGGAATTCACAGAATGTGTGGATAGGATAGCTTGATTAAGATTAGTTTCAGCCAGCTGCTTGTACACCATGTATTTTTGGTAGTGTATATATAGATTGTCATCAACATTGTATGGAATTCAATATAAAAACACAAAATTGTAGAAAATGTTTATCAGGGTTCTGAGAAGTCCCTTCTTGATGATATCCTTGTTCATACATCCGAAGAACCAAAAGAGAATGAAGCATACACATTGGCAGAGCTGTAGAAGTAGTAGAAAGCCCTGAGATGGCACCTAGAAACCAAACCATGAAATCGCACAAAGTCTATCTACATAACATACAGTTTCTTTAGATCAAAGAAATATTAAAGGCCATAGTAGGCTTTGAGAGGAGACGCAGAATTTCGAGCTTCTTTTGTGCCAAGAAAATAAATAAGTCCAATATGATCAAATGACTTGAACTGTAATGGGTGGTGGTCATCGACTAGCTCTTCTGGTATCTTTATCATCCCATTGGTGAATGAGAACAACTCGATTGTGTATCTTACTTCATTCTCCTTTACAATGACTCGATGTTTAGGAGGATGTATTTGCCATTGCTTCATGCCTAAGTTATGCAAAACATATATACATCTTTTTGGATAAATCTTGGTACTTATAATTACAAAATTGTGATATATTTATTATGATATCAAATTCATGAAATTTTGTCCCTTGTCTTTTTAGTGGATGTGTTCTTG
Source organism: Vitis vinifera (assembly GCF_030704535.1). Taxonomy (NCBI): domain Eukaryota; kingdom Viridiplantae; phylum Streptophyta; class Magnoliopsida; order Vitales; family Vitaceae; genus Vitis; species Vitis vinifera. Next base: position 5,036,854 of record NC_081813.1, read on the forward strand.
GGATTACTATTATGTAATTTTGGGTTTTGGGGAGAGAAAATTAAAACAATACAAATAATTAATAATTTATCGCTAGATATCAAATAGTGAAGATTAGTGACTCACCATGCATGCTTTGCTTGCCATGACTAAAAAGACTGGGAGCGAGGGGGGCTCATACCTAATCCACTTGCCATCCTTTGTTTCTATCTCCAAACCGTTGACTTGATTTTGATGAAGTATGCTTATGAAACTTTTATCAGTATGAGGGGGAACAGATATGCTAGTCTCATTCATCTTGGGGACTCGATATTTCAAGAATCGAATCAGGAAAGTGGCTGATCCAATATGAAAGTCATTCTCTATACCATAGCTTTCTAACACCATTCTCATCACTATCTGTTCTAATTCAGAGAGTAGCTTTGAATAGCAATGCACACTTTCACAGATCAAGAGCAAAGAAAAATATATCAAAGTGAAAGGAATAAGTGTAAAGACTTGAAGTCGGGAAACAAAATCAACGTTACCAGATATGCTCATTTCCTGCAGGCCACATGACCTTTGCAAAACTTCAGATTTCTTCCAAAATTGTTGCATTATTGATGCCCATGCCTTGATGAAGAGAGTCAATAGGGCTTTCCGAAGTGTAACCTTGATAAGGCTTATCAATAATATTTTGTTTCTTAATTTCTATTGGGAAATTGAACAGTTCTCTTATCGCACCAAAAACTGTTGTACACTCCTAAGGGAACTTGATCATAGACTACCATGAAACAACCATACTCTCTTCAAATTTATAAATTGTAGTTTTTTTCATTCATTCTTTCATTTGTTCATGTATAGAGTATATATAGAGGGTAATTACCATTCTAAGAATGGGAAAGAATGATATAAGGAAATAACAACTAATATCCTAATATATCAACTTTCCTAATATCTCAATATTCCTAATATCTCAACTTTCCTAATATCTAAACATTCGTAATATCTCAACACTAAATGACATAAGGAAAGAATGATATAAGGAAAGCATTCCTAATATCTCAACACTCCCCCTCAAGTTGGTGCATAGATGTCACACATGCCCAACTTGTCTAAAAATTTTGAGAACACTTGACTTGAGACAGCTTTGGTGAGGATATCGACCAATTGATCTTCTGATCGAATCTTAGGTAATTCCACAATCTTATCATCCAACTTTTCCTTAATGAAGAATCTATCCACCTCGACATGCTTTGTACGATCATATTGTACTGGATTATGAGCAATGTCATATGCAGCTTTATTGTCACAAAACAATCAGATTGGTTGCCTAGATAGGTAACTTAAATCTTGTAAGAGGAGTCTTAGCCATAATGCCTCACAAAGTCCTAGAGCCATACCTTTAAATTCCGCTTCTGCACTTGAACGAGCGACGACATTCTGCTTCTTACTTTTCCATGTCACAAGATTACCACCTACAAAGGTAAAGTAACCAGATGTAGATCGCCTGTCATCCACTGCACCGGCCTAATCAGCATCAGTATATACTTCTATACTCTAATGATCAACATTTTTAGCGAACAAAATTCCCTTCCCAAGAGCATTCTTCAAATACCTCAAAATAGGCATGACTGCATTCATATGTTGCTCTCTAGGATTATGCATGTATTGACTCACTACACTCAATGCATAAGCAAGATCTGGTCTTGTATGAGCTAAGTACATTAATCTCCCTACAAGTCTCTGTTATCTTCCCTTATCGGTTGATACTTGATTAGGCTTAACACATAATTTCAGACCTTCTTCTATTGGTGTATTAACAGGTTGACATCCCGACATTCCAGTCTCCTGTAAAAGATCTAAGGTACACTTTCTTTGAGACAGAAAAATTCATTCACTTGATCGAGAAACTTCAATCCCAAGAAAGTATTTCAGATGACCTAGATCTTTCATTTTGAATTCTCTAGATAGATAATTTTGTAGAGCTTTTCTTTCTTCAGGATCATTTCCTGTAACTACCATGTCATCCACATATACGATGAGTGCTGTAATCTTACCATGTTGCTTTTTCAGGAACAAAGTGTGATCTGAATTACTTTGACGATAACCAAAAGCTCTCATTGACTTTGTGAACCTTCCAAACCATGCTCTCGAGGATTGCTTTAACCCATATAATGACTTCTTCAATTTGCACACCTTCTGACATTGCTTTTCTGACACCATGCATCTTGGTGGAAGATCCATATATACTTCTTCAGATAACTCGCCATGCAAAAAGGCATTTTTCACATCAAATTGTTGTAATGGCCAATCTAGGTTTGCAGCTAAAGACAGTAATACTCGAACTGTGTTGATCTTAGCTATAGGTGCAAATGTCTCTGTGTAGTCAATTCCATAAGTTTGAGTGTACCCTTTTACTACCAGTCTTGCTTTAAATCGTTCAATACTACCATCTGCCTTGTACTTCACATTATAGATCCAACGACACCCAACTGGTTTTTTTCCTGGTGGACATTTTACGAGTTCCCATGTTTCATTCTTCTGCAATGATTTCATCTCTTCATTCATGGCTGCTTTCCACCTTGGATTAGCTAAGGCTTCCTGCACACTGTTAGGAATAACTACAGTAGATAATTGATTTACAAATGACTTATTTGATTCAGACAAACGATGGTTAGACACATAGTTGCTCATGGGATATTTGACTTTGGTAGACAATTCAGGTTCATATGTGGGTTTAGGAATATCTCTATTATGACGGTGTGGTAACCGTTTCATGAATGGATCAGGTTCCAAATTAAGAACACGCTCAACAGACGACGATTGGTTTGGTATTTCAGTGAAGACATCTTCGGACCCAAATTGTTGACCACTCATATCCAACTCACCCGCTTCCTGGTTCACTAGTTCAGATTGTCCAGATTCATCCTCCTCTGAGATATGATAATCATAATCGAGAGTCTGAATTTCCTTATGGTACTTCCCCTGAAGTTCAGACTCAAATGAAAAATACATCGAATCTTCATGAAACACCACATCCATTGTAATATACATTCGTCGAGTTGGAGGATGGTAACATCGATATCCCTTTTTGTGCAATGCATATCCAACAAACACACATTGCAATGCATGGGAAGTTAACTTGGTGCGTTGGTGTTTGTGTAGATGCACAAATGCCACGCTACCAAAAACACGAGGAGGTAGATTTGGGACGGTTGGGGCAACTACGCCATTAGTAAGAGCTTGGAGAGGTGTTTGGAAGTTAATTGAGCTGGAAGGTACCCGATTGATCAAGTATGCGATAGATGTGATTGCTTTTCCCCAATAAGATATCGGTGTTTTTGCTACTATCAAGGAAGCACGAACAACCTCTAACAAGTGCCCATTTTTTTGTTCAGCGACTCCATTTTGCTGGGGTGTATTGGAATAAGTAGTCTGATGAATGATGTCATGTCCTTCCAAATACTTTTGAAGATCAGAACTTTGATATTCTCCACCATTATCACTACGCAGAACCCGAACCTTTGCATTGTACTGAGTTTCAATCATTTTATGAAAATTTTGAAACAACAAGTTCACTTCATCTTTGGTCTTCATCAAGCATAACCACGTCATTATGGTACAATCATCAATAAAAGTAACAAACCAACGTGAGCCACTCAAAGTTGGGACTTTGGATGGGCCCCAAACATCAGAATGTATAACCATAAAAGGAAACAGACTTTTATTCAAAATTAACGGAAATGAAGCACGATGACCTTTAGCCAATTCACAAATATCACAACAGAAACCAGAAATATCACTTTTTGCAAACAAACTAGGAAACAATTTTTTTAAATAACCAAAAGAAGCATGTCCCAGACGTCGATGCCACAACCAAATTTTAGACTTTTTCTTCATCCCCTCAGATCCATCTGCCATCAAGGCTTGTTGCAACTTATTTGAATCCTTTGACTACAAGTCCAAGTAATAGAGTTTTTCCCGCTTAATACCACAATCAATAGTCTGTCTTGTTTGGATATCCTTAATCACACAAAATTCAGGCCAAAAAATGATAATACAAGATAAGGTTGCAGTGATTTGAGAAACTGACAAAAGATTGTAATCTAAAGATGGAACAACTAAAACAGAATCCAAATTCAAAGTATTAGTAAGAGTTAAGGATCCTTCCCCAATGATTGGGGTCGTGTTACCATTGGCTGTGAAAACAATTTTTTGTGAGAAAGGTCTAAGGGGTGAAACCTGTCTAGAATCAAAAGTCATATGATCTATAGCACCAGAATCAATTATCCATGCACTATTAATAACAGGTGTAAAAGTATTTAAAAACTTACCACCATGATCTAAAGCAGCTACCAATGCAGAGGCTTTCTCAACAACATTAGCCTCTATTTTTATTTCGGCAACAGTTGCAGTCGAGGTTTTCTTGGAATCCTTTTTTCGTTGATCACGATTATTATCATTAATAACAAAGTGTTGATAGCCTAAACATGATCTAAAGGTCCATGGTTCAAGTCCTCGGTTCCTCATTATTTTCCTGGTCATACCAAGAGTCGTTGCTTTGAAATTGTGGGATATCCAGACTAGTGAGATCAGTCTTATTGCAATGAGTGCATTTGAAGGTTGACTTATCAATATTAGGGCTTGTCTTAGGATGGTCGATCGCTGTCGGACTACCATAGCGACAAAATATCTAGGATTTCAATTCCATGGCTCTAATACCATCTTCAAATTGATAAATTATAGTTTTTTTCATTCATTCTTTCATTCGTTAATGTACAAAGTATATATAGAGGGTAATTACCATTCTAAGAATGGGAAAGAATGATATAAGGAAATAATAACTAATATCCTAATATATCAACTTTCCTAATATCTCAATATTCCTAATATTTCCTAATATCTAAACATTCCTAATATCTCAACACTAAATGATATAAGGAAAGAATGATATAAGGAAAGCATTCCTAATATCTCAACATACTCTTCAAGTGCATGCCGGACATTATTGCATGCTGGGAACCAAGAATCTGTACCAGGCTTCAAATTTTCCTTGGAGAAATCTACGATTGGAATCTTTGGAAGTGTCTCCAAACCCATGATCCTAGACATTTTAGCCTCACCAAGCAAGTTCGAGGGCTTTTGAGATAAAAATGATAAATTTATTTTAGTTGTTCAGTTAAATCGATGCTGCTGTGCCATGACATGATAAATGAGACCACATTTGTTAATTGCTTATGTTACTTATACAGTTCCTTACCATGTCCCCATGAGTTGAAATCTACAAAATCATTACAGATCCAAGAACTTGTTGCTTTGAATTAATTAATTACTAAAATATAAGGGAAAGCCCAAAAATATAAGACGTTGGAATAAAAAAAATTCATGGGTGATTGCTTCTTGTTCAATATGAAATTCTAATGTTGTTTTTTTCCTCCAAACAATAAATCATACTACCTTTGTCCCTTCCATAACCTATGGTATCTGGAATGATGTCATTGCCTACGATATCTATCCAAATGTAAACTTCAGTGTCTTAAAGAATTTACTGAGTAGGGAGAGTATCTTGCATGATGGACTTCATATAAATGCAGACTATGAAATACAGCCATGACGGAAAGAATCAATATACCTAAGACCTCCCAAGTTCATTGTTATCATCAACCTAGTTGCCTATCCTATACATTATTATAATGAATGGTGTTACAACCTTTGATGTCCCATTTTTTCTAATTTATATGATGGTCCCCCCATTTTGGAGACTGTAACTAAGGAAAGAAAGATGTCAAACATCGACTGAAAGCACAACTCCATCAAGACTACATCAGCAATACCTTTGTAGAAATCGATGTTATGGGTGGAGATTTCATACATTTAAATGATATCTATATCATTATCAATGTAACATGGGGTTATGTATGAAAGGAGTATAATTTGAAGTGGTACTCAGAAGTCATTTTTCCTTGAGGTTACGCCCAAATGCATCCATTGATAGGAAAAAACTAGACAATGAGAAAATTTAGCAAATATACCTGATTAAAGAAACACTTGTGTGATACTAGCATAACAAGTAATATTCAAATTTGGTTAGTTAATTCAATCATAAACTGATTGGCAATTTGTTTCATTTCAGTGCCGATCAGTGATGAAGAAAATCTAACAACTATAACTAGATTCCAAAACCATCCCCATCATATAACAACTCATTATTCTTCAATGAAATATGGGGTTTTCTGCATAATTTAATGGACTATGCTATCAAAACACCATTGAGAGACTATATTTTATATATATAGTCAATTTTATGAATAAGAGTTAGACAATTATTCAAGTGGTCCTCACAAGTAATTTTTTCATTGATGCTGCTTCCAATGCATCCATACAAATACAAATATTAATTGGAAGAAGCCAAACATACTGAACAATACTGAATAAATAGTTAGTGCCAATCATGATATCCCAAGTAAAAGGGAAGGATCGATGCACTCTTTCTTATCAAATTAGTATTTCAACTTGAGTAGGCTTCACTACTTTTCACTAATTCTAAGTTCCTCTTAATCCTTAAGATATTTTTATATACCAATAGTTATCAAGACACCTTTCAAGGGGAAAATTCTCAATTATATACAATATATATATATATATATATATATATATATATATATATGAAATAGGGATCCCAAGGGCATTTAATTCTTAATGATTTATGATAACAAGAAATAGACATTCATCCATGCAGGCCATGGGATGAAAAAGAAATCTCGCAAAACCAAGTGAGCACACCTTAAAAAGGTTCTAATTAATGTGCCTTTCCCTATCTAAGGCTTTGATACCAATTGTTGAAATATCTAGATTAATCCATTCTAAGCCCTGAATTGTAGAGTGTATGATACTAACATCCTAGGGATACTGGATCTATGCAACAAAAACGGTTTTTAACAAAAAACAATAGATCTAGGTGGTGCTCAGAAAACAATACTTGTGATCTAGACGTTCCTAGATCAATTCTAATTAATGAAGATGACGATGCCAATCTCAAAACCTAGTGATCTTCCATTCGATCACTCCTTTGATCCATGACCTTTGTTTAGAGTGACTACACACCTTGAGAGGAAAGAGAGGAGGAGACTAGGTATCTAGATGATTAAATGGTCTCAAAAGTTAAACCTAAAACCTATGGGATTTATATAGACTCTCCCGTGGGCTTAAGTGACTTTGACCCAACTTGGACTTGAGTCACTTAATTTAACCTACTAAGTTCTAATTAAATAATTAGGTATAATGGACTTCAATTAATTAATTAACTTAATCCAAATGAATAAAAATAATTAATCATCAAGTCTTGTTTGCCCTTTTACCAAAACGCCTTATGCACATAAATGATTTGTTCTTCATAAATCCTCAAACCTTTATACTAACTAAGAATATGAGCTCAAGTAAGGATCATTCAGACCCATAGGTAAATACCAGCTCCCTTAGAGCTTAGTTATAAAGTTGACTTAACATTTCATTAAAGAGAGTCAATTGCACTTTAGTATCCTATGTCATTACATTAACACAAAAATGAATTAAATCTAATTTAATAAATTCCTCTAGTTTGTGATCAACTATCCACTATATGTAGATTTCCTATGAATTGGTGTTTGTAATCTAACGAGATAAATATTATCAACTTCTTAATATTATCTTTACAAACCTTAAGTCTTAGATTATTCGATTATATGATTAATTGATATATTCTAGCATACTAAAATCATGTGACAAATTCCATTAAAGGAATTACTATGACACTATAGATTTTATGATCACAAGTTCTTATGATTACTCAATGGGACATATTGTCCCAAACTCATGAGATGTCATATTGCTTATCTTGAGAAACCCATTGTCAACTATCTTAGTCAACAGTGATCCAATCCATATGGAATATATGACTCCCTTAGGGTCTCACCCATTGGTCAAAGCCACCAAAGATCTCAACACTGACTCAATATTCTCTCAAACTTAAGAGTTTATGCGGCATAATAGCTTGGTGAATCATGAATCCTTGATAGTCAATGTTATGATTCACCATAAGTTCTATCCCATGTGTAACCATAAACATTAGTGCACTTACTATGAAAAACACATATCGATGACCAACATAAGTCATCCTTTCAATTAAGAGGTAGTGTATTACAACATTAGATGGATTACTTAAGTCAATGAACTAGTTGTGAATAACTCATCAACGTGCATGGAACCATTGACTTGGATTGTCCATGCAACTCCTTATTCATCAAAGTCATTACAATGCAAGTGATCTAAGCCTAAATGCTTGAATATATCTTAATGCAATTATTAGATAGAATAGTGGAAAGTCAAGTCTAACCGTGGTACACTATGTCTGACTTTTAAGGGTCCTATCCTAACAAACTCCTATTAGCCCAAAAAGTAGACTAGGCTCCATACAAAGAATTTGCTCCACAATCACTTCACCTCTCTGAACTATCTCAAAATATAGGTAGTACTTCCTCTCTATGTGTTTTCTCTTCTAGTGGTTTTTTAGTTCTTTAGATTGTGCCATTACCCCACTATTATCATAAAATAAGATCATGGATGATATAGCTAAAGGAACTATCCTTAGTCACATGATGAACATCCTAAGCCAAATGACTTACTTTCTTGCTTCAAAAGCAACAACAAAGACAACTTAGAGTGTACACATACATAGTGACATACACTGCTTTACCTTGGTATAATATGGTTGGTGTATGCAAGTTATAGGTATGTTTAGATTGTTCACACATGGATATGTTTTTATTGTCATATGCATGCTAGATTATGATTTAGCTTAGATGACTGCTATTGAGAGATTTGTAAACTATATTTGAGAATATTAAGGAGTTTGTGTAATCTGTATTTTGTCACAAAATTGCCAAAAAAGGGAGATTGTTGGTATATTAGACTATGTTTTTTTGAAGTTAGCAATTTTGCTCCAAACATCTTGGTGTAGGGCCTTTCTAGATTATTTTTTACTCTTTATTAGAGACTCAAGGTTGTTGCCTAAGCAATTGGGATGACACAAGTAAGTATTGAAAGGTTCGAAAAAGGCAAATTTGATTTAATTAAGGCATGGTGTGAACCATATGGTTTTAAACCAAGGTAAAATGTTTTCTGAAATATTTTTAAAATTGTTTTAAAACTTCCTGAGTGCTCTAGTGTTGAGGAGAGTGCTCAAGCACTGCTTAAATCACTCAAATTCTTCTTAAAGCTCTTAAACTCTCTTGGAGAGAATACAATCTTCACTAATATTTCTATTTCTATATCTTAATTAGATTTATTTTGGAAATCTGAATACGAGTCCACTAGGTATTTGTATCTTATAAATACTATGCTAAAAATAGTTTTGGATTTGTTTATTTGAATATTAGAAAAAATCTAATCTGCCTTCCAGTTTCTAAAACTTTCATAGACATTTATCTTTGCATTTATTGGGTTGAGAAGGAGATTTGCATCCCCTCAAACACTATGGTAAGATCCACTAGGAGCACGCATGGTGTTACATTGTGAACATGAAGTTCAATGTTAGTGTTAGGGAGTAAGACTTAGGGATAACTTTCCCCAGGTAAATTTGTGTATTGAATTTTTGAAGAGTAGATTTGCTTTTACAGGAGTTTAATCCTATGGTTTTTACATCTGTACATCATGTGGGTGATTTTCCACATAAAAAAAATTCCATGTCTTGTATTGAAGGAAAGTTAAATAATTGAAAATATTTAAATTTTAGGCTAAAAAGTTCCAAACATCTATTTAGTCCCCTTCAAGTGTAACCTAAACTAGACTTATAAACCTTCAACAACATTTGCATATCCCAGAAAATAGTGACTCTATTCATCTTAGATAAAATAAAACTCATATAAATTGGTTCATGAATATATGACAATACATGTTTAAATCTACTCAAATGACTTTAAGTTATAGGAAAACTATATTTTGTTAAAGAGTGTTTATATTTGCATCCACCAAATATTTCTACATATCCATTTGAATTAAGAAATTTTTAGGACAAATGGCAGTTATGAAATACCCTTAAAGTAAACATTGTTTGACACTATACTTCTATATATCATTAAGGATGTCCAACACTATACTCTGAGTCATTCTTAAGGGTGTTTGTAACTATACTTTTGGATATACTTTCAATGTTCAGTCTTACAACTTTCGACATCACAAAATCACTTTCCTTTTCTTTTTCATTTCTCTTCCACTTTGTCAAAAATTTTCATTTCTACTACACTTCTAAATTATTCTCTGTTATTTTCCAAACAATTCATTATTCATTATAATTTTTTAACTTCTAAAGTAAATGCCTATACTTAATTAACTTATTTAGATATTATGAACTCTTCATACAAAGTTAATTGTCTCTTTTGAATAAGGTAAGGACATGTGGTATGCAACAAAGGATGAGTCCTTTTTGGTGAGCTCTAGGCTCTTTAGCTTATTGTATAATAGCATCATTATTATTACAAAATAATTATGCGATAGGCGACTCAATTGTAGGAGCAACAATAAGTTCTTGTATGAATTTTTTTATTCAAGTTGCTTTTTGTTGCTACTTTTTGTATAAGCTTTTCAATGTGCTTTACTTACTTTTCCATGTATGACTATATGTATGTATATATATATGATATTCTATTGTTGACATAAAAAACTTCGTGGATCATCAAAATTGACTTTTCTTAGCCTAATAAATTTGGCCTTCACAAGTAATAATTCACACATATTGAACACAAGACATGCAATTCAAAAGGAGACATGTGGTGAGATTTGAAAGGTTACAAAATCAATTCTTATAAAATAAAATAAAGTAATTAGAGTCAAAAGGAAATCAAATAGAAATCCTCTCTTGTTGAAAAAATTTCCACAATGAAGGAAACAAATTGCCACAATCAAGGAGCCAAATTCCTTGAATTGGAGAATCAAATCTTCTGGATTCCAAATTTAATTCTCTATCTTCACCTATAAATAGAGGCAGCACCCTTCAACTTTAGGAGGATGGATAAAAAGGGCTTCACAAGAGAAAAAAGACTTCATAAAAAGAGAAAAGTTTCACAATATATCCCTATAAATTTATCAAAGCACATAGTAGCTCTTCATCATCTCGAAAGTTCAACAAAGTCATTTAAGAATAAGTCAATTTACTCTTTCAATTGAACTCCGACTTTAGAAGGAAAAAGATAGCATCATCCATTGGGCTATGATCAAAATGATCGAATTAAAGGAAAATATTCTTATGTATGGAATATTAGCATAGTGATCAATTGTACCCCATAAGTTTTCTAATATAAACAATTTTATTCACATATTTTTCTTGTCATTTTACCTACTTTCGTGGGACTTATGAAATTTGCACGTTCAAATTTCTGGCAACACATACATCTGTCACTATTTTAAGTTTGTTGAATATATATATATATATATATATATATATAAAATAGTCAATGTTTGTTTAAATATTCAATAAAGTTGTTTTTTGAAAAAATAATTTCAATACAAATTTTAAAATCCTTAGTTTATTTATTGCAAGAATGACTTCTTTGCCTGAACTGAAATTGTGACTTTAAAAATCTTTTCTTATTTGACTTCTTATTTGAAGTTAAATTTGAAAATCCTATGCCACTTAAATGGGTTAGATGCAACTAACATGGGTTAGAGAGTTAAGGATGGGACTCTCAGTCATGGAGACGACAAGTCATTTTCTTAGAAATTGAATGAGGTTGTTTGGAAGAGTCTGTCTCCATTTGCTAGGAACATGCCGCCCCACTAGTTTCCAAGATCCTCCGCCATTTTTTTTTTTTTTTGCCGTATTAGACTTTAATTATAAAGAGCTATCAGAAATGGGTGCTTTTGCAATAGATGAATTTGACTGGTTTTCTGCAGACGTGGCTCCAAAAGGTTTATATAGATGTCATTGTTGGTTTTGTTTGTTTGTTTATATATGTCCGTTCTTTGGCAAATCTGAAAGGTCGACAAGCTCTAAAATAAATGCATTTCAAGAATACTTAAAAAAAAACTCTAAATAAAAATTGCAAAAGTTGTTTTCTTGTAAAAAATAAAATTGTATTGAAATAATTTTTATTTATTCTTTTTCTAATAAAAGCAAATAAGTAACTAATCATTCTTTTGTAAATAAAATATGTTGAAATAATTTTTTAACGAAAGTAAATCTAAATCATTTATTTTAAAAAAGTTGAAACATTTATAATGAATAAATAAACAGAAGTAATTGAATAAAAAAAAAATCATTTAGTTTAATAAATCAACTTATGCCACTCTCTTGTCCATTGTTTTGTATTTTTTTTAATCCGCTTTTATTATGTCATTGTTTATATTTTTTGTGGTATCTTATTCTTTGATTTTATATCTATCGATTAATTAATTAAATGCTAAGGTTTCCTCTGCTTCCTTATTAGAGACTATATTTATTTGCATTTAGAAGGACTATACAGTTTACCACTATACCTTACCAATCAATAATTTAGTGCCTGAATCCATCCCGATTTGTGGACTTGTCTTTCTTCATTCAAAAAGTCACCATTAGGGTTTTTTTTTAATTAATTTTCTTTTGTAAAAAATAATAAAAATAATTAGAGACGAGTTTTCAAAAATAATTTTTTCATCAAGTCTGAATCTCGTCATCAAATAGGGTCACGGTGAAAAACTTAGTTGAAGTTTCAAATGTCCTCATCATCCAATTTTTTTTTTTCTTTTTTTATTTTTATTTTTTATTTTTGGTTTATAGTCATCTTCATTATTTAGAGTGTTTTCTAAAAATGCAGAGAGTTAAAAGAAAACTATTTCAACTTCTTAAGTTTGATTCACAAAGCATTCCTTATGCAAGTTCTGATAATCAGAACTCTGCCCTGTTGAGAAACCAAAATAAGCTGTATGTTTGAATCTTGTGGAATTCACAGAATGTATGGATGGACGTACCTCAATTAAGATTAGTTTTAGCCAGCTGCTTATACCATTCATCAAGATGGTATGGAATTCAATACAAAAGCACAAAAGTGTAGGAAATGTATAAGCCAATAAAAGTCATTATTAGGGTTCTGAGAAGTCCCCTCTTGATGACATCCTTATTCATACCTTCGAAGAAACAAAAGAGAGTGAAACATACCCATTGTCAGAGCAGCAGAAGTAGTAGAAAGCCCTGAGATGGCACCTAGAAACCAAACCATGAAATCACACAGTATATCTACATAACATAGAGCTTCTTTAGATCAACGAAATCTTAAAGGCCACAGTAGGCTTTGAGAGCAGTCTCAGGATTTCGGCCTTCTTTTGTGCCAAGAAAATGAAGAAGTCCAGTATGATCAAATGGCTTGAACTGTAATGGGTGGTGGTCATCGACTAGCTCTTCTGGTACCTTTATCATCCCATTGATGGTTGAGAACAGCCCGAGGGTGTATCTTGCTTCATTTCCCTTCACAACCACTCGATGTCTAGCAGGATGTATTCTGCCATTGCTCCATGCCTAAGTTATGAAAACCATACATCTCTTCAGATAAATTTTGCTACTTATAATTACAAAACTCTGACATATTTATTATGATATCAAATTCATCAAATTTTGTCCCTTGTCTTTTAATAGATGTGTTCTTGGGATTACTATTACATAATTTTGGGTTTTGGGGAGAGGAAATTAAAACAATACAAATAATTAATAATCTATCACTAGATATCAAATAGTGAAGATTAGTGACTCACCGTTAATACTTCGCCTGCCATGACTAAAAAGACTTGGAGTGAGGGGGGCTCATGGCTAATCCACTTGCCGTCCTTTGTTTGTATCTCCAAACCATTGACTTTATTTTGATGAAGTATGCTTATGAAACTTTTATCGCAATGAGAGGGAAAAGCCTTGTTAGTCTCATTCATCTTTGGGACTCGAGATTTCAAGAGCCGAACAAGGAAAGAGGCTGATTCAATATGAGAGCCATTCTCTATACCATAGCTTTCTAACACCATTCTCACCACCATCCGATCTAATTCAGCGACTAGCTTTGAATAGCAATGCACACTTTGACTGATCAAGAAGGAAGAGAATATATCAGAGATAAACGAATAACTGCAAAGACCTAAAGTGGGGAAACAGATTCAACCATACCAGAAATTCTCATTTCCTGCAGGCCACATGATCTTTGCGAACCGTCGGATTTCTTCCAGATTAGTTGTTACATTATCGATGCCCAAGCCTTGATGAAGAGGAGCAGCAGGGGATTCTGACGTGTAACCTTGGTAAGGCTTCTCACTAATATTTTGTTTCTTAGTTTCTATTGGGAGATCGAACAATTCTCTCATCGCACCAAAGATTGTGTTGTGCACTCCTAAGGGAACTTGATCATAGACTGCCATGAAGCAGCCATACTCTTCAAGTGCATGTCGGACATTATTGCAAGCTGGGAGCCAAGAATCTGTACCAGGCTTCAAATTTTCCTTGGAGAAATCTACCATTGGAATCTTTGGAAGTGTCTCCAAACCCATGATCCTAGACATTTTAGCCTCACCAAGCAAGTTTGAGGGCTTTTGAGATAAAGAGAGATAAATTTATTTTAGTTGGTCATGTTATTTATAGAGTTCAATTGATGCTTCTGTGCATCGTTGAACACCAAAAATAAATAATTCTCTTTATTAGTGGGTTAAGCAATCCAGAAGATTGACTTGGTAAAATGTTAGAATCGAGAAAAGTATGTTTCTATACATTCATTTGGAAAAAAATAATAATAATAAAATAAAAACCCAAGTTTATAAAATACAAATTTCAAATAATTATATAAAAATAATTAATATTTTATACACTTTTTAATCAAATGTATTACTTTTGACCATTCAAGTACCACTTTTAATAATTTAGGTACCACCTTTGACCAGTATATGAAATTTTAATTATTTTTAGAGGATTTCTATTTTATGATTATTTTTATATAAGTGTATAGAAACTCACTTCTTACATGTTTTTCTGAAATTTATTTATTTATATATTTTCAATTTCTTGGTTGATTGCTCCTTGTTCAATTCGAAGTTTGTTATATCTTCTCCATCATACATATTTTGCCCCCACCATGACCAACTTGTAAGTTGAAAACAATGCCATAATAATGTCTATTCAAATCTATAAATCTTGCATGAGGACATTAGCTACATGACGTCATCTACATGTGCATTATGATAAAGAATTGTGTATTTTCATTATTTCTTCTAATAGTGGTTGAAGCATTTTCCTTAGGTAGTGATAAAGGAGAATGAATTACACATTCAACTTTATCTTGATGAAGAATGTGCTTAATTCTCCTTTTCCAAATTGAAAAATTTATATCACTAAGTTTTTTAGTTGTGCTAAATTCATGACTAATAGCTTTGAAGGCCATATTTAATTAATTAATATTTAATCTAGTAATCAGAAAGATCTGATCCAGTTGTGCCAATCCAAGACTACTAGCTGATGTTGAATGTATATGATAATACCAACCATACTCTTCAAGGGCATGCCTGACATCATTGCATGCAGAGAACCAAAAAAGTGAACCGAGCTTCAAATTTTCCTTGGAGAAGTTTAATAGGAAGCTTGGCCTGTGTTTCAGAACTCATGATTTTCTTTTTTAATTCTTAACGAGCAATTTGATGGGTTGTTCGAGACAATTGAAGGATACATTAGTATTAATTGTTCATGTTACATAGAGAGTCCAATCGGTGCACTTGTGCCTACCATGACCTAATGATAAGATGATTAGCTGGTCCTAATCACCAAAAAATAATTGTCTTTATACATCATCATCGTTTTAAATAACTCTTTGATTGACCCCAAAGTTTGCCAAGGCTTAGGACCTGGCTACTCTGCCTCCTTACAATGCCCCCTTGAGTTGAAATCTACAAAATCATTACAGATCCAAGAACTTATTGTTCTGAATAAATTAATTACTAAAGTATAGGGGAAAGTCCAAAACTATAAGACCCCGAAATAAAAAAATTCATGGGTGATTGCTTCTTGTTCAATATGAAATTTTAGTATTATTTTTTCCTCTAAACAATAAATCATACTAGCTTTGTCCCTTCCATAACCTATGACATCTGGAATGATGTCATCATCTATAATATCCATCTAAATCTAAACTTTGGTGTCCCAAAGATTTTACTGAGCTGGGAGGGGATCTTGCGCATGCATGATGGACCTTGTATAAATGCAGACTATTAAATTTCATTATTATCATCAAAGTTAACCATCCTATACATTATTATAATGAATGGTGTTACAACCCTTGGTGTCCCATTTTTTTTCTAATTTTTATGATGGTCCCCCCATTTTGGAGACAGTAACTAACGAAATAACATACCAAACATCGACTAAAAGCACCACTCCACGCTTTTATATATATATATAAATCATTATCAATGTGACATTGGATTGTGTATGACGGGAGTATAACACCATATGGAATAAGATAATCATTGATTCATTATATATATATATCAATATCAATGTGACATGGGGTTGTGTATGGAGTGTTGAAATCCACAAAATGATTTAAAAAGAAAAAAAAAGGAAATAAACGAAAATTTAGGATTTCTTATTATGAATTCTTTTTTAAAAAAGGTACAACATCATTACAATTTAAATAGACATAATAAAAGAAAATAAAGACTAATTGACCCTTACGTCTAAAAAGAAAGAAAATAATTTCAATATAATAACTAAATAAATAAATATATAGTGACTAAATATATTAATAACTTCTAATATCCCCCCACAAATTCACAATATGCCTGTAAGAAGCATTGAGAGTGTGTCAACCAAAAATATAAAACACGAAAACAAGTGTGACTTAGTAAACAACTTTGCAATCATACTATTGAGAAATCCCTTAGCATCTAATTAAGCTTCATACTATTTAATCGAAGTTCCAAATACCAATTATCAGTCTTACGCAAAGCAAAAGTTCTTCAATCATAGTTCCTACCAAAGAGAATAAAAAACAACTTTTAGGAGTAGCTGTAAGAGGAGAGGAAGGAGCATGAAAATAAAAAATAGAATAAAGACAAACGAAAACATAAAACCATAGAAGAAGAAGAAGAGGAAGAGATAAACAAAATTTGAATTCATATCTAACAAACAAAGCTAAACAAAATTTGGATTCATATCTAACAAATAGGAGCCAAGAGCACCTTCATACCTATTTAACTATATAATAAAATTTGAATATAAAAAAATGGTGGGTGTAAAAATCCACAATTGATCATGTCCTTCAAGGGGAATTTGGATTCATATCCAATAAACAAAAACAAACATAATTTTGGATTTATATCCAACAAACAGAGATAGAAAAAATTTAGATTTATATCCAACATAGAAGAAGGAAAGACATACAGAATTTTGGATTCATATCCAACAAATGAATATTGATTCGTGCCCACTTGGTGTATCAGCTGATTCATGTCCAGCTGATGTTCCTTGATTGAGGGAGTAATCAACAAAATTTATAACCTATTACACCATGAATTAGGGTAGCAAAGACAAAGCTACTATAGCATAGTGGCTCTAGGATCGTTCACTGGGAAGGGTTTTCAATTCATAAATGATACCAATTCAAAGTGAATTGGTGCTTTTTCATTTCAAGGTTAGCTTAAGAAATAAAACACAAACTTTGGTTGAAAAAGGTTTAGGTTTAAACTAACGGCAAAGGAAGTAATGGAAATTACTTATGAAGAAAAACATTCCTTGGAGGTTTAGGTTCACAAGGGAGGTTCCTCGTGCAAAGACAGAGCTCCGGTCATTTGGTTCATTTCCTCGCATTAGAGAATTAACATATAGTCAATTCTCTAACCGGTGTTGTACAGATGCTTCCTATTGATGGGTTCAAACACTAAATCCCTCTCACTGATACATCTTGCAATGACTCGTGCCTCTCACCTAGCATTTGCCATTCAAGGTGATCTTTAACCTTGGATTACCCGTCAAAAGCTCGCAAGAGATAATTAATGGATGTCTCTTTGGAGTCCAAAAGCTTACCAAGTGTTGGCTATTCTAGAAAATCTTACCTTCAAACTACCTCCCAAAGGCTCGCAAGAGATAAACTAGTGCATCTCAATGGATGGAGATCACTTGCCTTACCAAGTGTTGGCCCAGGTGATTCAAAGGCGTTTTAAGTTAACTAAAAAGATAAAAACCATTAACGGATCACACTTTCTCTTCATTAATGGCTGAAACCACAAAACTACTAATTCTTGCACTTGGAACCTTTCCCGGTAACCTTAACTCCAAGGAACTAAAAGTCTAGCCACTCATTTTCTGAGGAAACACGCCGGATGTGAAATATCCGGATGGAATGGCGGCGGAGCAGAATTCCGGATGCGAGACATCCGGGTGGAATGGCAGAGCAGCAGAATTCCGGATGCGAGACATCCGGGTGGAATGGCGGCGTAGTAGAATTCTGGATGCGAGACATCCGGGTGGAATGGCAACACGCTCCCCTATTCGGACTCCATCATGGAGAAGCAGACGACACTTGCGATCATCACACACCCGGATGATAGCATATCCTATTCGGATATGTTGTCCGGATCATTGTCCCATACTCCTTGCATTTCGGATTTGCTTATGGCAAAGGACTTCAAAGCTTCAGTTCTTCATGTTTCTGAGCTTTCCATTGCTTTGCCATGGATTCCAAAGAACTCTCCTCAATCTTGGATTGCTTTGGTGATCAAAAAGCTATCAAAACACCAAAACTTAACACAATTTGATTAGAATTGATTGCAAGGGTCCTTAATATGTTAATTGGGTTAAAGGGTGATAACTACTACTCAAAAGTGTTTAAAAGAGTTAATTACAAGCTATGAAATAACACTTTTTGAGTAGTAATCAAATATGAAATCAAATACCAAAATCAAATAGGAAAAGAACGATACAATCACTCATTACAATATCCTACAATCAAACATATACGAAAATAGTGTATGAAATTAAACTCTCTTTCATGAAGTTACAAATAAAAAATCCCATTAAAGATGAAGAGAGGTGGTTTGAACCCATTGTCTCCTGCTAAACTAAGCTCTAATACCATGTTGAAATCCATAAAAATATTCAAAGAGACAAAAAGAGAAAAAAAAATGAAAATTTAGGATTTCTCATTGTGAAATCTTTTTAAAATAGGTACAATACCATTACAATTTAAATAGACCTAATAAAATAAAAGAAAGACTAATTTATCCTTACTTATAAAAAAAAGAAAATAATTTCAATATAATAAATAAATAAATATATAATAACTAAATATGTTAATAACTTCTAACAAAAAGTACAACACCATATGGAATATATATATATATATATATATATATCATTATACATGGGGTTGTGTATGCAAGGAGTATAACACCATATGGAATAAGATAATGATTGATTCATTAAAGTTGTACTCAGAAGTCATTTCTCCTTGAGGTTACCTCCAAATGCATCCATTACATAGGAAGAAACTAGACAATGAGAAAATTTTGCAAAAATACCAAATTAAAGTACTTGTGTGACACCAACATAACAAGTAATATTCAAATTTAGTTAATTAATTCAATCCTGATGTGATTGGCAATTTGTTTCATCTTAGTGTTGGTCAGTGATTAAAAAAATCTAACAACTATAACTAGATTCCAAAACGATCCCCATCAAATAACAACTCATTATTCCTCAATGAAATATGGAGTTTTTTTTTTGCATAATTTAATGCACAAGGCCATCAAAATGCCAATGAGAGCCCATATTTTATATAGGTAGTCAATTTTATGAATAAGAGTTAGACAATCATTCAAGTGATCCTCAGGAGTCATTTTTCGTTGATGTTGCTTCCAATGCATCCATACAAATACAAATATTAATTGGAAGAAGCCAAACATACTGAACACTACTGAATAAATAGTTGGTGCCACAACTATTCTCATCGAATAAAGATTCATGATATCCCAAGTAGAAGGCAAGGATCGATGCACTCTTTCTTATCGAATTAGTATTTCAACTTGAGTAGCCTTCACTACTTTTCACTAATTTGAAGTTCCTCTTAATCTTCAAGATATTTTTATATACCAAATAGGTATCAAGACACCTTTCAAAGGGAAAATTCTCTATTATATACCAAAAAATTTATGAAATAAGGATCAATGCAATTTTCTAATGGCATTAATTCGTAAATGATTTATAATAACAAGAAATAAACATTTAGTCAATGTTTTTAGAATTGGATGAGTCCTTGAACAAAAAAAGTAATCGGTTCATGGTTCACTGGTAAGACCGGTGATGTCATAAATAATAACTTATATATTATATAAAATTTTAAATAATTATAAGAAATTAAAATGATATATAATTAAAAATTTTAATAATATTTTATTTTTATATTTGACGTATCAAATTAAATGATGAAGAGAAATATAAATATATTAATATTTTAATTTTTATTAAATAGAAAATTTATAATATTTAAATATAAAGATATATTTAAAATGAAAAAAATGTAATATTTAATTTTATTTGCATGTCTTTTGTATTTTATTATTTTAAAATTATTATATTAATTAATTTATATTAATTTTTTAATTACATTATATAATTATTATAAAAATAAATGTGAAAGTGTTTTACACTTTTATACAATAAAAATTTGAAAAAAAAAATATTAATTTTGTTCTATAATTTTATTTGCAAATATAATACAATGAAAAAACTTCATAGCTTAATGGTTAAGCTTCAATTTTTACACTTGAAGGTCTGAGCTCAAGCTCTCAAACTTGCAAATTTTTTTTCTTCTCACTAACTAATCCCACATGAAAATGGATAAAAAATATGTAGGGATTATGGGGTATAAAAGGCACACAAGAATCATTAACTTCTAAGACTAAAAGTTTATTAGGCTTGATGACAAATGAGTCGGATGAGCTCCTCATAGAGTAATTCGGTTCCCTTAGGAAATGTTGTCATTTTAGTACAAAATGCATCAAAATGTTTTTTTTACTTCAAAAAAAAAAAGGTGTTTTTTTGGCTTAAAAAAAGAGAAAAAATAGGTTGAACCATCTGGTTTGCCGATCCAACTGTTGGTTCAATCGATTCAATTCTGGTTCAACCCTTGACCCACTCAATTAGTTGGATTGAACCAGAACCATGATCGACCGGTGGTTGGACTGGTAAGATTGGTCGATTTGGTCAAGTTTTTAAAACCGTGCATTTAACCATTCATCTTTTGGGGCCATGAGATTAAAAAAAAAAAAAAAAACCTACAAAACCAAGGGATCACACCTTAGAAAGGTTTTAACATGCCTTTTCATACCTAGGGCTTTGATTCTAGTTGTTGGAATATCTGAATTAATTCATTCCAAGCCATGGATCGTAGGGTGCATGCTACTAACATCTTAGATATACTAGATTTAAGCAACAAAAAACAATTATTAATAAAAAAAGACATATCTAGGCGGTGCTCAGAAAACAATACCTACAATCTAGATATTCCTGGATCGATTTTAGTCAATGAAAGTAATGATGCGGATCTCAAAACCTAATGATCTTCCGCCTGATCACTCATTTGATCCTTGACAATTGTGTAGAGTGGCTATACACCTTGACATGAAAGAAAGGAGAAGGCTAGGCATTTGGATGATTGAATAGTCTTAAAAGTTAGAGTTTATGTAGGGAATCCCAGATTTCTTTGTTCCCTATCCCACAATTAGGTTAGACGCATTGATTTCTTCCTAGTGCTCTAAATCATAGTAATGGAAGAAAAAAAAACATATTTTAAACATACAAGATCTAGATTAATGGTTTAGAAACTTTTAGCTTTGATTTGGATCGATGTTCCCAAATCAAATTTCCTTTTCGTGAAGATCAAGCCTAAAGTCTTCAAAAGTCTCATACAACCACAATCTTCCACTCAATGACTCTACCTCGATCCTTGACATACAAATGGCGAGGTGTTTGGGAGGGTGGAGGCTAAAACTCTATCTTTTTGGATGGTAAAAGACTGAAAAGTTAGCAACCTTAACCCTTAAGGGAGTATTTATAAGGTTTCCTACTAGGCTTAAGTGGCTTGAGCCTATCAAGGGCTTAGTCATTTAATCTAGCCCAAAAGGGTCATAATTGATTAATGTACCCAACAAGGTTGTCTAGTTAATCGATTGGCCTAATTCAAATATATTGTTCTGAACCCCTATGTAATCTTATGAAATTGCCAAAATGTTCTTATGCACATAAGTGAACCAAGAGATAGTCCAATCCTCAAATTGTGCCATCAAGGTATATGAGCTCAGACGGGGACCACTGGAATGCATAGGATAGAATTGGCTCCTTCATAATCCAATTGTGAAGTTGATTTAACATCCTATTATAGAAAATCAATTTCACTCAAGTGCCTTATGTAAATTACAATGAGATACTCAGTGCTCATGTTCGTGACTTGCTATCCATTGCATATAGTCTTCCCATGAACTAATGTTTGTACTCTAACTACCTCTACTATTCTTGAGTTACATATCCTCCTATTATATGACTAACTAACATATTTTAGCTATTCAAGAGCTTATGTTGAGTTCCAGTTAAGGAACTACTATGACTATAGTTTACATGAATACACCTCTTTAGAATCATTTAAGGGAACATAATGTCTCAATCCTATGAGATATTATGGTACTTCTATTAAGAATACATGTTGTTATTAGCTTCCATCAATAGTGACCCAATCCATGGGGAATATATGATCACCTTAAGACTTATACATAAGTCAAAACCATTGCTAACTTCGACACAAACTCAATATTCTCTCAAAGTTGAGAGATAACACAATGTAGTAGCTTGGTGAGGTCATGATTATCTATAACCTTATGTCATGACTCATATAGTTCATGTCCAATGTGTAATCATACACACTAGTACGCTCACCATGGGAAATCTTGATAGCCAAGACCAATTATCTTTCCAATTAGGAGGTAACACTACAACCTCTAATGGTTTGTCTAAGCTTAGGAACTGGGTGTAAACAAATCATTTTCTTACAAGGAATACTTGACTTGGATATTTCGTGCAATTCCTAAGGCACCTAAGTCACAAACAATGCAAGAGATGTAGGTCATAATTCTTATAAGGTACAATGCATGAATATATTTTTATAAAGTTTTTCACTAGACAAATAAACTCCAAACTAAGTAATACTAAATGCGTTTGATTTATTAATGAGTTTAGTAATTTGTAAACATAACTTAAAACTTATGAAAATTATTATAAGTTTCATATTATTTACATAAAAGGCTTTCAATAATTTTGATGACTTTTTAAAAATAAATTATCTATCATGAAAACTTCCAAAAACTTTATTTATTCACTAAATTGGAATAGTTGTACTTATAAGGAATATCAAATTTTATAAAGACTTTAAAATAATAGAATCTTCCCTTAATATAGAAACTCAAGTCCTTAAAGATCTCAAAAATAGAAGCTTTGAAAAGAAAAGATCTTCTAAGGATTCTATAGAAAAAAAAACTAGATTCTCTGACAATTTTAAAAAAACTTTCCATATAAAAAAAATTCTTTAATAGTAACACCATTCCAATTTTAAATAAAACTTTAATTTGAAAATAACCTTTTCATGAAAATTTATTTTCCATAAGAAAATCCAAAATTAGCAACTTTGAAAGCACTTTTCATCACATGCAACATAACAATGTGCATAATATATACATATATATATATTCAAAAAGAGATCTCATGGTCAAGGGATATTTTTCACAACTTTCCAATTGTGAATAAGAGCCATTGGTTTTCAACTTGCCATAACTTGACACCAATATTTGAACAACAAAAATATAGTTACTAGCAAGTAAATTATAAGTAAGACGAATAAGTAAACCATAGAGATTTGCATTAACACCCTTCCTCAGGTGTAGCCTCCTATTTTTGGGCTTACATGTAGGTTTAATAAATTGGGTAAATAGTTATGCAATGGTGAGGTTCAAAAACCTGACCTCTCACATGGCCCTAATACCATGTTGGATTACCAATTGTCCTAAAACCCTAAGTTTGTAGGATTTAAGCTCACAATGTATATCATACACTCTAATACACCTTTTATCAAACCTTCTGAATAATCCTAACCATAATATTTATATAATTTCCTTGTCCAATAGATCAATATTGTATCTCCCTTTTAGGGAATTGACTTTGCATAGTCTTCTTAAATATGTTGGCATTTTATTTGAGTTTTACTTGGCTTTGGTCCTCCTTCAAACAATGCTTTTTCATTTCTCCTTTTTCTTCCCATTCTTTTGCTTGTCATCCCTTGGTTCCATGCATTTTCAACGAGCTAGTTGAAGTTTCAAATGACCTAATCCATATTTTTTCTTTCTTTTCTTCTCGTTCTTTTTTTTTTTTTTTGTAATTTTTTTTAGTTTATGGTCATCTTGTTTATTTAGTGTGTGTACGTGTGTTTTCTAAAAATGTGCACAGTTAAGGAGCCAAATTTTGTGGCATATGCATAGAGCACATAGAAGATGCAATGAAATTAAAGAAAACTATTTTAACTTCCACAGTTTGGATCCTAAAATCTTCCTTGTGCAAGTTTTGACATGCCCTTTTGAGAAACCAAACTAGTTGTGGAGTTTACAGAATGTATAGACGGGGGCAACTCAATTAAGATTAGTTTTAGCCAGCTGCTTATACCCCATGTACTTTTGGTAGTGCATACAAAAGCACAAAACTGTAAAAAATGTGTAACCCAATAAAAGCCATTATTAGGGTTCTGACAAGTCCCCTCAAGAAACTAAAGAAAGTGAACCATGCACATTAACAGAACTGCAGTACTAGAAAACCCTGAAATCACACACAGTATATGTGTATATATATAACATAGAGTTTCTTTGGATCAAAGAAATCTTCAACAACGCCTCAGTAGGCTTTAAGAGCACCCTCAGGATTTCGACCTTCTTCTGTGAAAAGGAAATGAGTAAGTCAATATGATCAAATGACTTGAACTGCAATGGGTGGTGGTCATCAAATAGCTCTTCTGTTATCTTTATCAACCCTTTGGTGAATGAGAACAGCCTGAGTGAGTATCTTGCTTCATTCCCCTTCATAATGACTTGATGTTTGGGAGGATGTATCTTGCTAAACATACTTCTCTTCAGCTAAATTATAATTCCAAAACTGTGACATACTTTAGTATCAAATTCATCAAAATTGTGTTCCTTGTCTTTTGGTAGATGTGTTCTTGAGATTTTTATTACATAATTTTGGGTTTCGGGAAGAGGAAATTGAAAACATATAAATAATGATCTATCACTGGATATCATATAGTGAAGATTAGACTCACCATGAATAATTCACCTGCCCTGACTAAAAAGACTGGGAGTGAGGGGGCTCATACCCAATCCACTTGCTATCCTTTGTTTCTATCTCCAACCCATTGACTTGATTTTGATGAAGTATACTCATTAAACTTTTAGTCGGAATGAGGGGGGGAAAGCTATGTTAGTCTCACTCATCTTGGGGACTCTATATTTCAAGGATCTAATTAGGCAAGTATCTGATGCAATGTGAGTCATTCTCTATACCATAGCTTTCTATACCATTCTCATCACTGCCTGTTCTTAATCAGCGAGTAGCTTTGAATAGGAATGCACATTTTGACTGATCAAGAAGGAAGAAAAATATATGAAAGTGAAATGAATAAGTGTAAAGACTTAGAGCGGGGTAACATATTAAACCATTCCAGATATGCTCATTTCCTGCTGGCCACATGACCTTTGCAAAAATTTGAATTAATTTCTTACAGTTATTGATGCCCAGGCGTTGATGAAGAGAAGCAACAGGGCGTTATAGAGTATATACATGGTAAGGCTTATCAATAATGTTTTGGTTCTTAGTTGATTTGTATCAGGAGATCGAACAACTCTCCCATTGCAGCAAAGACTGTGTCGTGAACTCCTAACCAATGTTTATCATAGACTGCCATGAAACAGCCAAGAATCTGTACCAGTCTTCAAATTTTCCTTGGAGAAGTCTAGGATCGATAGGAATCTTTGGAAGTATCTCCAAACTGATGATCCTAGATTTTTTAGTTTTACCAAGCAAGTTTGAGGGCTCTTGAGATAAAATGGATAAATTGATTTTAATTGTTCATGTTATTTACAGACTCAAATCCATGCAAATGAGATCACATTTCTTAATTATTTATGTTATACAGTTCAATTGATGCTCCTGTGCCATGACATAACAAATGAGGTCACATATAGTTACAGGCAAGTAAACTATAAGTTAGATGAATCCATCAATTGATCCGCATGCTCTGAAATTATTTATTTATTTATTTTCAATTTCATGGGTGATTGCTCTTTGTTCAGTCTGAAGTTTATTTTATCTTTTTGGTCATAAATCTTTTGCCCCTACCATAACTAACTTGTAAGTTGAAAACAATATCATAATCTATAGCATCAATCCAAATCTATAAACCTCCAAATCCGGAATATTTTACTCTTGTCAGGAGCTCCATGGATGTTTGTGTGTTGGAAGAGCATCTTGCCTGTGGGACCTTAGCTACATGTCTATTATGATCAGATGCAGCCATATTGAGATGGACCAAGACTTTGTTAGGACTTGTCAATGCCATGGCAACCAAAATTTTACTCTCTCCAACCCTATTGTATGATTGAATCTTTTAACATGACATACTGCATAAATGTAATCAATGTTATGCTATTGTGAC
The DNA here is from genome assembly GCF_030704535.1 of Vitis vinifera. Lineage (NCBI taxonomy): Eukaryota > Viridiplantae > Streptophyta > Magnoliopsida > Vitales > Vitaceae > Vitis > Vitis vinifera. The sequence continues at coordinate 5,063,583 of NC_081813.1, forward strand.
CTGTAGGATAACCCAACCAGAAAAATGGAAAGAAAGAGTAGCTAGCATTTTCTATTTTGATGTGGGAGCTCCCATTGTGGTAACAGGAACCTTGATTGCAAGCTTGCAATTACTTTTAGGGTTTGGAGGTCATACATTTTTGTTAGTACATATCCATGTCAATGTGAATCGGTATAGTAAATGCATCTGAAATAAGGCATTAGAAAATAACTCCAGTGGTCCTCAGAAATCATGTTTTTTCCTTGATGTCAGCCTCCAAATCCGTCCACAGGCTTGCATGCTAGCCCACAGAAACAAAAAAGATAGAAAAATCTAGGAAAAAAAAATACTGGACTAAACAAGCAGTAGAGCCAAACCCCACTAATCATACTCATCAAATTAGTTATTTAAATCAAATTTTAAGTTATTTAACTCAAATCTTTATGATTAGATATATATTACATTTTATGCAATTATTGAGCATAGTCTATTTGTTTTAATGTGGTCCCAAAATATAATTTAGACTTATAATTCTACAACCCATGAAAATGACTTTCTTTTCAAGGTCTTAGCGTTAAAGAAGCATCCAACTCTTGCTTGGCTGTGGCTCAATTCTAAGAACAATGAGAAAATAAAAAAAGAGTTTGAAGGAATATCAATATGTGATGTATTGTTCTGATGGAATGGAAAAGGAATCTGATGGAAATTGTGGGAAAACTTTTGCATTTTGAGATGACTCTTCTGTTAAAAAATGGTTGAAAAGACTGGAGAAATTTTTTTGATTTGCTTTCTTGTTTTCTTTCCTTGAGTTTTTGAGGACCAAGCAGGCCTCAACGATCAGATGGAAAATGATAATTTTCCTTAACATTTTTTCTCTTTTATTAATACTGGTCCCGACCTATCATAACCTAAATGAAGGAACCTTCTATCGTGCATGGTACCTCACCCATTGAGGCGATTGAAGGGGCACACAAGATCAAGATAAAGTAATCATTGTATTGAATATATGCCTCAATGGACACTACAGATTTTTATTTAGTTTTTTTATGCAGGTGATTGTCATCACTAATCATCACATATTTTTCTCTCAATAACTTAACATTCTTGCAGATCTGATTTGCCCTCATTGTCAGGACTCTGCTTCACGAAGCTCCACACTGATGCCTTCAGTGAGTTCAACTACCCTTCTAAAGTTCCATTGCTTTGTTTTTTTTCAAAATCTTCATCCATATAGTAAAACATCTCAAGCAGTCTACCCATAAGGTCAATTCTTTGGTACCAAATGATAGGATCAAGTTTCAGAATCATTGTGAAAATAAAATAAAAACCGAAAATGAGCGAGAAATTAAGAGCCCGATTTAACCTAAAATTAAATGAAACACAATTGAAATTCATTATGCCTCTGTCAAAGTCCACACAATATTCAAATACCATAAATTGAAATAAAATCAAAAGTAATTCCTCTTGATACTACAAAGGGAGGAGAATATCCTCCTTTATCTGGTGGAAGGTCTTTCAAGCCAATTTGTCTTCTTTCCCTTCATTTATCTCGCGTTGCATGGGCATTTAGGGTTCAAGAAAATGTCAAAATACAGATTAAAATTAGCATTTGATTTCTGAGTGTAGTCAACATTGGCAAGCATCATTATGTTGTAGCTGGAGATCGTCCATATTCAATGATAGTGCTTTGATGTTGTATTAGGTTGCTGAGAAAGATACGGGAAAACTATAGAAAATAATAAAGTAGAGAAGTTGGAATAATAGCATATTAGAAATAATTTTGAAAAATGAAAATATATCAAAGTTGAAAAGATGTCTTTCAAAAGGTGTTACATAAACGGGTAAGTATTGAAGTGATGCAACCTAAATTGAATGGATGCAACCCTAAATCAAAGGGTGCTTTGAAATCTATATATAGGGTTAAGGAATGGTAATTTTATTTATTCATTTAATCACAAAATTATTCTATTCTTTCCATTCTTACACATTTTTCAGCTTCTATTTTCGTCTTGCATCAAAATTCATATATAATATTATTCTGCAGAAACAATATATAGATTCCTGACAAGCTTGCTATATTTTGAGAGTATTTGAGGACTGCTTTCATCAGGACCGTACAATTCAAGCAAACAAACATAACTTCGTTGTGTTATTTTCTTTGTACGTGCACTTTGTACTATTTCAACTTCAATATTTTTGGATTAACAATTTTAATCCAATAAATTAAGATGTGGAAATGATACCACTGTTGTCTCTTTGTGACTATGCTATTCATTTTGTTAAGTTAAAGAAATTTGATGGTGGTAACTTCAAGTGTTGGTAGAAATGTTTTATTTTCTACCACAAGTAATATGGTTTATTTGCTTACTACACAAAATCCACGAGAATGAGAAGTTGAAACTTGGACAAAAACTCATGCATGCTAAAAATGTTGGCAAGTTATAGGGAATTATAGAGTATTCACTTGCATAGGTTATAACTTCTTAACAATAATAACAACCTCTTAATGATAATAACATTCTAACGAGAACAATAATAATCTAAGAACATCCAACCAAAATGACACCCCAAATATGATGTGAAAAAAATCCGTCAAAGGGAGGTAAAAAATTAACCATGGATTCTTCAATTTCAGTAAAAATGGGGATATAAATAAATTCTCATTTGTTTCTTCACCTTGATAACAAGTGGAAATGATTATTAATACTTGAAATGGGCATCTATCACCTCATAAAACAATGAACAAGAAAAGAAATCGTACTGTAGGAATTTCTCCAAAAGGTTGATGAAAAAACTTGTATCTTCACCCTTAAGCCCTAGAATAGTGCCCAAAAAACAACTTTATTTACTTCTTCCCTTTTTTCTCTACCACTTTTCACCACATTCCAAAGCCTTAATGCTATTTATATTTAGGCTTAGAGAATACGTAAATAAAATTAACCCAATATACACATGGGCCTAGGAAACTTTTCATGGGCTTAGATAAAGTTAGCTCAACAATCCCCCCCTATATTATATGAGGGACGGATGTCAATCTATAACTCCATCACATAGAGTTCAAACATGCTATGCCAATGTGTAACTAAAGATTTAATTCCACTTGGGAACCACTTTTGTGCTTTAGGCATTCTTATTTGTGTGAATCTTCTTCAACTTATAAATCAATTTAGCATTGTGCCCAATAATAAGAATGTCATCAACATATACTAATATCTTAAAACCATCAAGAAAATATTTCTTGAAGTAGACTCAAGAATATGCTTTGGTTCTTAGAAAGTCATGCCTCATCATTAACGAGTCGAACTTCTTGTACCATCTTGAAGCTTGCTTCAACCCATAAAGACTTTTCTTCAATTTGTAGACCAAGTGTTCTTTCCCTTTTACTACAAAACCCTTTGGTTACTCTATCTAATTTCTTCCTCCAAATTACTATGAAAAAAAGTTGTTTTCACATCCATCTGCTTAAGCTCAAGATTCAAACTAGCCACTAACCTAAATGCAACTTTAATGGGATTCATCTTCACTATTAGGGATAAAATTTCATCAAAATCCAAACCCTTTTTCTACCCAAAGCCCTTAACAACCAACCAAGCCTTATATTTTGCTAGCTTTCCACTGTTGTCTATTTTCAACTTGAACACTCATTTGTTTTTCAATGTTTTTCTTCCATTTAGGAAGTTATACCAACTCATAGGTTTCATTTTTCTACAAGAAATCCATCATCTTAACCAATTGCTACTATCCTTATGAGACTTAACTTCCTAAAAATTATGCAACTCCTTTTCATCAATAACTAACATGTACTTAGAGGAAAGATATATAGTAAAAGGATTATGCTTTGTAGTAGACCTCCTAGCTTGGGATAGCAAATCCTCTTGATGAGGTGATTACTCTCCTGCTACACATGCTTAACTAACTCATGTGTAAGTATGTCACTTGCACCATCATCTCAATGGCACGAGGATGTATCAATCCATTGCCTAATGTAGGCAATAACCGTTTTGTTTATTTTTTTCCATTTCAAATAAAAAATATCCTTCTACCTCGCTTCTTCGCTTTCAAGAGTATATGACAAATCTTTTGATATAAGGCATTGTATACTTTTTTTTTTTTTTTTGTGGGTTACACTCCTTTGAAGATTTAAGGTTGTAAAATTAACCTAAAATTAAATAGGTAAATATGGGTAAGTAAAGTGAGAATAATGACATAAAAGACATAAAGTAGACTTATGGAAATTAGGAATAAAATTAATTTGGAAAGGAATTTTAAATTGAGAATTTAAAAAGAAAAATCTTTCCAATAATAAAATTAATTTAGAAAATTATTTTAAATTGAGAATTAAAAAAAAAATCATTTCAAATCTTTTGAGAAGTTTTGAAAGGAATTTAAATTAAGAATTTTAGAAGAAAAATATTTTGAAACTTAAAATATAAAATCTTTCCAAATATTTCTATATTCTTAAGTTTCTAAATTGTTTTTTTGGTAAAATATGATTTCTAAATTGATTCCAAGTCCATTTTCTTTCTCTAATGTATATCTATTAGAAAAGTTCTCTCAAGAACTCATGCACCTAAACTTTTCGGCCATTATTCTTTGTGCTTAACCCGAAACTTTAAAAAAGTTCATGATTCTTTTTCTTTTGTTCATGAGAAGGATTCACATCCCCTCAAGGCATTGATGAGTCCATTAAGGAGCACGATGGTGTTATGTCATGAACGTGAGATCATGTGGAGGTTTTGGAGTGTAAACCTAAGGGTGTAGCAATCATTAGGTAAATTTGTATACTTCTTTTTCATATTTAATAGTTGTTAGTTCTATGGTTTCTAACCTCATGGTTTGTATATCTGTATAGTCTCTAGAAGACTTTATTAGTAGTTTTCCACATAAATTGTTGTCTCTTGGTGTGACTAAATTTCTCTACTTCATATCTAATTCTTAAAATAAATTTTAAATTAAAATTTTGGGCTAAAAAGAAATAACTATCTATTCAACCCCTCTCTTGGTATTCCATAAGATCGATCTAAACTTTTAGGTTTGTTACTCCATCTTTAGTAGAGTGAGAGAGATGTGTTGGGTGACTTCCTCAATTTGTTAGTAGATTGAAGTAGGAAACTTCCTTTGGTGGGTAAGTTTGAATTTATTTAGGTGATGTTTGTTTTTTTAACTTAATGTTGAATGCAATTTGTTTTCAAACCTTAGATTGTTTGCTTTTATCTTTCTTTTTTCTTTTTTTCAACTTATTAAATACTTTAATTTTTTTTATTAAATAAGAAAAGCCAAAATATTTGGCTTTTTGCTAAATGTTAAAAATAACTTTTTGAAACAACCAAAATACAATCTCAGTACAACCTTCACCTTAATAATATTTAATACTTAATAAAAATATAAACGACTTAATACTTGATACCATGTAAGTTGTATTTAGCATTAAGTTAAATTAAGCTCTATTAAGATTTAAGTAAAAAAACTCAAACACCACCTTAATTTATTATTATGCCCCTAATTTGGATAAACTTCCACTGTTTGACCTAAGAGAAACTCCTAAAAATGATCAGTCACTGTGTGATTGAGAGACAAGAGGATGATGATCCCCTTTTGCAAATAGTATAGTTATACTCCCAGTATACCTTATAGTTGTGTTCACATTTAAAACTGCATTACATTACCGCTATGCAACAAAGCACGATTTAAAACATAGAAAATACATCCCAAACACATATTACATGTACGCTAGAAATCAAGAGGCATTCCTAGAGCAGAACTATCTGAAACATTTTGTTGAACTGGCCTCCTGCCAAGGTCTAATTTTATTGCTGGATACTGAACCAGACCTAAACTTTTTTGGGTTGAATACCACAGTAGGATTTTATAAGGCTCTTGGATTTCTGACCCTCTTCAGTGTGAAAGAAACGAAGTAATCCAAGATGATTGAAGGACTTGAACTGTAAGGGGTGTTCGTCATCACCTAGCTCTTCGGGTATTTGTATCATCCCGCTGCTGAATTGAAACAGCCCAAGTGAGTACCTCTCTTCATTGCCACTCATCATGACCTTATGATAGGGAGAATGCAGCCTGCCATTGCTCCATGCCTAAGAAATCACCAAATATTCATCTCTTCAAGTCTCAATACTTACATCTTAATGATCATAATACAAAACAAAGTACAGACTACTGCCTTCTAGATTTTAAGTACACACAACGCTTTTCCAGAGTTCAGCATACAAAAAGTTTCATAATCTGGATATGAAGAAATTAAAATGGAGCTTTAGGCAGAAGTTCATAAGATGGAGCTTTAGCTGCCATAAGTTTATAAACCTTTCATATTTGGCAAATTTATTTGCTACATCAAATGATTAGACAGAAGATCGAAACTTACCACTAAAGCATCGCCTGCTATGACAGCAAAGGATGAAGGTGAAAGCTCAAGACTAATCCACTCACCATCCTTAGTTTCTACCTCCAAACCTTTAACTTGATTCTGATAAAGTACAGTTATGAAGCTCTTGTCTGTATGACGAGCAAAGCCCAAATTAGGCTCCTTCACCTTGGGTGCTTTATGTTTCAAGACTCGGAGAAGATAAGACATTGGTTCCAAATGAGAGTCATAGTACTTCCCAACACCATAGCTTTCAAAAATCATTTTGGTTACCAAATGATCCAGCTCCAGTGCTATCTTTGAGAACTCACGCGTAATTTCACTAAGGAACAAATAGCCAAAGAAAAAAAATGGATAAATTAAGTGGTGAAAAAATGCGCATATTGAAAGAATATTGATTCGTTATAATGAAAAAATAGATCAAATTATACCAGAAATGATCATTTCCAGCAGGCCACATGAGATTCGCAAAACTTTGCATTCCTTCAAGAGTGGTAGCATTATCAATGCCTATACTTTCATGAAGAGGCAGTCGGGAATGTTGCCCCACATAGCCATGGTAAGGCTTATTATGGGCATTTTGCATTTTGGTTTCTGTGGGGAGATTAAACAGCTCTTCTAATGCAGAGAAGAGTTTGTTCTGAAGCTCTGAAGGAACTTTGTCATAAACTGCAATGAAGCAGCCAAACTCTTCAAGCGCTAGAAGAACATCCTTGCAAGTAGCAGACCAAGAACTTGAGCCAGGATTCAAATTTTCCTTGGAAAAATCCACAACAGGAATCTTGGCTGATGAATGAGAACCCATATTTTGCTTCTCTGTTTTCTCTCAACTAGAAGCTTTAGGATCTCCCTGAGAAGGATACACTATTCTATTTCATGTTACTTATAGAGTTCAGATCAGTATGCACCTGAGTTATATAACAGGACGATTAAAGGAAAGGTATGGCAAGTAATGATAAATAGACATGTATATAATTCTCAACACTTTTGTCTTATTGCCTATGGAGGTTTATGGAAGGGAATATGAATTTGATTCGAATGCCATTTCTAGCAAGCATAATGGCCTAAAAAATGAGAAATTAAAGTCACGAGTCCCCACAGGCCAGCTATGGAAAATATAATCATAGAGAGGAGTATTGCTGAGGCCCCCATATAAAGATTGTAGCCGTCACTTCTCAATTTGGTTGATGTATTTTTTATTTTGAATCATATTTCAATTTAAAAAATGTTGTTTCTATTTTGTGGCATTTGTAGTCTTTTCCATTGAAAATTTCCCTTTCCTTTGATCTTGGCAGGATGTTATAAAACACTATAACTTTTTACTCAATTGGTCCCCCATGTCCCTCGTCATTCAACTCTCACACACTCATCTAACCTTTTTTATTTAAATGATCTTTCAAGCCGATGTCATCATACTTTTTCTTTCTCTAATTCAATGTTTCTTTATCTTAAATTAATATAGGTCATATTTGGTAATTATTTTTTACAATAGTTATCCATATTTCAAAATAAATAAATAAAACAAGAAAGCACATTTGATAATAAGAAAGCAAAAAATAGTTTTCATTCTTAAAATCATAAAATATAGTGTTTTCAAATAACATCTTTTAGTTACTTTCATTATTTTCATTTGTTTTCTTAAGAATATTTTATAAAATAATTATACAAATATGGAAAATGATTAAAAATAAAGTATCATATATAAAAACTATTTTTAAAACATATTTAAAAACATAAAAAAACAAGTTAAGAATATGTAACATAGATATTTAGAACAAAAAATAAATAAAAACAAAAACAAAAAAACATATTTGATAACCAGAAAATAAAAAATAGTTTTTTTATTTAAAAAAAATAAAGTGTTTTAAGATAATATATTTTAGTTGTTTTTTTTTAAATATTTAAAAAAAATAATTATACAAATATGGAGAATGATTAAAAATAAAGCACCGCATATAAAAGTTATCTTTAAAACATATTTAAAAATATAGAAAATAGGTTAAAAATATTTTAGGTTCTTAATTATATTTTTGTTCTATAAAACGATGGAGAACAATTTTCAAAAACCATTTTTTAGAATTGTTTTGAAAAACAATTATCAATCAAACTCTTAGATTCTCAAACAAAATTTTCTTCTACAAAACATCAAAAAACAATTTTCAAAAGTAGTTCCCAAAACTGTTTTTGAAAACACTTCTTAAACAAAACCATATTTCTCTCCACCAAATAGCATATCAATATCTCTTTAAAAAAAAAATTGAAATTTTTTTAATTTTGTAGCAGGTACTAACTCATTTGAAGCATAGGATACTGGTTTTTCCAGTTCTACACTAATGCGACTTTGGCCTTCTTTGTATGAAGAGACTCTGCTACATTCATGGGGCATTGGTTCTGGGATGATACACTGAATGTTTGACTTCTTCTATGTTTTACAAGATAAATGCACATACAAACAAGTGTAATATAATTTTGTACTAATTTAATAAGTTGGTGACCCTTTTCATTAGTCCAAATAATAAAAATAGCACAATTTCTGAACAAACAAGCCAATCATTAACGAAAAAAATATTAGAAGATGACAGATTTTAAACTTAATATCTTTTAATTAAATCCCCATGTCTGCAAATCTTGAATTTCCTCATGGGCACCAAACTTCATTGAATAATAAGTTGAATAGTAGGAAAATTTTGCTTCTTTTCTCAATGGGTCAAGCATATAAGTACAAATGGATTAGTATATACCAATGTTTTAAAAATTGGATTAGGATTGATTGAGACTAGTGAAACCATCAATTGGACCAATCAGTGCAACGATAGCACCATTGACCCACCCTTCTATTTATTATAATTATTCTCAATATTAATAATATATTAATGATATATTTATGATATCATCGATTCAACACAAGGTTCAATCATTGGTTCGACCATTGAATCCGATAATTTTTCCCATTCAATGATCAACCCCATTTTGAAAACATTGTTAAATACAAGTATGAAACTATTGGAAATAAAATTTTCTAAAGAAGGCCTAAACTTCCCTCCATGCTTGCTCAAATCTAAATTTTAATAGCATTTTAAACAATACCACGTCTTTATGTCTTTGGTAAGATTGAAAGTGGAGCCTATACTGTTAGGTTGGTAATCCGGATGAAAGAATTGCTCAAGGTTTTATTACTGTCTAAAATTTCAAATTACATAAAATTGGAAGGACAAAAAAAATTAAAGAATTTAACATCCTAACATCCTACGTACACATAGAACTTGTGCTCCCATTTGACTTCTTATCGCCTTTGGAAGTTAAATGCCTTAATGGCATAGGCAAAGGTGAATAAGAACAGCACCACAAACCCAACAACCACAGCTGCAACCACTCCCAGGAAATCATGTTTGAATCCAAAATAATCATCCAAGAATTGTTCCACCGTTTGATTTTTGTCAAGTAGTGTGTCCTGTATATCTCCAAACTGTGATGTAACCAATCCATACAAAGTCCATGCAACTGGACATATCCAATAGTACCATCTCCACCACACCGGAATTCTCTGCATTCATCAAGGAAGAAATATAACAATATGAGTCATTTCTATATCCATGTGGTAAGGAAAGTTGCAATTTAAAGAATCACAGGTTGAGAGCACTTACGTTTCGTGGGACTATGAAACCTGAAAAGAGGTTCCATATTCCATAAAATGCCGCGGCAACGATGGACGCAATATGTTGATTTGGCGTGGCAGCCACAGCCATCATGCCATAGAAGGTGAAGTACAACAAAGTGAAGAACATGAAGAACAGATACCAGAAGAATTTAGCGGCTGTCCATTCAAATCCAATCATTGCATAAACTATAACACCATACGCCACAGCTTGTGCAAAGACATAAGGAATCTCAACTAGAGCCTGCAACAAGAGAAGCAATTTGATTATTAAAAGGCAAAACGTATTAGATATATGCAAAGTCTGTAGCATCAGAAAACTAGTTACCTGTCCAAAGGCATATGGCAGGGCTGAATACATTCCAGCAGCTCTTTCTCTGTAAAAGACTGTTCGTTCAACTACAACGACTGGCTGGACCGATTGGGCATTCTGAATCCCAAGGAAGAGAACAGCAGCATACATAGAACCCATTGCATTAAACAGATCTTGTTGCCTTGTCCTGCAATTTACCACATGAAGTATAAATTAAAGTTGATATAGAGAAACATACTGAGTTCTCAAAATTTTGAACCAACATCAAATTACCTTTTGGTGCCCAGATCCCAGAACATTGTCCCAAACATCAAGGCTATGAAAGTTGTGAAGAGAAATCTCACTGCCGTGTATGGTGGGTTGCGCCAGTATGACCAACGTTGTTTCCATAAACATGCCAAAAATTGGGTAAAGAAGGGTTGGGAGTATTGAGTAGCGAAATAGAGGTCTTTTGTACCAGGGGCAGGTTGGCTCAGTTCTTTAATTAAATCTTTGTTTCTCCTGAAACATATGCCACTTGTCAGAAAAGGTTTCAACAACAAATTTAAGCTTCTCATGAGAAACATTGGATGGCTGTATATTACTTTGCAATCTTATAATGCAATTACATAACCTATGTTTGAATCACCTGTACAGGTCTGAATTCTTGTATATTTCAGTGAAATCAACCCTTAAAATTACTTCTTGTGCCGAGGTGGTAACTTCCAGCATCCAGGTTGCAGGGTTATAACCATCTTTGATTTTACTGACTCCTTCAATTCTCTTTATGAAAGCAAGTGATATGTATTAGTAAGCGCTTAATATGAATTAACTCAAACTGAAGTATTTACTTCTTATAGCTTTTACTTTATCATGGCTGCTTACCTCAAAATAATTTATTAGATGGGAAGAATGTCTACCCAGTGGTCCCACATATATCTCTTGCCCTCCACGCTTCATCAGGAGCAACTGCAAATCCATTTTAAATATTTCAGTACTTGTATACTATAACCAGTACTTGTATTTCAGTACTTGTATGCAAATCCATTTTAAATTCCCTTAACATTTCCTACCTCATCAAAGGCTTCAAATATGTCAATACTTGGCTGATGGATGGTGCACACAACTGTCCTTCCTGTGTCCACAGTGTTCCTGACTGTTCTCATAACAATTGCAGCAGCTCTTGCATCTAGCCCTGAAGTTGGCTCATCCATGAATATAATCGAGGGATTTGCCACAAGCTCAACTGCAATTGTCAGCCTCTTGCGCTGCTCGGTTGAGAGGCCGTTTACACCTGGCAACCCAACCAGTGCATCCCTCAATGGGGTCAGTTCCACAAGCTCCATGACTTCCTCAATGAACATCTGTAACCATTAGCAATGATTATAAATTGTTTAAAAAACGTTGCAAACCATAGTAGAGATGGTAAAAAATTTGACACTACTTGTGACTCTTCTGTTAGCAGGTTGTGAAGAGGTTTCTCTAGTCTTATTAAAGAGATCGGTTAATTGATGCAAATCCTCAATAACACTCATTAGCTTGCATGAACCTCACCAAATTTGGATTGCAGGTCAATGAAATTTGAACCAGCACTTTTTCCCATGTGAAGGTCAATCCAAACTTGATCCTGGCCTTAGCTCAACCAAGTATGAAAATTCAATTCTAGGGCTTTGCTTGTTTAGAGCACTAAATTGAACAAGAAAAATATGGAAACAATTCAGGAAACTCCCACCTTTCTGGTTTCAGAATTCACATCAGAAGGCAACCGCAGCCAAGCTGAGTAGAGCAAGGACTCATGGACGGTAACATGAGGAGAGTGGATATCATTCTGCTCACAGTATCCAGAAATTCGAGCAAAAGTCTCTTGCTTCTTTGGGTAGCCAGAAATGGTGATCTTACCCTCAATATATCCACCAGTTTTCCGACCAGCCAGTACATCCATGAGAGTGGTTTTACCAGCACCGCTAACACCCATCAGAGCTGTAAGAACACCAGGCCTGAAAGCACCACTCACCCCCTTCAGAAGCTCCAGTCTGTCTTCAAGGGCACCCTGACTTTTCATTTCCTGCAAGTTCATTTCAAATTACTCAGTTCTCATTTTTGGTTTTATAGTACATTATGAAGAAACATATGTCGTCATTTAAATAAATATGACGTTACCTCTGGCATGTCAACGGAGTATCTAATATCATCAAAGGTGATAGAATGTGGTTGGAATGGAAGAACCATTCCTTTCTTCTTATTATGTTTAGCCTCAGCAATGGCTTCTACCATTTCCTCTCCCCTCTCTGCATTTCAAGTTTAAATTCAATGAGCCATATAAAACATGTAGTTAAATGACAAGAACTGAGTCGCACAATGGCATGCATGCATGCACCATGTTTGAGTTTCATCACCTGTGGTTGCAGTTTTGGCATTGTCAGACTCTTCTGTTATAACAGCTTGATGATTCTCAAATGCTGCGCAATTTGCAACATGTTAGTACACTAAGCTCATATTTTTAGGAGTTTCAATGCAGAGAAGGTAGAGACACCCACGATTTAGGTAATTGAGGCACAGAGTGTAAAAGAAGTTGAACACAAATATGAATCCAAGCAGTGCCCCAGCTCCTATCCAGTACCAGTGTGCGTCTGTGGAGAACCCACGAGACTTCAATACTGTAACTCCAAGGGATTCTGTTGAATCGGTAACATTCTGAAAAAGGGAAATACATACAATCATCAGTTACTGACACACATAAATAAACACAGATATTCACATGGAACATTCAAGAACTTACTTTGCTCCAACTCTTCCCAAGGAATTCATTTACCACTATTGCATTCTGTGCATACATCAGAGGGGAAGACCAGTAACCCCAAATCCACCATTTCTTGACATTATCTGCAGCATTGACCAAATAAAAAAGGAAACAAAAATTCATTATTAGGGGTTATGCGCAAGAAGGTTCTATGCTTCCTAAAAGAATATTTCCTCATCATACCATGTGACAGGATAAAACCACCCGATGCCAAGAGCATAAGTAAAGCAAATGCCCCAAATGTGTTTGCAACAATCATGTTTCTACCAGCTGCTGCTATAAATCGAAATAATCCAGATGCCATCTGATTAACAAGCAAGAGGAGAAGATACTGTCTAAACAACCTGCAATAAGGAGATTTGTTTATTCAGCATTAATCATTTTGGAACAGAGAAAACATGTAAAAGAAATCTGGATAAGTTTCTGCAACTTCATAACTTTTTCACTTTTACCTTTCCACATTTGGATCAAATCCAATGACATAGTAAGTGATGAACACCCAAACAGCAACTTCAACAAATGTGATGGGGATCTTGAGCACCCATGATGGAAGAGCATATGCCCATGCAGGATAGAAGAGTAGGTCTCTTTGCTTGTAAAATACGGGAAGTTTTGCAATTGCCATGGCAAGTTCTGCCATTCCATTAAACATGATCATGACAACAGTGAAGAACAAAGCACCGGTGTAAATGCTTCCGTCATCTGTTGAATTTTTGTGCATCTCAGTTCTTAGGAAGAGTGTCATTGCAATCACTGCCATTACTGCAAGCTAAAAACAGAAATAGAAATAATAAAATTACGATCACATATAGAAAATTAAAAGCCATTGTTACAAGTAACAATAATAATAATAATAATACTCACTTGGGTGAGCTTGAAAATATAGACAAATGAGTTCCTCTTCATCAGCAAGTACTCTCTTGACATGTTGGCATCCAACAGTACCTTCTTTCTAACACCATACTTCTTTGTTGTCAAAGCAGCTGGGTGGCTTTTGGCCTTGTCAAATGGTGATGCCAGCTCATCTGCTACTTTCCGTCCAATGTGAAATGACTGGAATGCCTCAGCAAATTCCTTGACCGTGACAAAACTGTAAGGCTCTTCTTTACGTGCCCAATACTGGGCCTGATCTTTCCTAGATGTTACCTGCAATGAAGTTTAAAGTTATGTTCTAGCTCAATTTTTTTTCTTAAAAAAAATTTAAAAAAAAAAAGAGAGATGAAGATAGAAGATGCCAAAAGCTACAAAGCTAGATTTGCACTCACTTCTTGCAGAAAGTCTGCCACACCCTTCCTTGCAGGACATTTGAAGCCCATGGATTCAAAAAATTCAAGCACATCTTCACGAGGACCCTGATAAACAATCTGACTATCAGAGAGGAGAATGATGTCATCAAAAAGATTGTAAGTCTCAGGTGCTGGCTGGAGGAGAGAGATGACAGCAGTCCCGTTGAGAATGTGGATGGTTTGCTTGAGAGAATTGACAATTTGATAAGTTGTTGAGCTGTCCAAGCCAGTAGAGATCTCATCCATGAACAGTGCCTTTGATGGTCCTACCAGCATCTCACCTATCATTCATACATTTCACATAATTGAATTAAATTAAATTAATGAACAAAAAAAAATCTAATTGATTTGTTTTTTCATTTAGTTGGAAACCAAATTATCCTGCCTGTTGTGACACGCTTCCTTTGTCCTCCAGAGATACCCCTTATCATCTCATCTCCTACCATGGTATCTGCACAGATGTCTAGTCCCAGAATCTGTAGATTTAAATGTAAAAAAAAAAAAAAAAAATTATGAATTAGAATTGGGTTTTCTCACAAATCTATAAGCTATCATTGAAAGTTTCATGGTTATAATACCTTCAATGTATAATCAGTGACAACATTTTCCTTCTGACCTTCTGTTGCTGCTGCCTGAAATATTGGAATCCAATGATGAAAATGTCAACCACCATGCAAGCAACTTCAGTACATTAAGAAATTTCATAGATAAAAGATTCTGACATAGCATAAAATTCACAAATTAGATTGATTCAAGCCATTCATTTGAGTAAAAAAAGAAAGAAACAAACTCCAGAACAGACAGAACACCGACAATACAAAGCCATTTTGCCTATCTATGTCAGAATTCAAAATTTAATTTATGGAAAAGAGTAGTATCCATGTTCACTGAAAGCAAATAGCTCAATTTCTGCAGAACTGATTAAAATTTCACTAAAAGTAGATTCTGTCTTACCTTCATGAAGACATCAAGATCAGGATCAGGCTTAATATTTGCTGCTTTCTCTCTTCTTGACAGCTCTGCTAACATGTCTGAGGATGGCAAAAGTAAGAGTCAATCTCCTAGGCTATGCAAATGTCATATAACCACATTCACAACCTGCAAAAAGCAGAGAAATAAAAAGCAAAGGCAATGGTTTAGACTAACCATATCGATCTCCAACACCCTGGCATCTTGCAGAGAATGCCAAGGTTTCCCTTACAGTCATTTCTCCTATATGGGTATCATGTTGGCTGATATAAGCTGCAGTTCTCTGGGGTACAAACTCATTCATGCTGTGACCGTTGTATGTCACCCTTCCCGTAACCTAAAGAAGGAATTTCAGTTTTTAAGTTGGATATGAGATTAAAGAAATAAAAAATCAAACATTCGATAGAGAATCGGGGAGTGATAATCATTTTCTTTCAACCTTTAGATTGGGATCAAGCTTTCCAGCCAATGCCAATAAGAGGGTGGTCTTTCCAGAACTTGGAGGACCTAAAAGCAACGTCATTCTGCAGAAGAAAAATATGCACAAAAATCATGATCATGGATCTTCAGGACATTCTAAATTTGGAGAACGAAAAATTCATTTGAGTTATCAATCCATTTTTAATTACTAGAAACAAATTCATGCTCACCTGCGAGGTTTGATGATTCCACTAACATCATTGAGAATAGTGCATTTCTTCTTTTTACTTGGAAGAATGTGGACAGCGTTCAGGATGCCCTTTGGAAAAGAAGGGAAAATTAGAATCTAAAAACAAACTTACCTAAAAGAATACTAAGTACATAGCTAATGATCAGCATTTGCATGTAGTTACCTCAAGTTTATTAAAAATGAAATTATGGAATGAAGGCAAAGCTCTGCTTCCTACAAAAGCTTCTGCATCGATGGTAAGATGCTCAAATCTAACTTCAATTTCGGGAACATCAACTCCAACTCTGAAAAATGGAAGAGACATGAAAACCCATTATCAAAAATTCAAAGGAAGATGTTGGATGCGGAGAAATGTGGGAAACGCCTATGAGGCATATTTCAGGTAAAATTTTCAATGTTCAAAAACAATTGGCAAGGAATGCAAGAGAGGAGGAGAAATCTCACCTATCGATACGATTCTTAAGCTTCAACAAGAATTTCTCATTGTCCTCTTCGGCAATTTTTACCAACCTCTCCACTAAATTCTTCTTTTCCTGAAACCCAAGGTTATGTATATCAATTTCACTGGCCTCACCCTCTGATCCCATCAGCAAACCTTTCCTCAACCGATTGTAGGTGGGAAGTTTCTCGAGTGCGGCCCATTTCAAAGCTTCCTCATCATCCTCATCCCTCGAAGATTGAGAGAAAACATCCGCACCCGAGTTCCTCCATATCGAAGAACCGTTCCTCCGAAAACTACCACTGGCTCTATAAATGTCAGCAGTGGCCATTGCAACCTGAAACGAAAAACCCTCCTGGAAGACCAACCAAAACCCACAAAAACCCAGAACCGTTTCCTCCAAAGTTTGGGAGAGAAGCTCAAAAATCAGAGATGCGTCTCCTCCCTCTCTCTTCTCTGCATAAAAGTACCTTTGTATTGCTAATATTTGATGCCTATAGAGTGGAGGGTTTATATAGTGATGGGTAGAGCAGAAAATGGGGTGGCTTTCAAGTTTTCAAACTTCTTGATTTCCCGTGACTCTATTAAAAAATAAGCGGACAATTTGAATATATAAGAGGCTGCGCAATGACCCCATGATATAACGAACAAGGAGATGCCACCATTTTTTACCTGTCAAATTCTTAAATAAAACACTTCCAGCGTCTCTCAATAGGGAACGTGATTTATTACAAGCTGTCCAACCCGCTACATCAACTAACTTTGTCTTTTCAACCGTTGGTCCGGGTTGGTTCCAGGTGGACCCAAATCCGCCAAAACTACAAATGTAAGTTATGTTTTGTTTTGTATTTTTTTAAAAAAAACTGTTGAGTACATTTCCCCTCCAACTCTCCTACCCCCCACAAACTTGAGTTCTAAAATTTAAATAAATGACTTTTTATGTTTAGATATTATAAAGAAAAGTTAAGGAAAAACTGCCACATATCGTGTCACATTCTATAACAATAATAGTAAGTTCCAACGGTCAAGTCAATCATGGGAAATAGAAGGTGAATTTTTTTGTGTGTGTACTTCCTTTAGAGAGGGTTGTTTCGATTTCTCGTTTGTTGTTGGATGGAATTTTGTCATAGAAACTGAGTTTTTTACAATTGAAATCCTTGCACTTGGGGATTTGGCATACTTTCAAATATCATGTTTGAAATCCTTGCACCATTTTTGACCATTTTCTTTTGAGTTTACCTTTTCTGGTGTCAGTAGACCATTGCCTATGTCATTTTTCAAGTTTCTTTACGTTTGTGGATTTTCGTTTTAGTTTCTTTTTTAATATGTATGACAAAGTGGTTTAGAAATGTAGAAGATAGATTAACTCGTGTTTCTAACATGCAATCCCTTCCACCTAACCACTTTAATTACCACACCACCAGTAACACAACCAATGGAAGAGACACATGCTGAGTATAGCCTTGCTCTAGGCCAAGACCAAAGGTTAGGCCATGGAAGTGCTAAGAATGAAGATTCTGCATACACAATTTCAGACTTTGAGAGACTATTTTCAAGCCACAAGGATCAATCCACCCTTTTGTATTATTTTACCATATAATGTAGTTGGAATACAAGTCAGACCCCAGATGGTGCAATTCTTACACCAATATTACGAGATGGAGGGAGCCTAATTGTAACACTGACCACTTAAAGCTAGAACTATTTTCTTTCTCATTGAAAGAAAAAGCTAAGCATTAGGGAGACCTAGGAGTATTAGTTCTTGGTATGAGTTGCAAATAGCTTTTCTAAACTGATTCTTTCCTGCTCAAAAGGTCACAGTGCTAAAGAGGCAGATTCTGAACTTTTGTTGTAAAGGAAAGAAAGTTTATATGAATGTTGGGATAGATTCAAAGAGTTGTTGATGAGATGTCCTCACCACAGATTTGAAATATCTTAGATATTAGTTTCTTCTTTTTATGAGGGAACTTCTCTCCAGATGAAGCGAACAATAGAAATTGTGGTGTAGGAACTTCATGACTCAACAACCAAACCAGGATTAAGATTTTTGTAGTATGTTGCTGAAAAATCTAGATCCTAGGACATTCCAATATCCCAACTCCTTTCAGATTCAGCACAGTAAGCCCCACCTCAAGTGGAGGAATTTTAAAATTCAATACAGAAAATAATTTACAAGCGAAAATGTTTGTGTTAACTAAGACACTTGAGGAGTTGAAAACAAAAAAAGGCAAAGGAAACTAGGACTATCAATGAGGTTTCTACCTCATTTGATATGTGTGAAGGACCTCAAAATATAGAAATACAACCTAAACCAGTGCACGTTGTAGGGCAGCTTAGAAGTCAAAAACTCATCTAATCTAGATGTTTTTCTTGTTAAAAGTATGTCTTTAGCTTCTGTTGCTAGGATCTAGAGGCTTAGGAAGAAAATAATGCACCTAACCTAGTATTGGGATAGGGAAGAGAGAGATCTAGTATTCCTTATGTACGTAAGGGCTCTCTTGTGCACCTTTCAGGTGTGTTGTACCAAATTGTGCACCCACTTAGGCAACTTAAATTGTGCACCTCTTAAGTCATGTGTTGGAACAAATTGCACACCCCTTCTCCAAAGCCACTAGAATGCCCAAGCAACATACCTCCTCAAGACTTGAAATGTGTAACTCTTCCACTAATAATAAAGCGCACCCCTAGAGGTCATTGAAACCCATGCACTAGTCCTACGTTTGCAAAGGTTGAACACTAGATAATTCTTCCAATGATTGGTACACTCACCAAAGTAGTGCATTCATTCACACCTCAAGTCTTCAATTATACTACCAAAACTCACCCCATGTTGATTACAAAAAAAAAAAAAAAAGAGGTACATGTACCAACCCTAAGGTAATACATCAAGGGTGATGATTAGTTAATTGTACTTGCACAAACAAGTATAGTGACATTGGAATAGGTGGAACAAGAGCTCATTTTGCCCATAAAAAGAGAACTATGAATATACAAGTAGATTTCTCTTACGAGTAGGAGTAACTTAAAGTGGTTTTAGCTTTTAGTTGGAATTTTTCATTTTTTCTTTTTTGGTAACCTACATATGGGAGGCCTCAACTTAGATAACCTTTAGCACTCCAAGGGGTAAGAGGAGTTGAAGTCTCCCATATGTAGGGAATCTCGGATCACTTTGTTCCCTATCTTAGGACTAGGTTAGGTGCATGATTTTCTTTCTATTCCACTAGATCCTAACAATGGAAGCAAAATACATACTTTTTAACAAAAAAGATATAAATTAATGCATTTGGGAAACTTTACCTTTGATTTGGACATTCCCAAATTAAATCCTTTTGGTAAAGATGAAGTCTCTAAAGTCTCTAGAGATCTTGTATACCCACATTAATCTTCTAACCTTGATCCTTGACATACAAATGATGGGTTGTTTAGGAGGTTGGAAGCTAAGACTCTCTCTATTTGGATGGTGGAAGACTAAAAGTTAGAAACCCTAACCCCTAAGGAGGTATTTATAAGGTTCCCCACTAGGCTTAAATGACTTAAGCCTATTAAGGGCTTAAGTCATTTAATTTAACATAAAAAAAGTCCTAATTAATTAATTAATCCAATAGTATTGTTCAACTAATCAATTAGCTCAATCTAAAGATGTTGTTCACCAACCCATATGCAACCTTGTGAAATTACCAAAATATCCTTATGCACATAAATGAATAAAGAGCTAATCCAATCCTCATAAATCATGTCATTAAGGTACATGAGCTCGAGTGGGGACCATTAGGACTTAAAAGATAGTAGTAACTCCCTAAGAATCCAATTCTAAATTTTATTTAATATCCCATTACAAAAAAATCAACTATAATCCAGTACTGTATATAAATAACAATGAAACACTAAGTACTCATGTTCGTGTCCTACCATCCATTGCATACAGTTTCCTCATGAATTGGTATTTATAGCCTAATAAAGTGAAAACTATCAACCTCTTAAGACTACCTCTATCATTCAATTACAAATCTTTTTATTGTGTGATCAATTGACATATCCTAGCTCATAAAAAGCTTAAGCTAAGTTCCACTTAAGGAACTACTATGGTCATATATAGTTTACCTGAACACACATCCTTATGATCACTTAAAATAACACATTGTCTCAAAGTTCATAAGATATATATCATGGTGTCTATCAAGAAAACCTATTGCTACTGACTTCCATCAATAGTGACCCAATCTATAAGAAATATATGATCACTTTAATATATCTTCTATAAGTCAAAGCCATTGCTATTTTGGCATAAGTTTAGTATTCTCTCAAGGTTAAAAAAATAACATAATAAAATAGCTTGGTGAAGTTATGACAACTTGATAGCATTATGTCATGACTCACCATAGGTTCTATCCAATATGTAACCATACACACTAGTGCAAAACCTTATCCTAATGACTAAGACCAACTATCCCTTCAATTAGGAAGTAGTACACTACAATCTCTAATACGTTGTCTAAGTTTATTATGTGATCAACTAACATACTCTAACTCCAAGGAGCACATGTCAAATTCCACTAAAGCAATTACTATGGCCATAAATTTCATGATCACATATCCTTTGAATCACTCAAGATGACACATTGTCTCAATCCCATGAGATATAATGGTGTCTCTATTGAGAATACATGTTGCCACCAATCTCCTTCAATAATGACCCAATCCATGTATATAATGACCACTTTAGGGTCTTACCCATAGGTCAAAGCCTCTTGTTGATTTGGCACAAACTCAATATCCTCTCAAGGTTAAAAGTCCATATAGTATAGTAGCTTGGTGAATCATGATAATTGATAGCCTTGTGTCATAATTCATTATAGATCTTGTTCAATATGCATCACATACACTAGTGCACTCACCATGAGAAACTCATCCTTACGGCCAAGATAAGTCATCCCTTCAATTAGGAGGTGGTACACTATAGTCTCTATTGGATTGCCCAAATCCATGAACCAATTGTGGACAACTTATCTACTTATAAGGAACCCATGACTTGTATCTTCTATGCAACTCTTAATGCACCCAAGTTATGTACAATGTAAGAGACATGGGTTGAATGCTCAAATCAATGTTAATACACCAAAGCGATAGCAAATGGATAATTAAGTCTAACTTTGTTACATCATGGCTTGTTTTTATGGGCTTAATCCCAATAGTTTTGACTTCTTATTTACAGTATTTAGTTTCTATAAAAGAAATAGGAAATTTGCAAATACAAAATATTTCTTATTGTAGCGGTTATAAACTAGAAAAATTGTTCGTTTTACCTTTCAATAGAAGTGTTTACTCTTCTTTTATACCATTTGATTTAGTTCATTTCCCAATTTCTACAAAAGGAAAGTCTTGATATTATGTTTCCTTCATTGATGATTATACTCGTTATTATTGTTTTTATCTTATGAAACATTGTTCTTTTTTTTTTTTTAGTATTCATAATGCCTTTTAAGACTTTGTAAAAACTCAACATTTTATTGTTATCAAGTGCTTTGGGTGTGATTTCAATGGAAAGTACACTTCCAATGTATTTCATGAATTACTTGCTTCACATGGAACTATTCACCACACTTCTTATCCTAGCACTATAGAGTAGAATGGTGTTGCTAAAATGAAACATAGACACATTGTTGAAACTACTCATTTGCTCTTATTATCTACATGTGTTCTTACTAAACCTTTAGTTGCTCATGATTTGAAAAGTTGTAACGTTATGCTCTTGATTACTTTTCCTTAAGAGTCTTTGGTTGTACTTAATTATTTTCTCTTTAATTAGTCCTCATGTGGAGCATACTAAGTTATCTTCTCATTATGTCATTTGTATTCTTATAGGGTATAGAGCATACTAAGTTATCTTCTCATTCTATTATTTGTACTCTTAAGTCATATCATTGCTTTAGCTTTTATTCATAATCTTTCTAAGCATCTACCCTATAAAGAAGTTTTTCTTAATCATCTTTGGCAATTGGGTATGACTAAGAAACTTTCTGTTTTACATGAGATTAACACTTAGGATTTGGTACCTTTACCACTTGGTAAGGGTACAATTTGTTTGTGTCATGTCCATAAAATCAAAACTAAGTTTGTTGGTTCAATTAAGTGGTACAAAGCCCGATTAGTTGCTAAAGGGTTCTTTAAATACTCATATTTTACTTTCCCTATATGTTGATGACATGATTATTACAAGTGATGATGTTTATAGGATTATAATTTTAAAATTATATTTGGATTTTGATTGGAGCCAAAATATGTGCTCTAATGACACATATTCAATATAATTTGTGCACCAAAGGACACTCAAATCACCCAACTTGACCTAAATCAATGGTAAGGTCTTAGCCATGAGTTTAACTTATATTTTGGATATTTATGTCAGATTCAAGGAAAGAAAATGGTGCAAGTTGAATTACTTTAGATTTTGAAAGACCAAGAAAGGGTTAAATAAAAAGATAAGTGAGTCAAAACTCATGAACCATGAGGAAAGTCAAGAAGAGGATATCGTGAGTTTGAAAGATGAGAAATGACCATTATGGAGGAAGAAAGAAGGTAAGAAAACATGGGAAATGAAGCATGAAGCAAGATTCAACTGCATGGAAATTTAGAACTCAAAATCCGGTGGTAACATATACTCTAAATTTAAGGACAAATTTGGAGTAGTTACTGGAGTCCATTTTAGACATACTATATATTTTTTAGAATCTTGGGAATTCAGGAGTCTAACGCTTCAAACAGTATGCAAATCAGAGTTGAAATGAAGAAGTTATGGTCATTTGAAGACAATTGCACAAAGTTGAAGAACCATTTCGAAATTCAACTTATGAATTCGAAATGACCCCAATTTCAAATTCACCCACTGTCACTTTGATATTTCACCTCCTCAACTTATTATTTTTTTAAATTATTTTTAGGTAATTATTTTGTAATAAGTGGCTAATGAGAGTGTTTTACATGTTAGGTTTTGATGATATTATATAAACTCTCTTAGTTCTAGGGTTTAGAGATCTTAGATCTTTTTTCGGAGAGTTTGACATTGGAGGTGGAAAAAAATGAGAACTTTGGTTTATTTTCTTTTCTTCTTTATTAAATATATTGTTTTTAGTTCTTTTGATTCAAATTATGGATTTTTATCCTATTATGGATTATGAATGTGACATTACCCCCAAGAGAGGCTAAAAAGCCAACTTGGGCCTTGAAGCATGACAACCTAAGGACTAGGAAATCTATAGGGACAATGGGTAAATTATTATAACAATGAGATTAGTTATTGGTTGGGTGACAATTTATTAATTTTTTATCCTATCCTTGCGAGTTAGTTTAAGAAATGATACAGTAGGTTATTACCCGATACTAGTGATTCTTGGTAACTCTTGATCATTAGTTATCCTCGTCTTCTTTATCTTTATTGCCCCAAAACAAAGTTATAAGGACTAGAAAGTTTTAAAAAGTCAAATCGATAATCGATAATCAATCTCATTCATTTCATAGTTTTAGGAATCTGTTTTAAAAAGAAAAAATTAGGCTTCAGATGCAATTTTGAGTTATAGAATTCAAGTTGATCGCGAGCAACCAAAGATCCCAAAACCTTAAGATCATATTACTTAAAAGACCCAAGATCCCAAAACCCTAAGATCAAATTACTTAAAAGACCCTTGTTTTCTCTAACTTCTATACCCTAAGTTGGATTGTGGAAAGCCCCAAACTTGAATCAATCGAATTTAAAATCAATATTTATTTTGTTATTAATTTAATTTCTTTTTACTTAGTTTCACATTATTCACATATCATTTTCCACTTTAGGATTCAAATAAAAGTAATTTATTTACTCTAGTATTGACAAATCCCATAAGCCAATCCTTGAGGATGATACCCGAAATACTACAAAAGTCATAGCAGTTTTTTCTTTGATCTTTATGGCCAAAGCTACTACATATTAGGCTTACGTATTTTGGTACAATAGAGAAGTTCGATCAGTTTCCTATTTTGAAAAGAAGAATTTGGGCTCTCTACCAAACTTTTTAGATATTGGTGTAGTTTTTTTCTCCGAAAGGTTATCTTCTCTCACTCTCTAAGTACATAGTTGATATTCTCAATTACTCGCCTCATTAATACTAAGACTGTTGATACTCTTCTTGAGGTTAATGTTCAATATTCTTCTTTTGATGGTAACCCTTTGTCATACCCTACTTATATTGTACTATTATTAATAGCTTAGTCTATTTCACAATTATATGTTCAGACATTGGTTATGTTGTTCACATTATTAATTACTTTGTTATTTCTCCTATTATAGTTCATTGGGTTGTTGTTAATAAAATACAAAAGACATATAAATAAAGTTAAATGTTATATTTTTTTTCATTTTATATATATCTTTATATTTAAATATTATAAATGGTCTATTTAATAAAATTTAAAATATTAATATATTTATATTTCTCTTCATCATTTAATTTGATATGTCAAATATAAAAATAAAATATTATTAAAAAAATTTAATTATATATAATTTTAATTTCTTATAATTATTTAAAATTTTATATAATATATAAATTATTATTTATGATGTCATCGGGACGACCAAGGTCCAACAATCCGACCGAGGTCCCGACCATCGATTCTGAACCATGAACTAATAACTTTTCTGATTCAATCATCAATCCAATTCTCAAAACATTGATCATATGAATTAATAGTACAAAAATTCATGGTCCCACTATTGATTTTTTTAAAAATAAAATAAAATTAACCATGAAATATGGGCCCCATGTTGTTCTTAAATCTTAATTATCAAATAAAATGATGAAATATTTTAAAATTTATAATTATTTATATATTTTTTTAACTTATTATAATAATTTTTAATTTTTAACCGTGATTCAACAAGCAATCATTGAATCATGAATCAATAACTATTTTGATTCAATAACCAATCCAATTTTGAAAGCATTGGTAAATATAGGCATACAACTATTGGAAATGACTCCCGACTTTCCAAGGAAGGCCTAAACTTCCCTTTTTTCTTGCTGAATTCTAAATTTAATAGCATTGCAAACGCTGCAGATTAAAAACACAGGTCTAGTTTTTTTATAGTTTCTAAATTTTCATCCTTTTATCGTGTCTTTGGTACTTAGAGCAGAGACTGAAAGTGGAGGCCCATACTGTTAAGTTGGTAATCAAGGATGAAAGAATAGCTCAAGGTTCTATTACTGTCTGGAATTTCAAACTACATAAAATTGGGACGACAAAGAAATTAAAGAATTTAACATCCTAACATCCTACTTACACGAAGAACAAAACCTTTTTTTTTTTCGTCTTACAATTAAATGTTGAACTGGAAAGTTTAGAACTTGTGCTCATGAGTTCTTATCGCTTTTGGAAGTTAAATGCCTTAATGGCATAGGCAAAGATGAATAAGAAAAGCACCACAAACCCAACAACCACAGCTGCAACCACTCCCAGGAAATCATGTTTGAATCCAAAATAATCATCCAAGAATTGTTTCACCGTTTGATTATTCTCAAGTAGTGTGCTCTGTATATCTCCAAACTGTGATGCAACCAATCCATACAAAGTCCATGCAACTGGACATATCCAACAGTACCATCTCCACCACACCGGAATTCTCTGTATTCATCAAGAAATGCAACAATACGAGTCATTTCTATATCCATGTGGTAAGGAAAGTTGCAATTTAAAGAATCACAGGTTGAGGCCACTTACGTTTCGTGGGACTATGAAACCTGAAAAGAGGTTCCATAATGTATAAAATGTTGCGGCAATGATGGAAGCAATATGTTGATTTGGCGTGGCAGCCACAGCCATCATGCCATAGAAGGTGAAGTACAACAAAGTGCAGAACATGAAGAACAGATACCAGAAGAATTTAGTGGCTGTCCATTCAAATCCAATCATTCCATAAACTATAACACCATACACCACAGCTTGTGCAAAGACATATGGAATCTCAACAAGAGCCTGCAACAAGAGAAGAAATTTGATTATTAAAAGGCAAAACGTATTACATATATGCAAAGTCCGTAGCATCAGAAAACTAATTACCTGTCCAAAGGCATATGGCAGGGCTGAATACATTCCAGCAGCTCTTTCTCTGTAAAAGACTGTTCGTTCAACTACAATGACTGGCTGGACCGATTGGGCGTTCTGAACCCCAAGAAAGAGAACAGCAGCATACATAGAACCCATTGCATTTAACAGATCTTGTTGCCTTGTCCTGCCATTTACCTCATCAAGTAAAAATTAAAGTTGATATAGAGAAACATACTGAGTTCTCAAATTTTTGAACCGACATCAAATTACCTTCTGGTGCCCAGATCCCAGAAAATTAACCCAAACATCAAGGCTATGAAAGTTGTGAAGAGAAATCTCACTGCCGTGTATGGTGGGTTCCGCCAGTATGACCAACGTTGTTTCCATAAGCATGCCAAAAATTGGGTGAAGAAGGGTTGGGAGTATTGAGTAGCAAAATAGAGGTCTTTTGTACCAGGGGCAGGTTGGCTCAGTTCTTTAATTAAATCTTTGTTTCTCCTGAAACATATGCCACTTTTTAGAACAGGTTTCAACAACAAATTTAAGCTTTTCACGAGAAACATTAGGATGGATGTATATGACTTTTCAATCTTATAATGCAATTAGATAACCTATGCTTGAATCACCTGTATAGGTCTGAATTCTTGTATATTTCAGTGAAATCGACCCCCAAAGTTCCTTCTTGTGCTCCGGTGGTAACTTCCAGCATCCAGGTTGCAGGGTTATAACCATCTTTGATTTTACTGACTCCTTCAATTCCCTTTATGAAAGCAAGTGATATGTATTAGTAAGTGCTTAATATGAATTAACTCAAACTGAAGTATTCACTTCTTATAGCTTCTACATTATCATGGCAGCTTACCTCAAAATAATTTATCAGATGGGAAGAATGTCTACCCAGTGGTCCCACATATATCTCTTGCCCTCCACGCTTCATCAGGAGCAACTGCAAATCCATTTTAAATATTTCAGTGCCTATATGCAAAGAGCACAGAAGAGAAACTATAATTCTATCCCTTAATATTTCCTACCTCATCAAAGGCCTCAAATATGTCAATACTTGGCTGATGGATGGTGCACACAACTGTTCTTCCTGTGTCCACAGTGTTTCTGACTGTTCTCATAACAATTGCAGCAGCTCTTGCATCTAGCCCTGAAGTTGGCTCATCCATGAATATTATTGAGGGATTTGCCACAAGCTCAACTGCAATAGTCAGCCTCTTGCGCTGCTCAGTTGAGAGGCCATTTACACCTGGCAACCCAACCAGTGCATCCCTCAATGGGGTCAGTTCCACAAGCTCCATGACTTCCTCAATGAACATCTGTAACCATTAGCAATGATTATAAATTGTTCAAAAAACGTTGCAAACCATAGTAGAGATGGTAAAAAATTTGAGACTGCTTGTGACTCTTCTGTTATCAGGCTGTGAAGAGGTTTCCCTAGTCTTACTAAATGGATCGGTTAATAGGTGCAAATGCTCAATAACGCTCATTAGCTTGCATGAACTTCACCAGATTGGATTAAAAGTCAATGAAATTTGAACCAGCACTTTTTCCCAGGTGAAGGTCAATCCAAACTTGAACTGACCTTACCTCAACCAAATATGAAAAGTCAATTTTAGGGCTTTGCTTGTTTAGAGCACTAAATTGAACAAGAAAAATATAGAAACAATTAAGAAGACTCCTACCTTTCTGGTTTCAGAATTCACATCAGAAGGCAACCGCAGCCAAGCTGAGTAGAGCAAGGACTCATGGACAGTAACATGAGGAGAGTGGATGTCATTCTGCTCACAGTATCCAGAAATTCGAGCAAAAGTCTCTTGCTTCTTTGGGTAGCCAGAAATAGAAATGTTACCCTCAATATATCCACCAGTTTTCCGACCAGCCAGTACATCCATGAGAGTGGTTTTACCAGCACCACTAACACCCATCAGAGCTGTAAGAACACCAGGCCTGAAAGCACCACTCACCCCCTTCAGAAGCTCCAGTCTGTCTTCAAGGGCACCCTGACTTTTCATTTCCTGCAAGTTCATTTCAAACAACTCAGTTCTCATTTCTGGTTTATAGTACATTATGAAAAAACTTCAGTGCTGCTAAAACATATGTCATCATTTGAATAAATATGATGTTACCTCTGGCATGTCAACTGAGTATCTAATATCATCAAAAGTGATAGAATGTGGTTGGAATGGAAGAACCATTCCTTTCTTCTTATTATGGTTACCCTCAGCAATGGCTTCTACCATATGCTCTCCCCTCTCTGCATGTCAAGTTTAAATTCAGTGAGCCATATAAAACATGTAGTTAAATGACAAGAATTGAGTCATACAAAGGCATGCATGCATGCACCATGTATGAGTTTCATCACCTGTGGTTGCAGTTTTGGCATTGTCAGACTCTTCTGTTATAACAGCTTGAGGCTTCTCAAATGCTGCGCAATTTGCACAATGTTAGTACACTAATCTCATATTTTTAGGAGTTTCAATGCAGAGAAGGTACAGATACCCACGATTTAAGTAATTGAGGCAGAGAGTGTAAAAGAAGTTGAAAACAAATATGAATCCAAGCAGTGCCCCAGCTCCTATCCAGTACCAGTGTGCGTCTGTGAAGAACCCACGAGACTTCAATACTGTGATTCCAAGGGATTCTGTTGAATTGGTAACATTCTGAAAAATGGAAATAAGTACAATCATCAGTTACTGACACACACAAATATTCACATGGAACATTCAAGAACTTACTTTGCTCCAACTCTTCCCAAGGAATTCATTTACCACTATTGCATTCTGTGCATACATCAGAGGGGACGACCAGTAACCCCAAATCCACCATTTCTTGACATTATCTGCAGCATTGACCAAATAAAAAAGGAAACAAAAATTCATTATTAGGGGTTATGCACAAGAAGGTTCCATGCTTCCTAAAAGGATATTTCCTCATCATACCATGTGACAGGATAAAACCACCCAATGCCATGAGCATAAGTACAGCAAATGCCCCAAATGTGCTTGCAACAATCATGTTTCTACCGGCTGCTGCTATAAATCGAAATAATCCAGATGCCATCTGATTAACAAGCAAGAGGAGAAGATACTGTCTAAACAACCTGCAATAAGGAGATTTGTTTATTCAGCATTAATCATTTTGGAACAGAGAAAACATGTAAAAGAAATCTGGATAAGTTTCTGCAACTTCATAACTTTTTAACTTTTACCTTTCCACATTTGGATCAAATCCAATGACATAGTAAGTGATGAACACCCAAACAGCAACTTCAACAAATGTGATGGGGATCTTGAGCACCCATGTGGGAAGAGCATATGCCCATGCAGGATAGAAGAGAAAGTCTCTTTGCTTGTAAAAGACAGGAAGTTTTGCAATTGTCATGGCAAGTTCTGCCATTCCATTAAACATGATCATGACAACAGTGAAGAACAAGGCACCCGTGTAAATGCTTCCATCTTCTGTTGAATTTTTGTTCATCTCAGTTCTTAGGAAGAGTGTCATTGCAATCACTGCCACTACTGCAAGCTAAAAATAGAAATAAAAATAATAAATTACGATCAGATATACAAAATTAAAAGCCATAGTTATAATTAGCAATAATAATAATAATACTCACTTGGGTGAGTTTGAAAATATAAACAAATGAGTTCCTCTTCATCAGTAAGTACTCTCTTGACATGTTGGCATCCAACAGTTCCTTCTTTCTAACACCATACTTTTTGGTTGTCAAAGCAGCTGGGTGGCTTTTGGCCCTGTCAAATGGTGATGCAAGCTCATCTGCTACTTTCCGTCCAATGTGAAAGGACTGGAATGCCTCAGCAAATTCCTTGACTGTGACAAAGCTGTAAGGCACATCTTTACGTGCCCAATACTGGGCCTGATCTTTTCTAGATGTTACCTGCAATGAATTTTAAAGTTCATGTTCTAGCTCTATTTTTTTCTCAAAAAAAGAAAAAAAAGAAAAGAAAAAGACAGAAGATAACAAAGCTAGATTTGCACGCACTTCTTGCAGGAAGTCTGCCTCACCCTTCCTTTCAGGACATTTGAAGCCTATGGATTCAAAAAATTCAAGCACATCTTCACGAGGACCTTGATAAACAATCTGACTATCAGAAAGGAGAATGATGTCATCAAAAAGATTGTAAGTCTCAGGTGCTGGCTGGAGGAGAGAGATGACAGCAGTCCCATTGAGAATGTGGATGGTTTGCTTGAGAGAATTGATGATTTGAAAAGTTGTTGAGCTGTCCAAGCCAGTAGAGATCTCATCCATAAACAGTGCCTTTGATGGTCCGACCAGCATCTCACCTATCATTCATACATTTCACATAATTGAATTAAATTAAATTAATGAACAAAAAATCTAATTTGATTTGTTTTTTCATTTAGTTAGAAACCAAATTATCCCACCTGTTGTGACACGCTTCCTTTGTCCTCCAGAGATACCCCTTATCATCTCATCTCCTACCATGGTATCTGCACAGATGTCTAGTCCCAAAATCTGTAGATTTAAATGTAAAAAAAAAAACAAACAAATTATGAATTAGAATTGGGTTTTCTCAGAAATCTATATGCCATCATTGAAAGTTTTATGGTTCTAATACCTTCAATGTATAATCAGTGACTACATTTTCCTTCTGACCTTCTGTTGCTGCTGCCTGAAATATTGGAATCCAATGATGAAAATGTCAACCACCATGCAAGCAACTTCTGTACATTAAGAAATTTCATAGATAAAAGATTCTAACATAGCATAAAATTCACAAATTAGATTGACTCAAGCCATTCATTTGAGTACAAAAAGAAAGAAACAAACTCCAGAACAAACAGAACTCCGACATTAATACAAAGCCATTTTGCCCATCTATGTCAGAATTCAAAATTTAATTTCTGGAAAGAGCAGTATCCATGTTCACTAAAAGCAAATAGCTCAATTTCTGCAGAGCTGATTAAAATTTCACTAAAAGTAGATTCTGTCTCACCTTCATGAAGACATCAAGATCAGGATCAGGCTTAATATTTGCTGCTTTCTCTCTTCTTGACAGCTCTGCTAACATGTCTGCACATGGCAAAAATAAGAGTCAATCTTCTAGGCTACGGAAATGTCATAAAATTGCATTCACAACCTGCAAAAAGCGGAGAAAATAAAAGCAAGGGCAATGGTTTAGACTAACCATATCGATCTCCAACACCCTGGCATCTTGCAGAGAATGCCAAGGTTTCCCTTACAGTCATTTCTCCTATATGGGTATCATGTTGGCTGATATAGGCTGCAGTTCTCTGGGGTACAAACTCATTCATGCCATGGCCGTTGTATGTCACCCTTCCCATAACCTAAAGAAGGAATTTCAGTTTTGAAATTGGATATGAGATTAAAGAAATAAAAAATCAAACATTCCATAAAGAATGGAGGAGTAATAATCATTTTCTTTCAACCTTTAGATTGGGATCAAGCTTGCCAGCCAATGCCAATAAGAGGGTGGTCTTTCCAGAACTTGGAGGACCTAAAAGCAAAGTCAATCTGCAGAAGAAAAATATGCACAAAAATCTTGAGTATGGATCTTCGGGACATTCTAACTTTGAAGAACGAAAAAATCATTTGAGTTATCAATCCTTTTTTTACTAGAAACAAATTCATTCTCACCTGCGTGGTTTGATGATCCCACTAACATCATTGAGAATAGTGAATTTCCTCTTTTTACTTGGAAGAATACGCACAGCGTTCAGGATACCCTTTGGAAAAGAAGGGAAAATTAGATCTAAAAACAAACTTACTTAAAAGAATACTGAGTACATAGATAATGATCAGCATTTGCATGTAGTTACCTCAAGTTTATTAAAAATGAAATTATGAAATGAAGGCAAAGCTCTGCTTCCTACAAAAGCTTCTGCATCGATGGTAAGATGCTCAAATCTAACTTCAATTTCGGGAACATCAATTCCAACTCTGAAAAAATGGAAGAGTCGTGAAAACCCATTATCAAAAATTCAAAGGAAGATGTTGTTTGGCTGTGGAGAAAATGTGGGAAACACTCATGAGGCATATTTCAGGTCAAGTTTTTTTTTTTTTTTCCTCTTTATGTCCTTCTGTTTTCAATGTTCAAAAACAAATGGCAAGGAATGCAAGAAAGGAGGAGAAATCTCACCTATCGATACGATTCTTGAGCTTCAACAAGAACTTCTCATTGTCCTCTTCGGCAACTTTTACCAACCGCTCCACTAAATTCTTCTTTTCCTGAAACCCAAGGTTATGGATATCAATTTCACTGGCCTCACCCTCGGATCCCATCAGCAAACCTCTCCTCAACCGATTGTAGGTGGGAAGTTTCTCGAGTGCGGCCCATTTCAAAGCTTCCTCATCATCCTCATCCCTCGAAGATCGGGAGAAAACATCCGCACCGGAGCTCCTCCATATCGAAGAACCGTTCCTCCTTAAACTACCACTGGCTCTATAAGTGTCAGCAGTGGCCATTGCAACCTGAAACGAAGAACCCTCCTGCAAGACCAATCAAAACCCACAAAAACCCAGAAATTTTTCCTCAAAAGTCTGAGAAAGAAGCTCAGAGTTTTGAACCCTGGAGCCCAAAGAAGCTAAAAATCAGATACGAGTCCCCTTCCCCCCTTTTCTCTGCATAAAAGTCTCTACCCTTTGAATTGGTAAGACTTGATGCCTTCAGAATGGAGGGTTTATATAGGTGATGGGTTGAACAGGCCCTCAAGTTTTCGAACTTCTTGGTTTCCTATGACTTTTCCTTAAAAAAAATTAGCGTGGAAATTGAATATATAAGCTGCTGGGTAACGATTCCAACGACTTTGACCCGTCAAATTCTTAAATCAAACACTTCTAGAGTTTCCCAACGGGAGCGCGATTTGTTTAAAGCTTCCAACCCGCCAAATGAACTAACTTTTTAAAACACTCATCTTCTTATCTCTTTCAGGAAAATAAATAAATAAATAAAATTGTGGTCATATCAACAATAAAAAATAAATTTAAAATTTTTTAAATTTAAAATATAATTAAAATTAAAAATATAAAAAATAAAATATTGACCCTGATTACATTTTCAGCGCTTTTTCATTATCTATCTTTTGTTTATTTGTTTATTATCATTATTATATACTAAAATTCCCGCAAAACAAAATTGAATATAAATAAACATAAATAATAATAATAATTGTTATTATTATTGTATACAATAGTAATAATAACAATAATGATAAATGAAAAAAAAATAAACAAAAGATAGGTATTGAGAAAGAGTTGAAAATGCGTTAAGAGCTAACATATCATTTTTATAATTTTAGGATTAAAGTTTTTTTTTAACTTTTTATTGCATTTATTTTTTAAAACTTTCATTTTATTGTTTAGGCCAACCAACAAAATTTTTTTCAATTTTTTATTTTTAATTTTTAAAAAAAGAGATAAGAAGATGAGATGTTAAAATCAAGAATGTTTGATTTATATAATGCAAAATATAAAATTATTATGGGAGGATTTTTCCACAATGACTTGCATTCAATATTATATAATTAATAAATTAATAAATATATTTACTAGTAAGATGATTTTAACAAATTTATAAATATATTTATTAGCAAGATAATTTTATTTATTATTATCAAATTTTTAGGAGAGATCATTAAGAGGATCTAGTTTTGCATGATTTTAATATTTGATCCCTAGTTTTATTACTAAATATGAGATTATGGTTCTAGGTAAAAAAAAATTGCTAATGTTAGAAATTTGAATATATATATATATATATATATATATATAGGTTATGTTTGGTTCCTAGAAAATACTAAAGAAAGAAAAAAAATGGAAAGAAAAATAATTTTTTCATGTTTGGTTGTCCTATGAAAAATATAAAAAAAAATCAAATATAATTAAAACTAATTAAAAAATTATGTATTTTTAAATTATTTAATCTTTATATTAATAATTTAAAATAAATAAAATGAGTTTGAAGTAACAAAAAAATAATTTATCAACTTTTAATATATTTTTTATTTTTCTTCACTTTTTATTTCCTTCTACTTTTCCTTTGTATTTTCTTTTCCTTACATTTTCCCTCAAATTTTCTAGGAACCAAACATAACCATAGTATTTCAACTCGGGGACCCCAACAACCATAAACAAACCCTAATTAGTCAACTAACCGATTTGATCAATTTATTAGTCACTATGCATTTAATGCATTGATAGATGATCACTTAGACTTAGATCCTTAATCAGTTGAGCAATGAATTTGACGGATACTCAACTAGTCAAAGCTTAAACTACTAGAAAAGAGAAAAATAACAAATGTCTCTTAATTTATCAAGTCTAACCTATTTAGTCGGTTCCTCAACTCCTCAATCGTAAATGGCATGGTTTAAGGTCTGAAACCTCCAATAACTTACATAAACCTTCTTAAAACTTTTCAGGATAAATTTAAAAGTAATTTAGCTCAAGGTTTTAATTGAAAATAAGAAATCGCCCAATTCTTTGAGACATATGCATATATATATATAAATTATCTTAATTTTACACAACATTTTAGGTTGATTTAAGTCTTCAAGGATCCTAAGTCTTCCATGATTGCTTGAGCTTTCTTTAGATTTTCAATAGTAAACTTAAAAAACTTAATTTGATTTAAACTATTAGTAATTTTAACTTTATTTTGTAATTATAAAAAACCTATTAGGAGAATCGTTGGGCTAATAGTCTTGATGTTTGATCTTTAAGATTATTCAATTCTAAAAAGAAATGGGAGGGTCAAGGATTTTTGTTGGTTGAAGGAGAGTGAGAGGGGCTAGCCATGTCAAATAGCACACTTTTGATGCCTTTTAATAAGAGTTATTTGGTTAAATGGGTCAAAATAACCCCACTATTTATAAATATAACCCATCTATCAAAAAGTTAAATAAAAAAAAAAACTGTTGATTAAGACAAAAATGCCCTTCCTTTTATTTCCCTCCAACACTTACAACTTCTCATTTTCTACTTCATTTAACTTTCTATAGAACGACTTCTCATCTTTTCCTTCAGAAACCGTAAAAAATTTCTCATCATTTTCTTCTACTTCATTCTCTTCTTTTGGTGTACAAAAAGGAAAACTTATCTTCTATTCTGCTTCATTTACATAACAACTCCTCATCTTTTATTTTCTTCTTCTATTTCATTCTCTCCATTTGGTGCATAGAACAGAAAGCTCATATTTTCTTTAGAAGCCCTAGAAAATTTCTCGTCTATCATATCATCTTTTGTTTCATTCTCAATCCTTAGAAAAATTATCTCATCTCATTTTATCATTTCATCTATCCTCTTATCCTCTCATTTTTTTGTCCAGTTATCTCATATTGTATCTTCAAGCACAATAAAAAAAAAATAGGTTCATTGAAGAGTGATAAAAGAAAAAGGTTAAAAATGGTGATAAAAAAATCAAAAATCCCAATTGCGAAGAGAAAAAGCAAAAAATTGTGACTATGAACTTAACTGTGGTTAAGTTCTTTATTAATGCAACTCAACTATTGTTAAGTTCAAGTGAAAATTCCAACTGTGAACTTAACTGTGATTGAGTTATTCGTTAATACAACTCAACCACTATTAAGCTCAAGTGAAAATTCTAACTATGAACTTAACTGTGGTTAAGTTATTTGTTAATGCAACTCAACCACTATTAAATTTAAATGAAAATTCTGACTATGAACTTAACTCTGGTTAAGTTATTTGTTAATGCAACTTAATAATAGTTAAGTTTATATTAATGCAATGACTGTCAACTTAACCATAATTAAACTTAACTAATTAATTTATATGATAAAACTAAAACATTAATTTAAAATTTCAATCTATGATTCAAAAAAATTGCTTTAAGCATATACAAAAAAATAGGCTCACAAATCCCTTCATGACCCTATACAAAAAATTAAATAAATAAAAATGTAGATACATAGTTAAATCATCCTCAAAAAAAAAATTCTATGGTAGCAATATTAAAGTGACTTATGAACTGGTTGTAAGGAAAATTCTTGGATGTTGATATTCCTCTCAACAATATTGACACAACTATATTCATCTCTAGGATGTAATGAGATTGGTCGTTTGCATGTTTTTTTATCATGCCCATAATCACCAAATCTACCACAACATCGTGTGTGTTTAACCTCTCCACTTGAACAAATTCTCTCCTTTCTTGGTCTTCCTACTAGTCGTTGACTTTTTAGTGGTAGCACAACTCTACAATGAATGTCTTCCGGAATACAATACATAACTCAATTGGATCTAGTTGAAGAATGCGATACACAACTCTCATTAATTCATGATATGATATATTCTTCTTCACCGTAAAGTCTTTACCTTCACTTCCTTTAAAGTGGTATATGTTCTCATCTTATACCTAATTCCCTTTATACAAAAGCATTATTCCTACATCATCAATGACTGTAGAAATAAATATTTCAAATTATCATATTAAGAATGAAATAGTACAATATATGATATACTTTTATTGAGTTTCAACTATAGACTATGTAATGAATCTTGAAACATATATTTATATTTTTATTAAATAACCCACTACATAATAATATGTCAACAATTCAATCTCAGTTTTCAGTAAAGTTATATAAAAATAAATTTTTGCTTTGAATAGCAACACATAAACTCAACTTATGTTAAGTTAAACCTAACAAATAGTAAAATTTGTTGTTCAATGCATCAATGCAACACTTCCCATAAATCAAATATCCAAAGGAACAATATATAACTACAATGGGTATTAATCATGAGCAATACTAAAACCATAATAAATTTTCATGCATGTGATTTATTGCTTACCATCATTTGACCTTGTCATATGGATAAATCTTTTCAACTTCTTTTGAATGAACTTTTCACTTTTTCATAATTAATAATGGAGTCTCTATTTTTTACCTACAATGGTGAAGTGATATTTTGAATTTTTAGAAAATAGAAAGAAATAAAATGATAATCTAAAAAAGAAATTGTTGGGTGCTTACATTTTTTTTTTTTCATTTTATCGTGATCAAGAATGAAGAATAAATGAAACAATGGTAAGGACTTAGGCTTGTTCTCTACAGGAAAACAAAAAGAAGCAACCAATGATTGAATAAAAAAATAAAAACCTAATCTACTATAAAAATAAAATGAATTGAAAGTTATATTGGAGGGAAAATGAGGGGTATTTTTGTCTCAATCAAGTCAACTTTTTTGCCTTTTTAGGGGTGGGTTATATTTGTAAATATGAGTGTTATTTTGACTCATATAACCAAATAACCCTTTTAATAAGGGTGACCATGGTTTGATAACCCTTACTCCTTTCCTTTTGATTTATTTTCATTTCATGGCCACTTATTAAGATGAGTGTTCTTCAATAGATTACCGTATGTTCTTCAAAATACATCATTTCAGCCTGTCTAAGCTTTGAAGATTTTGTAACTCCAACTTTGAATCTCTTAGAAGCATTAAAGATTCTTATGCATCCCCAAATGAAGATAGTAGCGGCAAGGAAAGTTTCCTAGTCTAAAATGAAATCTAAAGAAGGGACTTTTCCCTTCATCTTTGAGGTTTGGACATGACAAAGGCAACATTTTGCACCAACTTCCTCCTAAAAGAGGTCTGTCCCAGCAAGTTCCTTTTCTTAAGGTCCTATTGCCTTTTCCTTCAGAATGTGTTCAACTACCACCTCCAATGAGGGTTTTTCCTTGTCCTCCCCATGTCAAGATAGATGGAGGGCTTCACTAGATGCCCCCCCCTCCCCTTCCCCCCAAATTAGGAAGGTTGTTGCAAGGTTCTCTTAAACGCATCCTTAAAAAAGTTATGCACAATTCTTCTACCAAAGCCAAGAGTCTGTTTGCTTGTGAGTTCACAACTAAAATAGTAATTACATTCTTTTCAAGTCATTCAGTTTCCTTACTTTGGATGGTTGTATGCTTAATGCTTTCATCGTTCATTTGTAGGCTTGCATGATTGTATTTGGGGTCGCAAACCAAGCTGGTCTATTTCAAGAGATGCCATTCTACCATAAGAATGAGATTAAGCACCTTCGTCTTTTGATGAATAAGGTGTCCCTTGCACGAGTTCAAGGGTGAAGTCCATATTCTTGTGTATGAGAGAATTGTCCAAGATATTTCAACTTTTGGGTGGAGAAAATAGTAAAAGAAAGAGGTGGTAGCTGTCTAAACTAACCTTAATTTCTGCCTTCCAAGCAGAGAATGAATCCCTCCATTGCAAGGTTTCTCAACTTGATAAAGAACAAAAAAGTTTGGAAGTAGGACAGATTTGGATTGAGATTAGACATAAAGATTCAAAACAAGAAAAGTTTGAACAAGAATCCAGGATTAGAAAGGCCCTAATAGGAGGCCAAAGAAAATGAAAAGATAAAATGTATATATAGAAGTTGACTACAATTTTTAGAATGACTTAGAAAAGGCTTTCAATAATAGCATAGCAAGGTAACATCCTAAAAGGCTACATCCTTTCAAACCAGATGAAAATCGACTACATCTTTTCAAACCAAATGAAGATCGAGTCTATTTAAGAGTGATTATGATTAAAATGTCATTATTCATAGCATTTTTATTACTAGCTTCCATTAGAAACACTTTTAAATCTTGGACATGAGGCTACTAATATTCTAATCGGTAATCAAGGATGAAAGAATTTCATAAACTTTTATTATTGTCTCGAATTTCAAATACAAGAAAATAAAGATTGTTTTATTTAATATAATAAGGTGGGGGTTTTTTTCTTTTTTCTTTTTTTACTTAATTTTAAATAGAACATAAAACTAAATAGTGCTTAGTAGTATTAAGTTTTAGATTGTTTATTTTTATAATATTTTATTTCTATTAAGTGTTAAAAAATATAGAAAAAAATCAGCATATTACTTTTTCCATTTAAAAAAAAAACTAAATATTTTAGTTTTTTTATTCAACAAAAAAATTATAATAAGTCATGAAAATGTAAAATATATATATAACCTAAAGTCTGAAAACAAATTGCTTTTAGCAAAAAGTTAAAAAAGTAAACACCCTCAAAATGTTTTTATGAACTTGCCCATTCTAAAGATATGAGTTCCAAAACATAAAATACATAGAAGAGTCGTTTCTTTTTAGGGAAAATCATCTAACCATACACCAACTACAAAAAAATATGAGATTTTGGAACTTTACTTTTTTCTTTTTAATTTTAGTGTAAAATGGGAAAAAATATTGTTTATTCATGCATTCCAATAGTGTTTTCAAATTTGTTCCACAATTACTCTCAAAAGTAAAGGACAAAGTACATACCAATTTAATACCACTTGTTAACAAGTACATGAGTCATTTATTTTTATTATTTTTCTCACATCAAGATATCTCCCTTACTACTTGTCACGTTTTCACTTTTTTCTTTTTTTTTCTTTTTTCTTTTTTTTTCCTCTCTTGCCACCATAATCCATTGTCACCTATTATAGTTTTTATTATTATTTTTCTTTTTTTCCTTTATATTCTTTTTAATATGCTCGCGCATTTTCTCATAAAACTTCTTTAATTTTAATTTATTTTTACTCTCTAATTTGTCTATATTTATTGATTTTAATTATTTTTTTGACATATTAAACTTAAAATGATAACATATAATAAATAATTAATATAACAAATTAAATAAAAACAAAATCTATAATGGACAAAAATGAAAATATCATCCCACAAATAATAATGATTTTAAATATTAATTATAATAATACATTTTATAAATTAAGGTTTAAATTTAAAATTTACATTTTATTATTTAGAAGTTTATGATATAAGATTTTTTATATTAATACTAAACAAAAGATTTATTTATTTTGTAAATTCTATCACATGTAAAAGTAAAAATATCATTGTAATGTGTTGGGCTTTGTGGAGCCTAGTTTTGTTTGATCCGATTTGACGACCCAACCCGAATAATATTGCATGGCTTTTTTAATGGGAGATTTATTGAGGCCTGTTGGGCCCGTTTAGCCCATTGTGGAACCACCTTTTGTAATTAGGGTTTTTTAGTATGGTAGGGTTGCCGTGCTATATATATAGAGAGAATATTGTAGCCGCCAGGTTGTACTCTGTATTCTTTCCTGATAATAGTGATATCCCTGCAACTTCGTGGACGTAGGCAAATTGCCGAACCACGTAAATACTGTTTGTGTGTGATTGTTTTTCTTTGGCGTGTGTTTTCTCTAATTTTTTGTTTCTCACAGGTTGGGAATTTTGTTTAATTCCCTACAATTGGTATCAGAGCCTAGGGTTAGGTTTGAGTGGGAGCAATGGCAGAGGAAGCAGGAAAGGAGTCTGGAATAGAAAAGTTTGATGGCACAGACTTTGCGTATTGGAGGATGCAGATTGAAGATTATCTCTATGGGAGGAAATTGCATCTGCCTCTTTTGGGGACAAAACCTGAGAGTATGAAGGCTGAGGAATGGGCGCTTCTTGACAGACAGGTTCTAGGAGTTATTAGGTTAACTCTGTCTAGGTCTGTTGCACACAATGTTGTAAAGGAGAAGACCACAGCAGATCTGATGAAGGCTTTGTCCGGTATGTATGAAAAGCCATCCGCAAACAATAAGGTGCATCTGATGAAGAAATTGTTCAATTTGAAGATGGCAGAGAATGCATCAGTAGCACAACATCTGAATGAATTTAATACAATCACAAATCAATTGTTGTCTGTAGAAATTGATTTTGATGATGAGATTCGTGCTCTGATCGTCTTGGCTTCTTTGCCAAACAGTTGGGAGGCAATGAGGATGGCAGTAAGCAATTCTACGGGAAAGGAAAAGCTCAAGTACAATGATATACGAGATTTAATTCTGACTGAGGAGATTCGTCGAAGAGATGCAGGTGAAACCTCAGGATCTGGTTCTGCCCTAAACCTTGAGACAAGAGGTAGAGGTAATAACAGAAATTCAAATCAAGGTAGATCAAATTCCAGAAATTCTAATCGGAACAGAAGCAAATCTAGATCAGGCCAATAAGTACAATGTTGGAATTATGGGAAAACAGGTCACTTTAAAAGGCAATGCAAAAGCCCTAAGAAGAAGAATGAAGATGATTCTGCTAATGCTGTAACAGAAGAGGTACATGATGCATTAATTCTTGCAGTAGACAGTTCACTTGATGATTGGGTTTTGGATTCAAGAGCTTCGTTTCATACCACTCCACACCAAGAAATCATACAGAATTATGTTGCAGGTGATTTTGGTAAGGTGTATTTGGCTGATGGTTCAGCCTTGGATGTTGTGGGTCTGGGAGATGTCC
Organism: Vitis vinifera; assembly: GCF_030704535.1. Classification (NCBI taxonomy): domain Eukaryota; kingdom Viridiplantae; phylum Streptophyta; class Magnoliopsida; order Vitales; family Vitaceae; genus Vitis; species Vitis vinifera. Next base: position 5,105,414 of record NC_081813.1, read on the forward strand.
GGATATCGTTGCCCAATGGGTCTGTTTGGTTACTGGAGAAGGTTCGACATATTCCTGACCTGAGGAGGAATCTGATTTCTGTTGGACAACTTGATGATGAAGGACATGCAATACTATTTGTTGGTGGTACTTGGAAGGTTACAAATGGAGCTAGGGTATTGGCTCGTGGAAAGAAGACTGGCACTCTGTATATGACCTCATGTCCAAGAGACACAATTGCAGTTGCTGATGCAAGTACTGATACAAGCCTATGACATCGCAGACTTGGTCACATGAGTGAGAAAGGGATGAAGATGTTGCTGTCAAAAGGAAAACTACCAGAATTGAAGTCCATTGATTTTGACATGTGTGAAAGTTGCATCTTAGGAAAGCAAAAAAAGGTGAGCTTCTTGAAAACTGGCAGGACACCGAAGGCTGAAAAATTGGAACTAGTACACACTGATTTGTGGGAGCCTTCTCCGGTTGCATCCCTAGGAGGTTCAAGGTACTACATCACCTTTATTGATGACTCAAGTAGAAAGGTATGGGTTTATTTTCTGAAAAATAAATCTAATGTATTTGTAACTTTTAAGAAGTGGAAGGTCATGGTTGAGACAGAAACAGGTTTGAAAGTAAAATGTTTGAGGTCAGATAATGGAGGAGAGTACATAGATGGAGGATTCAGTGAGTATTGTGCTGCACAGGGAATTAGGATGGAGAAGACCATTCCTGGGACACCATAGCAGAATGGTGTGGCTGAGCGCATGAATAGAACTCTCAATGAGCGTGCTAGAAGTATGAGGTTGCATGCTAGACTACCAAAAACTTTTTGGGCTGATGCTGTTAGCACTGCAGCTTACCTGATAAACCGAGGACCATCAGTTCCCATGGAGTTCAGACTTCCTGAGGAGGTTTGGAGCAGTAAAGAGGTGAAGTTTTCACATTTAAAAGTTTTTGGTTGTATTTCTTATGTTCATATTGATTCTGATGCTCGTAGTAAACTTGATGCAAAGTCAAAAATATGTTTTTTCATTGGCTATGGTGATGAGAAATTTGGCTATAGGTTTTGGGATGAACAAAACAGGAAAATCATCAGAAATAGAAATGTGATATTTAATGAACAGGTTATGTACAAAGACAGGTCATCTGTAGTGTCAGATGTTACAGAGATAGATCAAAAGAAATCTGAGTTTGTCAACTTAGATGAATTGACTGAAAGTACTGTCCAAAAAGGGGGTGAAGAAGATAAGGAGAATGTAAATTCACAGGTAGATCTGAGTACACCTGTAGTTGAAGTTCGCAGATCTTCTAGGAACATTAGACCTCCGCAGCGTTATTCACCTGTTTTAAATTATCTCCTGTTGACTGATGGTGGTGAGCCAGAGTGTTATGATGAAGCCTTGCAAGATGAGAATTCAAGCAAGTGGGAGTTAGCCATGAAGGATGAGATGGATTCCCTATTGGGGAATCAGACATGGGAACTAACTGAATTGCCAGTAGGAAAGAAGGCTTTGCACAACAAATGGGTATACAGAATAAAGAATGAGCATGATGGTAGCAAACGTTACAAGGCCAGATTAGTTGTTAAAGGGTTCCAGCAGAAGGAGGGCATTGACTACACAGAGATATTTTCTCCAGTTGTGAAGATGTCAACAATTAGACTTGTACTTGGAATGGTGGCTGCAGAAAACTTACATCTTGAGCAGTTAGATGTGAAGACAACATTCCTTCATGGTGACTTGGAGGAAGACCTTTACATGATTCAACCAGAAGGGTTCATTGTTCAGGGACAAGAGAATCTAGTCTGCAAACTGAGAAAGAGCTTGTATGGCCTTAAACAAGCTCCTAGACAGTGGTACAAGAAGTTTGACAATTTTATGCATAGAATTGGGTTCAAGAGATGTGAAGCTGATCACTGTTGCTATTTTAAGTCCTTTGACAATTCTTATATCATATTACTATTGTATGGCAAACCTGTAAGGCTCATTTTTTAGTGTCCAATACTGCTCCTGATCTTTCCTAGATGTTACTTGCAATGAATTCAGTTTTCAGAAAGACTAATTGTGCATCTTAATATGTAAAGCTTATCTTCTAGCTCGGTTATATCTAAAAGAAGAAAATACCAAAAGCTACAAAGCTAGATTTGCACTCACTTCTTGGAGGAAGTCTGTCACACCCTTTCTTTGAGGACATTTGAAGCCCATTGACTAAAAAAATTCAAGCACATTTTCACGAGGTCCTTGATAAACAATCTGACTATCAGAGAGGAGAATGATGTCATCAAAAAGATCATAAGTCTCAAGTGGTGGCTGGAGGAGAGAGATGACAGCAGTCCCATTGAGAATGTGGATGGTTTGCCTGAGAGAATTCACAATTTGATAAGTTGTTGAGCTGTCCAAGCCAGTAGAGATCTCGTCCATGAATAGCGCCTTTGATGGACCGACCAGCATCTCACCTATCATTCAAACATTTCTCATAATTCAATTAAATTAAATCAATGAACCATACATATAAATACATATGTAGTTTTTTTCTTCTTCTTTCGGTTAGAAACCAAATTATTCAACCTGTTGTGACACGCTTCCTTTGTCCTCCAGAGATACCTCTTATCATTTCATCTCCTACCATGATATCAGCACAGATATCTAATCCCAGAATCTGTGGATAGAAGCAGGTATAAAGACAAATAAACAAAGTATGAGCTAGTATTGGCTTTTCTTAGAAATCCGCATGTCATCATTGAAAGTCATATGGTTATAGTACCTTCATTATATGATCAGTGACCACACTTTTCTTCTGGCCTTCAGTTGTTGCTGCTTGAAATATTAGAAACCAGTAATGACAATATTAGAAACCAATTCTGTTCAGTACATTAAGAAATTCCATGGATAAAAGATTTTGCAGTAGAGCAAAATTCAGGAATAAGATCGACTCAAGCCATTCAAAAGAGTACAAAAAGAAGGGAACAAACTCCATAATAGACACAACATCAAGAATACAAAGCCAATTTGCCTATTTATGTCAAGATATCAAAATTTTCATTCTAGGGAATACAAACATCCATGTTCTCCACTAAGAGCAAATAGATCAAATTCCGAAGAACTAGTTAAAATTTTACTGAAAGTAGCTTCTGTCTCACCTTCATGAAGACATCGATATCAGGATCAGGCTTAATGTTTGCTGCTTTCTCTCTTCTTGCGAGCTCTGCTAACATTTCTGCAGATAGCCAAAATAAGAGTCAATCTCCTAGCCTATACAAATGAGATATAACTGCATTGGCAACCTTCAAAAACAGAGAAAATAAAAGGCAAAGGCAATGGCTTCGACTAACCAAATCAATCTCCAACACCCTGACATCTTGCAGAGAAGGCCAAGGTTTCTCGTATAGTCATTTCTCCAAGATGGGTATCATGTTAACTGATATACGCAGCAGTTCTCTGTTGTACAAACTCATTCATGCCATGACCATTGTGTCACCCTTCCAGTAACCTAAAGAAGAAATTCCAGTTTTCAAATTAGACATGAGATAAAACAGCTAAAATTTGAATAGTCATGATTATTTTTTTCATTCAACCTTCAGACTAGGATCAAGCTTTCCGGACAACGCCAATAAGAAAGTGGTCTTTCCAGAACTTGGAGGACCCAAAAGTAACGTCAATCTGCAGAAAAAAAAATGCACAACAATTGAATATAGATCTTTGAGTATATTCTAAATTCAAAGGAACTATTCGTCTGTTTTATTAAGTAATCCATTTTTACACTCGAAACAAATTCATACTCTCACCTGCCAGGTTTGATGATTCCGCTAACATCTCGAAGAATAGTGAATTTTCTCTTTCTAGTTGGAAGAATCCGAAGACCATGCAAGATATTCTTTAAAACAGAAGGAAAATTATAAACTATAAGTATACGTATCGAAAAGAGTATTTATTGCATAGCTAATGATCTGCATTTGCATTGTAGTTACCTCAACTTGATTAAAAATGAAATTAAAGAATGAAGGAAAAGCTCTGCTGCCTACATAAGCTTCTCCATCAATAGTAAGATGCTCATATCTAACTTCAATTTCGGGAAGTTCAATCCCAACTCTGAAAAAGTGGAAGAGACATGAAAACTCATCATTAAAAAGTTAAAGAAAGTTGTTTGGTTGGGGAGAAAATGTAGGAAACACCTATTGATTACTACTCAAAAAGTGCTATTTGATAGCCTATAATTAATCCTTTTTAACACTTTTGAGTAGTAGTTTAAGCCTTTTAACTCAATTGGCATGTTAAGGATCCTTTAAAGCAATTTTGATCACTTTGTGTAAGTTTTGGTGTTTTTGTTAGTATTTTGATCACCAAAGCAAGTCAAGACTGAGGAGAGCTATGAGGAATCTTGGGCAAAGCTTAGAATTCAATTGCCAAGAGTGAATCCGGATTGCAAGGAGAAAAAGCAAAGAGAATCTACCATGAAGCCTATTCTTGATGACAGTCGTAGCAGCCACTTTTGGAGCACTTTCTGAAGTCCAAATGATGCATGCTATATACCATTTCAAAGCTCAGGAAGTCAACAATCCAATGCTTCAAACGGTGCACGATTCGGAGTTGAAACGAAGAAGTTGCAGCCATTGCAAGTCAATCACTCTAAAGTGTTGCGGAATCAGCCTTTTGTTGCGAGAATTTCGCAGTACTTTTGTACAGAAAGGTGTTTCTCCTTCTGACAATTCAGGAACCATGCCGCGAGAAGGGAGCTGGGAACCTCAAGGTGGAAGCCAACTTCGCAGCCTAGTGAAGATAGCTCGGTGTTGCGAAATAATTTCGCAGCCCTCTTGGGTGTCTGCGAAATTTCGCAGACTTCATTTTTCACCTGCGAAATGGCTCCTGAAGCCTCCCGAAACTTGCTACCGACATTGGGAGATATTTTCCATTAGATTTTTGTTGTCTAAATCCCAAAATACTCCTTGTAAACCACCAATTACATGATTCCTTAGTTTTTAAGTTAGTAAAAAGACTAAATATCTTTGTAACAATTAGTTTTATATTGTTTTGATATATATACCTCTCGGGAGCCTGTTCTCGGAGAGGAGTTCCTTCTGTAACCGTTTGGGTAAGCAAGTAAAGGTCTTTTCTTTCTACTGTCTTACCTTCTCACTTTGTATTTTCATTTTATTTCTAAGTTATGAATTCTCTGAGGAGTTTTCCCCAGAGAATGAGTAACTAAACCTCCAATTCCTTGGAGCTAAGGTTGCCGGGGAAGGTTCCAAGTGCAAGAATGCAAAGCTCTGTGGTTTTAGCTAGTAATGAAGAGGAAGTGAAATCCTTTAGTGATTTCAATGTTTTTAGTTAACTTAAAACACCTTAGAGTCACCTGGGCCAACACTTGGTAAGGCAAGTGATTTCCAACCATGGAAATGCACTAGTTTACCCCTTGCGAGCCTCTGGGAGGTGACTTCAGGGTAGGATTTTCTAGAATAGCCAACACTTGGTAAGCTTTTGGACTCTTAGGAGACATCCATTAGTTACCTCTTGCGAGCTTTTGACGGGTAATCCAAGGTTAAAGATCACCTTGAATGGTAAGTGCTCGTGAGAGGCATGAACCATTGCAAGTTGCATCAGTGAGAGAATTAAAGTGAAATCTAATTGAAGGAGTCTCTGTACATCACCGGTTAGAGAATTGACTCTAAGTTGAATCTCTAATGCGAGGAAATGAACCATTTGACCAGAGCCGTGTCTTTTGCATGAGGAACCACCCCGGTGAACCTAAATCTCCAAGGAATGTTTTTCTTCCTAAATTATTCCAAACTTCTGTTAAGTTAGTTAGTTTAAGTCTCAACCTTTACCAATCAAAGTTTGTGTTTTATTTCTTAAGCTAACCGTGAAATGAAACAAGACCAATTCACTTGGAATTGGTATCCTTGATTGCTTGTTAGTCATTCCCAGTGAACGATCCTAGAGCCACTATACTATAGTAGCTTTTTATTTGCTACCCTAGTGTATGGTGTTATAGGTATAAATTTTGTTGATCACTTCCTCAATCAAGGAGCACCAGCTGAACACAAATCAGCTGAGACACCAATTGGGCATGAATCACCTATCAGGCAAACTCACCCATCCATACGATTCTTGAGCTTCAACAAGAACTTCTCATTGTCCTCTTCAGCAATTTTTATCAACCGCTCCACTAAATTCTTCTTGTCCTGAAGCCCAAGGCTATGTATATCAACTTCAATGGCCTCACCCTCTGATCCCAGCAGCAAGCCTTTCCTCAACCGATTGTAGGTGGGGAGTTTCTCGAGTGCGGCCCATTTCAAAGCTTCCTCATCATCTTCACCCCTCGTAGATTGGGAGAAAATCTCGACGTCAGGGGTCCTCCATCTCATAGAACCAGCTCTACGAGTTTCAGGAGTCGACATTGCAAACAGAAAGGAAGAACTCTCCTGCAAAACCAATAAGAACCCGCCAAAACCCGAACTGTTGAAATTATAATGCGAGGTAAAGTCAAACTAAAAGAATTTTAGGAATTTGATAAATATTAAAAATTATTATTTATTTAGATTTATATGTTAATTAAGACTTTTGGTATAATAGCAATTGGAGTCTAGAATATAAACTCCTTTTTCTCGCTCTTAGTACAATGTTATGTCTTGTTGTATTGCTGCTACTGCATTGTAAAAATCATATAGAATGGAAGGTTTATATAGTGATTGGTAGGACAGAAAATGAAGTGGTTCAAAAGATTTGAAACTGGTTTATTTTCTTGTGATTCTTTAAGTTATGTTTGGTTTCTAAAAAAGTACTAAGGAAAGAAAAAAAATGTTAAAAAAAAAAATGGTTTTCTCATGTTTAGTTTCATAATGAAAAAATACAAAAGAAAATAAAATATAATTAAAATTTGTTAAAATTTTATATATTTTTAAATTATTTAATCTTTATATAATAGACGAAAATAAGTAAAATAACTTTGAAGAAATATATTAAGGTTATGTTTGGTTCTCGGAAAGTACCAAGGAAAGAAAAAAAAATGTAACAGAAAATGGTTTTCTCATGTTTGGTTTCAATATAATTTTTTAAAAAAAATTAAATATAATTAAAATTAGTTAAAAATTTATATATTTTAAAATTATTTAATTTTTATATAATGAATGAAATGAAGTGAAATGAGTTTGATGAAACATATAAAAATAATTTATTAATTTAAAATTTTTTTTTTTCATTTTTTCTTTCCTTCTACTTTTCCTCTTTATTTATTTCTCTCACATTTTCTCTCAAATTTTATGAAAACCAAACAAAGCCTAAAGTAATTTATTAAATTTAAATCTATTTTAATTTTCTTCATATTTTTCTTTCTTTCTACTTTTCCTCTTTAATTTTTTTCCTTCACATTTTTTTCTCATATTTTCCAGGAACCAAACATAGCCTAGAAAATTGGTGAGGGAAATCGACTATAAAAAAGTTTGCACAACGACTCCATAATAATGTACACATGCCACCATTTTTTTTTCCCTTCAACTTCCTATATTAAGACTTTCACGGTTCATAATTTTTGGTTTCTTACACTTTCTTTAGCAAGTAAATAGAAATGTGAATGATCGAATGTTTTGTTAGTTTTTAAAATAAGAAGAAATATAATACTTAATTTTATACATGTTTTCCGGCATGTTTGGTATGTGAGATATGATAGGATAGAGTATCTATATTCTATAATATCAAATTCCATTAAATGAAAAATGCATATTTTAAAATATAATTTTCAATGAGATATGATATATTTTTTATATTAAATTCAATCGATATGATATTGTAAGATGACATATCCAATGCATTTCCTAAAATAAATTATTTCCATATATTTTTTAAGATTATTAAATCCAATGGATATAATATTATAAGGTAACATATATAATGAGATAGGTAATGTAACATTATGCTTATATTTAATTTGTAAAATTAATAAAAAATAAAATGGAATATATATTATTTTATAATATATTTTGTAAATGTTTTTTTAGTTCTTCTATTTTAACCATAAATTTAACTTTATAATAAAAAAATTATTTTACTAAATAAGTGATAAAATAAAATAAAAAATAATAAAAGAAAATTAAATTTATGATACATAAAATAATATATCTCACTACTTATCCTAGAAGGAATATAAAAAAGCTATAGATAATATATTTCACTACTTATTCTACCATGTGTTACATCCATCCAACCAAACCATGACCTTACGGATATAAAAAAATTTAACGTTTAATAGCATCCACATTAATGAAAACAAACAATTTACTAATATAAACTAAACAATCAAACACTCAAATGATATTTCGCTCTATTTAGACTAATGAAAAATAAACAATTTAAATATTTAATAACATTCCACTTTATTAAGCTTTAAGCTTAGAATCTTAAAAAAAAAAAAAAAAAAATACTTTAAAAATATTTTTTAGAGTTGTTTCAAAGGAATGGGATTATTTGTTTTTTTTTTCTCATTTATGTCATAAAGCAAATTATTTTAAAACTTAAAATCAAAATATAAAAATTTATTTTTTATATTAAGATAAAATTGTCTTATAAAAAGTAACAAGTTAAAAAACAAATAATTTTTAAAATGACTTAAGTCTTAACACTATTAAGTATTATTTAGATGTAAGGTTTATTTAATTTTATTTTTTTTTCAAAAAAGCACCACCTTTCAAATAAGATTTAAGCAGGTTTAACCTATTCAAAATTGCTTGAAATTTAAGAGGTTATTTGTTTTTTAAAGTTAAATCTTAAAGCTAGTTGCTTTAAAATTTAAGATAAAAGTAAATAAAATAAAATGAAAACTTTTGTTATTAAGACAAAATTTTCTTTTAAAAATGATAAACTAAAAAAATAATTTGAAAAATGACTTCCATCTTAAAGCAACTCTTTTTATTAGGATTGTATCTCTATCCTAATTAAAATTAACAATCAACTTGATTTTGAGTAAGATTATATCAATGTTAACCAACATTATTTTCTAATAAAAGTATTTGCGAAAACATAAACACATTTATGCTTCAATAAATGGAATACATTTTTTTAGTAATATAACCATATTTTAATTTTGAAAAAAAACATATTAGTCTAATCATCAATATTCATAATTGATAATATCATACATTAAAAATTATTAATGGTGAATAACTGATATATATATGGATTATTAAAGCAACTATGACCATACAACCTATGGAACTTGGTGTAAACTTTTTTGTGGACCTGTATTTTCTTTGCTTATTAAAAAATAAATTATTAAAGCAATAATGAGCATAGAAATTAATTAAAACAATAACTATCACTCAAATGAAGTATTAGGCTCTATTGATAATTGTTTTTAAAAACAATTTTTAGTCTCCAGAATAAAAATTAAAAATTAAAAATTAAAAAATAAAAAAACAAGAAAACAAGTTTGATAATAGAAAACAAAAACATTGTATTTTCAATTCTTTAATTGTTTTCACTTTTTTTAAAGGATTATTTTTAAAAAAGTCATACAAATACGAAGAATGATTAAAAATAAAACACTGTATATAAAAATTATTTTTAAAATATAAGAAACAAGTTAAAAATATTTTAGATTTTTAAATAGGCTTTTGTTTTATAAAAAATCAAACAACAATTTTCAAAAATTATTTTTAAAAATTGTTTTCAAAAAAACACTTTTCAAATAGAACCCTATCCTACCAACTATATATATACACACACACAATGCTAATGATATTTAAAAGAAAAACAGTCACATGAAAAAGGTAATAATATTAGAGACTACAGAAGAACTTACTATCAGAAAAACATTGTCAATAATACATGGGATGAGAATGATTTCATACAGCTACTGAGATTGTCCTCAAAGTTGTTCTTAAAAAACAAAAATACTATAAATGGTTGGATCCAACCTTTCAAGGAAACCAAAGCCCTGTTCTTTTTTTCTTTTTTTGATAAAGAGATTTTCATTTTTTTCCTTCTAAAAGGAACATTCTATATATAGAATCTAAAGGTATCAAACTGTGCCTCCAAGTAGTTTGACTGTAAAGTACAATTCAATCCAATGTGTTGATTGTTCTTTTGGTTTGCTAATTGATCAGGCAATCAATCTTTCCTCATGTGGTTTCCATATTATCATTTTTTCATCTTTTTCCACATCATTTTTATCCTTTTCCATAAATAAAAAAAATATTTAGATAAATTATTTCATTAGCAATTTGTTGAAGACTTGAAAATAAATTAAATAAGAGAAATATTCACAAATTTTTTACTTAATTATTCATGATGACATTAATAATGAGAGTAACGTATAACCAAATAAGACTAAGATAGGAAAAAATGAGACAAAAGAATTTGTCTCTAAAAGGTATGAAAAAATGAGAATCAAATATGAATTAAGGAGATATAGGTATAAACTTAATAAGAAAAATGTTAATTATGCTTAAATCTATGAATTTAAGAAAATCTAAAATTTTGGCCATAATTATTCATGATCACATCAAATTTATATATAGGAATGGTTGAAAATAATGAGAGCAATGCATAACCAAATGGTACTAAGATGGGAAATAATGAGACCAAAGAATTTGTCTTTAAAAGGTATGAAAAAATGAGATTCAAATACCAATTAACTAGATATAGGTATAAACTTAATAGAAGAAATATTAAATACGCTTAAGGTTATGTTTGGTTTCAAGAAAATATTAAGAAAATAAAAAAAATAAAGGAAAATGATTTTCTCATATTTGATTGTCTTATGAAAAATATAAAAGAAGGTCAAGTATAATTAAAATTAATTAGAAACTTACGTATTTTTAAATTATTTAATCTTTATATCAATTAATTAAATTAAACAAAATGAGTTTGAAGTAATAAATAAAAATAATTTATCAAATTTTAATCTATTTTTTATTTTTCTTTACATTTTCCCACAAATTTTCGTGGAACCAAACATAGCATAAATGTATGAATTTAGGAAAATCTAAAATTTTGGCCATAATTTTTCATAATTACATCAAATATATATAGGAATGGTTGAAAATAATGAGAGCAATGTGTAACCAAATGATATTAAGAAAATAATGAAACCAAAGAATTTGTCTCTAAAAGGTACGGAAAATGAGAGTCAAATATGAATTAATGAGATACAAGTATAAATTTAATAAGAGAAATACTAATAATGCTTAAATATGTGAATTTAAGAAATTCTAAAATTTTGACCATAATTATTCTCACATCAAATATATATATATATATATATATATATGAATGGTTGTAAATAATGAAATCAATGTGTAACCAAATGGGACTAAGAAAAATAATGAAACCAAAAAATTTGTCTCTAAACAGTACCAAGAAATGAGAATCAAATATGAATTAATCAAATATAGGTAAATTTAGTTAGAGAAATATTAACAATGCTTAAAGATATGAATTTAAAAAAATCTAAAATTTTAACCATAATTATTCATGATTACATTAAATATATATAGGAAGGGTTCAAAATAATGAGAGCAATGTATAAGCAAACGGGACTAAGAAAATAATGAAACCAAAAAATTTGTCTCTAAAAGGTATGAAAAAATGAGAGTAAAATATGAATTAATGAAATATAGGGATAAATTTAACAAGAGAAATATTAATAATGCTTAAATATATGAATTTAAGAAAATCTAAAATTTTTATAATAATTATTCATAATCACATCAAATATATATAGTGATGGGTGAAAATAATGAGATCAATGTATAACTAATAGAGACTAAGATAGAAAATAATAAAACTAAAAAAATTCTCTAAAATGTATGAAAAAATGAGAGTTAAATATGAATTAACATATATATAAATTTAATTAGAAAAATATTGACAATCTTAAGTATATGAATTTAAGAAAATCTAAAATTTTGGCCATAATTATTCATGATCACATCAAAAATATATAGGAACAATTGAAAATAATGAAAGGTATAATCAAATGAGACTAAGATAGAAAATAATGAAACCAAAGAATTTGTCTTTAAAAGTTACAAAAGAAATTAAAAAAAAAAAATCAGAGTCAAATGTGAATTAATGAGATGTTGGTATAAATTTAATAAGAGAAATATTAATAATGCTTAAGCATATGAATTTAAGAAAATCTAAAATTTTGGTCATAATTATTCATTATCACATCAAAATAGGACGCTTGAAAATAATGAGAGCAAGGTATAATAATACGAGACTATGATTATCAAACTACTTCAAAATCAAAATCCTTAATAGAATCAAATCATCAAGATGATGTTAATTAGTCTTTTTCAAAACATTGAAGAAAATCTAAGCCAAAGTTCCAATGACCAAGAAATATGCATAAAAGATAGTTGCCCGCCAAAGACCTTAAATGTAATCACTAAGGAATAAGAATTAATTTTAGAATTATTTATTAAGGTTCAAGATTCTTCAATAAAAACATAATTATGTGAAATTTGTAAGAAATCGATTTCTAAACTAGAAATGAAAAAAAAAAACTATAAAACCTTATAACTTCTATGAAATCTTGACAAGATTTAACTATAATTCCCTAAAAAAGTGATTATTAAAGATCTTCAAAAGGAAATAAGATGATGTTAGAAGTTAGAGAATTAAGACAATACACCAACATATGTTTAACAAACCTTCAAGAACAAATTAATTAGATAGTAAGTAATAAGAATTAATATATCCTAAAATCCTTATAAGTTAATGAAGATTTATCACACTTATATCTCAATGTTATAAATAGGGTCATCTTTAAAAAATGCAGTGTTTCCCTAACAATTGTGATTAACAATGAGTTCATCGCTAAGATTAATTGTTGTCTTAATAGATTCAAGAGTAGCTTCTTTATGGCATGCTAATAGGTCAAACTTAAGATTAGCTACAAATTGTCTAAGGCTCATGTCAATAATCAAGGGATGCACACAACATTTAATTTGGTATAAGATTTAAGAGAAGAAATATTCTTGGAATACCCTATTTAGTTGTCTACCCTATCACTAGAGTAGATGGTCAAGGTATAAGACTAAACTCTTAAATCAAGAGACTCCTTTTGAATTTGCATATCCTCTAAAAAGAAACCTAAATAAATTAAGATCTTTGATTATTTCTATAAAAAAAATACATTTTTTTTAGTTCAAGAAGTTAGATCTAAGAGAATTGAAGAACAATTGGAAGTTAAAAAGACTCAAGATGCTATCCAATAATTCAAAGAAAAGTTGGTTAGAGAAGCCCATCCTAAATTCCCTAATGTATTTTGGCATAGGGATGAACATGTTATAGAACTACCTTACAACCTAGAATTTAGGGAAAATAATATTCCCACTAAGGCAAGACCAATTCAAATTATTCAAAAACCATTGAGATATTATGAAAAGGAAATTTAAGAACTCTTTGATAAAAAATTAATAAAGAATCTAAATCTCCTTGAAGTTGTGTATGCGCAAATTTCATGAAGTCTTGCAAAACAACCAAAAACTATAGGAAAAATATATGTGATCAAAACTTTATATTAAAATTAATTGATTGTGCGGTATAGACTCAAATATAATATTCTTTACAAAAGAATATTTTCCATTTGATTCATTCACTTTGATTACAATCCCAAAGATGATGACAAGAGTCTTTTCTTGATTTTAGAAAATCAATCCAAGGCCTAGAGTGGTTTTTTCTTGAATGAACTTATTAAATGGTGAAAAACACGTATATGCTTTTATTGTATAAAAGTATAAAACACTTTCACATTTAATTTTAAAATAATTATATAATGTAATTAAAAATAATAATACAAATTAATTAATATAATAATTTCAAAATAATAAAATACTAAAGACATGCAAATAAAATTAAATATTATAATTTTATTTTCATTTTATATATATCCTTATATTTAAATATTATAAATGGTCTATTTAATCGAATTTAAAATATTAATATATTTATATTTCTCTTCATCATTTAATTTGATATGTCAAATATAAAAATGAAATATTATTAAAAATTTTAATTATATATAATTTTAATTTCTTATAATTATTCAAAATTTTATATAATATATAAATTATTATTTATGATGTCACCAAGTCGACCAAGGTCCGACCAGTGAACCATGAATTGGTAACTTTTTCGGTTCAATCATCAATCCAATTCTGAAAACATTGATCATATGACTTGAGAGTACAAATATTCATGGCCCCACAATTGATTTTTTTTATTATTATTTTAACCATGAAATGTGGGCCCCCATGTTGTTCTTAAATCTTAAATATCAAATAAAATGATGAAATATTTTTAAAATTTTAATTATTTATATATATTTTTTCACTTATTATAATAAATTTTAATTTTCAACCGCAATTCAACAACTGGTTCAACCATTGAATTATGAATCAATAACTATTTCGATTCAACAACCAATCCAATTTTGAAAGCATTGGTAAATATAGGCATAAAACTATTGGAAATAACTCCCGACTTTCCAAGGAAGGCCTAAACTTCCCTTCTTGCTTCCTGAATTCTAAATTTAATAGCATTGTAAACGCTGCAGATTAAAAACACAGGTCTAGTTTTTTATAGTTTCTAAATTTTCATCCTATTATCATGTCTTTATGTCTTTGGTACTTAGAGCAGAGATTGAAAGTGGAGGCCCATACTGTTAAGTTGGTAACCAAGGATGAAAGAATAGCTCAAGGTTCTATTACTGTCTGGAATTTCAAATTACATAAAATTGGGACGACAAAGAAATTAAAGAATTTAATATCCTAACATCCTACGTACACAAAGAACAAAACCTTTTTTTCATCTTACAATCAAATGTTGAACTGAAAGGTTACATACATAAAATAACCAACCATCCTTGAAGAACTTGTGCTCGGAATGACTTCTTATCGCCTTTGGAAGTTAAATGCCTTAATGGCGTAGGCAAAGATGAATAAGAACAGCACCACAAACCCAACAACCACAGCTGCAACCACTCCCAGGAAATCATGTTTGAATCCAAAATAATCATCCAAGAATTGTTCCACCGTTTGATTTTTGTCAAGTAGTGTGTCCTGTATATCTCCAAACTGTGATGTAACCAATCCATACAAAGTCCATGCAACTGGACATATCCAATAGTACCATCTCCACCACACCGGAATTCTCTGTATTCATCAAGGAAGAAATGCAACAATATGAGTCATTTCTATATCCATGTGGCAAGGAAAGTTGCAATTTAAAGAATCACAGGTTGAGAGCACTTACGTTTCGTGGGACTATGAAACCTGAAAAGAGGTTCCATAATCCATAAAATGCCGCAGCAACGATGGAAGCAATATGTTGATTTGGCGTGGCAGCCACAGCCATCATGCCATAGAAGGTGAAGTACAACAAAGTGAAGAACATGAAGAACAGATACCAGAAGAATTTAGCGGCAGTCCATTCAAATCCAATCATTGCATAAACTATAACACCATACACAACAGCTTGTGCAAAGACATATGGGATCTCAACTAGAGCCTGCAACAAGAGAAGAAATTTGATTATTAAAATGCAAAACATATTATACATATACAAAGTCTATAGTGTAAGAAAACTAGTTACCTGTCCAAAGGCATATGGCAGGGCTGAATACATTCCTGCAGCTCTTTCTCTGTAAAAGACTGTTCGTTCAACTACAACAACTGGCTGGACCGATTGGGCGTTCTGAACCCCAAGGAAGAGAACAGCAGCATACATAGAACCCATTGCGTTTAACAGATCTTGTTGCCTTGTCCTGCAATTTACCACGTCAAGTATAAATTAAAGTTGATATAGAGAAACATACTGAGTTCTCAAATTTTTTAACCGACATCAAATTACCTTTCGGTGCCCAGATCCCAGAACATTGTCCCAAACATCAAGGCTATGAAAGTTGTGAAGAGAAATCTCACTGCCGTGTATGGTGGGTTGCGCCAGTATGACCAACGTTGTTTCCATAAGCATGCCAAAAATTGGGTGAAGAAGGGTTGGGAGTATTGAGTAGCGAAATAGAGGTCTTTTGTACCAGGGGCAGGTTGGCTCAGTTCTTTAATTAAATCTTTGTTTCTCCTGAAACATATGCCACTTGTTAGAACAGGTTTCAACTACAAATTTAAGCTTTTCATGAGAAACATTAGGATGGATGTATATGACTTTTCAATCTTATAATGCAATTAGATAACATATGGTTGAATCACCTGTATAGGTCTGAATTCTTGTATATTTCAGTGAAATCGACCCCCAAAGTTCCTTCTTGTGCTCCGGTGGTAACTTCCAGCATCCAGGTTGCAGGGTTATAACCATCTTTGATTTTACTGACTCCTTCAATTCCCTTTATGAAAGCAAGTGATATGTATTAGTAAGTGCTTAATATGAATTAACTCAAACTGAAGTATTTACTTCTTATAGCTTTTACTTTATCATGGCTGCTTACCTCAAAATAATTTATTAGATGGGAAGAATGTCTACCCAGTGGTCCCACATATATCTCTTGCCCTCCACGCTTCATCAGGAGCAACTGCAAATCCATTTTAAATATTTCAGTACTTGTATGCGAAGAGCATAGAAGAGAAACTATAAATTCTTTCTATCCCTTAACATTTCCTACCTCATCAAAGGCTTCAAATATGTCAATACTTGGCTGATGGATGGTGCACACAACTGTCCTTCCTGTGTCCACAGTGTTTCTGACTGTTCTCATAACAATTGCAGCAGCTCTTGCATCTAGCCCTGAAGTTGGCTCATCCATGAATATTATTGAGGGATTTGCCACAAGCTCAACTGCAATAGTCAGCCTCTTGCGCTGCTCGGTTGAGAGACCATTTACACCTGGCAACCCAACCAGTGCATCCCTCAATGGGGTCAGTTCCACAAGCTCCATGACTTCCTCAATGAACATCTGTAACCATTAGCAATGATTATGAATTGTTTAAAAAACGTTGCAAACCATAGTAGAGATGGTAAAAAATTTGACACTGCTTGTGACTCCTGTTAGCAGGTTGTGAAGAGGTTTCCCTAGTCTTACTAAATGGATCGGTTAATAGATGCAAATGCTCAAAAACACTCATTAGCTTGCATGAACTTCACCCAATTGGATTAAAAGTCAATGAAACTTGAACCAGCACTTTTTCCCAGGTGAAGGTCAATCCAAACTTGAACCTGACCTTACCTCAACCAAGTATGAAAAGTCAATTCTAGGGCTTTGCTTGTTTAGAGCACTAAATTGAACAAGAAAAATATGGAAACAATTAAGAAGACTCCTACCTTTCTGGTTTCAGAATTCACATCAGAAGGCAACCGCAGCCAAGCTGAGTAGAGCAAGGACTCATGGACAGTAACATGAGGAGAGTGGATGTCATTCTGCTCACAGTATCCAGAAATTCGAGCAAAAGTCTCTTGCTTCTTTGGGTAGCCAGAAATAGTGATGTTACCCTCAATATATCCACCGGTTTTCCGACCAGCCAGTACATCCATGAGAGTGGTTTTACCAGCACCACTAACACCCATCAGAGCTGTAAGAACACCAGGCCTGAAAGCACCACTCACCCCTTTCAGAAGCTCCAGTCTGTCTTCAAGGGCACCCTGACTTTTCATTTCCTGCAAGTTCATTTCAAACAACTCAGTTCTCATTTCTGGTTTATAGTACATTATGAAAAAACTTCAGTGCTGCTAAAACATATGTCATCATTTGAATAAATATGACTTTACCTCTGGCATGTCAACTGAGTATCTAATATCATCAAAAGTGATTGAATGTGGTTGGAATGGAAGAACCATTCCTTTCTTCTTATTATGATTAGCCTCAGCAATGGCTTCTACCATTTGCTCTCCCCGCTCTGCATGTCAAGTTTAAATTCAGTGAGCCATATAAAACATGTAGTTAAATGACAAGAATTGAGTCATACAAAGGCATGCATGCATGCACCATGTATGAGTTTCATCACCTGTGGTTGCAGTTTTGGCATTGTCAGACTCTTCTGTTATAACAGCTTGAGGCTTCTCAAATACTGAGCAATTTGCACAATGTTAGTACACTAAGCTCATATTTTTAGGAGTTTCAATGCAGAGAAGGTACAGATACCCACGATTTAGGTAATTAAGGCAGAGAGTGTAAAAGATGTTGAAAACAAATATGAATCCAAGCAGTGCCCCAGCTCCTATCCAGTACCAGTGTGCGTCTGTGAAGAACCCACGAGACTTCAATACTGTGACTCCAAGGGATTCTGTTGAATCGGTGACATTCTGAAAAATGGAAATAAGTACAATCATCAGTTACTGACACACATAAATAAACACAAATATTCACATGGAACATTCGAGAACTTACTTTGCTCCAACTCTTCCCAAGGAATTCATTTACCACTATTGCATTCTGTGCATACATCAGAGGGGAAGACCAGTAACCCCAAATCCACCATTTCTTGACATTATCTGCAGCATTGACCAAATAAAAAAGGAAACAAAAATTCATTATCAGGGGTTATGCACAAGAAGGTTCTACATTTCCTAAAAAAATATTTCCTCATCATACCATATGACAGGATAAAACCACCCAATGCCAAGAGCATAAGTAAAGCAAATGCCCCAAATGTGTTTGCAACAATCATGTTTCTACCGGCTGCTGCTATAAATCGAAATAATCCAGATGCCATCTGATTAACAAGCAAGAGGAGAAGATACTGTCTAAACAACCTGCAATAAGGAGATTTGTTTATTCAGCATTGATCATTTTGGAACAGAGAAAACATGTAAAAGAAATCTGGATAAGTTTCTGCAACTTCATAACTTTTTAACTTTACCTTTCCACATTTGGATCAAATCCAATGACATAGTAAGTGATGAACACCCAAACACCAACTTCAACAAATGTGATGGGGATCCTGAGCACCCATGTGGGAAGAGCATATGCCCATGCAGGATAGAAGAGAAGGTCTCTTTGCTTGTAAAAGACAGGAAGTTTTGCAATTGCCATGGCAAGTTCTGCCATTCCATTAAACATGATCATGACAACAGTGAAGAACAAAGCACCCGTGTAAATGTTTCCATCATCTGTTGAATTTTTGTGCATCTCAGTTCTTAGGAAGAGTGTCATTGCAATCACTGCCATTACTGCAAGCTAAAAATAGAAATAAAAATAATAAATTACAATCACATATACAAAATTAAAAGCCATAGTTATAAGTAGCAATAATAATAATAATACTCACTTGGGTGAGTTTGAAAATATAAACAAATGAGTTCCTCTTCATCAGCAAGTACTCTCTTGACATGTTGGCATCCAACAGTTCCTTCTTTCTAACACCATACTTTTTGGTCGTCAAAGCAGCTGGGTGGCTTTTGGCCCTATCAAATGGCGATGCAAGCTCATCTGCTACTTTCCGTCCAATGTGAAATGACTGGAATGCCTCAGCAAATTCTTTGACTGTGACAAAACTGTAAGGCACATCTTTACGTGCCCAATACTGGGCCTGATCTTTTCTAGATGTTACCTGCAATGAATTTTAAAGTTCATGTTATAGCTCTGTTTTTTTCTAAAAATAAAAAAAGGGAAAAAGATAGAAGATACCAAAAGCTACAAAGCTAAATTTGCACTCACTTCTTGCAGGAAGTCTGCCACACCCTTCCTTGCAGGACATTTGAAGCCCATGGATTCAAAAAATTCAACCACATCTTCACGAGGACCCTGATAAACAATCTGACTATCAGATAGGAGAATGATGTCATCAAAAAGATTGTAAGTCTCAGGTGCTGGCTGGAGGAGAGAGATGACAGCAGTCCCATTGAGAATATGGATGGTTTGCTTGAGAGAATTGATGATTTGATAAGTTGTTGAGCTGTCCAAGCCAGTAGAGATCTCATCCATGAACAGTGCCTTTGATGGTCCGACCAGCATCTCACCTATTATTCATACATTTCACATAATTGAATTAAATTAAATTAATGAACAAAAAATCTAATTTGATTTGTTCTTTCATTTAGTTAGAAACCAAATTATCCCACCTGTTGTGACACGCTTCCTTTGTCCTCCAGAGATACCCCTTATCATCTCATCTCCTACCATGGTATCTGCACAGATGTCTAGTCCCAGAATCTGTAGATTTAAAAGTAAAGAAAAACAAACAAATCATGAATTAGAATTGGGTTTTCTCAGAAATCTATATGCCATCATTGAACGTTTTATGGTTCTAATACCTTCAATGTATAATCAGTGACAACATTTTCCTTCTGACCTTCTGTTGCTGCTGCCTGAAATATTGGAATCCAATGATGAAAATGTCAACCACCATGGAAGCAACTTCAGTACATTAAGAAATTTCATAGATAAAAGATTTTGACATAGCATAAAATTCACAAATTAGATTGACTCAAGCCATTCATTTGAGTACAAAAAGAAAGAAACAAACTCCAGAACAGACAGAACACCGACAATACAAAGCCATTTTGCCCATCTATGTCAGAATTCAAAATTTAATTTCTGGAAAAGAGCAGTATTCATGTTCACTAAAAGCAAATAGCTCAATTTCTGCAGAGCTGATTAAAATTTCACTAAAAGTAGATTCTGTCTCACCTTCATGAAGACATCAAGATCAGGATCAGGCTTAATATTTGCTGCTTTCTCTCTTCTTGACAGCTCTGCTAACATGTCTGCACATGGCAAAAATAAGAGTCAATCTTCTAGGCTACGGAAATGTCATAAAATTGCATTCACAACCTGCAAAAAGCAGAGAAAATAAAAGCAAAGGCAATGGTTTAGACTAACCATATCGATCTCCAACACCCTGGCATCTTGCAGAGAATGCCAAGGTTTCCCTTACAGTCATTTCTCCTATATGGGTATCATGTTGGCTGATATAGGCTGCAGTTCTCTGGGGTACAAACTCATTCATGCCATGGCCGTTGTATGTCACCCTTCCCATAACCTAAAGAAGGAATTTCAGTTTTGAAATTGGATATGAGATTAAAGAAATAAAAAATTAAACATTCCATAAAGAATGGAGGAGTAATAATCATTTTCTCTCAACCTTTAGATTGGGATCAAGCTTGCCAGCCAATGCCAATAAGAGGGTGGTCTTTCCAGAACTTGGAGGACCTAAAAGCAAAGTCAATCTGCAGAAGAAAAATATGCACAAAAATCTTGAGTATGGATCTTCGGGACATTCTAACTTTGAAGAACGAAAAAATCATTTGAGTTATCGATCCATTTTTTACTAGAAACAAATTCATTCTCACCTGCGTGGTTTGATGGTTCCACTAACATCATTGAGAATAGTGAATTTCCTCTTTTTACTTGGAAGAATGCGCACAGCGTTCAGGATACCCTTTGGAAAAGAAGGGAAAATTAGATCTAAAAACAAACTTACTTAAAAGAATACTGAGTACATAAGTAATGATCAGCATTTGCATGTAGTTACCTCAAGTTTACTAAAAATGAAATTATGGAATGAAGGCAAAGCTCTGCTTCCTACAAAAGCTTCTGCATCGATGGTAAGATGCTCAAATCTAACTTCAATTTCGGGAACATCTATTCCAACTCTGAAAAAAATGGAAGAATCATAAAAACCCATTATCAAAAATTCAAAGGAAGATGTTGCTTGGCTGTGGAGAAAATGTGGGAAACACTCATGAGGCATATTTCAGGTCAAGTTTTCATTTTTTTTCCTCTTTATGTTCTTCTGTTTTCAATGTTCAAAAACAAATGGCAAGGAATGCAAGAAAGGAGAAGAAATCTCACCTATCGATACGATTCTTGAGCTTCAACAAGAACTTCTCATTGTCCTCTTCAGCGACTTTTACCAACCGCTCCACTAAATTCTTCTTCTCCTGAAACCCAAGGTTATGGATATCAATTTCACTGGCCTCGCCCTCGGATCCCATCAGCAAACCTCTCCTCAACCGATTGTAGGTGGGAAGTTTCTCGAGTGCGGCCCATTTCAAAGCTTCCTCATCATCCTCATCCCTCGAAGATCGGGAGAAAATATCCGCACCGGAGCTCCTCCATATCGAAGAACCGTTCCTCCTTAAACTACCACTGGCTCTATAAATGTCAGCAGTGGCCATTGCAACCTGAAACGAAGAACCCTCCTGCAAGACCAACCAAAACCCACAAAAACCCAGAAATCTTTCCTCAAAAGTCTGAGAAAGAAGCTCAGAGTTTTGAACCCTGGAGCCCAAAGAAGCTAAAAATCAGATACGCGTCCCCTTCCTCCCTTTTCTCTGCATACCTTTGAACTGCTAATACTTGATGCCTTCAGAATGGAGGGTTTATATAGGTGATGGGTTGAACAGACCCTCAAGTTTTCTAACTTCTTGGTTTCCTATGACTTTTCCTTAAAAAAAATTAGCGGGGAAATTGAATATATAAGCTGCTGGGTAACGATTCCAACGACTTTGACCCGTCAAATTCTTAAATAAAACACTTCTAGAGTTTCCCAATGGGAACGCGATCTGTTTAAAGCTTCCCACCGGCCAAATGAACAAACTTTTTCCTTCCAACTGTTGGGTCCAGGAAGGTTCCTAGTGGACCCAAATCCTCCAAAACTATATATATATATTTGGCATTTTTTTTAACGGATTAAATACATTTTTCCCGGCTTTTGCACATATGTCTTCTGACGACTTTACGGAAAATCCTTGGAGAATTGTCCTTCTAGACGTTCTAAAACGGTAATGTTTTGGTCAAACGGAAAGTCAACCATGGAAAATAAAGGTTTAACAGATAGATAACAATGATGTTTTTTTTTGTGCGCATACCCTCTGACCTCACGAACACGCACGTTTCTAGATTTCCTTGACCTTGTGAACACGCACGTTTCTAGATTTCCTTTACCTTATGAATACGCACGTTTCAATCTATAGTAATGAGTACGAGTATAGATTACTTTAAGTGGAAAAATTTTCTAAATGCTCAAGAGTTTGATAATAATTTTATATTTCACATTATATAAATCAAACTTCCCTTTTAAAACACTCATCTTCTTATCTCTTTCAAAAAAAAAAAATTGAGTTGATATCAACAATCAAAAATAAATTTAAAAATTTTTAAATTAAAAATATAATTAAAATTTAAAATATATAAAAAAAAATATTCACCCCAACTACATTTTCAACGCTTTCTTATTATATATATTTATAAATCCCAAAGATTATCTCAATTTTATTTTTATATTTTGACCTCAATTTTGTTAATAAATTTTAAATCTTAATAACATGTGTTTTTTTGGCCCACTCACCCTTTAATTTTAATTTTTATTATTTTATATTTTTTTATTTTATTATTATTATTACTTACTACTACTACTATTATTATTATTATTATTATTATTATTATTATTATTATTATGTTTTATTTTATTTTTTTATTTTTTTCTTTCTTTTCTCTCTCCTCTCTCTTCTCTCTTCCTACTCTCCAACTACCCCACCCACTGTCTCTCTCTCTCCTCCCATACCCCTCATCCCACAACCATACCCCGATTACCCCCCTCCTCCTCCTCCCATTCATTCTTCTACTATGGCTGGCCTCCCATTCCCCTTTCTTTTTTTTTTTTCTTTTTTTTCTTTCTTCTGCTTCTCACCCTAGGACACACGCACAGCCGGCCCATTTTTCCCCCATTCTCACCGGATTCCAGATATTTTTCCTCTTCTCGGCTGACTCCCACAGTAGTCAACAACCCTATCTCCCCACTCCGTTTCTCAGCTCTTTCCCCATTTTTCCTTCACTCCACAGACGACCATAGCTGGCTCCCCAGTTTTCTTGATTTTTTTTATTTTTATTTATTTTTATTTTTATTTTGGCTACCCAAACACCACATCTCGTCGACCCCGATTCTCTTCTTCCTATTTTTTCTCTCATTTTCTCCATTTTTTTCTCATCTCTCTCCTTACTCACTCTCACATGATTGGAGCCCCCCATTTTCTTCTTCCCCATTTTTCATTTTTGTTCTCTATCCAAACACCCACTTGCAGAGACACAGGCTGACCCATTTCTTCTCTTCCATTTTTATTTTTATTTTTTAGTATCTCCCTTTTTTTTATTATTATTATTATTATTATTATTATTATTATTATTATTTGTTTTTGTCTTTCAAAAACACCATCAACCCTCATTGCGCCGGTCGGCGACCCCCTCTCATTTCCTCTCATTCCGTCACTTTCCTATCCCACTCACTTTCCATTACTATTATTATTGTTATTATTTTTTATTTGATTTTATAAATAAAATTGAATAATGATAAATAAAATTGAATATAATAATAATTGTTATTATTATTGTATATAATAATAGTAATAACAATGATAAATAAAAAATAAATAAATAAACAAAAGATAAATATTGAGAAAGAGTTGAAAATGCATTAAGAGTTAACATATATATCATTTCTAGGATTAAAGTTTTTTTTTTTTTTTTTACTTTTTATTGTATTTTTTATTTTTAAAATCTTTTATTTTATTGTTTAGGCCAACCAACAAAATTTTTATTCAATTTTTTTTAAAAGAGATAAGAAGATGGGATGTTTTAATCAAGAATACTTGATTTATATAATGCAAAATATAAAATTATTATGGGAGGATTTTTCCACATTGACTTGCAATCAATATTATATAATTAATAAATTAATAAATATATTTGTTAGTAAGATAATTTTAATAAATTTATAAATATATTTATTAGCAAGATAATTTTAATAAATTAATATGAGAAATCAATTTTATGATAATTTTATTTATTATTGTCAAATTTTTAGTATCTAAATTTTTAGGAGAGATCATTAAGAGGATCTAGTTTTGCATGATTTTAATATTTGATCCCTAGTTTTATTACTAAATATGAGATTATGGTTCTAGGAAAAAAAAAATTCTAATGTTAGAAATTTGAAAATATATATATAATTACTAGTCATTATGCATTTAATGCATTGACAGATGATCACTTAGGCTTACATCCTTAATCAGTTGAGCAATCAATTTGACGGAAACTCAACTAGTCAAAGCTTTAACTACTAGAAAAGAGAAAAATAACAAATGTGTCTTGATTTATCAAGTCTAACCTATTCAACAGATTCCTCAACTCCTCAATCGTAAATGGCATGGTTTAAGGTCTAAAACCTCCAATAACTTACGTTAACCTTCTTAAAACTTTTCAAGATAAATTTAAAAGTAATTTAGTTCAAGGTTTTAATTGAAAATAAAAAATCGTCCAATTCTTTGATATATGTATAAATGATCTTAATTTTACACAACATTTTAGGTTAATTTAAGTCTTCAAGGATCCTAAGTCTTCCATGATTGCTTGAGCTTTCTTTGGATTTTCAATAGTAAACTTAAAACTTAATTTGATTTAAACTATTAGTAATTTTAACTTTATTTTGTAATTATAATTAAAAAAACCTATTAGGAGAATCCTTGGGCTAATAGTCTTGATGTTTGATCTTTAAGATTATTCAATTCCAAAAAGAAATGGGAGGATCAAGGATTTTTGTTGGTTGAAGGAGAGTGAGAGGGGCTAGCCATGTCAAACAACACACTTTTGATGCCTTTTGATAAGGGTTATAATTGGTTAAATTGGTCAAAATAACCTCAATATTTGCAAATTTAACCCACCTATCAAAAAGTTAAAAAATAAAAATAAATAAATTGTTGATTGAGACAAAAATGCCCTTCCTTTTATTTCCCTCCAACACTTACAACTTCTCATCTTCTACTTCATTTAACCTTCTACAAAAAAAACTCATCATCTTTTTCTTCAAAAACCATAAAAAAATTCTCATCATTTTCTTCTACTTCATTATCTTCTTTTGGTGTATAGAAAGGAAAGCTTATCTTCTATTCTGCTTCATTTATAGAACAACTTCTCATCTTTTATCTTCTTATTTATTTCATTCTCTCCATTTGGTGCATAGAACGGAAAGCTCATCTTTCCTTTAGAAGCCCTAGAAAATTTCTCGTCTATCATCTCATTCTCTATTTCATTCCCAATCCTTAGAAAAATTATCTCATCTCATTTTATCCTCTAGTCTATCCTCTTATCCTCTCATCTTTTTGTCAAGGTATCTCATATTGTATCTTCAAGCACGATAAAAAAATAAGTTCATTGAAGAGTGATAAGAGAAAAAGATTAAAAATGGTGGTGAAAAATCAAAAATCACAATTGCGAATAGAAAAAGCAAAAATTGTGACTATGAACTTAACTGTGGTTAAGTACTTTATTAATGCAACTCAACTATTGTTAAGTTCAAGTGAAAATTCCGACTATGAACTTAACCGTGGTTGAGTTATTTGTTAATGCAACTCAACCACTATTAAGCTCAGGTGAAAATTCTAACTGTGAACTTAACTGTGGTTAAGTTATTTGTTAATGTAACTCAACCATTGTTAAATTCAAGTGAAAATTCTGATTGTGAACTTAACTTTGGTTAAGTTATTTGTTAATGCAACTTAATAATAATTAAATTTATATTAATGCAATGACCGTTAACTTAACCATAATTAAACTTAATCAATTAATTTATATGATAAAACTAAAACATTAATTTAAAATTTCAATCTATAATTCAAAAAAATTGCTTTAAGCATATACAAAAAAATAAGCTCACAAATCCCTTCATGACCCTATATAGAAAAATAAATAAATAAAAATGTAGATACATAGTTAAATCATCCTTAAAAAACAAATTCTATTGTAGCATTATTAAAGTGACTGATGAATTGGTTGTAAGGGAAATTCATGGATGTTGATATTGCTCTCAACAATATTGACACAACTATATTCATCTCTAGGATGTAATAGGATTGATCGTTCGCATGTTTTTCGATTATGCTCATAATCACCACATCTACCACAACATCATGTGTGCTTAACCTCTCCACTTGAATGAATTCTCTCCTTTCTTGGTCTTCCTACTGGTCGTCAACTTTTTAAAGGTAGCACAACTCTACAATGAATGTCTTCCTGAATGCAATACACAACTCTCATTAATTCATGATATGATATATTCTTCTTCACCATAAGGTCTTTACCTTCATTTCCTTTAAAGTGGTATATGTTCTCATCTGATACCTAATTCCCTTTATACAAAAGCATTATTCATACCTCATCAATGACTGCAAAAATAAATATTTCAAATTATCATATTAAGAATGAAATAGTACAACATATGAAATACTTTTATTAAGTTTCAATTATAGACTATGTAATGAATCTTAAAACATATATTTATATTTTTATTAGATAACCCACTACATAATAATATGTCAACAATTCAATCTTAGTTTTCAATATAGTTATATAAAAATAGACTTTTGCTTTGAATAGCAACACATAAACTCAACTTATGTTAAGTTAAATCTAAAAAATAGTAAAATTTGTTGTTCAATGCAGCAATGCAACACTTCCCATAAATCAAATATCCAAAGGAACAATATATAACTACAATAGGTATTAATCATATGAGCAATACTAAAACCATAATAATTTTTCATGCATGTGATTTATTGCTTACCATCATTTGACCTTGTCATATGGATAAATCTTTTTAACTTCTTTTGAATGAACTTTTCACTTTTTCATAACTAATAATGGAGTCTCTATTTTCTACCTACAATGGTGAAGTGAGGTTTTGAATTTTTAGAAAACAGAAAGAAATAAAATGATAATCTAAAAAAGAAATTGTTGGTTGCTTACATTTTTTTTTTTCATTTTATCGTGATCAAGAATGAAGAATAAATGAAACAATGGTAAGAACTTAGGCTTGTTCGCTACAGGAAAACAAAGAGAAGGAGCAACCAATGATTGAATAAAAAAATAAAAACCTAATCTACTATAAAAATAGAACAAAAGGGAAAGTTATATTGGAGGGAAAAATGAGGGGTATTTTTGTTTCAATTAGGTCAACTTTTTTGCCTTTTAAGGGGTGGGTTATATTTGCAAATATGGGTGTTATTTTGACTCGTATAACCAAATAAACCTTTTAAAAAGGGTGACCATGGTATGATGACCCTTTCTCCTTTCCTTTTGGTTTATTTTCATTTCATGGCCACTTATTAAGATGAGTGTTATTCAATAGATCACCGTATGTTCTTCCAAATAAATCATTCCGACCTGTCTAAGCTTTGAAGATTTTGTAACTCCAACTTGGAATCTCCTAGAAGCATTAAAGATTCTTATGCTTCCCCAAAGGAAGATAATAGCTACAAGGGAAGTTTCCTAGTCTAAAATGAAATATAAGAAGGGACCTGTCACTTCATCTTTGAGGTTTGGACATGATGGAGGCAACATTTTGTTTGGTTGGGGAGAAAATGTAGGAAACACCTATCAGGCAAACTCACCTATCCATACGATTCTTGAGCTTTAACAAGAACTTCTCATTGTTCTCTTCAACAATTTTTATCAACCGCTCCACTAAATTCTTCTTGTCCTGAAGCCAAAGGTTGTGTATATCAACTTCAAAGCCCTCACCCTCTGATCCCAGCAACAAACCTTTCCTCAACCGATTGTAGGTGGGGAGTTTCTCGAGTGCAGCCCATTTCAAAGCATCCTCGTCATCCTCACCCCTCGTAGATTGGGAGAAAATCTCGACATTAGGGGTCCTCCATCTCATAGAACCAGCTCTACGAGTTTTAGGAGTCGACATTGCAAGTAGAAAGGAAGAACTCTCTTGCAAAACCAACAAGAACTTGGCAAAACCCGAACGGTTGAAATTATAATCCGAGCTAAAGTCAAACTAAAAGAATTTTAGGAATTTGATAAATATTAAAATTGTTATTTATTTAGATTTTTATGTTAATTAAGACTTTTGGTATAATAGCAATTGGAGTCTTGGTACATTGGTTTATTATAAGTTATCATGTTGAAAAGAAAAAATGCAATAAAGTATTATTTTAGCAAAAATATTATTAATACTCAATTGTGTGGGTTCCAACTGAAACCTTTCCAAAGAATATAAACTCCTTTTTCTCTCTCTTAGTACAATGTTATGTCTTGTTGTATTGCTACTACTGCATTGTAAAAATCATATAGAATGGAAGGTTTATGTAGTTATTGGTAGGACAGAAAATGAAGCGGTTCAAAAGATTTGAAACTAGTTTATTTTCTTGTGATTCTTTAAGCTATGTTTGGTTTATGGAAAGTAGTAAGGAAAGAAAAAAAAGTGTTAAGAAAAATGGTTTTTTTATGTTTAGTTTCATAATGAAAAATAAAAAAGAAAATAAAATATAATTAAAATTTGTTAAAAATTTATATATTTTAAAATTATTTAATCTTTGTATAATAGTCGAAAATAAGTAAAATAACTTTGAAGAAATATATTGAAGTAATTTATTAAATTTAAATTTATTTAAATTTTCTTCATTTTTTTTTCTTTCTACTTTTCCTCTTTATTTTTTTTCCTTCACATTTTTTCTCATATTTTTTGGGAACCAAACATAGCCTAGAAAATTAGTGAGGGAAATCGACTATAAAAAAGTTTGTGCAATGACTCCATAATATTGTACGCATGCCACCATTTTTTTTTTCCTTTCAACTTCCTATATTAAGACTTTCACGGTTCATAATTTTTGGTTTCTTACACTTTCTTTAGCAAGTAAACAAAAATGTGAATTATTGAATGTTTTGTTAGTTTTTAAAATAAGAAATATAATACTCAATTTTATACATGTTTTCAGGCATGTTTGGTATGTAAGTTATGATAGGATAGAGTATCTATATTCTATAATATCAAATATGCATTAAATGAAAAATGCATATTTTAAACTATAATTTCAATGAGATATGATATATTTTTTATATTAAATCCAATATGATATTGTAAGATGACATATCCAATGCATTTCCTAAAATAAATGATTTCCATATATTTTTTAAGATTATTAAATCCAATGGATATAATATTCTAAGGTAACATATCTAATGAGATAGGTAATGTAACATTATGCTTATATTTAATTTGTAAAATGAATAAAAAATAAAATGGATTATATATTATTTTATAACATATCTTCTATTTTAACCATAAATTTAACTTTGCAATAAAAAAAAATATTTTACTAAATAAGTGATAAAAAATAAAAAAATAATAAAAGAAAAATAAATTTATGATACATAGAATAATATATCTCACTACTTATCCGATGTAGAAGGAATATAAAAAAGATATAGATAATATATATCACTACTTATTCTACCATATGTTCCATCCACCCAACCAAACCATGACCTTACGATATAAAAAAATTAAAGTTTAATAGCATCCACATTAATAAAAACAAACAATTTACGAATATAAACCAAACAATCAAACACTCAAATGATATTTCGCTCTATTTAGACTAATGAAAAATAAACAATTTAAATATTAAAAAACATTCCACTTTATTAAGCTTTAAGGTTAGAATCTTAAAAAAAAGTTGCTTTAAGAATATTTTTTAGAGTTATTTCAAAGGAATGGAATTATTTGTTTTTTTTTTTTTTTCATTTATGTCGTAAAGCAAATTATTTTAAAATTTAAAATCAAAATATAAAAATTTTATTTTTTATATTAAGATAAAATTGTCTTATAAAAAGTAACAAGTTAAAAAACAAATAATTTTTATAATGACTTAAGTCTTAACACTATTAAGCATTATTTAGATATAAGGTTTATTTAATTTTTTTTTTTATAAAAAAATACCATCTTTCACATAAGATTTAAGTAGGTTTAACCTATTCGAAATTGCTTGAAATCTAAGAGGTTATTTGTTTTTTAAACTTAAATCTTAAAGCTAGTTGCTTTAAAATTTAAGATAAAACTAAATAAAATAAAATAAAATAAAAACTTTTGTTATTAAGACAAAATTTTCTTTTAAAAATGATAAACTAAAAAGATAATTTGAAAAATGACTTCCATCTTAAAGCAACTCTTTTTATTAGGATTCCATGTCTATCCTAATTAAAATTAATAATCAACTTGATTTTGAGTAAGTTTATATTATTGTTAACCGACATTATTTTTCAATAAAAGCATTTGCGAAAACATAAACACATTTATGCTTCAATAAATGGAATACATTTTTTAGTAATATAACCATACTTTATTTAAAAAAAAAAACATATTAGTCTAATAATCGATATTCATAATTGATAATATCATATATTAAAAATTATGAACGGTGAATAACTAATATATATGGATTATTAAAGTAACGATGAGCATACAACCTATGTAACTTGGTGAAAACTTTTTTGTCCATCTGTTTTTGCTTTGCTTATTAAAAAATAAATTATTAAAGCAATAATGAGCATAAAAATTAATTAAAACAATAACTATCACTCAAATGAAGTATTATAGGCTCTATTGATAATTGTTTTTAAAAACAATTTTTATTCTCCAGAATAAAAAAACAATGAAACAAGTTTGATAATAGAAAACAAAAAACATTTTATTGTTTTTTTTTATAAAAAAAAGACATTGTTTTTTCAATCCTTTAATTGTTTTCACTTTTTTTAAGGATTACTAAAAAAAATTAACCAAATGATTAAAAATAAAACACTACATGTAAAAATTATTTTAAACCATATTTAAAAATATAGAAAATAGGTTAAAAATATTTTAGATTTTTAAATAGACTTTTGTTTTATAAAAAATCAAATAACAATTTTCAAAAATTATTTTTAAAAATTGTTTTCAAAAAAACATTTTTCATATAGAACCCTATCCTACCAACTATATATATATATATATATATATATATTCACACAATGCTAATGCTATGAAAAGGTAATGATAATAGAGAGTAGAGAAGAACTTACTAAATTGAAGATCGAACAAGTCTTAGAAAAACATTGTCAGTAAGACATGGGATGAGAACGATTTCATATAGCTACTGAGATTGTCCTCAAAGTTACAGCTAGTAAAATTGTCCTCAAAGTTGTTCTTCAAAAACAAAAATACTATAAATGGTTGGATCCAACCTTTCAAGGAAACCAAAGCCTTTTTTTTTGATAAAGAGATTTTTTTTTTCCCTTCTAAAATGAACATTCTATATATAGAATCTGAAGGTATTAAACTGTGCCTCCAAGTAGTTTGACTGTAAAGTAAAATTCAATCCTATGTGTTGATTGTTCTTGTGGTTTGCTAATTGGTCAGGCAATCGATCTTTCCTCAAGTGGTTTCCATATTATCATTTTTCATCTTTTTCCTCATCATTTTTATCCTTTTCCATAAGTAAAAAAATATTTAAATAAATTATTTCATTAGCAATTTGTTGAATACTTGAAAATAAATTAAATAAGAGAAGTATTCACATATTTTTTACTTAATTAGTCATGATGACATTAATAATGAGAGTAAGGTATAACCAAATAAGACTAAGATAGGAAAAAAATGAGACCAAAAAATTTGTCTCTAAAAGGTATGAAAAATTGAGAATCAAATATGAATTCAGGAGATATAGGTATAAATTTAACAATAAAAATGTTAATTATGCTTAAATGTATGAATTTAAGAAAATCTTAAATTTTGCTCATAATTATTCATGATCACGTCAAATTTATATATAGGAATGGTTGAAAATAATGAGAGCAATGCATAACCAAATGGTACTAAGATAGGAAATAATGAGACCAAAGAACTTGTCTTTAAAAGGTATGAAAAAATAAGATTCAAATACCAATTAACTAGATATAGGTATAAATTTAATAGGAGAAATATTAAATACGCTTAAGGTTATGTTTGGTTCCAGGAAACTATTAAGAAAAGAAAAAAAAATATAAAGGAAAATTATTTTCTGTTTGATTGTTTTATGAAAAATATAAAAGAAAATCAAATATAATTAAAATAAACAGAATGAGTTTAAAGTTATAAATAAAAATAATTTATCGACTTTTAATTCTTTCGTATTTTCCCACAAATTTTCATGGAACCAAACATAGCATAAATGTATGAATTTAGGAAAATAAAAAATTTTGGCCATAATTTTTCATCATTTCATCAAATATATATAGGAATGGTTGAAAATAATGAGAGCAATGTATAACCAAATGATATTAAGAAAATAATGAAATCAAATAATTTGTCACTAAAAGGTACTGAAAATGAGAGTCAAATATGAATTTATGAAATACAAGTATAAATTTAATAAGAGAAATCCTAGTAATGCTTAAATATGTGAATTTTAGAAATTCTAAAATTTTGACCATAATTATTCTCACATCAAATATATATATATATAGGAATTGTTGAAAATAATGAAACCAAAAAATTTGTCTCTAAAAAGTACCAAGAAATGAGAATCAAATATGAATTAATCAAATATAAGTAAATTTAGTTAGAGAAATATTAACAATGCTTAAAGATATGAATTTAAGAAAATCTAAAATTTTAACCATAATTATTCATGATTACATTAAATATATATAGGAAGGGTCGAAAATAATGAGAGCAATGTATAAGCAACTGGGACTAAGAAAATAATGAAACAAAAAAATTTGTCTCTAAAAGGTATGAAAAAATGAGAGTAAAATTATGAATTAATGAGATATAGGGATGAATTTAACAAGAGAAATATTAATAATGCTTAAATATATGAATTTAAGAAAATCTAAAATTTTGGTCATAATTATTCATAATCACATCAAATATATATAGTGATGGGTGAAAATAATGAGATCAATGTATAACCAAATGAGACTAAGATAGAAAATAATAAAACTAAAAAAATTCTCTAAAATGTATGAAAAAAATGAGGTTAAATATGAATTAACATATGTAAAAATTTAATTAGAAAAATATTGACAATCTTAAGTATGTGAATTTAAGAAAATCTAAAATTTTGACCACAATTATTCATGATCACATCAAATATATATAGGAACGGTTGAAAATAATGAAAGGTATAATCAAATGAGACTAAGATAGAAAATAATGAAACCAAAGAATTTGTCTTTAAAAGTTACAAAAATAAAAAAAAATGAGAGTCAAATGTGAATTAATGAGATGTTGGTATAAATTTAATCAGAGAAATATTAATAATGCTTAAGCATATGAATTTAAGAAAATCTAAAATTTTGGTCATAATTATTCATTATCACATCAAAATAGGACGCTTGAAAATAATGAGAGCAAGGTATAATCATACGAGACTATGATTATCAAACTACTTCAAAATCAAAATCCTTAATAGAATCAAATCATCAAGATGATGTTAGTCTTTTTCAAAACATTGAAGAAAATCTAAGCCAAAGTTCCAATGACCAAGAAATATGCATAAAAGATAGTTGCCGACCAAAGACCTTAAAAGTAATCACTAAGGAATAAGAATTGATTTTAGAATTACTTATTAAGGTTAAAGATTCTTCAATAAGAACATAATTATGTGAAATTTGTAAGAAATCGATTTCTAAACTAGAAATGAAAAAAAAACTATAAAACCTTATAACTTCGATGAAATATTGACAAGATTTAACTATAATTCCCTAAAAAAGTGATTATTAAAGATCTTCAATAGGAAATAAGATGATGTTAGAAGTTAGAGAATTAAGACAATGCACCAACATATGTTTAACAAACCTTCAAGAACAAATTAATTAGATAGTAAGTAACAAGAATTAATTTATCCTAAAATCCTTATAAGTTAATGAAGATTTATCACACTTATATCTCAATGTTATAAATAGGGTCATCTTTAAAAAAATGCAATGTTTCCCTAACAATTGTGATTAACAATGAGTTCATCGCTAAGATTAATTGTTGTCTTAATAGATTCAAGAGTAGCTTCTTTATGACATGCTATTAGGTCAAACTTAAGATTAGCTACAAATTGTCTAAGGCTCATATCAATAATCAAGGGATATGCACACAACATTTAATTTGGTATAAGATTTAAGAGAGAAATATCCTTGGAATACCCTTTTTAATTGTCTACCCTATCACTAGAGTAGATGGTAAAGGTATAAGACTAAACTCTTAAATCAAGAGACTCTTTTTGAATTTGCATATCCTCTAAAAAGAAACCTAAATAAATTAAGATCCTTGATTATTTCTAAAAAAATATAGGCTAAGGATAATCATATCAATTTTTTAGTTCAAGAAGTTAGATATAAGAGAATTGAAGAACAATTGGAAGTTAAAAAGACTCAAGATGCTATCCAATAATTCAAAGAAAAGTTGGTTAGAGAAGTCCATCCTAAATTCCCTAATGTATTTTGGCATAGGAATGAACATGTAATAGAACTACCTTACAACCTAGAATTTAGGGAAAATGATATTCCCACTAAGGCAAGACCAATTCAAATGATTCAAAAACCATTGAGATATTATGAAAAGGAAATTTAAGAACTCTTTGATAAAAAATTAATAAAGAATCCAAATCTCCTTGAAGTTGTGTATGCGCAAATTTCGTGAAGTCTTGCAAAACAACCAAAAACTATAGGAAAAATCTATGTGATCAAAACTTTATATTGAAATTAATTGATTGTGCGGTATAGACTCAAATATAATATTCTTTACAAAAAAATATTTTCCCTTTGATTCATTCACTTTGATTACAATCCCAAAGATGATGACAAGAGTCTTTTCTTGATTATTTTAGAAAATCAATCCAAGGCTTAGAGTGGTTTTTTCTTGAATGAACTTGTTAAATGGTGAAAAACACGTTTATGCATTTTCTCATACTTGCAGGGAGATTTTATAATAATAATAAAAAAATTCTTTGTAAAGCTTTTTTTCCTATGTGAAGTCCTTTTGCCAATCTCTCTTTTCCTTGAAAGAAGTCACCTTTATTTATAGGTGAAGATAGGAAATTAAATTTTGAATTTCAAGATTTGATTACTTCATTCAAGGAATTTGGTTCCTTGATTATTTTCATAACTTTTCTCCTTCCTCACTAAAGTTTTGTCAACAAGATAATATCTATTATTTGGTTGGAGATTTTTGTTCCCCTTTTTTTAGGAAACTTGTTAAAAAGAGAATATCTATTTCTACTTCTCTTCGATTAGAAGACTTAATTTCATAGTCTTCCAAATTTTACTACGTGTTACCTTCAAAGTTGCATGCCACATGTCTAATGACTTGTCAAGCCTAAATTTTGTTGAAATATGAAGTTACAATTTTGAAGTCCGATTTAATGGTAATTTAATCCACTAAAAATTTGGATAGCTACAAATTTCTCTATTGTTTATGTTAAAAAACAAACAAAATTTGAAAGAGGAACACCTAGGCTTGTGAATAATTACAAACCCCTTAATGAAGCCTTAAGATGGATTAGGTATCATATTCCAAATAAGAGAGACCTTCTTCAAAGATTAGTTAATTAGTCTAGGATATTCTTTAAGTTTGACGTGAAATCAAGCTTTTTTGGCAAATCCAGATCATAGAAAAAAAACATGTATAAAACAACTTTTACAATACCATTTGGACATTATGAATGGAATTTAGTATCATTTGGTATTAAAAATGTCCTCTCATAATTTCAAAACATTATGAGGCAACTGTCCTAATGATGAACTCATTGTTAATTACAATTGTTAGGAAAATATTTCATTTTTGAAAGATGATCCTATTTATAACATTGAGATACGAGTCTGATAAACCTTCATTGACTTTTGAGGATTCTAAGATATCTTGATTTTTATTACTTAAGATCTTATTAATTTGTTCTTGAAGGTCACTTAAACTTATATTGGTGTATTGTCTTAATTCTTGAACCTCTATGTGTGCGTGCGTGCGTGTTCTCATAACAATTGCAGCAGCTCTTGCATCTAGCCCTGAAGTTGGCTCATCCATGAATATTATTGAGGGATTTGCCACAAGCTCAACTGCAATGGTCAGCCTCTTGCGCTGCTCAGTTGAGAGACCATTTACACCTGGCAACCCAACTAGTGTGTCCCTCAATGGGGTCAGTTCAACGAGCTCCATGACTTCCTCAATGAACATCTGTAACCATTAGCAAGGATTAGAAATTGTTTGAACCGGCACTTTTCCCCAGAGTGAAGCTCAACCAATTTTGGGATGATGCACACTAAGCAAGGCTTCCAAAATTCTGAACAATCAAAGCAAGTGATTCTACAATTCAAAGCATAACTGCTTCATTTGGATATGATCATCAGGATACCACTGTATGAGCACCAAACTTTCTTTCATTGAATGAGTTGAATACTAGGAAAACTGAACTACTTCTCTTCATGGGTCCAACATATCAGTAGAAATGGGATCTGAAAGCGCAGACATGGAACCGCTGGAAATAACTCTGAACCTTCTGAAGAAGGCCACAACTTCCCTTTTTGATAACTCAAGTCTAAATTTAAGAGCATTGCAAACCCTGCCCCTGGTACACACTTTGTTGGCTTTGAAACCAAACTATTTTCATGTTGATACCGTGTCTTTATGATTTCGGCTACTTAAAGCAGCTACCAAAAGTGGAGCACCATACTGGTAAGTTGGTAATCAAGATGAAAGGATTGCATAAGGCTATATTATTGTCTTGAATTTCAAATTTTAAATTACAAAAAAAATTAGGAGAAAACAAAATACAATAAAATTGGGAGAAAACAAAATACAAGAATTTAACAAGATAAATACTACCCGCTATGACACTCTCTAACAGCCTAGACATAGACCAAAACTTTTATTCATCTGTGAAGAACTTGTGCTGTTATCGCCTTTGGAAGTTAAATGCCTTAATGGCAAAGGCAAATATAAATAAGAAAAGCACCGTAAACCCAACAATCACAACTGCAACCACTCCAAGGAAATCATGTTTGAATCCAAGGTAGTCATCCAAGTATTGTTTCACTGTTACATTTGAGTCAAGTAGTGTGTCCTCGATATCTCCAAACTGTGATGTAACCAATCCATACAAACTCCATGCAACTGGACAGGCCCAATAGTACCATCTCCACCACACAGGAATCCTCTGTATTCATCATGTAAGAAATGCAACAAAATGAGATCGTTTCTGTATCCATGTGCTAAAGAAAGTGGCAATTTAAAGAATTATGGGTTGAGAGCACTTACATTTCGTGGGACTATAAAACCTGAGAAGAGGTTCCATAATGTATAAAATGCTAAGGCAACGATGGCAGCAATATGTTGATTTGGTGTGGCAGCCACAGCCATCATGCCATAAAAGGTGAAGTACAGTAAGGTGAAGAACATGAAGAACAGATACCAGAAGAACTTAGCAGCTGTCCATTCAAATCCAATCATTGCATAAACTATAACACCATACGCCACAGCTTGTGAAAAGACATAAGGTATCTCAACTAAAGCCTGAAAGAAGAGATGAAATTTGATTAATAAAACCCATAAAGTATTAGAGATATACGAAGTCTATAGCATAAGAAAACTAATTACCTGTGCAAAGGCATATGGCATGGCTGAATACATTCCTGCAGCTCTTTCTCTGTAAAAGACTGTCCGTTCAACTGCCACGACTGGTTGCACCGATTGGCCATTCTGAAACCCAAGGAAGAGAACAGCGGCATACATAGAGCCCATTGCATTAGATATATCTTGTTGTCTTGTCCTGCATTTGCCAATGTGAAGTAAAAATTAAAGTTGATATGGAGAAGCATACTGAGTTCTCAAAATTCTGAACTGACTTCAAACTACCTTTTGGTGCCGAGATCCCAGAACATTGTCCCAAACATCAAGGCTACGAAAGTTGTGAAGAAAAATCTCACTGCCGTGTATGGTGGATTTCGCCAGTATGACAAACGTTGTTTCCATAAGCATGCCATACACTGGGTGAAGAAGGACTGGGAGTATTGAGTAGGGAAATAGAGGTCCTTAGAACCAGGGGTAGGTTGGCTCAATTCTTTAATTAAATCTTTGTTTCTCCTGAAACATATGCCACATCTTAGAAAAGGCTTCAACAACAAATTCAAGCTTGCATGATGAACTTTGAAATGGCTGTATATGACATTTCAATATCATAAAGCATTCAGATATCCTATAGTTGAATCACCTGTATATGTCTGACTTTTCGTATATTTCGGTGAAATCCACCCCCAAAATTAATTCTTGTGCAGAAGCGGTAACTTCCAACATCCAAGTTGCAGGGTTATAACCATCTTTGATTTTACTTACTCCTTCAATTCCCTTAATGAAAGCAAGTCACATGTATTAGTAAGCACTTTATATGAATTAACTTAAACTAAAGTATTTGCTGCTTATAGCTTTTAATTTATCATGGAAGTTTACCTCAAAATACTTTATCAGATGGGAAGAATGTCTACCCAGTGGTCCCATATATATCTCTTGCCCTCCACGCTTCAACAGGAGCAACTGCAAACCCATTTTGAATATGTCAGTACTTATATGCAGGAGAGCATAGAAGAGAATAAATCCTTTCTATCCATTAACATTTCCCACCTCATCAAAGGCATCAAAGATGTCAATACTTGGCTGATGGATGGTGCACACAACTGTTCTTCCTGTGTCCACTGTGTTCCTGACTGTTCTCATAACAATTGCAGCAGCTCTTGCATCTAGCCCTGAAGTTGGCTCATCCATGAATATTATTGAGGGATTTGCCACAAGCTCAACTGCAATGGTCAGCCTCTTGCGCTGCTCGATTGAGAGACCATTTACACCTGGCAACCCAACTAGTGCACCCCTCAATGGGGTCAGTTCCACGAGGTCCATGACTTCCTCAATGAACATCTATAACCATTACCAAAGATTAGAAATTGTTTGAACCAGCACTTTTCCTCAAGAGTATAGGTCAAGCCAAACTTGAACCTGACCATAGCTCAACCAAGTTTGAAAAATCAATTCTAGGGCTTTGCTTGTTCAGAGCACTAAATTCAATAAGAAAAATGTGGAAACAACACAGAAAACTCTCACCTTTCTTGTTTCAGCATCCACATTAGGAGGCAATCGCAGCCAAGCTGAGTAGAGCAAGGACTCATGGACAGTAACATGAGGAGAGTGGATGTCATTCTGCTCACAGTATCCAGAAATGCGAGCAAAAGTCTCTTGCTTCTTTGGGTAGCCAGAAATGCTGATGCTACCCTCAATATATCCACCAGTTTTCCGACCAGCCAATACATCCATGAGAGTGCTTTTACCAGCACCACTAACACCCATCAAAGCTGTAAGAACACCAGGCCTGAAAGCACCACTCACCCCCTTCAGAAGCTCCAATCTGTCTTCAGGGACACCCTGACTTTTCATTTCCTGCAAATTCAATTCAAACAACTTAGTTCTCATTTTTGGTTTATTAGTGCTGATAAAACATGTACATTATTTGCATTAATATGAAGTTACCTCTGGCATGTCAACTGAGTATCTAATATCATCAAAGGTGATAGAAAGTGGTTGGAATGGAAGAACCATTCCTTTTTTGTTGTTACGTCTCGCCTCAGCAATGGCTTCTGCCCTCACAGAAGAGGATACGGATGAGATACTTCGCCCAATTTCCTCTCCACTCTCTGCATGTTAAGTTTAAATTTAGAGAGCAATATAGAACATGGGGTTAAATGACAAGAACACAGGCACACAAAGGCATGCAAGCACCATGTATGAGTTTCATCACCTGTGGATGCGGTTTGGTCAATCGAGCCTTTTCTATGGGACGATAACTCAATCTTTCCTTCAGTTTTGGCATTGTCGGACTCTACTGTTATAACAGCTCGAGGCTTCTCAAATGCTGCACAATTTGCAAAAATCTTAATACACTAACCTCCAATAATTTAGGAGTTTCAATGCAGAGACGGTAAAGATACTCACGATTTAGGTAAGTCAGAGCCACAGTGTAACAGAAGTTGAAGACAAATATGAATCCAAGCAGTGCCCCAGCTCCTATCCAGTACCAGTGTGCCTCCGTGAAGAACCCACGAGCCTTCAATACTGCTACTCCAAGGGATTCTGTTGAATTGGTAGAAGCATTCTGAAAAATGGAAATACATTCAATCATCAGTGACTGACACACATAAATAAACACAAATACTCACATGCAAAATCCAAGAACTTACTTTGCTCCAACTCTTCCCAAGGAATTCATTTACCACTATTGCGTTCTGTGCATACATCATAGGGGAAGACCAGTAACCCCAAATCCACCATTTCTTGACACTTTCTGCAGCATTGACCAAATACAAAAAGAAAACAAAAATCCATTATTAGTGTTTATCAACAAGAAGGTTCTACATTTCCTGAAAATTTCTTTCCTCCTTATACCTCGTGACAGGACAAAACCACCCAATGCAAAGGGCAGAACTAATGCAAATGACCCAAATGTGTTTGCAACAATCATGCTTCTACAAGCTGCTGCTATAAATCGAAATAATGAAGATGCCGTCTGATT
The DNA here is from genome assembly GCF_030704535.1 of Vitis vinifera. Taxonomy (NCBI): domain Eukaryota; kingdom Viridiplantae; phylum Streptophyta; class Magnoliopsida; order Vitales; family Vitaceae; genus Vitis; species Vitis vinifera. Next base: position 5,146,675 of record NC_081813.1, read on the forward strand.
AAGAAGCAAGAGGAGAAGATACTGTCTAAACAATCTGCAATAAGAAGATTTGTTTATTGAGCATAGATCATTTTGGAACAGAGAAAACAGGTGAAACAAATCTGGACAAGTTTCTGCAACTTCATAAGTTTTTAACTTTTACCTTCCCACATTTGGATCAAATCCAATGACATAATAAGTGATGAATACCCAAAGACCAACTTCAACAAATGTGATGGGGATCTTGAGGAACCATGAGGGAAGAGCATATGCCCATGCAGGATAGAAGAGCAGGCCTCTTTGCTTGTAAAAGACAGGAAGTTTTAGAATGGTCATGGCAAGTTCTGACATTCCATTAAACATGACCTTCATGACAGTGAAGAACAAAGCACCAGTGTAAATGATTCCATCTTCTGTTGTGTTTTTGGGCATCTCAGTTCTTAGGAAGATTGTCATTGCAATCATTGCGACTATTGTGAGCTAAAAGCAGAAATAAAAATAATAAATTACGATCAAATGTACAAAATTAAAAGCCATTGTTATAAGTAACAACAATAATAATACTCACTTGGGTGAGCTTGAAAATATAGACAAATGAATTCCTCTTCATCAGCAAGTACTCTCTTGAGATGCAAGCATCCAACAGTTCCTTCTTTCCAACACCATATTTTTCAGTTTTCAAAGCAGCCGGGTGGCTTTTGGTCTTGTCGAATGGAGTTGCAAGCTCATCTCCTAGTTTCCGTCCAAAGTGAAATGACTGGAATGCCTCAGCAAATTCCTTGGCTGTGACAAAACTGTAAGGCTCATCTTTATGTGCCCAATACTGCTCCTGATCTTTCCTAGATGTTACCTGCAATCAATTTTAAAATTCGTGTTCTAGCTTGGTTTTTTCTAAAGAAGGGAAAAAATGAGAAGATGCCAAAAGGTACAAAGCTATTAGCACTCACTTCTTGTAGGAAGTCTGCCACACCCTTCCTTTCAGGACATCTGAACCCCATGGATTCAAAAAAGTTAAGAACGTCTTCACGAGGACCCTGATAAATGATCCGGCTATCAGAGAGAAGAATGATGTCATCAAAAAGATCGTAAGTCTCAGGTGCTGGCTGGAGGAGAGAGATGAGAGCAGTCCCATTGAGAATGTGGACGGTTTGCCTGAGAGAATTTACGATTTGATAAGTTGTTGAGCTATCCAAGCCAGTAGAGATCTCATCCATGAACAGTGCCTTTGATGGTCCAACCAGCATCTCACCTATCATTCATATATTTTCAAATAATTGAACTATATTAGATTAATGAACAAAAAATATCTTCTTCTTCTTCTTTTTTCCTTTTTCATGTTAGAACACAAATTATCCTACCAGTTGTGACACGCTTCCTTTGTCCTCCAGAGATACCCCTCACCATTTCATCTCCTACCATGGTGTCTGCACAGATTTCTAGTCCCAGAATCTGTAAATTTAAGTGTAAATGAAAATAAACAAATTATGAGTTAGAACTGGGTTTTCTCAGAAATCTGTATTCCATCATTGAAAGTTTTATGGTTATGATACCTTTAGTGTATAATCAGTGATCACATTCTCCTTCTGGCCTTCAGCTGCCGCTGCCTGAAATGTTAGAAACCAATAATGAAAATCTCAACAACCATTAAAGTTAGTTTGGTACATCAAGATATTCCATGGATAAGATCGACAGAACATCAAGAAAACAAAGTCAATTTGCATATCTATGTGAGAGATCAAAATTTTCATTCTAGAGAAGACAAGTGTCCATGTTCTCCACGAAAAACAAATAGCTGATCAATTTCACAAAGTAGCTTCTGTCTCACCTTCATGAAGACATCGATATCAGGATCGGGCTTTATATTTGCTGCTTTCTCTCTTCTTGAGAGCTCTACTAACATGTCTGCAGATAGCCAAAATAAGAGTCAATCTCCTGGCCTAGGCAAATGTCATACAACTACATCCACAACCTTCAAAAACAAAGAAAATAAAAGTGAAGGCAATGGTTTAGACTAACCATATCGATCTCCAACACCCTGGCATCTTGCAGAGAAGGCCAAGGTTTCCCGTACAGTCATTTCTCCTATATGGGTATCAAGTTGGCTTATGTAGGCGGCAGTTCTCTGGGGTACAAACTCATTCATGCCATGACCGTTGTATGTCACCCTTCCCGTAACCTAAACAAGAAATTTCAGTTTTCAAATTGGATATGAGATTAAAGTGCTAAAAATTGCATCAAAGAAGAAAAGCAATAAGAGTTTTTTTTTTTTTTTTTTCCATTCAACCTTTAGACTGGAATCAAGCTTTCCGGACAAAGCCAATAAGAGAGTGGTCTTTCCAGAACTTGGAGGACCCAAAAGCAACGTCATTCTGCAGAAAAAAAATTATGCACAAAAAATTGAGTATTGATCTTCAGGGCATTCTAAATTTGAGAAAGGAAAAAATCATTTGATTTATCAATCAATTTTTTACTAGAAATAAATTCAAATTCTCACCTTCCGGGTTTGATGATTCCGCTAACATCATGAAGAATGGTGAATTTCTTCTTTCTACTTGGAAGAATTCGAAGAGTGTTCAAGATATCCTTTAAAACAGAAAGAAAAATTATAATCTAAAAACAAACTTTCCCAAGAGAGTACTTATTGATTAGCTAATGATCTGCATTTTCATTTTAGTTACCTCAATTTGATTAAAAACAGAATTAATGAATGAAGGCAAAGCTCTGCTTCCTACATGAGCTTCTGCATCAATGGTAAGATGCTCAAATCTAACTTCAATTTCGGGAAGATCAATCCCAACTCTGAAAAATGGAAGAGCCACGAAAACTCGTTATTAAAAAGTCAAAGGAAGATGTTGTTTGGTTGCAAAGAAAATATAGGAAACACTATCAGGCATACTTAAGATGAATTCTTTCTTTTCCACTGTTTTCAATGTTCAAAAAGAGGCAAGGAGCGCAAGAAAAGAAGAGAAATCGCACCTATCCATACGATTCTTGAGCTTCAACAAGAACTTCTCATTGTCCTCTTCAGCGATTTTCACCAACCGCTCGACTAAATTCTTCCTTTCCTGAGGCCCAAGGTTGTGTATATCAACTTCACTGGCCTCACCCTCTGATCCGATCAGCAAACCTTTCCTCAGCCGATTGTAGGTGGGAAGTTTCTCGAGGGCAGCCCATTTCAAAGCTTCCTCATCATCCTCATCCCTTGAAGAACGGGAGAAAACCTCCGCACCAGAGTTCCTCCATATGGAAGAACTGTTCTTCTTGAAACTACCACTGGCTCTACGACCACTGGCTGTATAAATTTCAGCTGTTTCCATTGCAACACGAAACGAGGAACCCCCCTGCAAAACTAACCAGAACCCACCAAAACCCAGAAATTTTTCCAAAAAATCAGGAGAAGCCCAAGTTTTGATCTCTGGAGCTGAAAAAAACTCAGAGATGGGTGTCCTCCCCTCTTTTCTCTATGCACTTTGTAGTGCTAAAACCTTGTTCTATGTTAGAAAACCATGAGGAATGGAAGGTTTATATACTGGTTCGAAGGACAGAATCAGAGGCGGCCTAAAAGTTTCAAATTCTTATTTTAACATTTTCACAATTCTCCACTATCTTGTTTGTCAAGTAAATGGAAAAGTGAATTATTAAATGTTGTCCTAACCGCAAACTAACTAACTTTCCCGGGCCAAACTAACTAAATTCCAAATGTAAAACATTTATGGCATCTTGTTTATACTCTTGTTTAATGATATGATACTTTCGGTTTAGTTTGCCTGAATTAAAAATGTAAGTTAATTTTTAACATTTCATTTATAACCTAATTTAATGTTGATATATTGAATTTGGATTACTTCTTTTAATCTCAGAATTTATTAAGATTAGATCGGAGTTGAGTTAATAGGCCTCGAGTTAATTTAAATTATATTCAAGGAAAGAGTTAAGTAAACTTTAATAAGTGAATGATGAAATTTTTTATTTCTAAATTATATGTAATATAATCAAATATATGTCTCGTTATTACGAGTTTACAAGTAACCCAATAGGCATAAGAATTATTGAAGGTTGGCCCAACAGCCCCTTTTGACCCTTCAAATGACTGCCCTTGTCATTTTCAGCTTTACTCACCCTTGTCAACCAGCAAGCAACTCACTAGGAATAGGAATTATCAAATTAAGTAACTTTGCCACAAGCAGCCCCAACCCCACCCCCAAACCCCCAAACCCCCACCCCCCACCCCCCACCCACCACCCAACATATTTTTTTGGCAATTTTTGTTAAATCTAATTTAATATTTTGATATTTGGATTACCTAAATTAGAAATGTAAGTTAATTTTTAGAAATTTGTTTGTAGTCTAATTTAATGTTGATTAAACTCGAGTAAGTTTAAATTAGGATTAAATCTATTTAAGGATGGTGTTAAACAAATGAGGAAACCTAAACCTTAATTAAGTGGGTTATTAGAAAAAATATTATGGTATTAATTATTTCATGAATTTGTATATCTTAAAATTAGTTAATAATACCCCTCATTATTATTCAATAAAAGTGGCCAATTCTATGGTAAAGAATAAAAATATTAAAAACATTAGTAAAAGATGTTTTAGACTTTACTAAAAAAATAAGTTAAAAGACTTTTTCAAAAGAATTTTAAAAAGTATTTAAACTCCCCGCTAAGATATTTTAATAAATCATTTTTTTTTTTACCAAGTCAATGGAAATTTGAATTATTAAATGTTATCTAACTACTAGATAAATTAATAAGTTGTTTGACAATTATTTTTTGAGAACTATTTTTTTATTTTATCTTTAAGTTGTTTTCACTTATTTTTTAAAATTTGTTTTAAAAAATAACTATACAGAAAAATGATTAAAAATAAAGTACTAAATATAAAAAAAATCATTTTTAAAAAATATTAAAAACCATTTAAAATATTTTAAATTCTCAAATAAACTTTTGTTTTATAAAACATTAAAAAATAATTTTTAAAAACTGTTCTTAAAAACTATTTTTCAAAATTATTTTTTAAAACAATTACAAAATGGATCCTAACTTTATTTGCCTGAGTGCAAATCTACCTAAATTGTAAATGTAAAATACTTTTTTGGCAATTTATTTATAATTTAATTTTAAGATTCCATACTTTGGGTTTTGAATTACCACTTTTAATCTCCCAACTTTTTAGAGTAGGATTGGATTAGCTGAATTTGACTCTGCTTAGAGTTAGGTCCCGGGTGGTTTTCGACTGGCTCATACTCTCCTAAATTATAAATGTAAGTACATTTTTTGGTACATTTCCTTTTCTTTTTTTTTTTTTTAAAAACAAAATATCTTATATGAAAAAAAAAAAAAGGAATTCTTGTATAAAAGCTAGTTATATACCTTGTATAAAAATTTAAGTAATTTTACTTCCACAAATTTTCTAGGTTTTGAAAAGAATTTTTAGAAATACAAGGTAAATTTTACCTTTTTATATAAAAGTTCTTATATTTTATATAGAAATTCTTATTTTTAAAAATAAAAAATGTACCTAATCACCACCTAAATTATTTTTCACCATTTTTTTATACTATAATCTAATGTTTATGATCGAAATCTAGTGTTTGTAGTTAAGTTTGTATTGAAGTTTAGTCAACATATTCATGGATGAAGCTAAACTAATGACAGAAACTTTATTTAAGTGAGCAATTAGAACAATTATGAGGGTAATAAATAATTGATAAATTTTCAAAATTTAAAATTTGTTAACAATTCCCCTCATTATTATAAAAAATATATATACAATTATAGAGGTTAATTATAAAAAAGAAAGAAAATATATGATATATCAAACTGAATAAAAATAATATCAAACATATTGGTAAAAATATTTTTGTTTTTCAAAAAAAAAACATCCAAAAAATTAAAAGGTTTTTTTTCAAAAGAATTAAAAAATAGTTAAAATTTTCAATAAGAAATTTCTAATAATTTTGTTTTAACAAAAATAGAAAATCAACAATTCCACTTATAAATTTCTTCTATTTTTCAAATAGCTAAAGATAAATTGAGTGAGGAAACTATTTTTTTTATGAAGTATATATAATATAGTAAAAATATCATATTAAGTTATATAATTTTTATAATTAAAGTTAAATTCAAATTCTCATAATATAGTCATTATATGAGATTTGATATGATGATATTTATAAAATCGATGAGATTGATATTCAAATATTTCTTTTTAAAACATACTGATTTAACTCTACAAGTGGTACCACCACCCATATAAATTAATATTAATTACAAACTTCCATAATACAAATCATTGCATAGGATTAGATTTATTAAAAATTAAATAACATATAAATTTATATAGCTTTGTAGTAAATTCTAAATTAGTGATTATTTCATTAAATCTAAAAAATAAAAGTAAAATGACCAAATCAATCTGCAAAAAATTCACCACTCAAAATAATTTAATAAAATGTCAAATACTAATAGAATTTTTTGAGGGATGAGGTTTAGAAAAATCAAATTTAGCTTTTTCTATTTGAAAAAACCTCATTTTCAAGGGAAGACATTATTAAATCCTCCTTGATGATGGTAAAGTTAGGGAAAGAAAAAGAAACAACAAATCTTAATATGATGTTTCAGGGAACCCTATCTTCAATGAATCAAACTAGTTTTATGGGGCCTAATTGACTGGAAGTTCTTATTTTCATTTGTCCAAATAAAGAAATATTCAGAAACTGAAAATCTTCTTTCCTATCACAGTTCTGAACAATCAAAGCAACTATTAATAAAAAAAAAACACTCAGAATATGACAGATTTTGAACTAAATATCATCTCGATTCACCTACTCAAGAAATTTGATGAGTTTTTGAGCTTGGAAGAGTCAGGTCAAATCCACATGTCTGCAAATTTGGAAGGCAGTGATTCTACAATTCAAAGCATAACTGCTTCATTTGGATATGATCATCAGGATACCACTGTATGAGCACCAAACTATTTACATTGAATGAGTTGAATACTAGGAAAACTGAACTACTTCTCTTCATGGGTCAAGCATATCAGTAGAAATGGGATCTGAAAGCGCAGGCATGGAACTACCTCTGAACTTTCTGAAGAAGGCCAAAACTTTTCTTTTTGTTAGCTCAAGTCTAAATTTAAGAGCATTTTAAACCCTGCCCCGTCATACACACTTGTTGGTTTTGAAACCATACCATTTTCATGCTGATACCTGTCTTTATGGTTTCAGCTGCTTAAAGCAGAGACTGAAAGTGGAGCACCATACCGGTAAGTCGGTCATCAAGATCAAAGGATTGCTGGTCACACTAGACAGGCGAAGCAGGTTGAGAAATGCATAGTTGTCGAAGGACAAATTGCATCCAGGTAATTTCAGCGACAGTAATAGGAAGACCATGATATTCGGACTCAGCACTACTTCGTGAGATAACTCTTTGTTTGGTAGACGACCATGACACCAGATTGGAGCCAAGGAAGATGTAATAGCTGCTAGCGCTTCCACGATCGTTTGGGAATTATGCCCAATCCGCATCTGTGTGGGATTGGATGTCCAGAGAGGACGAGGGATGCAGTATCAGTCCGTGGGGGGTGGTGCCTTTAAGGTACCTGAGGATCCTTTTTACACCAAGCCAGTGCATGGTGGTGGGACGAGCCATGAACTGACATGCTTTATTGGCTGCAAATAAGAGATGAGGCCTGGTGTTGGAAATGTATTGGAGGGCTCCCACTATGCTGCGGTACAATAAGACATTCGAAATGGTTCTCCATCAGACTCAGATAGGGTTGTGCCAGTGGCTCCAGGTGTGGTAGTAGGCTTGGAATCCAACATAGTCGTTCAAGTGAGAAGATCACAGATGTACTTATGCTGATTGAGATGTTGTAATGCATTGGCATGAGTGACCTCTACACCCAGAAAGTAGTTAATATGACCAAGGTCTCTAAGGGCAAATGTTGTTTTGAGATATTGCAAAAATGAGAACACCTGAGGAGGATTGCTGCCTGTAATTAATATACCGTCAACATAGATTAAAAGGAGTATGGTAGCAATTGATGTATGAAGGAAGAACAGAGAATTATCAGCCTATGAACAAGTGAAGCCCCAGCTGAGAAGTGCTGTTCGAAGTCTGAGAAACAAGGCATGAGGGGCCTGCTTGAGGCCATATAAAGCTTTGTTCAAGCGACAAACATGAGATGGATATTGCGGATCTACAAAATCTGGAGGCTGCTGCATGAACACTTGCTCACGGAGGTCGCCATTGAGGAAGGCATTTTAATTTGGACATCCAGTTGTCTAATTGGCCAACCAGAGGAGAGAGCTATGGTGAGGACTATGCGAATGGTGGATGCCTTGACTATTGGACTGAATGTTTCGAAGTAATCTAGCCCATGTGTTTTGCAACACGGCGAGCTTTGTAGCGATCAATGGTCCCATCTGGTTTATATTTGGGTTTATAGACCCATTTGCAACCAATGATATGTCCATGTTGAGGAGCTGGAGCAAGAGTCCAGGTGTTGTTGCGGATGAGGGCATTGTATTCAGATGTCATAGCTTCTTTCCGGTTGGAATTTTTGAGTGCTTGGTGATACGTTCGAGGTTCAATGATTTTCGGTGCAAAGAACAATATGGGTTTGAGGTTACCAATTTTTTATCGAGTGAGCATGAGGTGGGTGTTAGCTGGTTTGGTGAAGAGAGTCTTGGACTGTAATGCTAAAAGTGAAGAGTTAGTAAATGGTGCCTGAATAATGGAGGGAATAAAGTGGTTAAAGAAGGAAGGACTGGTTATAGCTAGTTGGGGAATGGGTCGTTCACGGGACTGGGTGGTGGTGGATGAGAAAAGGGTTGGGAAATGATGAAGAGGGCTGGAATAAGGAATAGCTGAGTGAGGGCTTGAGGACAGGATGGGAGAGGGCTCGAAGAGTGGTTATATTTGAAATGAGAAGATGGTTTCATTGAAAACTACATGACGGGTGATGTAGAGGCGACTGGATAAGAGGTCCATGCATATGTAGCCTTTCTAAAATGAGCTATAACCCAGAAATACACATTGGACTAATCGATATTGGAGCTTATGGTTATTGTATGGTCGAATGTATAGGTAGCAAAGACACCCCAAATACTTTAGACATTGTATAATCTGGAGGATGGCCAAATAGAACTTGGAAAGGGGAGTTAAGATTTAGGATTTTGGTAGGTAGTCTGTTAATAATAAATGTTGCAGTTTGGAAGGCATACAACCAGAACTTCAAGGGTAAAGAGGCTGTGGCTAAGAGGGTTAGCCCGTTTCAACAATGTGGTGTATTTTACATGCAGACCTGCCATTTTACTCCGGAGTGTGGGGACATAAACATCGGTTTATAATTCCTTGTTGAGTAAGGAAGGGAGCGAAGGCCCTAAACTCTCCTCCATTGTCCTATTGGAGGCATTTGATTGTGGAACCAAACTGTTTCTCTACTAGAATTTTAAACTTCATGAATGTAGGTAAGCTTGATCCTTAGTGTGTAAGGGATACGGCCTGGAAAATCTTGAACAATCATCAACAAATAACAAGAAATATCGAGCACCAATAGAGGCTGGAATGGGTGACGGTCCCCAAAGATTAGTGTGTATAAGATCAAGGATATTAGAAGCTTTAATTGGACTCAGAAAGTGAAAATGGTAATTTGTGGCTTTTTCCATATTGACAAGCAGTACATATAGTAGAATTATTGGTTTCAAGAGTTTGAGAATGTTTGCAACAGGATGTCCCAGCCTAGCATGCCAGAGAGTAAACTGCTCAGTTCTTGTGGTAGACGCAGGAGTGTGAGACGCAGTTGTGAGGAAGGTTGAGGATGACCTTGGTGTTATGAAGTTCATACGGAACTTATAGATACCATTTTCAAGATTGTCGTGGAGTAGAGTTTTCTTCATGAGGTGGTTCTTCACAAGAAAGGGACGAGGATAAAAGTCAAAGAAAGAATTATTGTCATGGCAGAATTTTGAGACGCTCATAAGATTTTGGCAAGTTTGGGAACATGAAATACTTTGTTTAACTGAAAAGTCTTAAATGAAGTAGGTAGGAATTTAGAACCAATAAGAAGATAGGAAGCCTCTTACCATTGCCAATGATGACTATAACTAGAAATGGGATCTGTAAGTGCAGGCATAGAACCTCTGAACATTCTGAAGAAGGCCAAAACTTTTCTTTTTGTTAGCTCAAGTCTAAATTTAATGACATTTCTCTCATACACACTTGCTGGTTTTGAAACCATACTATTTTCATGCTGATACCTGTCTTTATGATTTCAGCTGCTTAAAGCAGAGACTGAAAGTGGAGCACCATACCGGTAAGTTGGTCATCAAGATGAAAGGATCGCATAAGGTTATATTATTCTCTTGAATTTAAAATTTCAAATCACATACAAATGGGAGAAAACAAAATACAAGAATTTGACAACATAAATATTACCTCCTCATAGCAGGGCTATCGATACTCTCTAACAGCCTATACATAGAACAAAACCATTTTTTCATCTTTGAAGAACTTGAGCTTTTATCGCCTTTGGAAGTTAAATGCCTTAATGGAAAAGGCGAAGATAAATAAGAAAAGCACCGCAAACCCAACAATCACAGCTGCAACCACTCCCAGGAAATCATGTTCGAACCCAAAATAGTCATCCAAGTATTGTTTCACTGTTACATTTGTGCCAAGTAGTCTGTCTTCGATATCTCCAAACTGTGCTGTAATCAATCCATACAAAGTCCATGCAACTGGACATGCCCAATAATACCATCTCCACCACACAGGAATCCTCTGCATTCATCATGGAAGAAATGCAACAAAATGAGACAGTTTCATATCCATGTGCTAAACAAAGTTCCAATTTAAAGAATTATGGGTTTAGAGCACTAACAGTTCCTGGGACGATAAAACCGGAGAAGAGGTTCCATAATGCATAAAATGCTACAGCAATGATGGCAGCAATATGCTGATTTGGTGTGGCAGCCACAGCCATCATGCCAAACAAGGTGAAGTATAATAGGCTGAAGAACGTAAAAAAAAAATATACCAGAAGAACTTAGCAGTTGTCCATTCAAATCCAATCATTGCATAAACTATAGCACCATAAACCACAGCTTGCGAAAAGACATATGGTATCTCAACTAAAGCCTGAAACAAGAGATGAATTTTGATTAATAAAACGCATAAAGCATTAGATATATACAAAGTCTATAGCATAAGAAAACTTGTTACCTGCGCAAAGGCATATGGCATGGCTGAATACATTCCTGCAGCTCTTTCTCTGTAAAAGACTGTCCGTTCAACTACCACGACTGGCTGCACCGATTGGCCTATCTGTAACCCAAGGAAGATAACAGCAGCATACATAGAGCCCATTGCATTAGATAGATCTTGTTGCCTTGTCCTGCATTTTCCCATGTGAAGTAAAAATTGAAGTTGATATGGAGAAGCATACTGAGTTGTCAAAATTCTTAACTTAAATCAAATTACCTTTGGGTGCCGAGATCCCAGAACATTGTCCCAAACATCAAGGCTATGAAAGTTGTGAAGAAAAATCTCACTGCCGTGTATGGTGGATTGCGCCAGTATGACCAACGTTGTTTCCATAAGCATGCCATACATTGGGTGAAGGACTGGGAGTATTGAGTAGGGAAATAGAGGTCCTTAGAACCAGGGGTAGGTTGGCTCAATTCTTTAATTAAATCTTTGTTTCTCCTGAAACATATGCCACATCTTAGAAAAAGCCTCAACAACAAATTCAAGCTTGCATGATGAACATTGAGATGGCTGTATATGACATTTCAATATCATAAAGCATTCAGATATCCTATATTTGAATCACCTGTATATGTCTGAGTTTTTGTATATTTCAGTGAAATCCACTCCCAAAATTAATTCTTGTGTAGAAGTGGTAACTTCCAACATCCAGGTTGCAGGGTTATAACCATCTTTGATTTTACTTACTCCTTCAATTCCCTAAATGAAACCAAATTAATCCTTCATAATGTACCAAATTTTATAAAGGAAGTACTAAATTTTGTCAAGGACGTACCAAATTTTTTAAAGGATGTACCAATGTTGCCAAAGTCCGTTATGAGGTGGGGAACGACCTTCAATAACTTCCTGAAGGTCTCCAAATGAAGAAATGGACTATGGAAATGGAGATAAGTGTTCCATTAGCTCAAGGATTGGATGTATTAAATTTTCTCAATGATGTACCTAGGGTTCCAAAGTCCATTTCGGAGTAGGGAACGATTTCCAATCACTTCCCAAAGATCCCTAAAGGAATAAACAGACCATGAGTAATAAGATAGAGATTTCAATAGCTCAAGTATGTACCAAATATTTTTAAGAATATACAAAATTTTATAAAGGATGTACCAAGAGTGCCAAAATTTGTTTCGATGTGGGGAATGACCTTCAATCACTACCTAAGGGTCCTCAAAGGATAATATGGACCATGGGAAGATAGATAAGGGCTTGATAGCCTGAGGATTGGATGTACCAAAATTTCTTAACGATGTACCAAATTTCCTTAAGGATGTACCTAGGGTTCCAAAGTTCGTTTCTAAGCAGGGAACGACCTCTAATTACTTCCTAAAGATCCCTAAAGAAATAAACAAACCATGGGTAATAATATAGAGGTCCTGGTAGCTCATGGATTGGATGTACAAAATTGTTTTAAGGATGTGCCAAATTTTATAAAATATGTACCAAATTTTATAAATGATGTACCAAATTGTCTTTAGGATGTACCTTGGGTTCCAATATCAGTTTTAGAGTGGGGAATAACCTCTAATTCCTTCTCAAGGGTCCCCAAATGAATATATGAACCATGAAAATGAAAATAGCGGTTTTAGTTCCTCTAAGAATTGATATACCTAGGATCCCAAAGTTCTTTTTGGGGTGGGCAAAAACCTCCAATTACTTATCAAGGGTCTTAAAAGAATATATACACCTTGATAAGTATGATAGTGTTTTCGGTTTTCCTAAGCATTAATTTACCTATATTTTTTAAGGATGTACCTATTTTTATTAAATTAATATAAAAGGCTAAATTCAATTTTTTATGAAAAATATATTTTCTTTTATATTTTATTTTAATTAAAAATTAAAGATTTTAACCAAAAAAAAAAAATTAGATCCATAATCAATTTAAAATCATAAGAAAAATGATATAAGCACCGTCACTTATTGTGATTTTGATATGATAAATTTAAAATGAAAATTAAAAGAAAAATAATGTAAATAATAAAATAGTATTACAATGATATTTTTACTTTTACATGTGATAGAATTTACAAAATAAATAAATCTTTTGTTTAGTTTTAATATAAAAAATCTTATATCTAAATAATAAAATGGAATTTTTAAATTTAAACCTTAATTTATAAAATGTATTATTATAATTAATATTTAAAATCATTGTTATTTGTGGGATAATATTTTCATTTTTGTACATTATATATTTTGTTTTTATTTAATTTTTTATATTAATTATTTATTATACATTATCATTTTAAGTTTAATATGTCAAAAAAATAATTAAAATCAATAAATATAGACAAATTAGAGAGTAAAAATAAATTTAAATTAAATTAAAAAATGCACGAGCATATTAAAAAGAATATAAAGGAAAAAAAGAAAAATAATAATAAAAACTATAATAGGTGATAATGGATTATGGTGGCAGGAGAGGAAAAAAAAAAGTGGAAATGTGACGAGTGGTAAGGGAGATATATTGATGTGAGAAAAATAATAAAAATAAATTACACATGTACTTGTTAACAAGTTGTATTAAATTGATGTATACTTTGTCCTTTACTTTTAAGGGTAATTATGGAACAAATTTGAAAGCACTATTGGAGTGCATGAATAAACAATATTTTTTCTCATTTTACACCAAAATTAAAAAGAAAAAAAGTAAAGCTCCAAAATCTCATATTTTTTGTAATTGGTATATGGTTAGATGATTTTCCCTTTTTTTTAAGCTTGGGATCAAATGTGGAACCGAAGGTTGGACCCATACACATTAAGCAACCATCTTTGAAAAACTTGTCCTCTGCACATCTTATCATGTTTGGAAGTTAAATGCATTAACGGAAAAAGCATAGTTCAAAGTCGCAATATCGGTTATTGACTCGGAAAGTCATGAGGCATATCAGTATCGATGTCTCGCTTCGATATCAGGTGATACGTAAAATAAGATAATTAAAATTTTCAAAAAATTATAAAATTATTATATAAATTAAAAAATAATATATATATCTATATATATATATATATATATATATATATATATATAATTAATTAAATAAACTAAAAATTTTAATAAAACAAATTTTTTTCACATTTAGCTCAAAGTTATTTGTGATAATATTAAAATTTGAGGATTTAATTCTCACTTTGCCATATAAACACTTTAATTTATCATTAAATCTCATATATACCTTTCATATCATTTTACTTTAGCAAATCGGGTACTCAATTCTCTTAATATGTTATTATTAAATCATATTAAAGTGTTTATATGAAAGGTATTTTCCATGTAAATTGGGACTCAATTCTCCATGTAAATCCGTATAAAAGATAGTTTTTTACTTTACTAATTTGAGCTCCCAATCTCCCACTCTCGCCACCGTTGCTGTCAAGACCCATAACAGACCTCCCAATCTCCCACCCTCACACGCCACCATGCCGTCAAGACCCACAATAAACGATACCACCTGCAATTGTAAATTTGCAACCATGTAAGACCTAACATGGGAAGGGGAGCAATCTGATTGTGAGGGGGTTGTCTTGTCGACGTCGCCGATGAAAGATTCAGTCCACTTAACGAGTCACCACCGTCGACACCAAAGCTCCACCCTCTGGTGATGCTCGATTTTGAGGAAAATCAGGTAAGTAAATCCTAAATCATGTCCTCATCCTTCGGTGGTTTCTCCACTTATTTCCGAACAAATCACGGTTTGGGTTTTTTTCTTCGTCTTCTTTGATCTTCTCATTAATGGTTTAAAATTTCAGAATAGGTGTTTTCTTTTGAAAGGGCAATGTTTGATTATTATTTTTTTTAATTTTATGAAAATTTTGAAAATTCTTTGTAACCTCACCGAGTCAACCAAGTTAACTTGGAAACTCAGACAAGTCAATCGAGTCTAACCGATTCCCAGCCGAGTTCATGCATTATACTGTATCTGGTATCAGTCTCGTCGCGGCAAGTATCGAGGCAGATACGACTTGGCTGAGTCATACCGGACTCAGCTGATACTTTGAACCCTGGGCAAAAGTGAAGACAACGAAGAAGAGCAAGGTAAAGCTAGTTAACAACCACAACTGCAATCACTCCCTGGAAATCATGCTTAAATCCATAAAAATAATCCAAGTATTGTACCACGGTTACATTTCTATCTGTTAGCATCTCCTCTACATCACCAAACTGTGATGTAATCATTCCATACAAGGTCCATGCAACTGGAAATATCCAATAGTACCATCTCCACCACACAGGAATCCTCTGGAATCTATCAGGGAAGAAATGCAACACAATGAATCATTTCTATATCCTTATGATAATGTAATTTGGATTTGAGAAACAATTATATATGGGTTGAGAGTGCTTACGGTTCGTGGGACTGTAAAGCCTGAAAAGAGTTTCCACAATCCATAAAATGCAGCACCAGTGACGGTAGCAACGTGTTGATTCGGTGTAGCATCCACAGCCATCATGCCATAGAAGGTGAAGTACAACAAGGTGAAGAACATGAAGAAGAGATGTCAGAGGAACTTAGTGGCCATCCATTCATATCCGATCATTAAATAAACTATAAGACCATATACAACAGTTGTACAAAGATATATGGGATCTCAACATAAGTCTGCAACAAGAGATGAAATTTTAGTAGGAAATGACATAAAAGTAATACAGATCTGCAATGTCTATAGCATAAGAAGACTAGTTACCTGTGCGAAGGCATATGCCATGGCTGAATACATTCCTGCATCTCTTTCTCTATAAAAGACTGTTCTTTCAACTACGACTGGCTTCACGGAATGCGGAATTTTGAATCCCAAGGAAGATAACAGCAGAAAACATAGCACCTATTGCATTATCCAAATCTATTGACCTTTTTCTGCATTTTACAATGAAGGTATAAGTTAAAGTTGATTTAGAGAAACGTATGAATTGGACTGACTTCCACTTACCTTCTAGTGCCGAGATCCCAGAACATTGTCCCAAGCATCAAGGCTATGCCAACTGTGAAAAGAAATCTCACTGCAGTGTATGGTGTGTTGCGCCAGTATGACAACCGTTGTTTCCATAAGTTTGCCATGCGTTGGGTGAAGAAGGGTTGGCAGTATTGAGTAGGGAAATAGTGCTCCTTTGAACCGGGGGCAGGTTGGCTCAGTTTTTCAATTAAATCTTTGTTTCTCCTGAAACATATGCCACATGTAAGAAATGGCTTAAACAACAAATTTAAGCTTTCATGAGAAACCTATAGTTGAATCACCTGAATAGGTCGGAATTTTTGTATATTTCCTTGAAATCAACCCCCAAAAATACTTCTTGTGCTGTAGTGGTAACTTCCAACATCCAAGTTGCAGGGTTATAACTTTCTTTGATTTTTACTGACTCCTTCAATTCCCTTCACAAAAGGAAGTCATATGCATCAGTAAGCACTTGATATGAATTAACTCAAACTAAAGCATCACTGCCAATTATTTTTGCTATATGCCATGGCAACTTAACTCAAAATACTTTATCAATTGGGAAGAATGTCTACCCAGTGGTCCCACTTATATCTCTTGTCCTCCGTGCTTCATCAGGAGCAACTGCACACCCATTTTAAATAATTCAGTACTTATCTGCCAAGGATTAACAAGAGAAACCATAAATTATTTCTGTCCACGAAAAATTCCTACCTCATCGAAGGCTTCAAATATGTCAATACTTAGTTGATGGATGGTGCACACAACTGTTTTTCCTGTGTCCACTGTGTTCCTAACTGTTCTCATAATAATTGCAGCAGCTCTTGCGTCTAGCCCTGAAGTTGCCTCATCCATGAATATTATTGAAGGATTTGCCACAACTCAACAGCAATAGTTAGCCTCTTATGCTGCTCAGTTGAGAGACCATTCACACCTGGCAACCCAACCAGTGCTCCCTTCAATGGGGTCAGTTCCATGAGCTCCATGACTTCGTCAATGAACATCTGTGACCACTAGCAAGGATTAGAAATTGTTTAAAAAACAATGCAAAATAAAAAAAATAAAAAAGAAAAAAGAAAAAATTCACACTGCTTGTGATTCTTTTCTAATAGCAGGTTGTGAACTTTGTCTTGTCTTGTTAAACCAATCAGTTAATTGATGGAAATGGCTCTTTTATGCTTAATAACACTTGCTTGCATGAACTTCACCCAATTGGATTCTAGGACAATGAAATTTCGACCAACATTTTTCCTTAGGTGAAGGTCAAGCCAAACTTGAACCTGATCTTAGCCCAACCAAGTCAAGTTTGAAAAATCAATTCTAAATAGGCTTAGCTTGTTGAGAGCGATAAATTGAATAAGAAAAATGTGGAAACAAGGAAACTCACCTTTCTGGCAGCAGAATCCACATCAGAAGGTAACCGCAGCCAAGCTGAGTAGACCAAGGACTCATAGACAGTAACATGAGGAGAGTGGATATCATTCTGCGCACAGTATCTAGAAATTCGAGCAAAAGTTTCTTTCTTCTTTAGGTAGCCAGAAATGGTGATGTTACCCTCAATATATCCACCAGTTTTCCGACCAGCCAGTACATCCATGAGAGTGATTTTACCAGCACCGCTAACACCCATCAGAGCTGTAAGAACACCAGGCCTGAAAGCACCACTCACCCCCTTCAAAAGCTCCAATCTGTCTTCAAGGACACCCTAATTCTTCATTTCCTGCAAGTTCAATTCAAACCACTTAGTACTCATCTGCAGTTAAAACGTGTATATTGTTTGCATAAATTTGACATTACCTGTGGCATGTCAACTGAGTATCTAATATTATCAAAGGTGATTGAATGTGGTTGGAATGGAAGAAGCGTTCCTTTTTTCTTGTTCTGGTTAGCCTCAACAACAGCTCTAGACCTCACAGCTGCAGATGAGATAACTTGCCCTCTTTCCTCTAGTCTCTCTGCATGTTGAGCTCAAATCTAATTAGCCATACAAGTTAAAATGACAACATAGGCACACAAAGGCATGCATACACCATGTATGAGTTTCCACCTATGGATGCAGTTTGGTCAATAGAGTCAGTCTTGTCATTAATTCTCTTACTCTTCTATTATAAAAGCTTGAGGCTTATCATATGTTGCAAGATTTGTACAAATTTTAATAAACTAGATCCAATTCTTATGAGTTCAAAGCAGAGAAGATAAAGATGCTCACGATCTAGGTAAGTGAGAGCCATAGTATAACAGATGTTGAAGTCAATCAGGAATCCAATCTGTGCCCCAACTCCTAGCTAGTACCAGTATGACTCTGTGAAGAAACCGTGAGACTTTAATATTGCGACTCATAGGGATACTTTTGAATTTGTAGATACATTCTGAAAAAAAAAAAAATTGTTCAATCATCAGCCAACTTTTGCAGACTGACATAAGTAAACACAAATATTCACATGGAAAATTCAAGAACTTACATGTCTCCAACTCTTCGCGAGGAATTCATTTACCATTATTGAGGTCTGTGCATACATCAGAGGGGAAGACCAGACACCCCATTTCCACCATTTCTTGATATTTTCTGCAGTACTCACCAAACACAAAAAGGAAACAAAAAAATCATTGTTAGGGTTTATGCAGAAGAAGGTTCGACTTTTCCCAAAAAAAAAAAAAAAAAACTTGCCTCATTATACCTCGAGATAGGACAAAACCACCCAATGCGAAAAGTAGAAGTGTTGCAAATGACCCGAATGTGTTTGCAACAATCATGTTTCGACCGGTTGATGCTATAAGTCGGAATAATGCAGATGCCATCTGATTAACAATCAAAAGAAGAAGAAGATACTGTCTAAACAACCTGCAATGAGAAGATTTGTTTTATAGAGAAAACATGTGAAACAAATTTCGACAAGTTTCTACAAATTCCTAACTTGTAACTTTTACCTTTCCACACATGGATCCAATCCGAAGACATAATAAGCAGAGAACACCCAAACACTAACTTCACAAAATGTGATTAGGATCTTGAGAATGATTGTGGGAAGAGCATATGTCCATGAAGGAAAGAAGAATAGGTCTCTTTGCTTGTAAAAGACAGGAAGTCTAACAATGGTCATGGCAATTTCTGATATTCCATTAAACAAGATCATGATCACAGTGAAAAACAAATAACCAATGTATATGATTCTGTTGAATGACATGTCCTAGGAGTCGTTGACATGGAGCTGAGTAGATTGAAGTGGAAGTAGTCAAATAAGTTAGTCATGTGGAAGATTTACCTATTCCTTAGGAAGTATTTGTTGGTTTGTTTCTATTTTTTAGGAAGTATCTATAAGTAGCAAGTTTGTTGCTATTTTTTATGTTTTTCTTTTTTAAGCTAGCTGTATAAATAAGTGTTTTAAAGCTTAATAAAAAATTACTTCAGATTCCTCAACGTTCTATTGCTTCCTGAGAGTTTCTACACTTTGTTTCTATCAAAACCCACAAATTGTATCAGAGCCAGGTTCTTGAGTAACCTGTGAGCCGATGCACCACCATCTACCCTATTTACAGAAAGTATCCAGAATGACCTCAGAAGCTTCATTGAATGCACTAGCACCTCTAGTGTTTGATGGAATAAATTATCAAGTGTGGGTTGTTCGTATGGAAGCCTACCTTGATGCTAGTGATCTGTGGGAAGCTGTTAGTGAGGAATATGAAGTTCCTCCCCTATCCGACAATCCAACTATGGCTCAAATAAAACTACACAATGAGAGGAGGCAAAGGAAATCAAAGGCAAAAGCTAGTCTATTTACAGTTGTCTCATCTACAATTTTCACCAGAATCATGACACTGAAGACAACAAATGAAATATGGAACTTCCTGAATAAGGAATATGAAGGAAATGAACGAGTCAAAGGTATGCAAGTGCTGAACTTGATTAGAGAATTTGAGATGCAAATGATGAAAGAATCAGAAACAATCATGGATTACTCAGACAGACTTCTTAGTATTGTTAACAAAGTAAGACTTCTTGGTACTAACTTTTCTGATTTTAGAATAGTTTAGAAAATTTTTATAACAGTTCCTGAAAAGTTTGAGACTACAATATCATCTCTAGAAAACTCAAAAAATGTGTCAAGTATCACCTTGGCATAGCTGTTGAATGCATTACAGACTCAAGAACAAAGGAGGTTAATTATGAGACAAGAAGGATCTGTGGAGGGTGCATTTCAGGCCATATCTCAGTACAAGAAAGAGATGCAAAGCAACAATAACAGAAGCAACAACACTCAAAAGTTTCCACCATGTCCTTACTGTAAAAAATCCAATCATCCACAAAAAAGGTGTTGGTGGAGGCCGGATGTAAAATGTCACAAGTGTGGTCAGCTAGGGCATGTGGAAAGGATATGCAAATCTCAACAGCAGCAAGGAAAAGTTAAGGCTGTTGTGGAAGAACTTCAAGATGAGCAACTGTTTGTGGTATCATGCTTTGCCACTAGCAGCTCCCTAGAAACTTGGCTTATAGACAGTGGTTGTACAAACCATATGACTTGTGATCAAGGGCTCTTTAAGGAACTTGACAAGACTGTTACTTCCAAAGTTAGAATTGGAAATGGAGTATATTTTGCAGTAAAAGGAAAAGGAACAGTGGCAATTGAAGGCCACACAAGTTTGAAATTAATCTCTAATGTCTTATATGTTCCTGAGATTAATCAAAATCTGTTGAGTGTTGGTCAACTACTGGAAAAAAACTATAAGGTATTTTTTGAGGACGGTCATTGCATGATTGCTGATGCACAAGGCAAAGAGGTATTTATAGTCCAAATGAAAGACAAAAACTTTTTCTTGGATTTGATGCAAGAAGAACAGGTTGCAATTCACAAAGAAGAAAACAATACAATGCTTTAGTATAGGCTTTTGGGGCACTTTCATCATACCGCCCTTCTCTTTATGAAGAAGAACGATCTTGGAGAAGGCTTGCCTGAATTAGAGGTGAAGCCTCCTACTTGTGTGGCCTGTTGGTATGGGAAACAAACAAGACTTCCTTTCCCACAAAACAAGGCCTGGAGTGCTACTCAGAAGTTGTAATTAGTACACACTGATGTGGGAGGACCTCAGAGAACACCATCACTGAATGGTAGTAAGTTCTATATTGCTTTCATTGATGATCACACAAGAATGTGCTAGATTTATTTCATGAAATTTAAATCTGAAGTTGCTAACATCTTTTGGAAGTTTAAAGCTTAGGCTGAAAATCAAAGTAAATGTAAAATGCAAGTGATCAGGTCTGATAATGGAACTGAATACACCTCGGAGAAATTTAACAAATTTTGTGAGGATGCAGGCATTGAGCACCAGCTTACAACACCTTATACCCCTCAACAAAATGGAGTTGTTGAGAGGAAAAATATAACACTTATGGAAATGACAAGGCGTTTGCTACATGACAAAGGGCTACCAAAAAAATTCTAGGCTGAGGTTACACATACATTAGTCTTTCTGCTGAATAGACTGCCAACAAAAGACTCCATTTGAAGCATGGTATGGCTATAAACCAAGGCTGCAAAATTTAAAACATTTGGTTGTCTTTGTTTCTCTTTTATTCCACATGTTAAGAGAGACAAATTGGATAAGAAAGCAAAAGCTGGGATCTTTATAGGCTATAGCTCAATATCAAAGTCCTATAGAATCTACCTTCCAGAAAACAACAAAGTAATAGTTAGCAGAGATGTCAAATTCTTCAAATCAGAAAGTTGGAGTTGGGAGAATGATAAGAAGCTTGTGTTTAAAGAGAATCTTGAGTTCTAAAATGACCTTAAGTTTCAAGAGAAGAATGAAAATATTGATGATGAACCTATCAAGGGAACCAGATCACTCTCTAACATCTATCATGGGTGCAATGTTGCTATAATGGAGCCTACAAGGTATGAAGAAGCTGCAGTTGATAAAAAATGGATGGATGCAATGAAGGATGAGCTTATAATGATTGAAAAAAACCAAACTTGGGAGCTAGTGGACAAACCAACACACAAAATGGCAATTGGAGTCAAGTGAGTTTATAGAACCAAACTCAATTCTGATGGTTCTATAAACAAACACAAGGCAAGACTAGTTGTCAAAGGATATGCTCAGATGTTTGGGGTGGATTTCTCTAAGACTTTTACCCCAGTTGCTAGATTGGACACTATAAGAATGTTGTTGGCTCTTGCTGCTCAAAAGGGTTGGAATATACATCAGATGGATGTCAAATTAGCCTTCTTGAATGGATACTTGGAGGAAGAAATTTTTGTGGAGCAGCCTGAAGGTTTTATTGTTCAAAGAATGGAGGAGAAAGTATATTTGTTGAAAAAGGCCTTGTATGGTTTAAAACAGGCACCAAGGGCCTGGTACAGCAGGATTGATTCACCTTTGTTAGGCTTAGGCTTTACAAAAAGCCTAAGTGAATTTACTCTATACTTCAGGAAGGTTTGTGATGAAACACTTGTGGTATCTTTATACGTTGATGATCTACTTATGACAGGAAGCAGTATGGAGCAAACTGACAATTTCAAAAAGAAAATGAAGGATGTTTTTGAGATGACTGATCTTGGGAGGATGACATTCTTTCTTGGCATGGAGATACAACAAAAGCAGAATGAGATGTTCATATGTCAACAGAAATATGCCAAAGAAATCCTGAAAAAGTTCAAGATGGAATAGTGCAATCCAAGTGCAACTCCAATGAATCAAAATGAGAAGTTTTGCAAAGAAGATGGAGCTGCAAAAGTTGATGAAAGGCTTTACAGGACCATTATCGGGTACTTGATGTACCTAAAGACAACTAGACCAGATATTATGAATGCTGTAAGTTTACGCTCAAGGTACATGCATTGTGATAGTGAAATTCACTTCCAAACAGCAAAAATAATTGTTAGATATGTCAAGGGTACAATTGACTATGGTCTGAGGTTTTGTCAAGTTAAAAACTTTACTCTCCATGGTTATTCAGATAGTGATTAGGCAGGTTGTGTTGATGACATGAGAAGTACTTTAGGTTATTGTTTCAGCATTGGTTCTACTATTTTTTTCATGGTGTTCCAAAAAGCAAGAAGTCATAGCTCAATCCACAGTAGAAGCAAAATATGTAGTTGTTGCTATTGTTGTGAATCAAGCTCTCTAGATCAGGAAATTGATGGCTGACTTGTTTATGGAGCAAAAGAAAAACACACAAATACTCGTAGACAACCAAGCTGCAATTTCAATTGCAAATAATCCGGTGTTCCATGGCAAAACAAAACATTTCAAGCTGAAACTTTATTTCCTAAGAGAGGTACAGAAGGAGGGAGAAATACAGTTGGTCTACTGCAAAACAGAGAGTCAAAATGCTGATATCTTAACCAAGCCACTTCCCAAAGCTAGATATGAGTTCTTGAGGCAAAGGCTTGGAGTCTACAGTTCCAGAGACAAGGAGGAGTGTTGAATGACATGTCCTAGGAGCTACTGACATGGAGCTGAGTACATGGAAGTGGAAGTAGTCAAATAAGTTAGTCATGTGGAATATTTACCTATTCCTTAGGAAGTATTTGTTGGTTTGTTTCTATTCTTTAGGAAGTATCTATAGGTAGCAGGTTTGTTGCTATTTTTTTTATGTTTTTTTGTTTTAAGCTAGCTGTATAAATAAGTGTTTTGAAGCTTAATAAAAAATTACTTCAGATTCCTCAATGTTTTGTTGCTTCCTGAGAGTTTCTACACTTTGTTTCTATCAAAACCCATAGATTCCATCTTCCATTGAACATTTGTGCATATGAGTTCTTAGGAAAAGTGTCATTGCAATGAGTGCCATTATTATGAGCTAAAAACATAAAAGAATAAATAAATTAGGATCGCATATTCAAAATTATAAGCCATCATCGTAAGTAACAATAATAATAACACTCACTTGGATGAGCTTTAAAATATAGACAAATGAGTTCCTCTTCATCAGCAAGTGCTCTCTTGAGAGGTAAGCAACCAACAATTCTTTCTTGCTAATTCCATACTTTTTGGTTGTCAAAGCAGTTGGATGGCTTTTGGCCTTGTTAATTGGAGTTGCAAGCTCTTTTGCTAGTTGCTCTCCAACATGAAATGACTGGAATGCCTCAACAAATTCCTTCGCTATGGCAAACCTGTAAGGCTCATTTTTTAGTGTCCAATACTGCTCATGATCTTTCCTAGATGTTACCTGCAATGAATTCAGTTTTCAAAAAGACTAATTGTGCATCTTAATATGTAAATCTTATCTTCTAGCTTGATTTTATCTAAAAGAAGAAAATACCAAAAACTACAAAGCTAGATTTGCACTCACTTCTTGGAGGAAGTCTGTCACGCCCTTTCTTTGAGGACATTTGAAGCCCATTGACTAAAAAAATTCAAGCACATTTTCACGAGGTCCTTGATAAACAATATGACTATCAAAGAGGAGAATGATGTCATAAAAAAAATCACAAGTCTCAAGTGGTGGTTGGAAGAGAGAAATGACAGCAATCCCATTAAGAATGTGGATGGTTTGCCTGAGAGAATTCACAATTTGACAAGTTGTTGAGTTGTCCAAGCCAGTAGAGATCTCGTCCATGAATAGCGCCTTTGATGGACCGACCAGCATCTCACCTATCATTCAAACATTTCTCATAATTAAATTAAATTAAATCAATGAACCATACATATAAATACATATGTAGTTTTTTTCTTATTCTTTCGGTTAAAAACCAAATTATTCAACCTGTTGTCACACGCTTCCTTTGTCCTCCAAAGATACCTCTTATCATTTCATCTCCTACCATGATATCAGCACAGATATCTAATCCCAGAATCTGTGGATAGAAGCAGGCATAAAGACAAATAAACAAAGTATGAGCTAGTATTGGCTTTTCTCATAAATCCGTATGTCATCATTGAAAGTCATATGGTTATAGTACCTTCATTATATGATCAGTGACCACACTTTTCTTTTGGCCTTCAGTTGCTACTGCCTGAAATATTAGAAACTAGTAATGACAATATTAGAAACCAATTCTGTTCAGTACATTAAGAAATTCCGTGGATAAAAGATTTTGCAATAGAGCAAAATTCAGGAATAAGATCGACTCAAGCCATTCAAAAGAGTACAAAAAGAAGGGAACAAACTCCAGAATAGACACAACATCAAGAATACAAAGCTAATTTGCCTATTTATGTCAAGAGATCAAAATTTTCATTCTAGGGAATACAAACATCCATGTTCTCCACTAAAAGCAAATAGATCAAATTTAGAAGAACTGGTACAAATTTTATTGAAAGTAGCTTCTGTCTCACCTTCATGAAGACATTGATATCAGGATCAAGCTTAATGTTTGATGTTTTCTCTCTTCTTGCGAGCTCTGCTAACATTTTTGCAGATAGCCAAAATAAGAGTCAATCTCCTAGCCTATACAAATGAGATATAACTGCATTGGCAATCTTCAAAAATAGAGAAAATAAAAGGCAAAGGCAATGGCTTCGACTAACTAAATCGATCTCTAACACCCTGGCATCTTGTAGAGAAGGCCAAGGTTTCTTGTACAGTCATTTCTCCAAGATGGGTATCATGTTGACTGATATACGCAGCAGTTCTCTATTGTACAAACTCATTCATGCCATGACCATTGTATGTCACTCTTCTAGTAACCTAAAGAAGAAATTCCAGTTTTCAAATTAGACATAAGATAAAACAGCTAAAATTTGAATAGTCATGATTATTTTTTTCATTCAACCTTCAGATTGGGATCAACAGTTTGGCGACCCGACCCAAATAATATTGCATGATTTTTTAATGGAAGATTTACTGAGGCTTGTTGGGCCCGTTTAGCCCATTGTGGAACCACATTTTGTAATTAGAGTTTTTTAGTGTGGTGTGGTTGTCGTGTTATATATAGAGAGAAAATATTGTAGCTGCAGTAGTTGTACTCTGTATTTTTCCCTGATAATAGTGATATCCCTGCAACTCCGTGGACGTAAGCAAATTGTCGAACCACGTAAATACTGTCCTATGCATGTGATTGTTTTTTTTTCTTTGGCGTGTGTTTTTTCTATTTTTTGTTTCTCACGGGTTAGGAATTCGCCTTAATTCCCTACAACTGGTATCAGAGCCTAGGGTTAGGTTTGAGTGGGAGCAATGACAGAGGAAGCAGGAAAGGCATTTGGAATAGAAAAGTTTGATGGCATAGACTTTGCGTATTGGAGGATGCAGATTGAAGATTAACTCTATGGGAAGAAATTGCATTTGCCTATTTTGGGGACAAAACCTGAGAGTATGAAGGTTAGGGAATGGGTGCTTCTTAACAGATAGATTCTAGGAGTTATTAGGTTAACTCTGTCTAGGTCTATTGCACACAATGTTGTAAAGGAAAATACCACAGCAGATCTGATGAAGACTTTGTCTGGTATGTATGAAAAGTCATCCGCAAACAATAAGGTGTATCTGATGAAGAAATTGTTCAATTTGAAGATGGCAGAGAATGCATCAGTAGCATAACATCTGAATGAATTTAATACAGTCACAAATCAATTGTTGTCTGTAGAAATTGATTTTGATGATGAGATTCGTGCTCTGATCGTCTTGACTTTTTTTCCAAACAGTTGGGAAGCAATGAGGATGGCAGTAAGCAATTCTACAGGAAAGGAAAAGCTCAAGTACAATGATATACAAGATTTAATTCTGGCTAAGGAGATTCGCCGAAGAGATGCAGGCGAAACCTCAGGATCTAGTTCTGCCCTAAACCTTGAGACAAGAGGCAAAGGTAATGACAGAAATTCAAATCGGGGTAGATCAAAATCCATAATTCTAATCGGAACAGAAGCAAATCTAGATCAAGCGAACAAGTATAATGCTGGAACTGTGGGAAAATAGGTCACTTTAGAAGGCAATGCAAAAGTCCTAAGAAGAAGAATGAAGATGATTCTGCTAATGCTATAACAGAAGAGGTACAGGATGCATTACTTCTTGCAGTAGACAGTCCACTTGATGATTGCGTTTTGGATTCAGGAATTTCGTTTCATACCACTCCACACCGAGAAATCATACAGAATTATGTTGCAGGTGATTTTAGTAAGGTGTATTTGGCTAATGGTTCAGCCTTGGATGTTGTGGGTCTGGGAGACATCCAAATATCATTGCCCAATGGGTCTGTTTGGTTATTGGAGAAGGTTCGACATATTCCTGACCTGGGGAAGAATCTGATTTCTGTTGGACAACTTGATGATGAAGGACATGCAATACTATTTGTTGGTGGTACTTGGAAGATTACAAAGGAAGCTAGGGTATTAGCTCGTGGAAAGAAGACTGGTACTCTATATATGACCTCATGTCCAAGAGACACAATTGCAGTTGCTAATGCAAGTATTGATACAAGTCTATAGCACCGTAGACTTGGTCACATAAGTGAGAAAGGGATGAAGATGCTATTGTCAAAAGGAAAACTACCAGAATTGAAGTCCATCGATTTTGACATGTGTGGAAGTTGCATCTTAGGAAAGCAAAAAAATGTGAGCTTCTTGAAAACTGGCAGGACAGTGAAGGCTGAAAAATTGGAACTAGTACACACTGATTTGTGGGGGCCTTCTCCGGTTGCATCCCTTGGAAGTTCATATTTAAAAGTTTTTTGTTGTGTTTCTTATGTTCATATTGATTCTGATGCTCGTAGTAAACTTAATGCAAAGTCAAAAATATGTTTTTTCATTAGCTATGGTGATGTGGTTATAGGTTTTGGGATGAACAAAACAGGAAAATCATCAGAAGTAGAAATGTGATATTTAATGAACAGGTTATGTATAAGGACAGGTCAACTATAGTGTCAGATATTACAGAGATAGATCAAAAGAAATCTGAGTTTGTCAACTTAGATGAATTGACTGAAAGTACTGTCCAAAAAGGGGGTGAAGAAAATAAGGAGAATGTAAATTCACAGGTAGATCTGAGTACACCGGCCTATAACTGAAGTTCGTAGATCTTCTAGGAACATTAGACTTCCAGAGCGTTATTCACATGTTTTAAATTATCTCATGTTGACTAATGGTGGTGAGTCAAAGTGTTATGATGAAGCCTTGCAAGATGAGAATTCAAGCAAGTGGAAGTTAGCCATGAAAGATAAGATGGATTCCTTGTTGGGGAATCAGACATGGGAACTGATTGAATTGCCAGTAGGAAATAAGGTTTTGCACAACAAGTGGGTATATAGAATAAAGAATGAGCATGATGGTAGCAAACGTTATAAGGCTAGATTAGTTGTTAAAGGGTTCTAACAGAAGGAAGACATTGACTACACAGAGATATTTTCTCTAGTTGTGAAGATGTCAACAATCAGACTTGTACTGGGAATGGTGGCTGAAGAAAACTTGAGCAATTAGATGTGAGGACAACATTCCTTCATGGTGACTTGGAGGAAGACCTTTACATGATTCAGTCAGAAAGATTCATTGTTCAGGGACAAGAGAATCTAGTCTACAAACTAAGAAAGAGCTTGTATGGCCTTAAACAAGCTCTTAGACAATGGTATAAGAAGTTTGACAGTTTTATGCATAGAATTGGGTTCAAGAGATGTGAAGCTAATCACTGTTGCTATGTTAAGTTTTTTGACAATTCTTACCTCATATTACTGTTGTATGTGGATGATATGCTTATTGTAGGGTCTAGCATTGAGGATATTAATAATCTGAAGAAGCAATTGTCCAAACAGTTTGCAATGAAGGATTTGGGAGCTGCAAAGCAAATCCTTGGTATGAGAATCATTAGAGACAAGACTAATGGTATATTGAAGCTTTCACAGTCAGAGTATGTGAAGAAAGTTCTCAGCAGGTTCAACATGAATGAAGCTAAACCAGTGAGCACACCCTTGGGAAGTCATTTCAAACTAAGCAAAGAACAATCACCGAAGACAGAAAAATAAATGGACCATATGAGCAAGGTGCCCTATGCCTCAGCTATTGGCAACTGATGTATGCTATGGTGTGTACAAGGTCAGACATTGCACATGCAATGGGAGTTGTGAGCAGATTCATGAGTAGGCCTGAAAAGTAGCATTGGGAGGCAGTCAAGTGGATTCTAAGATATTTGAAGGGTTCATTAGATACATGTCTTTGCTTCACAGGTGCAAGTTTGAAACTATAGGGTTATGTAGATGCTGATTTTGCTGGTGATATTGATAGTAGAAAGAGTACTACTGGGTTTGTTTTTACTCTAGGTGGTATAGTTATATCATGGGTTTCAAATCTACAGAAGATTGTTACTTTGTCTACTACAGAAGTTGAGTATGTTGCAACAACTAAAGCTGGAAATGAGATGATTTGGCTACATGGTTTCTTAAATGAATTGGGTAAGAAGCAGAAAATGGGCATTCTACACAGTGACAGTCAGAGTGCAATTTTTCTTGCCAAAAATTTGGCTTTTCATTTAAAGTCGAAGCATATACAAACAAAATATCACTTTATCCGTTACCTTGTTGAAGATAATCTGGTAACTCTTGAGAAGATTTGTAGATCTAAGAACCCGACAGACATGTTGACTAAGGGTATCACTATTGAGAAGTTGAAGCTGTGCGCAGCTTCAATTGGTCTTCTAGCTTGAGGACATGAGGATGAGTTGTAGGGATGAAGGATTATTTCTTGGAGGATAGCGGTTTGATGTTGGTGATTGAACTAGTCTCCAAGTGGGAGATTTGTCGGGTTTTGTGGAGTCTAGTTTTGTTTGATCCGGTTTGGTGACCCGACCTAAATAATATTGTATGGCTTTTTAATGGGAGATTTACTGAGGCTTGTTGGGCCCGTTTAGCCTATTATGGAACCACCTTTTGTAATTATGGTTTTTTAGTGTGGTGTGGTTGCCGTGTTATTGATTACTACCAAAAAGTGCTATTTTGTAGACCTAATTATAATGGTTTTAAGCACCTTTGAGTAGTAATCATATTCATTTAACCCAATTAATTCATTAAGGTCCTTAGTAATTGGTTTTAACCATTTTGTGGGCAAGTTTACATATTTTTATCAGCTTATGAATCAATTCAAGCATGCCAAATGATGGAGGAGCTACTTGGACAAGTTATGGCAGTTATATATAGAGAGAAAATATTGTAGCTGTCGTGGTTGTATACTATATTCTTCCCTGATAATAATGATATCCCTGCAACTCTATGGACGTAGGCAAATTGTCGAACCACGTAAATACTGTCTTGTGCGTGTGATTTTTTTTTTCTTTGGCATGTGTTTTCTCTATTTTTTGTTTCTCACAAGTTGGGAATTCGGCTTAATTCCCTACAAAGCTTTCCGGACAACGCCAATTCAGAACTTGGAGGACCCAAAAGTAACGTCAATCTGTAGAAAAAAAAAATGCACAACAATTGAATATAGATCTTTGAGTATATTCTAAATTCAAAGGAACTATTCGTTTGTTTTATTAAGTAATCCATTTTTACACTCGAAACGAATTCATACTCTCACCTACTAGGTTTGATGATTCCGCTAACATCTCAAAGAATAGTGAATTTTCTCTTTCTAGTTCAAAGAATCTGAAGACTATGCAAGATATTCTTTAAAACAGAAGGAAAATTATAATCTATAAGTATACATATCGAAAAGAGTATTTATTGCATAGATAATGATCTACATTTGCATTGTAGTTACCTCAACTTGATTAAAAATGAAATTAAAGAATGAAGGCAAAGCTCTGCTTCCTACATAAGCTTCTCCATCAATAGTAAGATGCTCATATCTAACTTCATTTTGGGAAGTTCAATCCCAACTCTGAAAAAATGGAAGAGACATGAAAACTCATCATTAAAAAGTTAAAGAAAGTTGTTTGGTTGGGGAGAAAATGTAGGAAACAACTATCAGGCAAACTCACCTATCCATACGATTCTTGAGCTTCAACAAGAACTTCTCATTGTACTCTTCAGCAATTTTTATCAACTGTTCCACTAAATTCTTCTTGTCCTGAAGCCCAAGGTTGTGTATATCAACTTCAATGGCCTCACCCTCTGATCCCAGCAACAAACCTTTCCTCAACCGATTGTAGGTGGGGGGTTTCTCAAGTGCGGCCCATTTCAAAGCTTCCTCGTCATCCTCACCCCTCGTAGATTGGGAGAAAATCTCGACGTCAGGGGTCCTCCATCTCATAGAACCAGCTCTACGAGTTTCAGGAGTCGACATTGCAAACAAAAAGGAAGAACTCTCCTGCAAAACCAACAAGAACCCGCCAAAACCCGAACTGTTGAAATTATAATCCAAGCTAAAGTCAAACTAAAAGAATTTTAGGAATTTGATCAATATTAAAAATTATTATTTATTTAGATTTATATGTTAATTAAGACTTTTGGTATAATAGCAATTGGAGTCTAGAATATAAACTCATTTTTCTCTCTCTTAGTACAATGTTATGTCTTGTTGTATTGCTGCTACTGCATTGTAAAAATCATATAGAATGGAAGGTTTATATAGTGATTG
Source organism: Vitis vinifera (assembly GCF_030704535.1). NCBI lineage: Eukaryota > Viridiplantae > Streptophyta > Magnoliopsida > Vitales > Vitaceae > Vitis > Vitis vinifera. The sequence goes on from NC_081813.1 coordinate 5,178,291, forward strand.
GTAGGACAGAAAATGAAGCGTCAAAAGATTTGAAACTGGTTTATTTTCTTGTGATTCTTTAAGTTATGTTTGGTTTCTAAAAAAGTACTAAGAAAAGAAAAAAAAATGATTTTCTCATGTTTAGTTTCATAATGAAAAATACAAAAGAAAATAAAATATAATTAAAATTTGTTAAAATTTTATATATTTTTAAATTATTTAATCTTTATATAATAGACGAAAATAAGTAAAATAACTTTGAAGAAATATATTAAGGTTATGTTTGGTTCCCGGAAAGTACCAAGGAAAGAAAAAAAAATGTAAAGGAAAATGGTTTTCTCATGTTTGATTTCAATATAATTTTTTTTTAAAAAAAATTAAATATAATTAAAATTAGTTAGAAATTTATACATTTTAAAATTATTTAATTTTTATATAATGGATGAAATGAAGTGAAATGAGTTTGATGAAACATATATAAATAATTTATTAATTTTAAATTTATTTTTTATTTTCCTTTATTTTTTCTTTCCTTCCACTTTTCCTTTTTATTTTCTTTCCCTCACATTTTCTCTTTAATTTTCCGAGAACCAAACATAGTCTAAAGTAATTTATTAAATTTAAATCTATATTAATTTTTTTATATTTTTCTTTCTTTCTACTTTTCCTCTTTATTTTCTTTCCTTCATATTTTTTCTCATATTTTTCGGGAACCAAACATAGCCTAGAAAATTGGTGAGGGAAATCGACTATAAAAGAGTCTGCACAACGACTTCATAATAATGTACACATGCCACCATCTTTTTTTTTCCCTTCAACTTCCTATATTAAGACTTTCACAGTTGATAATTTTTGGTTTCTTACACTTTCTTTAGCAAGTAAATAGAAATGTGAATTATTGAATGTTTTGTTAGTTTTTAAAATAAGAAGAAATATAATACTTAATTTTATACATGTTTTCAAGCATGTTTGGTATGTGAGATATGATAGGATAGAGTATTTATATTCTATAATATCAAATTCCATTAAATGAAAAATGCATATTTTAAAATATAATTTTTCAATTAAATATGTTATTTTTTTATATTAAATCCAATCGATATGATATTGTGAGATGACATATCCAATGCATTTCCTAAAATAAATTATTTCCATATATTTTTAAGATTATCAAGTCTAATGGATATAATATTCCAAGGTAACATATTTAATGAGATAGGTAATGTAACGTTATGCTTATATTTAATTTGTAAAATTAATAAGAAATAAAATAGAATATATATTTTTTTATAATATATTTTGTAAATTTTTTTTGGTTCTTCTATTTTAACCATAAATTTAACTTCACAATAAAAAAATTATTTTACTAAATAAGTGATAAAAAATAAAAAATAATAAAAGAAAAATAAATTTATAATACATAGGATAATATATCTCACTACTTATCCTATAAGGAATATAAAAAAGATATAGATAATATATCTCACTACTTATTCTACCATGTATTACATCCACCCAACCAAACCATGACCTTACGGATATAAAAAAAATTAATGTTTAATAACATCCACATTAATGAAAACAAACAATTTACTTATATAAACTAAACAATCAAACACTCAAATGATATTTCGCTCTATTTAGACTAATGAAAAATAAACAATTTAAATATTTAATAACATTCCACTTTATTAAGCTTTAAGCTTAGAATCTTAAAAAATAAAAATAAAAATAAAAAAAAAATAAAAATTTACTTTAAGAATTTTTTTTAGAGTTGTTTCAAAGTAATGGGATTATTTGTTTTTTCTTTTTCATTTATGTCATAAAGCAAATTATTTTAAAATTTAAAATCAAAATATAAAAATTTATTTTTTATATTAAGATAAAATTGTCTTATAAAAAGTAACAAGTTAAAAAACAAATAATTTTAAAAATGACTTAAGTCTTAACACTATTAAGTATTATTTAGATGCAAGGTTTATTTAATTTTATTTTTTTTCAAAAAAAGCACCACCTTTCAAATAAGATTTAAGCAGGTTTAACCTCTTTGAAATTGCTTGAAATCTAGGAGGTTATTTGTTTTTTAAACTTAAATCTTAAAGCTAGTTGCTTTAAAATTTAAGATAAAAGTAAATAAAATAAAATGAAAACTTTTGTTATTAAGACAAAATTTTCTTTTAAAAATGATAAACTAAAAAAATAATTTGAAAAATGACTTCCATCTTAAAGCAACTCTTTTTATTAGGATTGCCTCTCTATCCTAATTAAAATTAATAATCAACTTGATTTTGAGTAAGAGAATATCAATGTTAACCAACATTATTTTCTAATAAAAGTATTTGTGAAAACGTAAACATATTTATGCTTCAATAAATGGAATACATTTTTTAGTAATATAACCGTATTTTAATTTTGAATAAAAAAAACATATTAGTCTAATAATCGATATTCATAATTGATAATATCATACATTAAAAATTATTAATGGCGAATAACTAATATATATGGATTATTAAAGCAACTATGAGCATACAACCTATGGAACTTGGTGTAAACTTTTTTGTGGATCTGTTTTTTCTTTGCTAATTAAAAAATAAATTAGTAAAGCAATAACGAGCATAGAAATTAATTAAAACAATAACTATCACTCAAATGAAGTATTAGGTTCTATTGATAATTGTTTTTAAAAACAATTTTTAGTCTCCAGAATAAAAATAAAAAAAACAAAAAAAAAACAAGAAAACAAGTTTGATAATAGAAAACAAAAAGCATTTTATTGTTTTGTTTTTTTTTTTAAGAAAAACATTGTATTTTCAATCCTTTAATTGTTTTCGCTTTTTTTTAAAGGATTACTTTTTAAAAATAATCATACAAATATGAAGAATGATTAAAAATAAAACACTACATATAAAAATTATTTTTAAAACATATTTAAAAATATAAAAAACATGTTAATAATATTTTAGGTTTTTAAATAGACTTTTGTTTTATAAAAAATCAAACAACAATTTTCAAAAATTATTTTTAAAAATTATTTTCAAAAAAACACTTTTCAAATACCCTATCCTACCAACTATATATATAGACACACACAATGCTAATGATTTTTAAAAGAAAAACAGTCACATGAAAAAGGTAATGATATTAGAGAGTATAGAAGAACTTACTAAATTGAAGATCGAACAAGTCTTAGAAAAACATTGTCAATAATACATGGGATGATCAGAACGATTTCATATAGCTACTGAGATTGTCCTCAAAGTTGTTCTTAAAAAACAAAAATACTATAAATGGTTGGATCCAACCTTTCAAGGAAACCAAAGCCCTTTTCTTTTTTCTTTTTTTGATAAAGAGATTTTCATTTTTTTCCTTCTAAAAGGAACATTCTATATATAGAATCTAAAGGTATCAAACTGTGCCTCCAAGTAGTTTGACTGTAAAGTACAATTCAATCCTACGTGTTGATTGTTCTTTTGGTTTGCTAATTGGTCAGGCAATCGATCTTTCCTCACGTGGTTTCCATATTATCATTTTTTCATCTTTTTCCTCATCATTTTTATCCTTTTCCATAAATATATATATATATATATATATATATATATATATATATATATATATATATTTAAATTATTTCATTAGCAATTTGTTGAAGACTTGAAAATAAATTAAATAAGAGAAATATTCACAAATTTTTTACTTAATTATTCATGATGACATTAATTATGAGAGTAAGGTATAACCAAATAAGACTAAGATGGTGTTTGTTTTTTTACTTAATTCTAAATAGAGTCTTAATACTTAATAGTGTTAAATATTAGGTTGTTTGTTTTTGTAGTATTTTATTTCTATTAAGTATTAAAAAGTAAAAAAAATCAATATATTATTTTCTCTATTTAGAAAAAGTTACATATTTTGGTTTTTTCTATTTAGTAAAAAGTTTATAATAAGTCATGAAAAAGTAGAAAAACAAACAACCTAAATTTTAAAACTAAATTGTTTTCAGCAAAAAGCTAAAAAAACAAACACCACCTAAGATAGGAAAAAATGAGACCAAAGAATTTGTCTCTAAAAGGTATGAAAAAATGAGAATCAAATATGAATGAAGGAGATATAGGTATAAACTTAATAAGAAAAATGTTAATTATGCTTAAATCTATGAATTTAAGAAAATCTAAAATTTCGATCATAATTATTCATGATCACATCAAATTTATATATAGGAATGGTTGAAAATAATGAGAGCAATGCATAACCAAATGGTACTAAGATGGGAAATAATGAGACCAAAGAATTTGTCTTTAAAAGGTATGAAAAAATGAGATTCAAATACCGATTAACTAGATATAGGTATAAATTTAATAGGAGAAATATTAAATACGCTTAAGGTTATGTTTGGTTCCAAGAAAATATTAAAAAAATAAAAAAAAAATATAAAGGAAAATGATTTTCTCATATTTGATTGTCTTATGAAAAATATAAAAGAAAGTCAAGTATAATTAAAACTAATTAGAAACTTACGTATCTTTTAATTATTTAATCTTTATATCGATTAATTAAAATAAACAAAATGAGTTTGAAGTAATAAATAAAAATAATTTATCGATTTTTAATCTATTTTTTATTTTCCTTTCATTTTCCCACAAATTTTTGTGGAACCAAACATTTGAAGTAATAAATGTATGAATTTAGGAAAATCTAAAATTTGGCCATAATTTTTCATGATTACATCAAATATATATAGGAATGGTTGAAAATAATGAGAGCAATGTATAACCAAATGATGTTAAGAAAATAATGAAATCAAATAATTTGTCTCTAAAAGGTATGGAAAATGAGAGTCAAATATGAATTAATGAGATACAAGTATAAATTTAATAAGAGAAATACTAATAATGCTTAAATATGTGAATTTAAGAAATTCTAAAATTTTGACCATAATTTTTCTCAAATCAAATATATATATAGGAATGTGTGGACCCCGCATTTCGGCTCATGCGTTTCCCACTCGATGGCGAGCTCGATTTTAATTTGAAATTTTGATTTTATTTATTGTTTGAAAATGACTTGGAGTCGCCACTTATTTTTGTTTTATTTTAAAGGGTAAACAAAATAAGAAAGAAAAACCCTAAGTGTGACTCCTTGTTTTGGAAAATGTGGTCTATGAAAAACCGGATCGAGTTCGGGGGTCAGGTTACTTATCGAGAAGGTACGGTAGAGACCGTAGCACCCCTCTAAGTCCCTAAAAACAGGTCTCTACTAATAAAATAAAGCAATCATGGCAATTGATGAGTAAATCAATAAATACCTAGGATGGCCATGCTCATGTGAAAATCAAAACACTCAATAAGAACGATCGAAGTGGGAGTGGAGCATACCTTGGCACCAAACGATCAGCGTCCATCAAGAAAGGGGGTTAGCGCACAGTTAAGAAATAATATCATGCATGTCATAGAGCAGAATAACTCAATCATGTACTACCATCAAATCAACTAATTAAACAATCAATCATAAAAACGTGTATGTGGGGCCCCCACCAAAGCCCGATTTATATTGCATGAATTAATCCCATAAATTCCATTATTCGGAATTACGGAAAATTCATTCTTGCTTATTAAAGTCCATAGGAGCAGAAGATTGTTTGAAAGCCATAGCGAAATTAAAACTATTCGGGAGAAAATTAGATTTTTGAAATTTAATTGAAAAATTGGAATCTCGAAGATCACTAGAAAATTGGAGTTTTAGAGTTTATTTGGAGATTAGACTTTTAGAGATTGAATGTGAGAATGAGAATTTTTAGAAACTGAATTTGAAAGAGGTTGGAATTTTGAAAACGATTTGAAGGTTCGGGATTTTAAAGAAAAATTAAGTTGCGAAAATTGAGACTTTGGGAGTTGAATTTTGAAAGATATCATAATCGTAAGTTATTTGAGAAATAGAAATTATGAAAGTTGATGAGTAAAAATTGGAAATCTTAGAAATCATTCGAAGGCGGAATTTATAGAAATAATGAATAAGATGATAATGATAATGATAATGATAATAATAAGTAGTGGGATAAATACGGGAATTGGAGCATGGAAAACTGAAAATTAAGTTCGGAGATTGGACAATTGGAGTTTCAAATAGCTAAATTTAGAAATTGGAATTTTGAAGAATTGAATTTTAATGATTGAGATTTTTAAGAGAAATAAATAGGTAAATATGGAATAATGTTATTAATTAATCAAAACGATATTTGGACAGATGAATAGTGAATAGTGGGATTTTTAAATTTAAGTTTGAAAGTCGGATCTCTGAATAATTGGACTCTAATTATTGGAATTTTTAGAAGAAAGAAATAAGTAAACGTGGAATTTATAACAATGATAACAAAGATGATATTTGAATGAATAAAAGTGAATGGTGGAATTTTTGAGTCTCAAGGTTAAATTTGGAAGTCCGGTTTTTGAAGAATTGAATTTTAATGATTGAAATAAATAAGTAAATAAGTATGGAGTAATGATACTAATTAGCAAAAATAATGTTTAAACGAGTAAAAAAATAATAGTAGAATTTTTCTAATCAAGAATTTGAATTAGGGCGTTGGATTTTTAAAGGATATGACTTTGAATAAATAGGTAGGATTATAATACTAATTAATGAGAATAATATTTAGGCGAATAAAGATGGATAGTAGAATTTTTTTTTTAGATTGGAGTTTTAATTAAGGCATGGGGTTTTCGGAAGATTGGACTTTAAATAGACATGAAATAAATGATTCTAATTGATGAAGATAAAATTTAGACGAATTGTAGAATTTTTAGGATTGAAAGATTGAATTAAGACAAGAGATTTTTTGAAGAACTAGGTTTTAAATAAATAGATGAATATGGGATAATAATCCTGTTTGATGAAAATAAGATTTAAACGATAGGATAATAATTCCAATTGATGAACATGAGAGACAGATATTTGAAGAATTAAATTAAGGCATGGGATTTTCTTAAAAGATTCAGATTTTAAATAGCTAGATAAATATGAGATAAATAATTCTAATGGATGAAAATGAGATTTGAACTAATTATTGAATTTTTAGGATTGAAAAATTAAATTTAAATATGGAATGTTTGAAGGATTAGACTTTAAGTAACTAGGTAAGTATGGGATTATAATTCCGATTGATGGAAACAAGGTCTAAACGAGCTTTTGAAAAATTAAATTGAGACATGGGGTTTTTGAAGGATTAGAATTTTGACTTTAATAAACGAGATTTATAAAATATGATAAATAGATATACACAAAAAAATAATAATAATAATAAATAGTTATAATGTTTAAGCTAGCCAAATTGAATAATATAAGCTTCAAGATAAAACTATAATTAACAATAATAATTTGACTTTCAATTTTCTTTAAGATGAGTTAACCAAATGTATAAAAATAAGATGACAAATAAAAGGGGATGATTTGATTAATCAATTATGGATATTAGAGGTTTTGTTTTGTTTTCTTTTTAAAATGATTATTTAGGAATTGGGCAACCTGATGGGCTAACTTGAAGTGGGCATGGGCCACTTTAATAAGGGGAATTGGCATGAGGCCTTCATCAATGTAAATGGGCCTGGGCTCCAACTTAAGCCCAAGTCCAATGCTAGCATGGGCGGCTTCAGAGACTCATCTCCCTCACCAACTTGTCCCGCCTGGCTGCAACCCCTTCAACATCTCCCCGCGGCGGCGGCGGCTGACTCCATCACGCCTGGATGAAGCTGGCAGTCGGCGCGCGCCGCTTTCTCGGCGCGTCCACGTGCTCTACCGGCTGAGATCGAGCTTCCTTTCTTCACGGTGGTCATGTGCATGTCGCCGACGCAAGCAGACGACAGCTGGTTGAGCTCTCTCTGGATCGCTCTCCCTCCGGCAGCGACGTCGCCCGAGTCAGGTACGACGCAGGCGAGATCGAAGGCGCGTCCTGCGCGCGCCTCGTGCCTTCTCGTGTCTACATCGAGCAGCTCTCCATGCTACCCCGTCGGATTCGGGCTGCCTTGACCGCCGTGGGAGCAGTGGCTGCGGCGACGATGCTTGGGATTAGCACCGATCCAGAGCTCCTCTTTAGGGGCTCATCGGTTATGAAAGGTGGCAGCCATGCATGGCTATGCATAGCCATGCGAGGGGAGAGGAATGGGTGCAGGGACGTGGATGGGAACTAGGATAGCTGTGGTGGGTATTGGTATGGGTTCAACGCAGCCATGCAAGGGTGGAGAGAAACTGGAAGTTCTCAATGCCATTGATCAAACATCAAACCCAAGTGAGGATCCAATCTCTTGCAAGGGAAAAATCAACAAAATTGCAGGAAGCAAAAAAAAAAAAAACAGAGCAAGCATTTTCAGGGTCTTGGATACCCACAGCAAATCACAAAATAACCTTCATAGATTAACAGAAGACCTTACCTGAATATTCCACCACGTCACCTTCCTCTCTCTCGTCTGAATCCCCCTGCGCCCCCTCTTCTTTTCTCCAAGCTTCAAAATGTCCCCCCCCATCACCCCCCGGAACCCCCCTTTTCTTTTTCTTCTCTTTTTCCTCTGTTTGTGTCTTCCTCAGCAAGTCATCCTGCCTGCTGCTACCCATCCCATCTGGTGGCTACCCCTCATCCCCTCTAGCTGCCCCAGAGCAGCCCGCTTGAGAGGCGGTCAGAAAAACAATAATAATAATAATAATAATAATAAGCTAAAGCTCCTGGGGGGGTGGTTTTCTACAGAATGGTTGAAAATAATGAAATCAATGTGTAACCAAATGGGACTAAGAAAAATAATGAAACCAAAAAATTTGTCTCTAAACAGTACCAAGAAATGAGAATCAAATATGAATTAATCAAATATAGGTAAATTTAGTTAGAGAAATATTAACAATGCTTAAAGATATGAATTTAAAAAAATCTAAAATTTTAACCATAATTATCCATGATTACAATAAATATATATAGGAAGGGTTGAAAATAATGAGAGCAATGTATAAGCAAACAAGACTAAGAAAATAATGAAACCAAAAAATTTGTCTCTAAAAGGTATGAAAAAATCACAGTAAAATATGAATTAATGAGATATAGGGATAAATTTAACAACAGAAATATTAATAATGCTTAAATATATGAATTTAAGAAAATCTAAAATTTTGGTCATAATTATTCATAATCACATCAAATATATATAGTGATGGGTGAAAATAATGAGATCAATGTATAACTAAACTAGACTAAGATAGAAAATAATAAAACTAAAAAAATTCTCTAAAATGTATGAAAAAATGAGAGTTAAATATGAATTAACATATATATATATATATATATATATATATATATTTAATTAGAAAAATATTGACAATCTTAAGTATATGAATTTAAGAAAATCTAAAATTTTGGCCATAATTATTCATGATCACATCAAAAATATATAGGAACAATTGAAAATAATGAAAGGTATAATCAAATGAGACTAAAATAGAAAATAATGAAACCAAAGAATTTGTCTTTAAAAGTTACAAAAAAATAAAAATAAAAAATGAGAGTAAAATGTGAATGAATGAGATGTTGGTATAAATTTAATCAGAGAAATATTAATAATGCTTAAGCATATGAATTTAAGAAAATCTAAAATTTTGGTCATAATTATTCATTATCACATCAAAATAGGACGCTTGAAAATAATGAGAGCAAGGTATAATCATACGAGACTATGATTATCAAACTACTTCAAAATCAAAATCCTTAATAGAATCAAATCATCAAGATGATGTTAGTCTTTTTCAAAACATTGAAGAAAATCTAAGCCAAAGTTCCAATCACCAAGAAATATGCATAAAAGATATTTGCCGGCCAAAGACCTTAAATGTAATCACTATGGAATAAGAATTAATTTTAGAATTATTTATTAAGGTTAAAGATTCTTCAATAAAAACATAATTATGTGAAATTTGTAAGAAATCGATTTCTAAACTAGAAATGAAAAAAAAAAAACTATAAAACCTTATAACTTCTATGAAATCTTGACAAGATTTAACTATAATTCCCTAAGAAAGTGATTATTAAAGATCTTCAATAGGAAACAAGATGATGTTAGAAGTTAGAGAATTAAGACAATACACCAACATATGTTTAACAAACCTTCAAGAACAAATTAATTAGATAGTAAGTAATAAGAATCGATCTTTAAAAAATGCAATGTTTCCCTAATAATTGTGATTAACAATGAGTTCATCGCTAAGATTAATTGTTGTCTTAATAGATTCAAGAGTAGCTTCTTTATGGCATGCTAATAGGTCAAACTTAAGATTAGGTACAATTTGTCTAAGGCTTATATCAATAATCAAGGGATATGCACACAACATTTAATTTGGTATAAGATTTAAGAGAAGAAATATTCTTGAAATACCCTTTTTAATTGTCTGGCCTATCACTAGAGTAGATGGTCAAGGTATAAGACTAAATTCTTAAATCAAGAGACTCTTTTTGAATTTGCATATCCTTGAAAAAGAAACCTAAATAAATTAAGATCCTTGATTATTTCTAAAAAAATACAGGCTAAGGATAATCATATCAATTTTTTAGTTCAAGAAGTTAGATCTAAGAGAATTGAAGAACAATTAGAAGTTAAAAAGACTCAAGATGTTATCCAATAATTCAAAGAAAAGTTGGTTAGAGAAGCCTGTCCTAAATTCCCTAATGTATTTTGGCATAGGAATGAACATGTTATGGAACTACCTTACAACCTAGAATTTAGGGAAAATGATATTCCCACTAAGGCAAGACCAATTCAAATGATTCAAAAACCATTGAGATATTATGAAAAGGAAATTTAAGAACTCTTTAAAAAATTAATAAAAAATCCAAATCTCCTTTAAGTTGTGTATGCACAAATTTCTTGAAGTCTTGCAAAACAACCAAAAACTATAGGAAAAATATATGTGATCAAAACTTTATATTAAAATTAATTGATTGTGCGGTATAGACTCAAATATAATATTCTTTACAAAAGAAAATTTTCCCTTTATTCATTCACTTTGATTACAATCCCAAAGATGATGACAAGAGTCTTTTCTTGAATTTTGAAAATCAATCCAATGCCTAGAGTGATTTTCTCAAATGAACTTGTTAAATGATGAAAAACACGTATATACTTTTATTGTATAAAAGTATAAAACACTTTCACATTTATTTTTATAATAATTATATAATGTAATTAAAAATAATAATGCAAATTAATTAATATAATAATTTCAAAATAATAAAATACAAAAGACATGCAAATAAAATTAAATATTATAATTTTTTTTTCATTTTATATATATCCTTATATTTAAATATTATAAATGGTCTATTTAATAAAATTTAAAATATTAATATATTTATATTTCTCTTCATCATTTAATTTGATATGTCAAATATAAAAATGAAATTATTAAAATTTTTAATTATATATAATTTTAATTTCTTATAATTATTTAAAATTTTATAATATATAAATTATTATTTATGATGTCGATCGAGGTCCGACCAATGAACCATGAACAAGTAACTTTTCTAGTTCAATCACCAATCCAATTAAACATTGATCATATGACTTGTAATACAAAAATTCATGGCCCCACAATTGATTTTTTATTTATTATTTTAACCATGAAATGTGGGCCCCCATGTTGTTCTTAAATCTTAAATATCAAATAAAATGATGAAATATTTTTAAAATTTTAATTATTTATATATATTTTTTCACTTATTATAATAATTTTTAATTTTCAAACCGGTTCAATCGAGTCAACAACCAATCCAATTTTGAAAGCATTGGTAAATATAGGCATAAAACTATTGGAAATAACTCCCGCCTTTCCAAGGAAGGCCTAAACTTCCCTTCTTGCTTGCTGAATTCTAAATTTAATAGCATTGCAAACGCTGCAGATTAAAAACACAGGTCTAGTTTTTTATAGTTTCTATATTTTCATCCTATTATTTATGTCTTTGGTACTTAGAGCAGAGATTGAAAGTGGAGGCCCATACTGTTAAGTTGGTAACCAAGGATGAAAGAATAGCTCAAGGTTCTATTACTGTCTGGAATTTCAAATTACATAAAATTGGGACGACAAAGAAATTAAAGAATTTAATATCCTAACATCCTACGTACACAAAGAACAAAACCTTTTTTTTCATCTTACAATCAAATGTTGAACTGAAAGGTTACATACATAAAATAACCAACCATCCTTGAAGAACTTGTGCTCCGAATGACTTCTTATCGCCTTTGGAAGTTAAATGCCTTAATGGCGTAGGCAAAGATGAATAAGAACAGCACCACAAACCCAACAACCACAGCTGCAACCACTCCCAGGAAATCATGTTTGAACCCAAAATAATCATCCAAGAATTGTTTCACCGTTTGATTTTTGTCAAGTAGTGTGTCCTGTATATCTCCAAACTGTGATGTAACCAATCCATACAAAGTCCATGCAACTGGACATATCCAATAGTACCATCTCCACCACACCGGAATTCTCTGTATTCATCAAGGAAGAAATGCAACAATATGAGTCATTTCTATATCCATGTGGTAAGGAAAGTTGCAATTTAAAGAATCACAGGTTGAGAGCACTTACGTTTCGTGGGACTATAAAACCTGAAAAGAGGTTCCATAATGTATAAAATGTTGCGGCAACAATGGAAGCAATATTTTGATTTGGTGTGGCAGCCACAGCCATCATGCCATAGAAGGTGAAGTACAATAACGTGAAGAACATGAAGAACAGATACCAGAAGAACTTAGCGGCAGTCCATTCAAATCCAATCATTGCATAAACTATAACACCATACACAACAGCTTGTGCAAATACATATGGAATCTCAACTAGAGCCTGCAACAAGAGAAGAAATTTGATTAAAATGCAAAACATATTATACATATACAAAGTCTATAGTGTAAGAAAACTAGTTACTTGTCCAAAGGCATATGGCAGGGCTGAATACATTCCTGCAGCTCTTTCTCTGTAAAAGACTGTTCGTTCAACTACAACGACTGGCTGGACCGATTGGGCGTTCTGAACCCCAAGGAAGAGAACAGCAGCATACATAGAACCCATTGCGTTTAACAGATCTTGTTGCCTTGTCCTGCAATTTACCACGTCAAGTATAAATTAAAGTTGATATAGAGAAACATACTGAGTTCTCAAATTTTTGAACCGACATCAAATTACCTTTCGGTGCCCAGATCCCAGAACATTGTCCCAAACATCAAGGCTATGAAAGTTGTGAAGAGAAATCTCACTGCCGTGTATGGTGGGTTGCGCCAGTATGACCAACGTTGTTTCCATAAGCATGCCAAAAATTGGGTGAAGAAGGGTTGGGAGTATTGAGTAGCGAAATAGAGGTCTTTTGTACCAGGGGCAGGTTGGCTCAGTTCTTTAATTAAATCTTTGTTTCTCCTGAAACATATGCCACTTGTTAGAACAGGTTTCAACTACAAATTTAAGCTTTTCATGAGAAACATTAGGATGGATGTATATGACTTTTCAATCTTATTATGCAATTAGATAACATATGGTTGAATCACCTGTATAGGTCTGAATTCTTGTATATTTCAGTGAAATCTACCCCCAAAGTTCCTTCTTGTGCTCCGGTGGTAACTTCCAGCATCCAGGTTGCAGGGTTATAACCATCTTTGATTTTACTGACTCCTTCAATTCCCTTTATGAAAGCAAGTGATATGTATTAGTAAGTGCTTGATATGAATTAACTCAAACTGAAGTATTCACTTCTTATAGCTTCTACTTTATCATGGCAGCTTACCTCAAAATAATTTATCAGATGGGAAGAATGTCTACCCAGTGTTCCCACATATATCTCTTGCCCTCCACGCTTCATCAGGAGCAACTGCAAATCCATCTTAAATATTTCAGTGCCTATATGCAAAGAGAACAGAAGAGAAACTATAATTCTATCCCTTAACATTTCCTACCTCATCGAAGGCCTCAAATATGTCAATACTTGGCTGATGGATGGTGCACACAACTGTTCTTCCTGTGTCCACTGTGTTTCTGACTGTTCTCATAACAATTGCAGCAGCTCTTGCATCTAGCCCTGAAGTTGGCTCATCCATGAATATTATTGAGGGATTTGCCACAAGCTCAACTGCAATAGTCAGCCTCTTGCGCTGCTCGGTTGAGAGACCATTTACACCTGGCAACCCAACCAGTGCATCCCTCAATGGGGTCAGTTCCACAAGCTCCATGACTTCCTCAATGAACATCTGTAACCATTAGCAATGATTATGAATTGTTTAAAAAACGTTGCAAACCATAGTAGAGATGGTAAAAAATTTGACACTGCTTGTGACTCTTCTGTTAGCAGGTTGTGAAGAGGTTTCCCTAGTCTTACTAAATGGATCGGTTAGTAGATGCAAATGCTCAATAACACTCATTAGCTTGCATGAACTTCACCCAATTGGATTAAAAGTCAGTGAAACTTGAACCAGCACTTTTTCCCAGGTGAAGGTCAATCCAAACTTGAACCTGACCTTACCTCAACCAAGTATAAAAAGTCAATTCTAGGGCTTTGCTTGTTTAGAGCACTAAATTGAACAAGAAAAATATGGAAACAATTAAGAAGACTCCTACCTTTCTGGTTTCAGAATTCACATCAGAAGGCAACCGCAGCCAAGCTGAGTAGAGCAAGGACTCATGGACAGTAACATGAGGAGAGTGGATGTCATTCTGCTCACAGTATCCAGAAATTCGAGCAAAAGTCTCTTGCTTCTTTGGGTAGCCAGAAATAGTGATGTTACCCTCAATATATCCACCGGTTTTCCGACCAGCCAGTACATCCATGAGAGTGGTTTTACCAGCACCGCTAACACCCATCAGAGCTGTAAGAACACCAGGCCTGAAAGCACCACTCACCCCTTTCAGAAGCTCCAGTCTGTCTTCAAGGGCACCTTGACTTTTCATTTCCTGCAAGTTCATTTCAAACAACTCAGTTCTCATTTCTGGTTTATAGTACATTATGAAAAAACTTCAGTGCTGCTAAAACATATGTCATCATTTGAATAAATATGACTTTACCTCTGGCATGTCAACTGAGTATCTAATATCATCAAAAGTGATTGAATGTGGTTGGAATGGAAGAACCATTCCTTTCTTCTTATTATGATTAGCCTCAGCAATGGCTTCTACCATTTGCTCTCCCCGCTCTGCATGTCAAGTTTAAATTCAGTGAGCCATATAAAACATGTAGTTAAATGACAAGAATTGAGTCATACAAAGGCATGCATGCATGCACCATGTATGAGTTTCATCACCTGTGGTTGCAGTTTTGGCATTGTCAGACTCTTCTATTATAACAGCTTGAGGCTTCTCAAATGCTGCACAATTTGCACAATGTTAGTACACTAAGCTCATATTTTTAGGAGTTTCAATGCAGAGAAGGTACAGATACCCACGATTTAGGTAATTAAGGCAGAGGGTGTAAAAGATGTTGAAAACAAATATGAATCCAAGCAGTGCCCCAGCTCCTATCCAGTACCAGTGTGCGTCTGTGAAGAACCCACGAGACTTCAATACTGTGACTCCAAGGGATTCTGTTGAATCGGTGACATTCTGAAATATGGAAATAAGTACAATCATCAGTTACTGACACACATAAATAAACACAAATATTCACATGGAACATTCGAGAACTTACTTTGCTCCAACTCTTCCCAAGGAATTCATTTACCACTATTGCATTCTGTGCATACATCAGAGGGGAAGACCAGTAACCCCAAATCCACCATTTCTTGACATTATCTGCACCATTGACCAAATAAAAAAGGAAACAAAAATTCATTATCAGGGGTTA
The DNA here is from genome assembly GCF_030704535.1 of Vitis vinifera. Lineage (NCBI taxonomy): Eukaryota > Viridiplantae > Streptophyta > Magnoliopsida > Vitales > Vitaceae > Vitis > Vitis vinifera. The sequence goes on from NC_081813.1 coordinate 5,194,120, forward strand.
TGCACAAGAAGGTTCTATGTTTCCTAAAAAAATATTTCCTCATCATACCATATGACAGGATAAAACCACCCAATGCCAAGAGCATAAGTAAAGCAAATGCCCCAAATGTGTTTGCAACAATCATGTTTCTACCGGCTGCTGCTATAAATCGAAATAATCCAGATGCCATCTGATTAACAAGCAAGAGGAGAAGATACTGTCTAAACAACCTGCAATAAGGAGATTTGTTTATTCAGCATTAATCATTTTGGAACAGAGAAAACATGTAAAAGAAATCTGGATAAGTTTCTGCAACTTCATAACTTTTTAACTTTTACCTTTCCACATTTGGATCAAATCCAATGACGTAGTAAGTGATGAACACCCAAACACCAACTTCAACAAATGTGATGGGGATCTTGAGCACCCATGTGGGAAGAGCATATGCCCATGCAGGATAGAAGAGAAGGTCTCTTTGCTTGTAAAAGACAGGAAGTTTTGCAATTGCCATGGCAAGTTCTGCCATTCCATTAAACATGATCATGACAACAGTGAAGAACAAAGCACCCGTGTAAATGTTTCCATCATCTGTTGAATTTTTGTGCATCTCAGTTCTTAGGAAGAGTGTCATTGCAATCACTGCCATTACTGCAAGCTAAAAATAGAAATAAAAATAATAAATTACAATCACATATACAAAATTAAAAGCCATAGTTATAAGTAGCAATAATAATAATAATACTCACTTGGGTGAGTTTGAAAATATAAACAAATGAGTTCCTCTTCATCAGCAAGTACTCTCTTGACATGTTGGCATCCAACAGTTCCTTCTTTCTAACACCATACTTTTTGGTCGTCAAAGCAGCTGGGTGGCTTTTGGCCCTATCAAATGGCGATGCAAGCTCATCTGCTACTTTCCGTCCAATGTGAAATGACTGGAATGCCTCAGCAAATTCTTTGACTGTGACAAAACTGTAAGGCACATCTTTACGTGCCCAATACTGGGCCTGATCTTTTCTAGATGTTACCTGCAATGAATTTTAAAGTTCATGTTATAGCTCTGTTTTTTTCTAAAAATAAAAAAAGGGAAAAAGATAGAAGATACCAAAAGCTACAAAGCTAAATTTGCACTCACTTCTTGCAGGAAGTCTGCCACACCCTTCCTTGCAGGACATTTGAAGCCCATGGATTCAAAAAATTCAACCACATCTTCACGAGGACCCTGATAAACAATCTGACTATCAGATAGGAGAATGATGTCATCAAAAAGATTGTAAGTCTCAGGTGCTGGCTGGAGGAGAGAGATGACAGCAGTCCCATTGAGAATATGGATGGTTTGCTTGAGAGAATTGATGATTTGATAAGTTGTTGAGCTGTCCAAGCCAGTAGAGATCTCATCCATGAACAGTGCCTTTGATGGTCCGACCAGCATCTCACCTATTATTCATACATTTCACATAATTGAATTAAATTAAATTAATGAACAAAAAATCTAATTTGATTTGTTCTTTCATTTAGTTAGAAACCAAATTATTCCACCTGTTGTGACACGCTTCCTTTGTCCTCCAGAGATACCCCTTATCATCTCATCTCCTACCATGGTATCTGCACAGATGTCTAGTCCCAGAATCTGTAGATTTAAAAGTAAAGAAAAACAAACAAATCATGAATTAGAATTGGGTTTTCTCAGAAATCTATATGCCATCATTGAAAGTTTTATGGTTCTAATACCTTCAATGTATAATCAGTGACAACATTTTCCTTCTGACCTTCTGTTGCTGCTGCCTGAAATATTGGAATCCAATGATGAAAATGTCAACCACCATGGAAGCAACTTCAGTACATTAAGAAATTTCATAGATAAAAGATTCCGACGTAGCATAAAATTCACAAATTAGATTGACTCAAGCCATTCATTTGAGTACAAAAAGAAAGAAACAAACTCCAGAACAGACAGAACACCGACAATACAAAGCCATTTTGCCCATCTATGTCAGAATTCAAAATTTAATTTCTGGAAAAGAGCAGTATCCATGTTCACTAAAAGCAAATAGCTCAATTTCTGCAGAGCTGATTAAAATTTCACAAAAAGTAGATTCTGTCTCACCTTCATGAAGACATCAAGATCAGGATCAGGCTTAATATTTGCTGCTTTCTCTCTTCTTGACAGCTCTGCTAACATGTCTGCAGATGGCAAAAATAAGAGTCAATCTTCTAGGCTACGGAAATGTCATAAAATTGCATTCACAACCTGCAAAAAGCAGAGAAAATAAAAGCAAAGGCAATGGTTTAGACTAACCATATCGATCTCCAACACCCTGGCATCTTGCAGAGAATGCCAAGGTTTCCCTTACAGTCATTTCTCCTATATGGGTATCATGTTGGCTGATATAGGCTGCAGTTCTCTGGGGTACAAACTCATTCATGCCATGGCCGTTGTATGTCACCCTTCCCATAACCTAAAGAAGGAATTTCAGTTTTGAAATTGGATATGAGATTAAAGAAATAAAAAATCAAACATTCCATAAAGAATGGAGGAGTAATAATCATTTTCTTTCAACCTTTAGATTGGGATCAAGCTTTCCAGCCAATGCCAATAAGAGGGTGGTCTTTCCAGAACTTGGAGGACCTAAAAGCAAAGTCAATCTGCAGAAGAAAAATATGCACAAAAATCTTGAGTATGGATCCTCGGGACATTCTAAATTTGAAGAACGAAAAAATCATTTGAGTTATCAATCCATTTTTTACTAGAAACAAATTCATTCTCACCTGCGTGGTTTGATGATTCCACTAACATCATTGAGAATAGTGAATTTCCTCTTTTTACTTGGAAGAATGCGCACAGCGTTCAGGATACCCTTTGGAAAAGAAGGGAAAATTAGATCTAAAAACAAACTTACTTAAAAGAATACTGAGTACAGAAGTAATGATCAGCATTTGCATGAAGTTACCTCAAGTTTACTAAAAATGAAATTATGGAATGAAGGCAAAGCTCTGCTTCCTACAAAAGCTTCTGCATCGATGGTAAGATGCTCAAATCTAACTTCAATTTCGGGAACATCAATTCCAACTCTGAAAAAATGGAAGAATCATGAAAACCCATTATCAAAAAATTCAAAGGAAGATGTTGCTTGGCTGTGGAGAAAATGTGGGAAACACTCATGAGGCATATTTCAGGTCAAGTTTTCATTTTTTTTTCCTCTTTATGTTCTTCTGTTTTCAATGTTCAAAAACAAATGGCAAGGAATGCAAGAAAGGAGGAGAAATCTCACCTATCGATACGATTCTTGAGCTTCAACAAGAACTTCTCATTGTCCTCTTCAGCGACTTTTACCAACCGCTCCACTAAATTCTTCTTGTCCTGAAACCCAAGGTTATGGATATCAATTTCACTGGCCTCACCCTCGGATCCCATCAGCAAACCTCTCCTCAACCGATTGTAGGTGGGAAGTTTCTCGAGTGCGGCCCATTTCAAAGCTTCCTCATCATCCTCATCCCTCGAAGATCGGGAGAAAACATCCGCACCGGAGCTCCTCCATATCGAAGAACCGTTCCTCCTTAAACTACCACTGGCTCTATAAATGTCAGCAGTGGCCATTACAACCTGAAACGAAGAACCCTCCTGCAAGACCAATCAAAACCCACAAAAACCCAGAAATCTTTCCTCAAAAGTCTGAGAAAGAAGCTCGGAGTTTTGAACCCTGGAGCCCAAAGAAGCTAAAAATCAGATACGCGTCCCCTTCCTCCCTTTTCTCTGCATAAAAGTCTCTACCTTTGAACTGCTAATACTTGATGCCTTCAGAATGCAGGGTTTATATAGGTGATGGGTTGAACAGACCCTCAAGTTTTCTAACTTCTTGGTTTCCTATGACTTTTCCTTAAAAAAAAATTAGCGGGGAAATTGAATATATAAGCGGCTGGGTAACGACTCCACCGAGTTTGACCCGTCAAATTCTTAAATAAAACACTTCTAGAGTTTCCCAACGGGAACGCGATCTGTTTAAAGCTTCCCACCTGCCAAATGAACAAACTTTTTCCTTCCAACTGTTGGGTCCAGGAAGGTTCCTGGTGGACCCAAATCCTCCAAAACTATAAATATATTTGGCATTTTTTTTAACGGATTAAATACATTTTTCCCGGCTTTTGCACATATGTCTTCTGACGACTTTACCGAAAATCCTTGGAGGATTGTCCTTCTAGACGTTCTAAAACGGAAATGTTTTGGTCAAACGGAAAGTCAACCATGGAAAATAAAGGTTTAACAGATAGATAACAATGATGTTTTTTTTGTGCGCACACTCTCTGACCTCACGGACACGCACGTTTCTCTAGATTTCCTTGACCTCCTGAACACGCACGTTTCAATCTAGACTCCCTCGACCTCGCGTATACGCACGGCTGTGTCCTTTTGATTTTTATATATATAAAAAAAATAGCAAAAAAAAATGATAATAATCATAATATAAAAACAACAACAAAAACGAAAACCATGTCTACTTTTCTTCTTATTTTATTTTAAAAAAAAATAAAAGTTTCATTTTCTTTATTTTTTCCTTTCTAATTTTTTTAAAAATAAAAATAAAAATCCCCAATTTTTTTAGTCTTCTTCCTATCTTCTCTTTCTTTTCTTACTGACTTTAATTTCCAAACTTCGAATCTTACCTGTTCTTTTTTTCATTTTTTTCTACAACCATAATTCCATATTTAGTGGTAATGATAGTGAAAAATAAAATTATACTAATCTATCCATTTTTATTAATATGATACTAAAATTTTGATAATATTAAATAAAATTATCATAAAATTAATTTTCATACTAATTTTTTAAAATTATCTTATAAATAAATATAGTAATGAATACGAGTATAGATTACTTTAAGTGGAAAAAATTTCTAAATGCTCAAAAGTTTGATAATAATTTTATATTTCACATTGGATAAATCAAACTTCCCTTTTAAAACACTCATCTTCTTATCTCTTTCAAAAAAAAATTGAGTTGATATCAACAATCAAAAATAAATTTAAAATTTTTTAAATTAAAAATATAATTAAGTTTTAAAATATATAAAAAAAATATTGACCCAAACTACATTTTCAACGCTTTCTCAATATATATTTGTAAACCTCAAAATTTGTCTCAATTTCATTTTTTACATTAATTTTGAGTTCAATTTTATTAATAAATTTTAAATCCCGATCACATATGTTTTTTGGTCCATTCACCCTTTAATCTTAATTTTTATTATTTTATATTTTATTATTATTATTATTATTATTATTATTATTATTATTATTATTATGTTTTTTTTCTTTCTTTTTTTCTTTTTCTTTTTTGTTTTTCTTTTTTCTCTTTCTTTTCTCTCTCCTCTCTCCTCTCTCTTTCTACTCTCCAATTACCCCACCCACTCCCTCTCTCTTGTTGGGCTTTGTGGAGCCTAGTTTTGTTTGATCCGGTTTGACGACCCGACCCGAATAATATTGCATGGCTTTTTTAATGGGAGATTTATTGAGGCCTGTTGGGCCCGTTTAGCCCATTGTGGAATCACCTTTTTAATTAGGGTTTTTTAGTATGGTAGGGTTGTCGTGCTATATATATATAGAGAATATTGTAGTCGCTACGTTGTACTCTGTATTCTTCCCTGATAATAGTGATATCCCTACAACTCCGTGGACGTAGGCAAATTGCCAAACCACGTAAATATTGTCTTGTGTGTGTGATTGTTTTTTCTTTGGCGTGTGTTTTCTCTAATTTTTGTTTCTCACGGGTTGGGAATTCGGTTTAATTCCCTACAACTGGTATTAGAGCCTAGGGTTAGGTTTGAGTGGGAGCAATGGCAGAGGAAGCAGGAAAGGCGTCTAGAATAGAAAAGTTTGATGGCACAGACTTTGCGTATTGGAGGATGCAGATTGAAGATTATCTCTATAGGAGGAAATTGCATATGCCTCTTTTGGGGACAAAACCTAAGAGTATGAAGGCTGAGGAATGGGCGCTTCTTGACAGACAGGTTCTAGGAGTTATTAGGTTAACTCTGTCTAGGTCTGTTGCACACAATGTTGTAAAGAAGAAGACCACAGCATATCTGATGAAGGTTTTGTCCGGTATGTATGAAAAGCCGTCCGCAAACAATAAGGTGCATCTGATGAAGAAATTGTTCAATTTCAAGATGGCAGAGAATGCATCAGTAGCACAACATCTGAATGAATTTAATACAATCACAAATCAATTGTCGTCTGTAGAAATTGATTTTGATGATGAGATTCGTGCTCTGATCGTTTTGGCTTCTTTGCCAAACAGTTGGGAGACAATGAGGATGGCAGTAAGCAATTCTACAAGAAAGGAAAAGCTCAAGTACAATGATATATGAGATTTAATTCTGGCTGAGGAGATTCGCCGAAGAGATGCAGGTGAAACCTCAGGATCTGGTTCTACCCTAAACCTTGAGACAAAAGGTAGAGGTAATAACAGAAATTCAAATCAGGGTAGATCAAATTCCAGAAATTCTAATCGGAACATAAGCAAATCTAGATTAGGCCAACAAGTACAATGCTGGAATTGTGGGAAAACAGGTCAATTAAAAGGCAACACAAAAGCCCTAAGAAGAAGAATGAAGATGATTCTGCTAATGCTGTAATAGAAGAGGTACAGGATGCATTACTTCTTGCAGTAGACAGTCCACTTGATGATTGGGTTTTGGATTCAGGAGCTTCGTTTCATACCACTCCATACCGAGAAATCATACAGAATTATGTTGCAGGTGATTTTGGTAAGGTGTATTTGGCTGATGGTTCAGCCTTGGATGTTGTGGGTCTGGGAGATGTCCGGATATCTTTGCCCAATGGGTCTGTTTGGTTACTGGAGAAGGTTCGACATATTCCTGACCTGAGGAGGAATCTGATTTCTGTTGGACAACTTGATGATGAAGGACATGCAATACTATTTGTTGGTGGTACTTGGAAGGTTACAAAGGGAGCTAGGGTATTGGCTCGTGGAAAGAAGACTGACACTCTGTATATGACCTCATGTCCAAGAGACACAATTGCAGTTGCTGATGCAAGTACTAATACAAGCCTATGGCACCGCAGACTTGGTCACATGAGTGAGAAAGGGATGAAGATGTTGCTGTCAAAAGGAAAACTACCAGAATTGAAGTCCATTGATTTTGACATGTGTGAAAGTTACATCTTAGGAAAGCAAAAAAAGGTGAGCTTCTTGAAAACTGGCAGGACACCGAAGGCTGAAAAATTGGAACTAGTACACACTGATTTGTGGGGGCCTTCTCCGGTTGCATCCCTAAGAGGTTCAAGGTACTACATCACCTTTATTGATGACTCAAGTTAAAAGGTATGGGTTTATTTTCTGAAAAATAAATCTGATGTATTTGCAACTTTTAAGAAGTGGAAGGCCATGGTTGAGACAGAAATAGGTTTGAAAGTAAAATGTTTGAGGTCAGATAATGGAGGAGAATACATAGATGGAGGATTCAGTGAGTATTGTGCTGCACAGGGAATTAGGATGGAGAAGACCATTCCTAGGACACCACAGCAGAATGGTGTGGCTGAGCGCATGAACAGAACTCTCAATGAGTGTGCTAGAAGTATGAGGTTGCATGCTGGACTACCAAAAACTTTTTGGGCTGATGCTGTTAGCACTGCAGCTTACCTGATAAACCGAGGACCATCAGTTCCCATGGAGTTCAGACTTCCTGAGGAGGTTTGGAGTGGTAAAGAGGTGAAGTTTTCACATTTAAAAGTTTTTGGTTGTATTTCTTATGTTCATATTGATTCTGATGCTCGTAGTAAACTTGATGCAAAGTCAAAAATATGTTTTTTCATTGGCTATGGTGATGAGAAATTTGGCTATAGGTTTTGGGATGAACAAAACAGGAAAATCATCAGAAGTAGAAATGTGATATTTAATGAACAGGTTATGTACAAAGACAGGTCATCTGTAGTGTCAGATGTTACAGAGATAGATCAAAAGAAATTTGAGTTTGTCAACTTAGATGAATTGACTGAAAGTACTGTCCAAAAAGGGGGTGAAGAAGATAAAGAGAATGTAAATTCACAAGTAGATCTGAGTACACCTGTAGTTGAAGTTCGCAGATCTTCTAGGAACATTAGACCTCCGCAGTGTTATTCACCTGTTTTAAACTATCTCCTGTTGACTGATGGTGGTGAGGCAGAGTGTTATGATGAAGCCTTGCAAGATGAGAATTCAAGTAAGTGGGAGTTAGCCATGAAGGATGAGATGGATTCCCTGTTGGGGAATCAGACATGGGAACTGACTGAATTGCCAGTAGGAAAGAAGGCTTTGCACAACAAATGGGTATACAGAATAAAGAATGAGCATGATGGTAGCAAACGTTACAAGGCCAGATTAGTTGTTAAAGGGTTCCAGCAGAAGGAGGGCATTGACTACACAGAGATATTTTCTCTAGTTGTGAAGATGTCAACAATGAGACTTGTACTTGGAATGGTGGCTGAAGAAAACTTACATCTTGAGCAATTAGATGTGAAGACAGCATTCCTTCATGGTGACTTGGAGGAAGACCTTTACATGATTCAACCAGAAGGGTTCATTGTTCAGGGACAAGAGAATCTAGTCTGCAAACTGAGAAAGAGCTTGTATGGCCTTAAACAAGCTCCTAGACAGTGGTACAAGAAGTTTGACAATTTTATGCATAGAATTGGGTTCAAGAGATGTGAAGCTGATCACTGTTGCTATTTTAAGTCCTTTGACAATTCTTATATCATATTACTATTGTATGTGGATGATATGCTTATTGCAGGGTCTGACACTGAGAAGATTAATAATCTGAAGAAGCGATTATCCAAACAGTTTGCAATGAAGGATTTGGGAGCTGCAAAGCAAATCTTGGTATGAGAATCATTAGAGACAAGGCTAATGGTACATTGAAGCTTTCACAGTCAGAGTATGTGAAGAAAGTTCTCAGCAGGTTCAACATGAATGAAGCTAAACCAGTGAGCACACCCTTGGGTAGTCATTTCAAACTAAGCAAAGAACAGTCACCAAAGACAAAAGAAGAAAGGGACCATATGAGCAAGGTGCCCTATGCCTCAACTATTGGCAACTTGATGTATGCTATGGTGTGTACAAGGCCAGACATTGCACATGCAATGGGAGTTGTGAGCAGATTCATGAGTAGGCCTGGAAAGCAGCATTGGGAGGCAGTCAAGTGGATTTTAAGATATCTGAAGGGTTCATTAGATACATGTATTTGCTTCACAGGTGCAAGTTTGAAACTGCAGGGTTATGTAGATGCTGATTTTGCTGGTGATATTGATAGTAGAAAGAGTACTACTAGGTTTGTTTTTACTCTAGGTGGTACAGCTATATCATGGACTTCAAATCTACAGAAGATTGTTACTTTGTCTACTACAGAAGCTGAGTATGTTGTAGCAACTGAAGCTGGAAAGGAGATGATTTGGCTACATGGTTTCTTAGATGAATTGGGTAAGAAGCAGGAGATGGGCATTCTACACAGTGACAGTCAGAGTGCAATTTTTCTTGCCAAAAATTCAGCTTTTCATTCAAAGTCGAAACATATACAAACAAAATACCACTTTATCCGTTATCTTGTTGAGGATAAACTGGTAATACTTGAGAAGATTTGTGGATCTAAGAACCCTGTAGACATGTTGACTAAGGGTGTCACTATTAAGAAGTTGAAGCTGTGTGCAGCTTCAATTGGTCTTCTAGCTTGAGGACAGGAGGATGAGTTGTAGGGATGAGGGATCGTTTCTTGGAGGATAGCGGTTTGATGTTGGTGATTGGACTAGTCTCCAAGTGGGAGATTTGTTGGGCTTTGTGGAGCCTAGTTTTGTTTGATCCGGTTTGACGACCCGACCCGAATAATATTGCATGGCTTTTTTAATGGGAGATTTATTGAGTCCTGTTGGACCCGTTTAGCCCATTGTGGAACCACCTTTTTAATTAGGGTTTTTTAGTATGGTAGGGTTGCCATGCTATATATATATATAGAGAATATTGTAGTCGCTACGTTGTACTCTGTATTCTTCCCTGATAATAGTGATATCCCTACAACTCCGTAGACGTAGGCAAATTGTCGAACCACGTAAATATTGTCTTGTGTGTGATTGTTTTTTCTTTGGCGTGTGTTTTCTCTAATTTTTGTTTCTCACGGGTTGGGAATTCGGTTTAATTCCCTACATCTCTCTCTCCTCCCATACCTCTCATGCCATTATCATTCCCTATTCCCTTATTGTTTTTTTATTTTATTTTTTTCCCCTTCATTCTCATCGGTCCCCCATTCCCCTTTCTTTTTTTTTTCTTTTTTTTTTCTGCTTCTCTCCCTGGGACACACACGTGCCCATTTTTTGCCTTATTCTCACTAGATTTTTTCCGCTTCTCCGCAGACTCCCACAGTGGCCGACGGTCCCATCTCCCCCACTCCGTTTCTCAGCTTTTTCCTCATTCACTCCAAAGACGACCACAATCGACTCACCCAGTTTTCTTGATCTTTTTTATTTTTATTTTTATTTATTTTATTTTGGCTACCCAAACACCACATCCCGGGACTCTGGATTCTCTTCTTCCTATTTTTCCTCCCCCATTTTCTCCATTTTTTTCTCTTCTCTTTCCTCTTACTCACTCCCACATGACTAGAGGCCCCCCATTTTCTTCTTTCCTATTTTTCATTTTTGTTCTCTATCCAAACACCCACTTGTAGAGACGACCGACCCATTTCTTCTCTTCCATTTTTTTTATTTATTATCTTCCTTATTATTATTAGTATTAGTATTATTTTTGTCTTTCAAAAACACCATCAACCCTCATTGTCGTAGGCGAGCTCCTATCAGTCGCCGTCGGCGAGCCACTGTCGATCGGCGAACCCCTCTTATTTCCTCTCATTCCCTCATTTTCCCATCCCACTCACTTTCCATTATTATTATTATTAATATTATTATTATTATTATTATTGTTGTTATTGTTATTGTTATTGTTATTGTTATTCTTGATTTGATTTTAATAGTAATTGTTGTTTATGAAATTTGGATTATTGAATGAATATGAAATTTGAGCTTTATTAATTAGTATAAAATTTGGGCCAATTTATTATTGGTGGATTAATTTGAAATTTGTTAATTTGGGTTTGTGGTTATATTGCATTTGATTATTAATTTGGGATATTTAGATTATATAAATTGCATATTGTTTATTTGGATTTGGGCCTATTGTTAATTGGTTATTTGTTTGGGCTAATTGGATTGAGCTTGAGATATTATTTTCTTTGGTCATGTACATTATTAATTTGTTTGTTAATTGAAATGAATTTTGAGCCCACAATGTGGGTGGGATTTGTTGGGTGACTTGAATATTTGATATGAGCTTGGATAATTTGAATTGTTTAATTTGGACATGAAACAATCGTGGTGTATATTAGGCTTGAATTATGAGATATTAAATTTAGGCTTAGTAGAATTTATTTTAATTTATCCAATTTTAAGTTTGGTTAATCGTACTTGTATTTTTGGTTATTAATTTGGATGTTTTGGGCTAAGACCTATAATAATTTAGACTCATTTTAATTGTGAAATTTATAAAACTAATTTGAATTTTGAATTTGGGTTTAAATATTTGTTTGGGATTTTGTACATCTCTAGATATTTACATTGGGTATTTTTTGTTTTTGCATGGGTCCATTCCCCAATTCTATTGGCTAAATACGAATTTATGATGCATGTAGCATGGAATTTCATAGAAAAATTTGTTGTGAGTTTATTTTGGTACATATTTTATTTCTCACTTTTATTTGATTTTATTTTTATTAGTTCTTGTAAATATTCGTTTGTATATACCTATTAAGTGTGTATAGAATTGAATATCGAACAAACTAGAAATTTCGTTTAAATGAGAGGAAGAATTCAATAAATATGTTTTAATAAAACAATAATTTTAAAATATTTTTTTTAATAATATTTTTTAGTTATAAAAAATCATAAAAATGCATTTAGAAAAATCCAAAAGAATTGTTTTTCGTAGGATTTGAAAAATTGTTTTTAATAAAAATTGTCCAAAAATTTCTTTGTTTAATAAAAATTATCCAAATTTTTTTTTGTAAATAAAATTGTCCCAAAAATTAATTCTTAATAAAATTGTCCAAAAAAAATGTTTCTTTTAAATGAATTCTTTTTTTTTCTTAATTAGATTAGAAATAGAGGATTTAAATTTTTTTTTCTTTTTAATTAAAATTTCTTTTGCAAATAAATTTATGTCTTTTTAAATAATTTGTATAAATCACTTTTTTTTTTAAATGAAAATGAATCAAAATACTTTTGTAAATAAAATTATAAAAATTCATTATTTTCTAGTAAAAGTAAGTAAAAATAATTTTTGTGCCCAAATTGAAATTTTTGTCATAAATTCTTTTGATATAATATATGTAAATAACCTTTTTTTTAAATAAATAAATTGAAATCATTAATTCAAAATCATTTTTAATAAAATTCTTTGAAGTTTCTTGAAAACTAATTTTTTTAATATCTTTTTTATTTTATTTTATTTAGTTCAATAAATCATTTTGCATAATCCTCTTATAATTTATTTTGTGTATTCTTATAATTAGATTTTCATCATTATTTTTGCATATATTGATTTTCATCATGACTTATACATTGATTATTTTTCTTGGTATCCATAATTAATTAATTAATTGTCATAATTCCTTTAATTCGTTTAATAGAGGTCGTGCATGTACGGGCTTAGAAGGGTGCTACAGCTCACCACCGTACCTTCCCAATAAGTAACCTGATCCCCCGACCCAAACTCGGTTTTCCACAGACCTGTTTCAGGAGTCACACTAAGAGTTTTTCTTTCTTATTTTGTTTTTTTCTTAAAAAAAAATTAAAATAAGTAGTCATTCCAAGTCTTTTTCTAAAAATCAAATTTTCACCAAATAAATAAATAAAAACAAGTTTCATCATCGAGTGGGAAAGCATCGTGCAAAAATGTAGGGTCCACAATATCTTTTGTTTATTTATTTATTATCATTATTATATACTAAAATTCCTGCAAAACAAAATTGAATATAAATAAACATAAATAATAATAATAATAATAATAACAATAATAATAATTTTCATTATTATTGTATATAATAGTAGTAATAACAATAATGATAAATAATAAATAAACAAAAGATAGATATTGAGAAAGAGTTGAAAATGCATTAAGAGTTAATATATATGTCATTTTTATATTTTTAGGATTAAAGTTTTTTTTTTTACTTTTTATTGTATTTTTTATTTTTAAAATCTTTTATTTTATTATTTAGGCCAACCAACAAAATTTTTATTCAATTTTTTTAAAAGAGATAAAAAGATGGGATGTTTTAATCAAGAATGTTTGATTTATATAATGCAAAATATAAAATTATTATGTGAGGATTTTTCCATAGTGACTTGCACTCAATATTATATAATTAATAAATTAATAAATATATTTATTAGTAAGATAATTTTAATAAATTTATAAATATATTTATTAGCAATATAATTTTAATAAATTAATATGAGAAATCAATTTTATGATAATTTTATTTATTATTGTCAAATTTTTAGGAGAGATCATTAAGAGGATCTAGTTTTGCATGATTTTAATATTTGATCCCTAGTTTTATTACTAAATATGAGATTATGGTTCTAGGAAAAAAAAATTTGCTAATGTTAGAAATTTGAAAATATATATATATATATATATATATATATATATATATTTAATCAGTTACTAGTCATTATGCATTTAATGCATTGACAGATGATCACTTAGGCTTACATCCTTAATTAGTTGAGCAATCAATTTGACGGATACTCGACTAGTCAAAGCTTTAACTACTAGAAAAAAGAAAAATAACAAATGTCTCTTAATTTATCAACTCTAATCTATTCAACCGATTCCTCAACTCCTCAATTGTAAATGACATGGTTTAAGGTTTGAAACCTCCAATAATTTACGTTAACCTCTTAAAACTTTTCAGAATAAATTTAGAAGTAATTTAGCTCAAGGTTTTAATGGAAAATAAAAAATCCTCCACTTCTTTGATATATATATGATCTTAATTTTACACAACATTTTAGGTTAATTTAAGTTTTCAAGGATCCTAAGTCTTCCATATTACTTGAGCTTTCTTTGGATTTTCAATAGCAAACTTAAAAAACTTAATTTGATTTAAACTATTAGTAATTTTAACTTTATTTTGTAATTATAAAAAAACCTATTAGGAGAATCCTTGGGCTAATAGTCAAATAATTTACATTTTTTTTATTTCATAACAATACTATTATTACATAATAGAACATTGTAGACCCCCTCCCAGGGAGGAGGAGTTTTTGGCCATTTTTATTTTGCTATCATGATTACTTTTCTAACCACCCGGGAAACGAGCTGTTTTGGGCGGCCATGGGATGGGATGAGGCGAGTTGCTGGTGGCGGCGAGAGACAGCTTGGAGGAGAAGCTGCCAGCAGAAAAAAAATATATATGTATTTCTTTGGGGAGCAGCAGCGGGGAGAGAAAAAATCAGGAACAGCTGGGGCTGGGTGAAAGAGAGGAAAACGGGTAGCAGTTGGGAGGATTCTTGGAAGAGAAAAAAATCTGGAGAGCAGAACAGAGGAACGGGAAGAGAGAGAGAGAGGAGCTGGGAAAGAGGGTTTGAAAAAGGATTTTCAGCAAAAGGGATTTTCGAGATTTTCCAGGTGCGAATCAGATAGCATATTTAACTAATTCGTGAGTTGCATTAACTGAGTTATAGTTCATTTCGTTTTCTTCATTTTGGTGTTGGAATTATTTTTGTCTCTGTTTTATTTGAGTTTGATGCCCGAAATCATGCTTTTCGCTTCTGTTAATTCCATCCACCTTGGCCACGGATGTCGCCTGAAAATGGGTCTCTCCATCCATAACCAGTCATGCCCAGAAATTTGAGCGCTATTTCAAAAAAACCAGAAAATGGGTTTCTCTACTGTGAAGGTCTCTAGCAAAGGCTGAAGCAAAAACAAATAAATAAATAAATTAAAAAAACAAAAGTCAACAAAGTAGTACACAACCCATTATAAAATATTGAAGCCTGCAGACAATGGACCCATTTTCTTTTTTTATTAGGGAGAATTGTGTTTTGGGCCCAGTTGGGCCCAAAAATTAACATTTGGTCCTCCAATCACCCATATTTAAGTCCAAGGATATGAGATAGTAATTGACAAAAATACCCACTTGACTCATTTTTATCTTTATTCTACTACTTGTCACTCTTCTTTCTTATTTAACCATTTTTGGATTTTTCATTTTTTTTAAAACTCTTTTATAAATAATTGAAAATTTACATTATTTTTTATTTTTAAATTATAAATAAAAAAAATTATATTAATGATTCAAAGACTATTTTAGAAAATACTTTTTAAAAAAATATTAATTTAAATAAATAAAAATTATCTTTTTGTATTTATTTTTATCGTTTACATTTTAGAAGTAAATAATTTAATGATTAAAATACCATTTAAAATAAATATATTCACTATTTTATTTTTTTATAATAAAAAGTATTTTAAGGTTTTTTTTTACTATTATGAAATAAAAAGTTCAATTTTTTTTGTTTAATCTTCTTCCTTCCTTATTTTAACAACTTTTTGAACATGACTTTTAGTAATAAGTTATATGAAATGCTACAAATTTGTTTATTAAGGATTTTTTTTAATGATTTGAATTAATTGAAATTTTATTAAAATAAGAAAAATAAAAATAAAGAAAGGGGATGGATTGAGAGTTTTTATTTTAAGTACTCGATTAAAATGAGGATGGATGGAGAGTTTTTATTTTTAGTACTCAATTAAAATGTTTTCATATGACCTAATTTTATAAGTGGATTATATCAATACATAGTAGAGATTGATTTTTTTATATATATAAAAGGGTTGAAAGGTATATTTACTTGTTTTAGATGAAAACAAGTAACTAAAAATTATATAGATTATATTTGAGTTTGGTTTTAAAATATTTTTCCAGTTTTTATTTTCTATATTGCCTCTTTTTGAAAATACGTTTAAGTTATGACAAATATGAAATTTATGTCATTGTACAAGGGTATTATACTAATTGTACAAGGGAAATGTGCTAAGTGTACAAGAGTGTACGAGGCTCCTAATAGGTTTTGTACGATTTTTAAACAACTTGAATTTGATATTAAGACGATTATTGATAGTTTTTTTTTTCTTTTTTTTATCAAACTATTTCATTAAGACATTCTCTACAAAAATTAACACATAAGAAATAAAATTTTGAGTTATTGAGTTATTGTACAAGGTATTACACTAATTGTACAAGACAAATTTACTGATTGTACAAGGGTGTACAAGACTACTTTTTGTTAAGGATTTCAAGTGATTTTGAAAAAATTTCCTATTTTTTTCCACTCAAAGATTTTTCCCCCACTCAAATTCTCTCACTCAAGAATTGTTTCGAATTTTATTTTTAAATTTCATCATCAAAAATTTGTAATTGCATATTTTGTTTTTGTAGTTTTAGCAATGTTATTTCTTTTCACTATATATATTTTTTTTTGTGAAATTTTATCCAAATGAATCTATATTTAAAATTATAATCATATTTATCAAAAAATTTACTAAGATTATCTTTAATTCTTTTAATATATTTATACTCATTTATTTAAAAAATGAAAAACTAATTTTTTTTTTTTTTTTTTTTTTTTTGTAAACATGTTCTATTACCTTTCAAGTAAAAAATTAGATAAGTTTCAAAGTCAATAAATAAAAAAATTAAATACCACTTTCAATAATTTTTAGATAAAATTTTATATAATATATTTTATTTGAAACTTAATTTTTAAAGTTTAACTAAAAAATTGTATTGACAATTTTCTTGTTGTGGGTCAAAATACTTTGCATTAGTCTATCTAGATAAGAAAAATTTTAAAATAAAAACATTAAAAATTAAAAAGCTAAAAAGATATATATATATATATATATATATATATATAATAAAGTGAAGTGATAGTTAATTTTAAAATTTTTTAAAATATGGTTAATGTAGAAAATATAAAAAAATAATTAAAAATAAGATAAAAATATAGATGAAAGGGTACTATAAATTTAAAATAAAAAATTAAAATTAAACGAAAAGATAAATATAAAAGGATAAAAAATATTTGGATGAAAAATCCCAAAATTTTTATCATTGCTTTTAATAAGAGCAAAAAGATTCAATATCTTTAAAAATGAAAAATAAAAAAATATTATTATTTTTTATTTGACATAAAATAGAAATATATATTGGAATAAAAAGGAAAAAAAAAGTTAGAAATGAGTAATATTTAATAGGGAATAGAAAAGGAAAAAAAATTAAAAATTAAAATTAAAATTCACACTCACTTGTAAGCATATAAGGGATTAGGGTATTTTAGGAATTAATGAAAGACAATATCCTTCATTTTAATTTTCATACTTTGTTTGGATCTTGGGCTTAAATATGGGTGGTTGGAGAACCAAATGTTAATTTTTGGGCCCAGCTGGGCCCAAAACACAATTCTCCCTTTTTATTAAATGCTCTCATCTCTTTCTTAATTTCCACTTCACGTTTTCAAATAAAATTTTTAAAACTTAGGTTTTTAAATCTAATTTCCAAAATCTCAATTCTCAACTAATTTTTCAAAAATCCCAAATTGTTTTTAAATAAGTTTTAAAACTCCGATTTCCAAATTTAATTTCCGAAACTTTAATTCTCAAAATCTAATTTTCAAAAATCCAATTTTTCGGAATTCCAATTTTCACATTATTTAATTAATCATTATTACTTTCATTATTATTATATCCATTTATTTGTTGATTCATTCATTTTTAAAAGAATTCCATTTTTAAATAATCCCTCAAAATTCCATTTTTCACATTTCTTTATCTAATCATTATTATTTTCGCTATTGTTATTATTTTATTCATCTTAATTATTTATTTTTGAAAATTCCAACTTTAAATAAATTCCAATTTTTAAATAAATCCAATTTGTGAACTTAAATTCTAAAATTCCAATTCTTAAATTTAATTCCTAATACTCCAATTTTCAAACAAATTTCAAAAATCTAGTCTTCACTCGAATAGTTTTAATTCCATTCCGGTTTTCAAATAATCTCATGTTTCTCAACTTTAATAAGCAAGAATGAATTTTCCGTAATTCCGAATAATGGAATTTATGATATTAATTCATGCAATATAAATCGGGCTTTGGTGGGGGCCCCACATACACATTTTTATGATTGATTGATTAATTAGTTGATTTGATGGTAGTACATGATTGAGTTATTCTGCTCTATGACATGCATGATATTATTTCTTAACTGTGCGCTAACCCCCTTTCTTGATGGCGCGTTGATCGTTTGGTGCCAAGGTATGCTCCGCTCCCACTTCAATCGTTCTTATTGAGTGTTTTGATTTTCACATGAGCATGGTCATCTTAGGTATTCATGGATTTACTCATCAATTGCCATGATTGCTTCATTTTATTAGTAGAGACCCGTTTTTAGGGACTTAGAGGGATGCTACAGTCTCTACCGTACCTTCCCGATAAGTAACCTGACCCCCGAACCCGATCCGGTTTTTCACAGACCGCCTTTTTTTAAAACAAGGAGTCACACTTAGGGTTTTTCTTTCTTATTTTGTTTACACTTTTAAAAAATAAAACAAAAATAAGTGGCGACTCCAAGTCAGTTTTTTTAATGAATTAAATCATTTTTCAAATATAAAAAGCGAGTTTCGCCATCGAGTGGGAAACGCATGAGCCGAAATACAGGGTCCACAAACATTTAAATTTAAATAAATCTACATTCTAGTATTTAATTTTATGTATCCTTAATTTTTATTATTATTTATATAAATAAAATATTATAGTATAAATATTAAGTGTCAACAAATATATATTACATTATTTCATAGTATAAATCATCTACTTATTTATTAATATTCTTTATTAATATCACAATTTAATAACGTTATTTGGTGACAAAATTACTCAATTTGTCAGGAAATAATATAATTACCAACGAAACCATTTTGTAAGCAAAAATAGATAAAAAGTTGTAACTTTTAGTAAGGAAATTATTTTCATCACAAAAAATTATAATTAGTGATAAATATTTTCATAGGAAAATAGTTTATTTTCGTCACAAAAGTGTTTGCGCCCAAATTTTCCCGCCACATCTTTAAACTACAATAATTTCAAATTCATTAGGAAAAGTTTGTAGAAAATTGGCATTATTGACAACATTTAAAATTTCATCGATAAAAGTTACTTTTAGTGACAAAAGTAGACTTCGCCCCTAAATTTTTGTCACGAAAAATACATTTTCTTATAGTGAATGCATGAAAAAATGAGAGTTAAATATGAATTAACATACATATAAATTTATTAGAAAAATATTGACAATCTTAAGTATATAAATTTAAGAAAATCTAAAATTTTGGTCATAATTATTCATGATCACATCAAATATATATAGGAACGGTTGAAAATAATGAAAGGTATAATCAAATGAGACTACGATAGAAAATAATGAAACCAAAGAATTTGTCTTTAAAAGTTACAAAAAAAAAAAAAAATGAGAGTCAAATGTTAATTAATGAGATGTTGGTATAAATTTAATAAGAGAAATATTAATAATGCTTAAGCATATGAATTTAAGAAAATCTAAAATTTTGGTCATAATTATTCATTATCACATCAAAATAGGATGCTTGAAAATAATGAGAGCAAGGTATAATCATACAAGACTATGATTATCAAACTACTTCAAAATCAAAATCCTTAATAGAATCAAATCATCAAGATGATGTTAGACTTTTTCAAAACATTGAAGAAAATCTAAGCCAAAGTTCCAATCACCAAGAAATATGCATAAAAGATAGTTGCCGGCCAAAGACCTTAAATGTAATCACTAAGGAATAAGAATTGATTTTAGAATTATTTATTAAGGTTAAAGATTCTTCAATAAAAACATAATTATGTGAAATTTGTAAGAAATCTATTTCTAAACTAGAAATGAAAAAAAAAACTATAAAACCTTACAACATCGATGAAATCTTGACAAGATTTAACTATAATTCCCTAAAAAAGTGATTATTAAAGATCTTCAATAGGAAATATGATGATGTTAGAAGTTAGAGAATTAAGACAATAAACCAACATATGTTTAACAAACCTTCAAGAACAAATTAATTAGATAGTAAGTAATAAGAATTAATATATCCTAAAATCCTTATAAGTTAATGAAGATTTATCACACTTATATCTCAATGTTATAAATAAGGTCATCTTTAAAAAATGCAATGTTTCCCTAACAATTGTGATTAACAATGAGTTCATCGCTAAGATTACTTGCTGTCTTAATAGATTCAGGAGTAGCTTCTTTATGGCATGCTAATAGGTCAAACTTAAGATTAGCTACAAATTGTCTAAGGCTCATATCAATAATCAAGGGGTGCACACAACATCTAATTTGGTATAAGATTTAAGAGAAGAAATATTCTTGGAATGCCCTTTTTAATTGTCTACCCTATCACTAGAGTAGATGGTCAAGGTATAAGACTAAACTCTTAAATCAAGAGACTCTTATTGAATTTGCATATCCTCTAAAAAGAAACCTAAATAAATTAAGATCCTTGATTATTTCTAACAAAAATACAGGCTAAGGATAATCATATCATTTTTTTAGTTCAAGAAGTTAGATCTAAGAGAATTGAAGAACAATTGGAAGTTAAAAAGACTCAAGATGCTATCCAATAATTCAAAGAAAAGTTGGTTAGAGAAGCCCATCCTAAATTCCCTAATGTATTTTGGCATAGGGATGAACATGTTATAGAACTACCTTACAACCTAGAATTTAGGGAAAATGATATTCCCACTAAGGCAAGACCAATTCAAATGATTCAAAAACCATTGAGATATTATGAAAAGGAAATTTAAGAACTCTTTGATAAAAAATTAATAAAGAATCTAAATCTCCTTGAAGTTGTGTATGCGCAAATTTCGTGAAGTCTTGCAAAACAACCAAAAACTATAGGAAAAATATATGTGATAAAAACTTTATATTAAAATTAATTGATTGTGCGGTACTAACTCAAATATAATATTCTTTACAAAAGAATATTTTCCCTTTGATTCATTCACTTTTATTACAATCCTAAAGATGATGACAAGAGTCTTTTCTTGATTTTTGAAAATCAATCCAAGGCCTAGAGTGGTTTTTTCTCGAATGAACTTGTTAAATGGTGAAAAACACATATGCAGTACTTTTGCATTTTCTCATACTTGCAGGGAGATTTTATAAAATCTTTTTTTTTCTCTGTAAAGCTTTTTTTCCTATGTGAAGTCCTTTTGCCAATCTCTCTTTTCCTTGAAAGAAGTCACCTTTATTTATATGTGAAAATAGGAAATTAAATTTTGAATTTCAAGATTTGATTACTTCATTCAAGGAATTTGGTTCCTTGATTGTTCTCATAACTTTTCTCCTTCCTCGCTAAAGTTTTGTCAACAAGATAATATCTATTATTTGGTTGGAGATTTTTGCTCCCTTTTTTTAGGAAATTTGTTAAAAAGAGAATATCTATTTCAACTTCTCTTCGATTAGAAGACTTAATTTCATAGTCTTCCAAATTTTACTACGTGTTACCTTCTGAGTTGCATGCCACATGTCTCATGACTTGTCAAGCCTAAATTTTGTTGAAATATGAAGTTACAATTTTGAAGTCCTATTTAATGGTAATTTAATCCACTAAAAATTTGGATAGCTACAAATTTCTCTATTGTTTATGTTAAAAAAACAAACAAAATTTGAAAGAGGAACACCTAGGCTTGTGATTAGTTACAAACCCCTTAATGAAGCCTTAAGATGGATTAGGTATCATATTCCAAATAAGATAGACCTTCTTCAGAGATTAGCTAAGTGTAGGATATTCTCTAAGTTTGACGTGAAATCAAGCTTTTTTGGCAAATCCAGATCATAGAAAAAAAAACCATGTATAAACCAACTTTTACAATACCATTTGGACATTATGAATGGAATTTAGTATCGTTTGGTCTTTAAAATGTCCTCTCATAATTTCAAAACATTATGAGGCAACTGTCCTAATGATGAACTCATTGTTAATTACAATTGTTAGGAAAATATTTCATTTTTGAAAGATAACCCTATTTATAACATTGAGATACGAGTCTGATGAACCTTCATTGACTTTTGAGGATTCTAAGATATCTTGATTTTTATTACTTAAGATCTTATGAATTTTTTCTTGAAGGTCACTTAAACTTGTGTTGGTGTATTGTCTTAATTCTTGAACCTCTATGCGTGCGTGCATGCGTCGGTGGGTGCGTGCGTGTTCTCATAACAATTGCAGCAGCTCTTGCATCTAGCCCTGAAGTTGGCTCATCCATGAATATTATTGAGGGATTTGCGACAAGCTCAACTGCAATGGTCAGCCTCTTGCGCTGCTCGGTTGAGAGACTATTTACACCTGGCAACCCAACTAGTGCATCCCTCAATGGGGTCAGTTCCACGAGCTCCATGACTTCCTCAATGAACATCTGTAACCATTAGCAAGGATTAGAAATTGTTTGAACCAGCACTTTTCCCCAGAGTGAAGCTCAACCAATTTTGAAAAATCTGGAAACAACTCAGGAAAGTCTCACCATTTTGGTTTTAGCATCCACATCAGGAGACAACCGCAACCAACCTGAGTAGAGCAAGGACTCATGGATAGTAACATAAGGAGAGTGGATGTCATTCTGCTCACAGTATCCAGAAATTTGAGCAAAAGTCTCTTGCTTCTTTGGGTAGCCAGAAATGCTGATGTTTCCCTCAATATATCCACCAGTTTTCCGACCAGCCAATACATCCATGAGAGTGGTTTTACCAGCGCCACTAACACTCATCAGAGCTGTTAGAACACCAGGCCTGGAAGCACCACTCACCCCCTTTAGAAGCTCCAATTTGTCTTCAAGGACACCTTGACTTTTCATTTCCTACAAATTCAATTCAAACAACTTGGTTCTCATTTTTGGTTTATTAGTTCAGTAACAAAACTTCAGTGGAGCTAGTGTTAGAAATTTACATGCTATATTCGATTCCAATATGCTTGCAACATGAATCAAAACCGAAAAGACTAAGAATAGTCTACTTACCTCCAGCCATTGTAGTTGGTTTCAAAAACCCAGATTTCCAAACTCTAATCTCTCCTTTTTTTAGATGGTGTTTTTCTGAAGATAATAGCAGAGTGAGTTCGGGACCATTTTCTGAAAAAATTTATAACAGTGGCTTCCATCAAACCACGTTGCCTCTTGCCACCATGTTGAGCAGTTGGTGGAACGTGTTCCTTAATCGTAGCGGAAGTGAGATGGTGGAAGACTTGGTCAAAGTGTTGGACCATATCATGAAGTGAGAACGTGTGAACTCACACGTGTATTCAACTTACATTCTCCCACTTGGTCCACACCTTTAACCTAAT
Organism: Vitis vinifera; assembly: GCF_030704535.1. Classification (NCBI taxonomy): domain Eukaryota; kingdom Viridiplantae; phylum Streptophyta; class Magnoliopsida; order Vitales; family Vitaceae; genus Vitis; species Vitis vinifera. The sequence goes on from NC_081813.1 coordinate 5,217,632, forward strand.
GTCCTAATTTAGTCCATCAATTGTCCCATTAAGTAACAAATACATGAATCATGGTGATAAGTCCTCTATTTAACGAGTGTTACCTTCCATGTATTACAATGTACTCATTTCTTAACATTATACTTTATGTGGCAATATTACTTAATGAATAAACCCTATGTTCATTCTTGGTCCAATGAAGTTGAATTTTCTCAAAATTAAATAAAAAGTGCGCATCAATATGAGAAAACATCATAATAAGAGTTTGTACAATAGAAACTACATAAGGGAACTAAGTCCCATGTTCACTACATGATCCTTGAATTTCAATGGTGGCATGCCCTTAGTCAAAGGATCAGCGATCATCAATTCAGTGCTAATGTGCTCAATAACCACTTTCTTTTCTTTAACACATTCTCTTATGGCTAGATACTTAATGTCGATATGTTTGCTTCGACTTCCACTTTTATTGTTCTTCGCCATAAAGACTGCAGCTGAATTGTCGCAATATATACTCAATGGCCTAGATATTGAATCCATAACTCTAAGCCCGGAAATGAAACTCTTAAGCCATACACCATGTGAAGTAGCCTCAAAACAAGATATGAACTCAGCTTCCATAGTAGAAGTAGCAGTCATGGTCTGCTTAACGCTCCTCCAAGATATAGCTCCACCGGCCAATATAAAAATGTATCCAGATGTTGATTTACGTGAATCAACACAGCCAGCAAAGTCTGAATCTGAGTAGCCAACTACCTCTAAATTGCTTGTTCGTCTGTACATAAGCTTGTAATCTTTGGTTCCTTGAAGATATCTCATCACTTTCTTTGCAGCTTTCCAGTGGTCTATACCTGGGTTACTCTGATATCGTCCTAACATTCCAACAGCAAATGCAATGTCAGGCCTTGTGCAGACCTGAGCATACATCAAACTTCCGACTGCAGGTGCATATGGAATGTTCTTCATTTGTTCCCTCTCAAGATCGTTTTTCGGGCATTGGTCCAGATTGAACCTATCACCCTTCACTATAGGAGAAATACTAGGTGAACAATTCTTCATCCGAAATCTCTCTAAAACTTTATTGATATAGGTTTCTTGAGACACACCTAAGATACCTTTAAATCTGTCTCTATGGATCTTAATGCCAATGACATAAGATGCCTCGCCCATATCCTTCATGTCGAAATTTTTAGAGAGGAATTGTTTTACCTCATGAAGTAAACCCTTATCATTGGTTGCAAGTAAGATGTCATCCACGTATAAAACAAGAAAACAAACTTTACTCCCACTGACCTTAAGGTATATGCATTGATCCATAACATTTTCAACAAAACCGAATGAAGAAATTATGTTATGGAATTTTAAATACCATTGGCGGGATGCTTGCTTCAAACCGTATATGGATTTCTTAAGCTTACAAACCAATTGCTCACCATCACTAGAGGGGAATCCTTCAGGTTGTTTCATGTAAACCTCCTCCTCTAGCTCCCCATTAAGAAATGCTGTTTTCACATCCATTTGTTGCAATTCTAAATCAAAGTGGGCTACTAATGCCAATATAATGCGCAAGGAATCTTTCTTAGATACAGGAGAAAAGGTTTCCGTGTAATCGATTCCTTCTTTCTGAGTGAACCCCTTTGCAACAAGTCTGGCCTTGTATCTCTCAATGTTGCCTAATGAGTCTTTCTTTGTCTTAAAAACCCATTTACAACCAATGGTTTTTGCACCATTAGGCAACTCAACAAGGTCCCAAACATCGTTGCACTTCATGGAACTCATCTCATCCTTCATGGCATTGTACCACAATTCTGATTCTTTACAACTCATGGCTTGTGAAAAAGATTCGGGATCATTTTCGGCTCCTATATTGTAGTCACATTCCTGTAGATACACTACATAATCATTAGGAATTGCTGACCTCTTAGTTCGAGTAGACCTTCTTAAGGTTGCACCAATATCTTCTAAGGAAGTATGAGGTTCAACTTGTTGTCCAGAAGTATCAGGAATCTCCTGATCAACTTGATCTACTGGAATGTTGTCAACAGCTTGTGGAACTTCAACAACTGGTTGAACTTCAGTGATTGTTCGTTCTACACCCGATTGTACTTGAGGGGTGTTATGAACAATAAACAATCTATCACTTGAAGTGGAAGGTTGAGACTCTGTATGATCAATATCAGAAACTATGTTTCTAAATTGATCGCTCCCACTGACCAAGTCATATTCAAGAAATTTAGCATTTCTCGATTCCACAATCCTAGTGCTGTGAGATGGACAGTAAAATCTGTACCCCTTAGACTTTTCAGCATATCCAATGAAATACCCACTAATAGTCCTTGGGTCCAGTTTCTTCTCTTGTGGATTATAAATTCTCACTTCAGACGAGCATCCCCAAACGCGCATATGTCGCAAACTCGGTTTCCAACCTTTCAATAACTCAAATGGCGTCTTTGGGACAGCCTTGGTTGGAACTCGGTTTAATATATACACAGCTGTCTTAAGTGCTTCAGTCCATAAGAATTTAGGAAGTTTTGAGCTGCTAAGCATACTCCTCACCATGTCCAATAAAGTTCGGTTTCTTCTTTCTGCTACACCATTTTGGTCTGGAGAACCAGGCATGGTGTATTGGGCAACAATCCCATGCTCTTGAAGAAACTTCGCAAATGGTCCAGGTGATTGTCCATCTTCCAAGTATCTACCATAATATTCTCCACCTCTATCTGATCTCACAATCTTAATTTGTTTACCATATTGTTTCTCTACTTCTGCCTTGAAGACTTTAAAGACATCTAAAGCTTCATTTTTATTATGAAGTATGTAGAGATACATGTATCGTGAGAAATCATCTATGAAAGAGATGAAGTATTTCTGACCATGAGAGTCCATGTCAAGACTACATATATCAGTATGTATGATCTCTAGTATGGTGGAACTCCTAGTAGCACCTCTTTTTGACTTATTGGTCTGCTTACCCTTAATGCAGTCCACACAAGTCTCAAAGTCAGTAAAATCTAGAGTACTAAGTACCCCATCATTCACCAATCTTTTGATTCTATCTATGGAGATATGACCTAATCTCCGATGCCACAATGTAGAGGAATCCTCTTTTACAACACATCTCTTAATGCCAGTTTGGACATGCAATGAATTATAAGCAGTATCATTTTGTAAGAATATACAATAAAGACCATCAGACAAGATACCATTCCCAACACATTCAGATTTATAAATCAAACTGAAAGATGTTTCTGAAAAATGAAAGGAATATCCAAACGGTACAAGTCTAGAAACTGAAATCAAGTTTCGTGAGAAACTTGGTACATAAAAAGTCTTTTGAAATTCTAAAACAAAACCACTATTTAAAGTTAAATAACATGTCCCTATTGCTTCCACATGCGAGCCCATCTTGTTTCCGGATAAGATGAATTGCTCACTTGTCACTGGCTTCCTTAGGTTTTGCATACCCTGCAAGGAATTTGAAATGTGGATTGTAGATCCAGAATCAATCCACCATGTGTTGGTGTTTACATTAACCATATTAGATTCATAGCAAACAAATGAGGTAGGGTTACCTTTCTTCTCAAGCCAATTCTGAAATTTCAGACATTTTTTCTTCACGTGTCCTTTCTTTTTACAGAAAAAACACTTTTCGTCTTTCTTAATGTCAGATTTAGGAGGAATTTGTTGCTTTCCTTTCTGACTAGCTTGAGGTTTTCCTTTCTTTCCTTTCCTTTGCGTCACCAGCATGGCACTTTCTCCTTGTTCCATCAATAACCTTCCTTCCTCTTGAACACACATGGTCATCAATTCATTGATAGACCACTTATCCTTATGTGTGTTGTAAGAGATTTTGAAAGGTCCATACTGAAGTGGAAGAGTGTTAAGGATAAAGTGCACCAAGAAAGATTCAGACATTTCTACCTCGAGTTTCTTCAATTGAGCCACAATGTCCCTCATCTCCATGATATGTTCACGCACACCTCTTATACCGGTGAGCTTCAGGGATGTGAACTTCATAATTAGGGTGCTTGCCAAGGCTTTATCTGAAGTGACGAATTGCTCGTCAATAGCCTTTAACAATTCACGGACATTCTCATGTTGCTCGATTGAACCACGTATACCAGCACTGATTTTTGTCTTAATGTACATCACGCTAAGGCGATTAGATTTCTCCCAGCGTTCGTACAATAAAATTTGTTCAGGTGTGCTGGTATCAGTGATCTTATGCGGTTCATCTTTCCTTATAGCATAATCTATGTCCATGCACCCTAATTGAAGAAGACTTCTCTCCTTCCATATCTTAAAATTATCTCCTCTAAGTTCGGGAACCTCACAACGAATATCAGATATGCTAGGTAAAACTGCACAAAAGGATTACAAGCTTATTAAAAATTTGAGGCTTTAATATAAATTCATGCTTTACCAATGTAGAACATGCTTAAAATTGAATCTAATTTTATTAAAAATTGCCTGTGGGCTAAATCTTTAATTCAATAAGATTCATTATCTTTATAATAGACTTTATCAAACTATTTTATTAAATCATGAAATTTATTCTAAATATAGTTTGATATTTTCTGTCTATAATCTTTATGATAAACTTATTAAATTAATTCTTCCTAACTCCTGTGGGTAAATTAGAAAAAATTAATTTTAATATTTTATCCTAATTAATTATATAAATATAATGAAAACCCTGTGGGGTAAAACATCATATTTATATAGTTAATTACAATTAATATCCATAATGCGATCCTTATTAATATATAATTTTTTTATATAATTAAGGATGCTGTGGCTATTCCTTAATTATTTAAAAAATCATATGGATTCACTAGACATTAAAATCATATGATATAATTTTAATATATCTAACTAAATTTTAGGCAACAATTGCATGCATACTATATGATATAATCTTAATATATCTAACTAAATTTAGTCAACAATGTCAACAATTGCATGCATACTATATGATATAATCTTAATATATCTAACTAAATTTTAGGCAACATTTTTACATATACAAACATATAAAGCAGTATATAATTATTTATTTTGCATGTATAAAATTTACATGATAATTTTAAAGGTATGAATGAGTGCCTAAATACAAATAAAACACAATTAATTCCATGCCCAATATAGTTAAAATAAAAAATTCAAATCGGGCCAAAAAGAGCATAAACTGGCCCAATTTTTACATTTATACATGGCCTAACATTTAATGTCTTTTATCTTTGCAAAATGGGCCACTGTCCATGCTTTGAATCCAATGGGCCCAATAGCCAGTTATTTAAAAGCCCATAACCTTAGTGGAGCCCCATCTTATTTTATGATTTCTCACTATTTTAATATCACCTGCAACCCAAAACCCAAGATCCTATTTTTCTGCCACTTAGTGGACTGCTTCAATACCGGCAGCGACGTTCTCGCCGCCACCCACGTGGACTGCACCCTTGCTGGATGCAGTCCAAGCCATGAAGCCGTCTGCAGTGCTTCAACACGGCATGTGAACGACGACTTGCAGCCCAAAAAAATGGCGTTTCCAATGGCGCCTGAACGGCGCTGAGATGGTGGCTAAGGTGCGCCTTAAATGGAGCCTGAACGACGCCTAGTAACAGCGCTTGAACGGCGCTGGTTGTAGCCCCAAAAAATGGCACTTCAACGCGCCTGAATGGCGCCTGAAAATTGGTGCTACAATGGCGCATGTTGCAGTCCAGAAAATTGCATTTCAACGCGCCTGAAAATTGGCGCTGGTATGGCGCTGCAATGGGGCTGGTTGCAGCCCCAAAAATGGCAGCTGAACAGCGCCAGGTATGGGGCCTAAAGCGCATCTAAAATGGCACCTGAAACGGAGTCACTGGTGCGCCTGAAAATGACGCCTTAATAGCGCTGCTGGAGCGCCAGAAAATGGCATCTTTTGAACGCCTGTAATGGCCTTTTTTATAAATGAATGATGCCAACTATATATATATGGATCTCCAACAACAATAGTTTAAATAATTATCAAGAGATCATAAAACAAGAATTTTTTCACTCAGAAATCATACAAAGCAGAGGCAAGATTTATGGCTCTGATACCAAATGTTAGAAATTTACATGCTATATTCGATTCCACTATGCTTGCAACATGAATCAAAACCGAAAAGACTAAGAATAGTCTACTTACCTCCAGCCATTGTAGTTGGTTTCAAAAACCCAGATTTCCAAACTCTGATCTCTCCTTTTTTTAGATGGTGTTTTTCTGAAGATAATAGCAGAGTGAGTTCGGGACAATTTTCTGAAAAAATTTATAACAGTGGCTTCCATCAAACCACGTTGCCTCTTGCCACCATGTTGAGCAGTTGGTGGAACGTGCTCCTTAATCGTAGCGGAAGTGAGATGGTGGAAGACTTGGTCAAAGTATTGGACCATATCATGAAGTGAGAACGTGTGAACTCACACGTGTATTCAACTTACAGCTAGAACATGCAAATTATTTGCACAAATATGAAGTTACCTCTGGCATGTCAACTGAGTATCTAATATCATCAAAGGTGATAGAATGTGATTGGAATGGAAGAACCATCCATCCCTTTTTTTCTTGTTATGGTTAACCTCAACAATCGCTTTTGCCATCACAGATGAGGATGCGGACGAGATACTTCTCCCAATTTCCTCTCCACTCTCTGCAAGTTAAGTTTAAATTTAGAGAGCCATATAATACATGCAGTTAACTGACAACAATGCGTATGTGTGCGTGCATGCGTATGTGCGTGTGTGTACTTTAATTTGGCATCTATCGGTGAATCAAATGTCAAATTTTCATCCATTTATTGAAAACTGATTTTGTTTTGAGGTTAGTAGGGTGCATAACACCTTCCCACTAGACCACTAGTCACATGCTATTTTCTTTCTTATTTTGTTTCTAAACTAAGTGATAAATCCAAACTAAAATAAAAACGAGTTTTTAAAAATCAAACATTCATTTTTCCATGGAGTCAGAGTCTCTCCAAGGGATGTATCATCACCTCTTTTTTGAGAACTGCAGGCCCACACGGGTCGTGTTTACCATCCCTCACTAGTATTCCCTATCCCCCCGGTAACATCAGTTATCCCTTTCTGGAGCTAAGTATCCCCCAGCGCAATGTGGTATCTACAACAACTGTCATTATATCCCTTAATTTCTGTGAAAGGCATTGATGAAAATATCGGTAATCACGAATATATTGGTATTTCAATTTTACAGATATATCGGAAATATATAGACAGATATTTTGGGAAAAAAATTTAGGTAGTCTAAAGTTGATCAAAACTTATGAAAATATTGAGAAAAATTCTAAAAATGATATAATAAACCATAATATACATTTTAAAGTTATTTAAAAATAAATAAATAATATATGCATATAACATAATTAATTATATTTGATAATAATATTGTATGCATCCATAAAAAAAAATATGAATTTTATAAATTTATTAAATTACATCAAATGTTATTTGACAATAATATTATGATATTTGATTATAATATATCTCACTTTAAAATTATAATTTATTTAATTTCAATTATATTAAATAATATAAAATAAATGATGATATATGTATAATTATTTTTAATATTTATATTTTTATATTTAATTAATATATAAATTATATAAAAAAAGGATTAAGAAAATTATAATGATAGACTTCATATTTTTAGTGATTAATTAAATGAAATTTTAAAATAAAATAATTAGAACTAATTTGTTTATGGAAATAATTTTTTATAGTTTTATTATATATTTGTCTGGTGCATAGTATTTAACAAATGGGTAGTTAGCCCGGTGGTCATGCAAGGAAAGACTTGGTTTGTTTTTGGGTTAGGCGGTTGAGTCCGCGCCCACATGCACAATTGCACAATTTTGAAGCTTTGACAGCACATTGACCAGACCGAAAAATCGCTTCACTGGATTTTCGCTTGCTTATTTCGTGTCGCCAGTTGCCGACAGAAGAAATTTTGGGGAAATTTCGACGAAATTTTTCGAAATTTTCATCAATGGTGAAGAGGCAGTTGGGCATATTGCCCAACATAGCCATGGTAAGGCTTATTATGAGCATTTTGCAGTTTGGTTTCTGTGTACAAACAGCTCTTCTAATGCAGAGAAGACCGTGTTCCGAAGCTAGAAGGAACTTTGTAATTATAAACTTGTATGAAAGAACTGCACTCTTCATGTGCAAGTACAAACCCTTCCTCTTTTAGCCCTCAACTAGCAACTTTGGGAGCTCCTAGAGAAGAACACACTACTATAATTCATTTTACTTATATAGAGTTCAGAGTGTGCACTTAATTCATAACAAGACAATTAAAGGAAAGATATGGAAAGTAATGACTAATGATAAATAGACATGTACATAATTCTCATCACTGTATCTTACTGCCTATGGAGGTTTATGGAAAGGAATATTGATTTTGATTTGAATGTCATTTTTTGTACATTTAAAAAAAAAAAAAATTGAAGTCGGAGTCACTAGAGTCTAGTGATGGAAAATATGATACAGATTAGTGATTGCAGTGGACATGATGCCAAAATGATAGCAGTCACCTTCTCAATTTAGTATTTCTATTTTGTAGCATTTGCAGTCTTTTCCATTGGAATTTCTTTTTCCTTTACTTTTATCAGGATACTATAAAACTCTACCTCTGACTTGGTCCCCGTGTTTGGCATTGTACTATTAAAACACACACTGCATTCAAATCCATTCAAATTGCAGGCTTTGTATGAAGAGACTTGGCTTTGTTCATGGAGATTACTTGAGTTCAATGCTGAGTTTGAGCAGCAAACCTGGCTCCCTTGAGTCCTAGAGTTCTCAATGTGACTTTTACAGAGTCAGATGATCCCCTGCATGTCTTTCACCCTTGTTTAGATGACGAGAAAATTAGAAGAAAAGGTTTTACAAACTCACCACTAAGCAAGGATTCGTGCAGAATTTGTTATGGGATGATGCACACTAAGCAAGGCTTCCAAAATTCTGAACAATCAAAGCAAGTGAAAAACATTCAGAATATGACAGATTTTGAAATTATTATCGCCTAGATTCAACTACTCAAGAAATTTGATGAGTTTTTGAGCTTGGAAGAGTCGTAAATTTGGAAGGCAGTGATTCTACAATTCAAAGTATAACTGCTTCATCTGGATATGATCATCAGGACACCACTGTATGAGCACCAAACATTCTTTCATTGAATGAGTTGAATACTAGGAAAACTGAACTACTTCTCTTCATGGGTCAAGCATATAACTAGAAATGGGATCTGTAAGTGCAGTCATGGAACTGCTGGAGATACCTCTGAACTTTCTGAAGAAGGCCAAAACTTTTCTTTTTGCTAGCTCAAGTCTAAATTTAATAGTATTTCAAACCCTGCCCCACATACACACTTGTTGGTCTTGAAACCATACTATTTTCATGCTGATACCTGTCTTTATGATTTCAGCAGCTTAAAGCAGAGACTGAAACTGGAGCACCATACCGGTAAGTTGGTCATCAACATGAAAGGATTGCATAAGGTTATATTATTGTCTTGAATTTCAAATTTCAAAATACAAAAAAATAGGAGAAAACAAAATACAATAAAATTGGGAGAAAACAAAATACAAGAATTTAACAAGATAAATACTACCCTCTATGATGCTCTCTAACAGCATATAGACATAGACCAAAACTTTTTTTCATCTGTGAAGAACTTGTGCTGTTATCGCCTTTGGAAGTTAAATGCCTTAATGGCAAAGGCAAAGATAAATAAGAAAAGCACCGTAAACCCAACAATCACAACTGCAACCACTCCGAGGAAATCATGTTTGAATCCAAAATAGTCATCCAAGTATTGTTTCACTGTTACATTTGAGTCAAGTAGTGTGTCCTCGATATCTCCAAACTGTGATGTAACCAATCCATACAAACTCCATGCAACTGGACATGCCCAATAGTACCATCTCCACCACACAGGAATCCTCTGTATTCATCATGGAAGAAATGCAACAAAATGAGACCGTTTCTGTATCCATGTGCTAAAGAAAGTTGCAATTTAAAGAATTATGGGTTGAGAGCACTTACATTTCGTGGGACTATAAAACCTGAGAAGAGGTTCCATAATGTATAAAATGATGAGGCAACGATGGCAGCAATATGTTGATTTGGTGTGGCAGCCACAGCCATCATGCCATAAAAGGTGAAGTATAATAAGCTGAAGAACATGAAGAACAGATACCAGAAGAACTTAGCAGCTGTCCATTCAAATCCAATCATTGCATAAACTATAACACCATACACCACAGCTTGTGAAAAGACATAAGGTATCTCAACTAAAGCCTGAAAGAAGAGATGAAATTTGATTAATAAAACCCATAAAGTATTAGAGATATACGAAGTCTATAGCATAAGAAAACTAATTACCTGTGCAAAGGCATATGGCATGGCTGAATACATTCCTGCAGCTCTTTCTCTGTAAAAGACTGTCCGTTCAACTGCCACGACTGGTTGCACCGATTGGCCATTCTGAAACCCAAGGAAGAGAACAGCGGCATACATAGAGCCCATTGCATTAGATATATCTTGTTGTCTTGTCCTGCATTTGCCAATGTGAAGTAAAAAATTAAAGTTGATATGGAGAAGCATACTGAGTTCTCAAAATTCTGAACTGACTTCAAACTACCTTTTGGTGCCGAGATCCCAGAACATTGTCCCAAACATCAAGGCTACGAAAGTTGTGAAGAAAAATCTCACTGCCGTGTATGGTGGATTTCGCCAGTATGACAAACGTTGTTTCCATAAGCATGCCATACACTGGGTGAAGAAGGACTGGGAGTATTGAGTAGGGAAATAGAGGTCCTTAGAACCAGGGGTAGGTTGGCTCAATTCTTTAATTAAATCTTTGTTTCTCCTGAAACATATGCCACATCTTAGAAAAGGCTTCAACAACAAATTCAAGCTTGCATGATGAACTTTGAGATGGCTGTATATGACATTTCAATATCATAAAGCATTCAGATATCCTATAGTTGAATCACCTGTATAGGTCTGACTTTTCGTATATTTCGGTGAAATCCACCCCCAAAATTAATTCTTGTGCAGAAGCGGTAACTTCCAACATCCAAGTTGCAGGGTTATAACCATCTTTGATTTTACTTACTCCTTCAATTCCCTTAATGAAAGCAAGTCACATGTATTAGTAAGCACTTTATATGAATTAACTTAAACTAAAGTATTTGCTGCTTATAGCTTTTAATTTATCATGGAAGTTTACCTCAAAATACTTTATCAGATGGGAAGAATGTCTACCCAGTGGTCCCATATATATCTCTTGCCCTCCACGCTTCAACAGGAGCAACTGCAAACCCATTTTGAATATGTCAGTACTTATATGCAGGAGAGCATAGAAGAGAATAAATCCTTTCTATCCATTAACATTTCCAACCTCATCAAAGGCATCAAAGATGTCAATACTTGGCTGATGGATGGTGCACACAACTGTTCTTCCTGTGTCCACTGTGTTCCTGACTGTTCTCATAACAATTGCAGCAGCTCTTGCATCTAGCCCTGAAGTTGGCTCATCCATGAATATTATTGAGGGATTTGCCACAAGCTCAACTGCAATGGTCAGCCTCTTGCGCTGCTCGGTTGAGAGACCATTTACACCTGGCAACCCAACTAGTGCACCCCTCAATGGGGTCAGTTCCACGAGCTCCATGACTTCCTCAATGAACATCTATAACCATTACCAAAGATTAGAAATTGTTTGAACCAGCACTTTTCCTCAGAGTATAGGTCAAGCCAAACTTGAACCTGACCATAGCTCAACCAAGTTTGAAAAATCAATTCTAGGGCTTTGCTTGTTCAGAGCACTAAATTCAATCAGAAAAATGTGGAAACAACACAGAAAACTCTCACCTTCCTTGTTTCAGCATCCACATTAGGAGGCAATCGCAGCCAAGCTGAGTAGAGCAAGGACTCATGGACAGTAACATGAGGAGAGTGGATGTCATTCTGCTCACAGTATCCAGAAATGCGAGCAAAAGTCTCTTGCTTCTTTGGGTAGCCAGAAATGCTGATGCTACCCTCAATATATCCACCAGTTTTCCGACCAGCCAATACATCCATGAGAGTGGTTTTACCAGCACCACTAACACCCATCAAAGCTGTAAGAACACCAGGCCTGAAAGCACCACTCACCCCCTTCAGAAGCTCCAATCTGTCTTCAGGGACACCTTGACTTTTCATTTCCTGCAAATTCAATTCAAACAACTTACTTCTCATTTTTGGTTTATTAGTGCTGCTAAAACATGTACATTATTTGCAAAAATATGAAGTTACCTCTGGCATGTCAACTGAGTATCTAATATCATCAAAGGTGATAGAAAGTGGTTGGAATGGAAGAACCATTCCTTTTTTGTTGTTACGTCTCGCCTCAGCAATGGCTTCTGCCCTCACAGAAGAGGATACGGATGAGATACTTCGCCCAATTTCCTCTCCACTCTCTGCATGTTAAGTTTAAATTTAGAGAGCAATATAGAACATGGGTTAAATGACAAGAACACAGGCACACAAAGGCATGCAAGCACCATGTATGAGTTTCATCACCTGTGGATGCGGTTTGGTCAATCGAGCCTTTTCTATGGGACGATAACTCAATCTTTCCTTCAGTTTTGGCATTGTCGGACTCTACTGTTATAACAGCTTGAGGCTTCTCAAATGCTGCACAATTTGCAAAAATCTTAATACACTAACCTCCAATCATTTAGGAGTTTCAATGCAGAGACGGTAAAGATACTCACGATTTAGGTAAGTCAGAGCCACAGTGTAACAGAAGTTGAAGACAAATATGAATCCAAGCAGTGCCCCAGCTCCTATCCAGTACCAGTGTGCCTCCGTGAAGAACCCACGAGCCTTCAATACTGCTACTCCAAGGGATTCTGTTGAATTGGTAGAAGCATTCTGAAAAATGGAAATACATTCAATCATCAGTGACTGACACACATAAATAAACACAAATACTCACATGCAAAATTCAAGAACTTACTTTGCTCCAACTCTTCCCAAGGAATTCATTTACCAGTATGGCGTTCTGTGCATACATCATAGGGGAAGACCAGTAACCCCAAATCCACCATTTCTTGACATTTTCTGCAGCATTGACCAAATACAAAAAGAAAACAAAAATCCATTATTAGTGTTTATCAACAAGAAGGTTCTACATTTCCTGAAAATTTCTTTCCTCCTTATACCTCGTGACAGGACAATACCACCCAATGCAAAGGGCAGAACTAATGCAAATGACCCAAATGTGTTTGCAACAATCATGCTTCTACAAGCTGCTGCTATAAATCGAAATAATGAAGATGCCGTCTGATTAAGAAGCAAGAGGAGTAGATACTGTCTAAACAATCTGCAATAAGAAGATTTGTTTATTGAGCATAGATCATTTTGGAACAGAGAAAACATGTGAAACAAATCTGGACAAGTTTCTGCAACTTCACAAGTTTTTAACTTTTACCTTCCCACATTTGGATCAAATCCAATGACATAATAAGTGATGAATACCCAAACACCAACTTCAACAAATGTGATGGGGATCTTGAGGAACCATGAGGGAAGAGCATATGCCCATGCAGGATAGAAGAGCAGGCCTCTTTGCTTGTAAAAGACAGGAAGTTTTAGAATGGTCATGGCAAGTTCTGACATTCCATTAAACATGACCATCATGACAGTGAAGAACAAAGCACCAGTGTAAATGTTTCCATCTTCTGTTGTGTTTTTGTGCATCTCAGTTCTTAGGAAGATTGTCATTGCAATCATTGCGACTATTGTGAGCTAAAAGCAGAAATAAAAATAATAAATTACGATCAAATGTACAAAATTAAAAGCCATTGTTATAAGTAACAACAATAATAATACTCACTTGGGTGAGCTTGAAAATATAGACAAATGAATTCCTCTTCATCAGCAAGTACTCTCTTGAGATGCAAGCATCCAACAGTTCCTTCTTTCTAACACCATATTTTTCAGTTTTCAAAGCAGCCGGGTGGCTTTTGGTCTTGTCGAATGGAGTTGCAAGCTCATCTCCTAGTTTCCGTCCAAAGTGAAATGACTGGAATGCCTCAGCAAATTCCTTGGCTGTGACAAAACTGTAAGGCTCATCTTTATGTGCCCAATACTGCTCCTGATCTTTCCTAGATGTTACCTGCAATCAATTTTAAAATTCGTGTTCTAGCTTGGTTTTTTCTAAAGAAGGGAAAAAATGAGAAGATGCCAAAAGGTACAAAGCTATTAGCACTCACTTCTTGTAGGAAGTCTGCCACACCCTTCCTTTCAGGACATCTGAACCCCATGGATTCAAAAAAGTTAAGAACGTCTTCACGAGGACCCTGATAAATGATCCGGCTATCAGAGAGAAGAATGATGTCATCAAAAAGATCGTAAGTCTCAGGTGCTGGCTGGAGGAGAGAGATGAGAGCAGTCCCATTGAGAATGTGGACGGTTTGCCTGAGAGAATTTACGATTTGATAAGTTGTTGAGCTATCCAAGCCAGTAGAGATCTCATCCATGAACAGTGCCTTTGATGGTCCAACCAGCATCTCACCTATCATTCATATATTTTCAAATAATTGAACTATATTAGATTAATGAACAAAAAATATCTTCTTCTTTTTCTTTTTCCTTTTTCATGTTAGAACACAAATTATCCTACCAGTTGTGACACGCTTCCTTTGTCCTCCAGAGATACCCCTCACCATTTCATCTCCTACCATGGTGTCTGCACAGATTTCTAGTCCCAGAATCTGTAAATTTAAGTTTAAATGAAAATAAACAAATTATGAGTTAGAACTGGATTTTCTCAGAAATCTGTATTCCATCATTGAAAGTTTTATGGTTATGATACCTTTAGTGTATAATCAGTGATCACATTCTCCTTCTGGCCTTCAGCTGCCGCTGCCTGAAATGTTAGAAACCAATAATGAAAATCTCAACAACCATTAAAGTTAGTTTGGTACATGAAGATATTCCATGGATAAGATCGACAGAACATCAAGAAAACAAAGTCAATTTGCATATCTATGTGAGAGATCAAAATTTTCATTCTAGAGAAGACAAGTGTCCATGTTCTCCACGAAAAACAAATAGCTGATCAATTTCATTAAGTAGCTTCTGTCTCACCTTCATGAAGACATCGATATCAGGATCGGGCTTTATATTTGCTGCTTTTTCTCTTCTTGAGAGCTCTACTAACATGTCTGCAGATAGCCAAAATAAGAGTCAATCTCCTGGCCTAGGCAAATGTCATACAACTACATCCACAACCTTCAAAAACAAAGAAAATAAAAGTGAAGGCAATGGTTTAGACTAACCATATCGATCTCCAACACCCTGGCATCTTGCAGAGAAGGCCAAGGTTTCCCGTACAGTCATTTCTCCTATATGGGTATCAAGTTGGCTTATGTAGGCGGCAGTTCTCTGGGGTACAAACTCATTCATGCCATGACCGTTGTATGTCACTCTTCCCGTAACCTAAACAAGAAATTTCAGTTTTCAAATTGGATAAGAGATTAAAGAGCTAAAAATTGAATACGCATCAAAGAAGAAAAGCAATAAGAGTTTTTTTTTTTTTTTTTTTTTTTTGTCCGTTCAACCTTTAGACTGGAATCAAGCTTTCCGGACAGAGCCAATAAGAGAGTGGTCTTTCCAGAACTTGGAGGACCCAAAAGCAACGTCATTCTGCAGAAAAAAAATATGCACAAAAAATTGAGTATTGATCTTCAGGGCATTCTAAATTTGAGAAAGGAAAAAATCATTTGATTTATCAATCAATTTTTTACTAGAAATAAATTCAAATTCTCACCTTCCGGGTTTGATGATTCCGCTAACATCATGAAGAATGGTGAATTTCTTCTTTCTACTTGGAAGAATCCGAAGAGTGTTCAAGATATCCTTTAAAACAGAAAGAAAAATTATAATCTAAAAACAAACTTTCCCAAGAGAGTACTTATTGATTAGCTAATGATCTGCATTTGCATTTTAGTTACCTCAATTTGATTAAAAACAGAATTAATGAATGAAGGCAAAGCTCTGCTTCCTACATGAGCTTCTGCATCAATGGTAAGATGCTCAAATCTAACTTCAATTTCGGGAAGATCAATCCCAACTCTGAAAAATGGAAGAGCCACGAAAACTCGTTATTAAAAAGTCGAAGGAAGATGTTGTTTGGTTGCAAAGAAAATATAGGAAACACTATCAGGCATACTTAAGATGAATTCTTTCTTTTCCACTGTTTTCAATGTTCAAAAAGAGGCGAGGAGCGCAAGAAAAGAAGAGAAATCGCACCTATCCATACGATTCTTGAGCTTCAACAAGAACTTCTCATTGTCCTCTTCAGCGATTTTCACCAACCGCTCGACTAAATTCTTCCTTTCCTGAGGCCCAAGGTTGTGTATATCAACTTCACTGGCCTCACCCTCTGATCCGATCAGCAAACCTTTCCTCAGCCGATTGTAGGTGGGAAGTTTCTCGAGGGCAGCCCATTTCAAAGCTTCCTCATCATCCTCATCCCTTGAAGAACGGGAGAAAACCTCCGCACCAGAGTTCCTCCATATGGAAGAACTGTTCTTCCTGAAACTACCACTGGCTCTACGACCACTGGCTGTATAAATTTCAGCTGTTTCCATTGCAACACGAAACGAGGAACCCCCCTGCAAAACTAACCAGAACCCACCAAAACCCAGAAATTTTTCCAAAAAATCAGGAGAAGCCCAAGTTTTGATCTCTGGAGCTGAAAAAAACTCAGTCAGAGATGGGTGTCCTCCCCTCTTTTCTCTATGCACTTTGTAGTGCTAAAACCTTGTTCTATGTTAGAAAACCATGAGGAATGGAAGGTTTATATACTGATTCGAAGGACAGAATCAGAGGCGGCCTAAATGTTTCAAATTCTTACTTTAACATTTTCACAATTCTCCGCTATCTTGTTTGTCAAGTAAATGGAAAAGTGAATTATTAAATGTTGTCCTAACCGCCAAACTAACTAACTTTCCCGGGCGAAACTAACGAACCCTCCTGAATTCCAAATGTAAAACATTTATGGCATCTTGTCTATACTCTTGTTTAATGATATGATACTTTGGGTTTAGTTTGCCTAAATTAATAATGTAAGTTAATTTTTAACATTTCATTTATAGTCTAATTTGATGTTGATATATTGAATTTGGATTACTTCTTTTAATCTCGGAATTTATTAGGATTAGATTGGAGTTGAGTTAAGAGGCCTCGAGTTGATTTAAATTATATTCAAGGAAAGAGTTAAGTAAACTTTAATAAGTGAACGATGAAATCTTTTATTTCTAAATTATATGTAATATGATAAAATATATGTCTCATTATTACGAGTTAATAAGTTACACGATGAATTCATCAACTAATTTTTATGTAAAAGTAGAATATCTTATACAAAATGTATGGATTTACCTTATATCTTTAAAATTTATTTTTAAAAATTCTCGTGACATCATTACATATGTAAGCTTGATTAATTTTAATGAATAGTAAATTTATCAAAAATTAAATAAATGTATAGTCAATTCTAAGTTAGTCATTATTTTATTAAAGCTAAAAATATTTTAAAATTTTCAAAATCAAGGCTTCAATAACTCACAACTTTAAATAAATATATATATATTTAATAAAATATCAATTACAAAGTTATAAAAAAGTTCATTTTATTATGTTTTTATTATATATAGTAGAATTTAAATAAAATTAATTACAAATTAAAAAATAATAATTTTTTATTAAAGCTTTTTTGGGGGGCTAATTTTCTTTACTCTTTTTTTTTTTTTTAATTCCTAAGATGTGGGATGAGAAGGACCCAAAATTAATTAGATCATTATCCAAATTATTTTTATTTTTAAAGAATAAAAACATTATAAATGGTTAGAATCCAACCTTCTAGAAAGAAATGAAAGACTAGCAAATAAATCATACTAAATCCAACAACTAATTAAAGTCTCTTCTCAATTTATTTTTGGATTTATTTTCATTTAAAAATAGTAACCACATAAAACATAGGCCAAATATATTCTAAAAATAGGTTGATTTCTCACACGTGTAGAAGAAAGGGTACGGGTGGCCATGATCATGGGATAGACATGATTGACTTTCAAAAGCTTAAAAAGAAAATGACTTTCAAAAGCTGCTAATGACTCCATGATACATGGGATATGAATTGTTAAAGATTGTCACAACTGCCCCTTTTGACCCTTCAAATTACTTCCACAGTCCATCACTTTGCAGCTTTCTTGACCCTTGTTTACCAAGTAACCCAATAGGCATAAGAATTATTGGAGGTTGGCCCAACAGCCCCTTTTGACCCTTCAAATGGCTGACACAGTCAACATTTTCAGCTTTACTCACCCTTCTCAACCAAGCAAGCAACTCACTAGGAATAGGAATTATCAAATTAAGTAACTTTGCCACAAGCAGCCCCAACCCCACCCCCAACCCCCCACCCAACATATTTTTTTGGCAATTTTTGTTAAATCTAATTTAATATTTTGATATTTGGATTACCTAAATTAGAAATGTAAGTTAATTTTTAGAATTTTGTTTGTAGTCTAATTTAATGTTGATTAAACTCGAGTAAGTTCAAATTAGGATTAAATCTATTTAAGGATGGTGTTAAACAAATGAGGAAACCTAAACCTTAATTAAGTGGGTTATTAGAAAAAATATTATGGTATTAATTATTGCATGAATTTGTATGGCTTAAAATTAGTTAATAATACCCCCTCATTATTATTCAATAAAAGTGGCCAATTCTATGGTAAAGAATAAAAATATTAAAAACATTAGATACCCCTCATTATTATTCAATAAAAGTGGCCAATTCTATGATAAAGAATAAAAATATTAAAAACATTAGTAAAAGATGTTTTAGACTTTACTAAAAAAAATTAAGTTAAAAGACTTTTTCAAAAGAATTTTAAAAAGTATTTAAACTCCCCACTAAGATATTTTTAATAAATCATTTGTTTTTTGTTTACCAAATGGAAATTTGAATTATTAAATGTTATCTAACTGCTAGACAAATTAATAACTTGTTTGACAATTATTTTTTGAGAAGTGTTTTTTGTTTTTATCTTTAGATTGTTTTCACTTATTTTTTTAAATTTGTTTAAAAAAATAATTATACAGAAGAATGATTAAAAATAAAGTATTAAATATAAAAAAAAATCATTTTTAAAAAACATTAAAAACTATTTTAAAATATTTTAAATTCTCAAACAAACTTTTATTTTACAAAAAAATAAAAAATAATTTTCAAAAATTGTTCTTAAAAACTATTTTTAAAAATTATTTTTTAACACAATTACAAAACAGATCATAACTTTCTTTGCCTAAGTGCAAATCTACCTAAATTGTAAATGTAAAATACTTTTTGGCAATTTATTTATAATTTAATTTTAAGATTCCACACTTTGGGTTTTGGATTACCACTTTTAATCTCCCAACTTTTTAGAGTAGGATTGGATTAGCTAAATTTGACTCAATGCTTAGAGTTAGGTCCCGGGTGGTTTTTGACTGGCTCATACTCTCCTAAATTATAAATGTAAGTACATCTTTGGGTTCATTTCCTTCTTTTTTTTTTTTTTTTTCAAAAACAAAATATCTTATATGAAAAAAAAAAAAAAAGAATTCTTGTATAAAAGCTAGTTATATACCTTGTATAAAAATTTAAGTAATTTTACTCCCACAAATTTTCTAGGTTTTGAAAAGAATTTTTAGAAATACAAGGTAAATTTTAACTTTTTATATAAAAGTTCTTATATTTTATATAGAAATTTTTATTTTTAAATATAAAAAATAAAAAATAAAAAATGTATCTAATCACCACCTAAATTATTTTTCACCATTTTTTTTATACTATAATCTAATGTTTATGATCCAAATCTAGTGTTTGTAGTTGAGTTTGTATTAAAGTTTAGTCAACGTATTCATGGATGAAGCTAAACTAATGGCAGAAACTTTATTTAAGTGAGCAATTAGAACAATTATGAGGGTAATAAATAATTGATAAATTTTCAAAATTTAAAATTTGTTAACAATTCCCCTCATTATTATCAAAAATATATATACAATTATAGAGGTTAATTATAAAAAAGAAAGAAAATATATGATATATCAAATTGAATAAAAATAATATCAAACATATTGGTTAAGATATTTTAGTTTTTCTAAAAAACATCCAAAAAATTAAAAGGTTTTTTTCAAAAGAATTAAAAAATAGTTGAAATTTTCAATAAGAAATTTCTAATAATTTTGTTTTAACAAAAAAAAAATCCTAAAAATATTTTTTTTTTAAAAAATTCAACAATTCCACTTATAAATTTCTTCTATTTTTCAAATAGCTAAAGATAAATTGACTGAGAAAACTATTTTTTTTTATGAAGTATATATAATATAGTAAAAATATCATATTAAGTTATATAATTTTTATAATTAAAGTTAAATTCAAATTCTCATGATATGAGTCATTATGTAGGATTAAATGAGATTTGATATGATGATACTTATAAAATCGATGATTGATATTCAAATGTTTCTTTTTAAAACAAATTGATTTAACTCTATAAATGATACCACCACCCATATAAATTAATATTAATTACAAACTTCCATAATACAAATCATTGCATAGGATTAGATTTATTAAAAATTAAATAACATATAAATTTATATAGCTTTGTAGTAAATTCTAAATTAGTGATTATTTGATTAAATCTAAAAAATAAAAATAAAATGACCAAATCAATCTGCAAAAAATTCACCACTCAAAATAATTTAATAAAATTTCAAATACTAATAGAATTTTTTGAGGGATGACGTTTAGAAAAATCAAATTTAGCTTTTTCTATTTGAAAAAACCTCATTTTCAAGGGAAGACATTATTAAATCCTCCTTGATGATGGTAAAGCTAGGGAAAGAAAAAGAAACAACAAATCTTAATATGATGTTTCAAGGAACCCTTTCTTCAATGAAGCAAACTAGTTTTATGGGGCCTAATTGACTGGAAGTTCTTATTTTCATTTGTCCAAATAAAGAAATATTCAGAAACTGAAAATCTTCTTTCCTCTCACAATTCTGAACAATCAAAGCAACTATTAATAAAAAACACTGAGAATATGACAGATTTTGAACTTAATATCATCTCGATTCACCTACTCAAGAAATTTGATGAGTTTTTGAGCTTGGAAGAGTCAGGTCAAATCCACATGTCTGAAAATTTGGAAGGCAGTGATTCTACAATTCAAAGTATAACTGCTTCATTTGGATATGATCATCAGGATACCACTGTATGAGCACCAAACTTTCTTACATTGAATGAGTTGAATACTAGGAAAACTGAACTAACTCTTTTCATGGGTCAATCATATAACTAGAAATGGGATCTGTAAGTGCAGTCATGGAACTGCTGGAAGCCTTGAAATACCTCTGAACTTTCTGAAGAAGGTCAAAACTTTTCTTTTTGCTAGCTCAAGTCTAAATTTAATAGCATTTCAAACCCTGCCCCGTCATACATTTGTGTCAAGTAGTCTGTCTTTGATATCTCCAAACTCTGCTGTAACCAATCCATACAAAGTTCATGCAACCGGACATGCCCAATAATACCATCTCCACCACACAGGAATCCTCTGCATTCATCATGGAAGAAATGCAACAAAATGAGACAGTTTCGTATCCATGTGCTAAACAAAGTTCCAATTTAAAGAATTATGGGTTGAGAGCACTAACAGTCCGTGGGACGATAAAACCTGAGAAGAGGTTCCATAATGCATAAAATGCTACAGCAATGATGGCAGCAATATGTTGATTTGTTGTGGCAGCCACAGCCATCATGCCAAAAAAGGTAAAGTATAATTGGCTGAAGAACGTAAAAAACAAATACCAGAAGAACTTAGCAGCTGTCCATTCAAATCCAATCATTGCATAAACTATAGCACCATACACCACAGCTTGTGAAAAGACACATGGTATCTCAACTAAAGCCTGAAACAAGAGATGAATTTTGATTAATAAAACCCATAAAGCATTAGAGACATACAAAGTCTAAAGCATAAGAAAACTTGTTACCTGTGCAAAGGCTTATGGCACGGATGAATACATTCCTGCAGCTCTTTCTCTGTAAAAGACTGTCTATTTCAACTGCCACGACTGGTTGCACCAATTGGCCATTCTGAAACCCAAGGAAGATAACAGCAGCTACATAGAGCCCATTGCATTAGAAAGATCTCGTTGCCTTGTTCTGCATTTTCCCATGTGAAGTAAAAATTGAAGTTGATTTGGAGAAGCATACTGAGTTCTCAAAATTCTTAACTTACTTCAAGTTACCTTTGGGTGCCGAGATCCCAGAACATGGTTCCAAACATCAAGGCTATGAAAGTTGTGAAGAAAAATCTCACTGCCGTGTATGGTGGATTGCGCCAGTATGACCAACATTGTTTCCATAAGCATGCCATACATTGGGTGAAGAAGGGCTGGGAGTATTGATTAGGGAAATAGAGGTCCTTAGAACTAGGGGTAGGTTGGCTCAATTCTTTAATTAAATCTTTGTTTCTCCTGAAACATATGCCACATCTTAGAAAAGGCTTCAACAACAAATTCAAGCCTGCATGATGAACATTGAGATGGCTGTATATGACATTTCAATATCATAAAGCATTCGGATATCCTATAGTTAAATCACCTGTATATGTCTGAGTTTTTGTATATTTCAGTGAAATTCACCCCCAAGATTAATTCTTGTGCAGAAATGGTAACTTCCAACATCTTTGATTTTTCCTACTCCTCCAATTCCCTAAATGAAAGCGAGTCACATGTATTAGTAAGCACTTGATATGAATTAACTCAAACTAAAGTATTTTGCTTATAGCTTTTACTTTATCATGGCAGCATACCTCAAAATACTTTATCAGATGAGAAGAATGTCTACCCAGTGGTCCCACATATATTTCTTGTCCTCCACTAAAAGCAAACAGCTCAAATTCTGCAAAACTGGTGAAAATTTCACACAGTAGCTTCTGTCTCACCTTCATGAAGGCATCGATATCAGGATCAGGCATAATATTTGCTGCTTTCTCTCTTCTTGAGAGCTCTGCTAACATGTCTGCAGATAGCCAAAAAAAAGTGTCAATCTCCTGGCCCATGCAAATGTCATACAACTACATTCACAACCTTCAAAAACAAAGAAAATAAAAGTGAAGGCAATGGTTTAGACTAACCATATCGATCTCCAACACCCTGGCATCTTGCAGAGAAGGTCAAGGTTTCCCGTACAGTCATTTCTCCTATATGGGTATCAAGTTGGCTTATGTAGGCGGCAGTTCTCTGGGGTACAAACTCATTCATGCCGTGACCCTTGTATGTCACCCTTCCCGCAACCTAAACAAGAAATTTCAGCTTTCAAATTGGATATGAGATTAAAGAGCTAAAAAGTGAATATTCATCAAAGAACAAAAGCAATAGAACTTTCTTTTTTTTTTTTTTTTTTTTTTTCAATTCAACCTTTAGACTAGAATCAAGGATTCCGTACAAATCCAATAAGAGAGTGGTCTTTTCAGAACTTGGAGGACCCAAAAGCAACGTCATTCTGCAGAGAGAAAAAATGCACAAAAAATTGAATACGGATCTTCAGGGCATTCTAAATTTGAGAAAATAAAAATTCATTTGTTTTATCAATCAATTTTTTACTAGAAATAAATTCTTATTCTCACCTTCGGGGTCTGATGATTCCGCTAACATCATGAAGAATAGTGAATTTCTTCTTTCTACTTGGAAGAATCCGAAGGGTGTTCAAGATATCCTTTAAAACAGAAAGAAAAATTATAATCTAAAGACAAACTTACCTAAGAGAATATTTGTTGCTTAGTTAGTGATCTGTCTTTGCATTTTAGTTACCTCAATTTTATTAAAAGCAGAATTAATGAATGAAGGCAAAGCTCTGCTTCCTACATAAGCTTCTGCATCAATGGTAAGATGCTCAAATCTAACTTCAATTTCGGGAAGATCAATTCCAACTCTGAAAAATGGAAGGGACATGAAAACCCATTATTAAGAAGTCAAAGGAAGATGCTGTTTGGTTGAGAAGAAAATGTAGGAAACACTGTCAGGCATATTTAAGTTGAATTCTTTCTTATCCACTATTTTCACTTTTCAATGTTCAAAAAGCGGCAAGGAACGCAAGAAAAGAGGAGAAACCGCACCTATCAATACGATTCTTGAGCTTCAACAAGAACTTCTCATTGTCCTCATCGGCGATTTTCACCAACCGCTCCACTAAACTCTTCTTTTCCTGAAGCCCAAGGTTTTGTATATCAACTTCACTGACCTCACCCTCTGATCCCAGCAGCAAACCTTTCCTTAACCGATTGTAGGTGGGGAGTTTCTCGAGTGCGGCCCATTTCAAAGCTTCCTTGTCATCCTCACCCCTCGAAGATTGGGTGAAAATCTCAACATCAGGGGTCCTCCATCTCATAGAACCGGCTCTACGAGTTTCAGGAGTCGACATTGCAACCAGAAAGGAAGAACTCTCCTGTAAAACCAAAAAGAACCCACCAAAACCCAGAAACCTTTCCGAAGAATATAAGCTCCTTTCTTCTCTCTTAGTACGATGCTTTGTCTTGTTCCATTGCTGCTACTTTGCTCTGCACTGGAATAAACATATAGAATGGAAGGTTTATATGGTGATTGGTAGGACAGAAAATGAAGCGGCTCAAAAGATTCGAAACTGGTTTATTTTCCTGTGATTCTTAGAAAATTGGCGGGGGAAAATTGACCATAGAGGAGTCTGCACAATGACTCCGTAATAATGTGCACATGCCACCATCTTTACCTTTCACAGTTCATAATTACTTCCTATATTAAGACTTTCACGGTTCATCTCACACTCCCTATTTAACAAAAAATTTATATTTTTCTAAATAAATGATAAAAATAAAAAATAAAAAATAAAAAATAAAAGAAAAATAAATTTATAATCTAAACACTCAAATGATATTTTAGACTAATGAAAAATAAAGAACCTAAATATTCAATAACATTCTCCTCTATTAAGCCATAAGCTTAGAATCTTAAAACAAATTACTCTAAGGCTATGTTTGGTTATCATAAAATTTGAAGGAAAATGCAAGGGAAAGAAAATGCAAAAGAAAAATAGAATGAAAGAAAATAAAAAATAGATTAAAAGTTGATAATTTTTTTTATTACTTTAAACTTATTTTATTTATTTTAACTCATCAATACAAAGATTGAATAATTTAAAAATACATAAGTTTTTAATTAGTTTTAATTGTATTTGATTTTCTTTTATATTTTTTATAGGACAATCAAACATGAAAAAATCATTTTCCTATGCATTTTTTTTCTTTCCTTAGTATTTTCCAGAAACCAAACATAACCTAAAAATATTTTTTAGAGTTGTGTATTTCAAAAAGAATGGGATTGCTTCTTTTTTTTTTTCATTTTAAGTCTTAAATTACTTTAAAATTTAAAATCAAAATATAAAAAATTTTATTTTTTACATTAAGATAAATTTATCTTATACAAAGTAACAAGTTAATAAACAAATAGTTTTAAAACGACTTAAGTCTTAACACAATTAAGTATTATTTTAAAATTAAACAATAAAAAAACCATCACCTTACAAATAAGATTTAAGTGGGTTTTACCATTCAAAATTGCTTGAAATCTAAGAGGTTATTTGTTTTTTAAACTTAAATCTTAAAGCTAATTGCTTTAAAATTTATTATAAAAATAAAAATAAAATAAAATAAAAACTTTTGTTGTTAAGACAAAATTTTATTTTAAAAATGATAAACTAAAAAATAATTTCAAAAATGACTTCGATCTTAAAGCAACCCTTTCTATTAGGATTCCATGTCTATCCTAATTAAAATTAATAATTAACTTGATTTTCAGTAAGATTATATCGATATTAACCGATATTATTTTCTAATAAAAGTATTTATGAAAGCACAAACACATTTATGCTTCAAAAAATGGAAAACATTTTTTAGTATTTACAACTATATTTACAAAATAGTTGGATTCCTCACATCCTTTCAAACACACTGCAGGTACAAATTTAGAATCCTCACATGCTTTCAAACAAACTATAGGTGCAAATTTAGAATCCTCACATGCTTTCAAACAAACTCTAGGTGCAAATTTAGAAGTTGTTGCCATAAGAGATTTTCAAATTTAATTTTTTTCCTTTTTCATAAGGAAAAAACCTAGGTACTAAATTTGTAGATACCAACTTTGTCTATCCACATAAAAATATTCCAAATAT
This sequence comes from Vitis vinifera, assembly GCF_030704535.1. Lineage (NCBI taxonomy): Eukaryota > Viridiplantae > Streptophyta > Magnoliopsida > Vitales > Vitaceae > Vitis > Vitis vinifera. The sequence goes on from NC_081813.1 coordinate 5,243,967, forward strand.
ATTTAAAAAAAAATTGGAGTCCTCACATAAAGTCATCTTGAACAAAGGGTACTGCAACTTTTTGGGCTGTCTTAATTATCTTGAGTTAAATGGTATAGTGTTTAAGAATGTGGACCCGAGACACGAATAATTAGAGTAAGATATAACCAAATAAGACTAAGATACGAAATAATGAGACCAAAGAATTTGTCTCTAAAAGATATGAAAAAATGAGAGTTAAATATAAATTAACCCGATATAGGTATAAATTTAACAAGAGAAATATTAGCTATGCTTAAATGTGTGAATTTAGGAAAATCTAAAATTTCGATCATAATTTTTCATGATTAAATCAACTATATATAGGAATGGTTGAAAATAATGAAAGCAATGTATAACCAAATGGGACTAAGAAAAATAATGAAACCAAAAAATTTGTCTCTAAAAGGTAGCAATAAATGAGAACCAAGTATGAATCAACTAAATATAGGTATAAATTTAAATAAAGAAATATTAGCTATGCTTAAATGTGTGAATTTAGGAAAATCTAAATTTGGTCATAATTTTTCATCATTACATCAACTATATATAGGAATGGTTGAAAGAGTAGTAAATTTGGAAGGCTGTGATTTTACAATTCAAAGTATAGCTGCTTCATTTGGATATGATCATCAGGATACCACTGTATGAGCACCAAACTTTCTTACATTGAATGAGTTGAATAGGAAAACAGAACTAATTCTCTTCATGGGTCAAGCATATAACAAGAAATGGGATCTGTAAGTGCAGTCATGGAACTGCTGAAAATACCTCTGAACTTTCTGATGAAGGCCAAAACTTTTCTTTTTGCTAGCTCAAGTCTAAATTTAATACTATTGTTTCACTGTTACATTTGTGTCAAGTAGTCTGTCTTCGATATCTCCAAACTGTGGTGTAACCAATCCATACAAAGTCCATGCAACTGGACATGCCCAATAATACCATCTCCACCACACAGGAATCCTCTGCATTCATTAAGGAAGAAATGCAACAAAATGAGACAGTTTTGTATCCATGTGCTAAACAAAGTTCCAATTTAAAGAATTATGAATCATTGTAAAAGAGTAAATTTATGGACATACAAATTAATATAATTGTAGGAAAAAATAGGATTTGACTCACTAATACGAAAATATATAGAAAAAATAGCCTCAAATTGTTATTCCCTAAAATATCCTTTTTACTTATCATGTTATCAACACCAATTGATAACTAGATTCCTTCAAGTAAATTTATTATTATTATTATAGGAAAAAGTAGGTTTTGACTCACTAATATGAAAATATATAGAAAAAATAACTTCAAATTATTATTCCCTAAAATGTCTTTTTTACTTATTATGTTATCAACACCAATTGACAACTAAATTCCTTCACGTAAATTTATTTGTTATTATTATTATTATTATTATTATTATTATTATTATTATTCCTTCACGTAAATTTATTGTTATTATTATTATTATTATTATTATTAAAAATGCCCTAAACAATCAAAGTCCTTAAAATTAACCTCAACTTACCTTAATGAAAAAAAATCATACGAAGACCTTGGAAAAAACCATAAACCTTATTTTCAGCAAACTCAAATTAGCTAAGGTTTTACCTACTAGTTATATTCACACTCTTTCAAATTACCTCACTTTTGCTATGAGATGTTTGTTTATAGAAAAAAAAATCAACTTTTCCTAAAGGGTCTTTGTTTTTGGAGAAAAAAAATCTAAAATGATAATAATAATAATAAATATCTAAAAGGAAGATAATTAATTACGTGGAGTTTAGTTGTCAATTAATGTTGATGACATGACAAGTAAAAATGGCATTTTAAAAAATAATTAGATGACTCATTAAAAATTGCATGTATTTCAAATTATTTTAAAATAAATAAATATAATATCCATATACAAAATTTAGAGTTCTTTTTTTTTCATATATTTTCATATTAGTGAATCAAAACCCATTTTCCCCCCATAATTATATACTCAATTTATATATTAGCCATTATTTGATAAAATTTAAAATTATTTTTAAAATATCAAAATCAAGCCCTAGATAACTCACCATTAAAAAAATATTTAAGAAGTTATAAAAAGCTCCTTTTATTATATTTTTATGGTATATAGTAGAATTTAAATAAAATTAATTCTAAAATTTTTAAAAATTAAAACAAAAAAAAATCATTTATAAAAGTTATTAACCATTAATAATTGATAGTGGTTGTATTATAAAAAAAAAAAAAAGAAGGTTGTATTAGTCTTGTCATTGATATTCATAATTGATAATATCATATATTAAAATTATTAACCATTACTAATAAATCAACACTAATTATTAATTATTTAGACCTATTTTACAAAAAAAGAATGAAAATTTTAAATTAATATACCAAAATTAGTTTTAGAAGCATATAGAGAAGATTGAGAATAAAATTTGAGTTTTGTGGTGTTGTTTTAGTGTTTTAAGTTTTGAAACTTGAGTTAAGTGATTGTTCTTTGCTCTGTTTGGTTGTTGAGAAAAATAGAAGAAGATTAAGAATTCAACTTAAGTTTCGTGGTTATTGCTTTGGTGTTTGAAGTTTTGAAACTCGAGCCAAATGGTTGTGCTAATATATGTATCTTTTTTTGTATGGATTCTAACCAAATCATGGTGAACACACTTGTGCACACATCCAAGAACATATATATCAAATTTGAACAACCGTATAATGCAGTTGTATTGACCATACAAAGATAATGAACAAACTATGTAAAGGGTATACAAGACAAATCATGGATTTTGAACAGCTATACAAGACCGTTACATTGACTATATAGGAGCAATGAACCAACTATACAAAATTAATGAACTAACTACATAAAAAGTGTACAAAATAGGACATGAATTTTGAACAACCATACAATACAGTTGCATTCACTTTATAAGGCCAATGAACTAATTATACAACCAATGTATGAATTTGAATGTTTGTTTACAACTTATTTCTATCCCTCGCCAAAACACCTCAAAGGTTTATGACAATAAAAAGAAAAAAAAAAGTATTAATTTTTTTTTCAAATTTTAAAAAATCCAATAAATATAAAAATAGATTTTTATTTTTTAAAGATAAAATTAAAAATTGAAAAAAATATGATAAATTTAATTTTTTTTATCTTTAACTTAATTTGTAAATATTTTAAAAATAAATAGGAAAATTAAAATATTGCAATTGATTTTTAAGATAAAATTTGAAAACAAAAAATAACAATAACTTTCATATAAAATATAAAAACTTTTAGATACTTAGGTGGTGTTTATTTTTTTTACTTAATTCAAAATAGAACCTTAATGTTTAATAGTGTTAAATATTAGGTTGTTTGTTTTTATAGTATTTTATTTCTATTAAGTATTAAAAAGTAAAAAAAATAAATATGTTATTTTTTCTATTTAGAAAAAGCTACATATTTTGGCTTTTTCTATTTAATAAAAAGTTTATAATAAGTCATGAAAAAAGTAGAAAAACAAATAACCTAAATTCTAAAACTAAATTGCTTTCAGCAAAAAGCCAAAAAAAAAAACACCACCTTAAACTAAAGAGGTAATGGTAATAAAAAAAAGTAAAAAAAAAAAAAAAAAAAAAAAAAAAAAAAAAAAAAAAACTCTACCCCTGACTTGGTCCCCATGTTCGATATTGTACTATTAAACACACTTCATTCAAATCCATTCAAATTGCAGTCTTTGTATGAAGAGACTTAGCTCTGTTCATGGGGCATTACCTTGTTCAATGCTGAGTTTGAGCAGCAAACATAGCTCCCTTGAGTCCTAGAGACCTCAATGTGACTTTTACAGAGTCAGATGATCCCTTGCATGTCTTTTACCCTTGTTTAGATGGCGAGAAAATTAGAAGAAAAGGTTTTAGAAACTCACCACTAAGCAAGGATTCATGCAGAATTTGTTATGGGATGATGCACAGAATATTTGCCTTCTTTCTCCTCTGTTCTACAAGCTAAATGCACATACTAAAGTGTAGTATATAACTTTGTATTAACTCAATGAGATAGTGACACTTCTCAGACTAATAGAATGGTTTGATCAAATTCTGCAAGTATAAACAGTAAAGATCTCAGCTGAGCAAACAACTTTGTATTACTTTTTCATGTTGGCCACAATCACTAGATCCTCTATCCCCTGTTGAACTTTTTTGCTGTTAATGAACTCAAAAATCAAATTTAGCTTTTTCTATTTGAAAAAACCTCATTTTCAAGGGAAGACATTATTAAATCCTCCTTGATGGTGGTAAAGCTAGGGAAAGAAAAAGAAACAACAAATCTTAATATGATGTTTCTAGGAACCCTATCTTCAATGAAGCAAACTAGTTTTATGGGGCCTAATTGACTGGAAGTTCTTATTTTCATTTGTCCAAATAAAGAAATATTCAAAAACTGAAAATCTGTTTTCCTCTCACAATTCTGAACAATCAAAGCAAGTATTAATAAAAAACACTCAGAATATGACAGATTTTGAACTTAATCTCATCTAGATTCACCTACTCAAGAAATTTGATGAGTTTTTGAGACTGGAAGAGTCAGGTCAAATCCACATCTCTATAAATTTGGAAGGCAGTGATTCTACAATTCAAAGTATAACTGCTTCATTTGGATATGATCATCAGGATACCACTGTGTGAGCACCAAACTTTCTTACATTGAATGAGATGAATACTAGGAAAACTGAACTAATTCTCTTCATGTGTCAAGCATATAACTAGAAATGGGATCTGTAAGTGCAGTCATGGAACTACTGGAAATACCTGTGAACTTTCTGAAGGCCAAACTTTTCTTTTTGCTAGCTCAAGTCTAAATTTAATACTATTCCAAACCCTGCCCCTCATACACATTTCATGGTTTTGAAACCATACTATTTTCATGCTGATACCTGTCTTTATGATTTCAGCTGCTTAAAGCAGAGACTGAAAGTGGAGCACCATACCAGTAAGTTGGTCATCAAGATGAAAGGATTGCATAAGGTTATATTATTCTCTTGAATTTCAAATTTCAAATTACATACAACTGGGAGAAAACAAAATACAAGAATTTAACAAGATAAATATTACCTCCTCATAGCAGGGCTATCAATACTATCTAACAGCCTATACATAGAACGAAACCATTTTTTCATCTTTGAAGAACTTGAGCTTTTATCGCCTTTGGAAGTTAAATGCCTTAATGGAAAAGGCAAAGATAAATAAGAAAAGCACCGTAAACCCAACAATCACAGCTGCAACCACTCCCAGGAAATCATGTTCAAACCCAAAATAGTCATCCAAGTATTGTTTCACTGTTACATTTGTGTCAAGTAGTCTGTCTTCGATATCTCCATACTGTGATGTAACCAATCCATACAAAGTCCATGCAACTGGACATGCCCAATAATACCATCTCCACCACACAGGAATCCTCTGCATTCATCATGGAAGAAATGCAACAAAATGAGACGGTTTCATATCCATGTGCTAAATAAAGTTCCAATTTAAAGAATTATGGGTTGAGAGCACTAACAGTCCGTGGGATGATAAAACCTGAGAAGAGGTTCCATAATGCATAAAATGCTGCAGCAATGATGGCAGCAATATGTTGATTTGGTGTGGCAGCCACAGCCATCATGCCAAAAAAGGTGAAGTATAATAGGCTGAAGAACGTAAAAAAAATATACCAGAAGAACTTAGCAGTTGTCCATTCAAATCCAATCATTGCATAAACTATAGCACCATACACTACAGCTTGTGAAAAGACATATGGTATCTCAACTAAAGCCTGAAACAAGAGATGAATTTTGATCAATAAAACGCATAAAGCATTCGAGATATACAAAGTCTATAGGATAAGAAAACTTGTTACCTGTGCAAAGGCATATGGCATGGCTGAATACATTCCTGCAGCTCTTTCTCTGTAAAAGACTGTCCGTTCGACTACCACGACTGGCTGCACCGATTGGCCATTCTGAAACCCAAGGAAGATAACAGCAGCATACATAGAGCCCATTGCATTAGACAGATCTTGTTGCCTTGTTCTGCATTTTCCCATGTGAAGTAAAAATTGAAGTTGATATGGAGAAGCATACTGAGTTCTCAAAATTCTTAACTTACTTCAAATTACCTTTGGGTGCCGAGATCCCAGAACATTGTCCCAAACATCAAGGCTATGAAAGTTGTGAAGAAAAATCTCACTGCCGTGTATGGTGGATTGCGCCAGTATGACCAACGTTGTTTCCATAAGCATGCCATACATTGGGTGAAGAAGGACTGGGAGTATTGAGTAGGGAAATAGAGGTCCTTAGAACCAGGGGTAGGTTGGCTCAATTCTTTAAGTAAATCTTTGTTATTCCTGAAACATATGCCACATTTTAGAAAAGGCTTCAACAACAAATTCAAGCTTGCATGATGAACTTTGAGATGGCTGTATATGACATTTTAATATCATAAAGCATTCAGATATCCTATATTTGAATCACCTGTATAGATCTGAGTTTTTGTAAATTTCAGTGAAATCCACCCCCAAAATTAATTCTTGTGCAGAAGTGGTAACTTCCAACATCCAAGTTGCAGGGTTATAACCATCTTTGATTTTACTCACTCCTTCAATTCCCTAAATGAAAGCCAGTCACATGTATTAGTAAGCACTTTATATGAATTAACTCAAAATAAAGTATTTTGCTTATAGCTTTTACTTTATCATGGGAGCATACCTCAAAATACTTTATCAGATGGGAAGAATGTCTACCCAGTGGTCCCACATATATCTCTTGCCCTCCACGCTTCAACAGGAGCAACTTCAAATGCATTTTGAATATGTCAGTACTTACATTCAGGAGAGCATAGAAGAGAATAAATCCTTTCTATCCATTAACATTTCCCACCTCATCAAAGGCTTCAAAGATGTCAATACTTGGCTGATGGATGGTGCACACAACTGTTCTTCCTGTGTCCACTGTGTTCCTGACTGTTCTCATAACAATTGCAGCAGCTCTTGCATCTAGCCCTGAAGTTGGCTCATCCATGAATATTATTGAGGGATTTGCCACAAGCTCAACTGCAATGGTCAGCCTCTTGCGCTGCTCGGTTGAGAGACCATTTACACCTGGCAACCCAACTAGTGCATCCCTTAATGGGGTCAGTTCCACGAGCTCCATGACTTCCTCAATGAACATCTGTAACCATTAGCAAGGATTACAAATTGTTTGAACCAGCACTTTTCCCCACAGTGAAGCTCAACCAAGTTTGAAAAATATGGAAACAACTCAAGAAAGTCTCACCATTCTGGTTTCAGCATCCACATCAGGAGACAACCGCAGCCAAGCTGAGTAGAGCAAGGACTCGTGGATAGTAACATGAGGAGAGTGGATGTCATTCTGCTCACAGTATCCACAAATTCGAGCAAAAGTCTCTTGCTTCTTTGGGTAGCCAGAAATGCTGATGTTTCCCTCAATATATCCACCAGTTTTCCGACCAGCCAATACATCCATGAGAGTGGTTTTACCAGCACCACTAACACCCATCAGAGCTGTAAGAACACCTGGCCTGAAAGCACCACTCACCCCCTTCAGAAGCTCCAATTTGTCTTCAAGGACACCCTGACTTTTCATTTCCTGGAAATTCAATTCAAACAACTTAGTTCTCATTTTTGGTTTATTAGTACAGTAACAACACTCCTATGCAGCTAAAATGTACATTATTTGCAAAAATATGAAGTTACCTCTGGCATGTCAACTGAGTATCTAATATCATCAAAGGTGATAGAATGTGGTTGGAATGGGAGAACCATCCCTTTTTTCTTGTTATGGTTAGCCTCAGCAATGGCTTCTTCTGTCACATATGAGAATGTAGATGAGATACTTCTCCCAATTTCCCCTCCCCTCTCTGCAAGTTAAGTTTAAATTTAGTGAGCCATATAACACATGCAGTTAAATGACAACATGTAAGAGTTTCATCACTTGTGGATGCAGTTTGGTCAATTGAGCCTTTTCTATGGGATGATAACTCGATCTTTCCTCCAGTTTTGGCATTGTCAGACTCTTCTGTTATCACAGCTTGAGGCTTCTCAAATGCTGCACAATTTGCACAAATCTTAATGCACCAACATCCAATATTTTAGGAGTTTCAATGCAGAGATGGTAAAGATACCCACGATTTAGGTAAGTGAGAGCCACAGTGTAAAAGAAGTTGAAGACAAATATGAATCCAAGCAGTGCCCCGGCTCCTATCCAGCACCAGTGTGCCTCTGTGAAGAACCCACGAGACTTCAATACTGTGACTCCAAGGGATTCTGTTGAAGTGGTAGAAGCATTCTGAAAATTGGAAATACATTTAATCATCAGTTACTGACACAAATAAACACAAATATTTACATGGACGATTCAAGTAACTTACTTTGCTCCAACTTTTCCCAAGGAATTCATTTACCACTATTGCGTTCTGTGCATACATCAGAGGGGAAGACCAGTAAACCCAAATCCACCATTTCTTGATATTTTCTGCAGCATTGACCAAATACAAAAAGAAAACAAAAATCCATTATTAGGGTTTATGCACAAGAAGGTTCTACAATTCCTAAAAAAATCTTTCATCCTTATACCTCGTGATAGGACAAAACCACCCAATGCAAAGAGTAAAAGTAATGCAAATGTCCCAAATGTGTTTGCAATAATCATGTTTCTACTAGCTGCTGCTATAAATCGAAATAATGAAGATGCCACCTGATTAAGAAGCAAGAGGAGAAGATACTGTCTAAACAACCTGCAATAAAAGATCTGTTCATTGAGCATTGATCATTTTGGAACAGAGAAAACATGTGAAACAAATCTGGACAAGTTTCAACATCATAACTTTTTAACTTTTACCTTCCCACATTTGGATCAAATCCAATGACATAATAAGTGATGAATACCCAAACACCAACTTCAACAAATGTGATGGGGATCTTGAGGAACCATGAGGGAAGAGCATATGCCCATGCAGGATAGAAAAGTAGGCCTCTTTGCTTGTAAAAGACAGGAAGTTTTACAATGGTCATGGCAAGTTCTGACATTCCATTAAACATGACAGTGATGACAATGAAGAACAAAGCGCCAGTGTAAATGTTTCCATCTTCTGTTGTGTTTTTGTGCATTTCAGTTCTTAGGAAGATTGTCATGCCAATCACTGCCATTATTGTGAGCTAAAAGCAGAAATAGACTTAATAAATTAGGATCACATATAGAAAATTAAAAACCATCATTGTAAGTAACAACAGTAATAATACTCACTTGGGTGAGCTTGAAAATATAGACAAATGAGTTCCTCTTCATCAGCAAGTACTCCCTTGCAATGCAAGCATCCAACAGTTCCTTCTTTCTAACACCATACTTTTCGGTTTTCATAGCAGCTGGGTGGCTTTTGGTTTTGTCAAATGGAGTTGCAAGCTCATCTCCTAGTTTCCGTCCAATGTGAAATGACTGGAATGCCTCAGCAAATTCCTTGACTGTGACAAAACTGTAAGGCTCATCTTTACATATCCAATACTGCTCCTGATCTTTCCTAGATGTTACCTGTAATCAATTTTAAAATTCATGTTCTAGCTTGGGTTTTTCTAAAGAAGGGGAAAAAAATGAGAATATGCCAAAAGCTACAAAGCTATTAGCACTCACTTCTTGTAGGAAGTCTGCCACACCCTTCCTTTCAGGACATCTGAACCCCATGGATTCAAAAAAGTCAAGAACGTCTTCACGAGGACCCTGATAAACAATCTGGCTATCAGAGAGGAGAATGATGTCATCAAAAAGATTGTAAGTCTCAGGTGCTGGCTGGAGGAGAGAGATGAGAGCTGTCCCTTTGAAAATGTGGATGTTTTGTCTGAGAGAATTCACGATTTGATAAGTCGTTGAGCTATCCAAGCCAGTAGAGATCTCATCCATGAACAGTGCCTTTGATGGTCCAACCAGCATCTCACCTATCATTCATATATTTTCAATTAGTTGAACTATATTAGATTAATGAAGGAAAAAATATCTTCTTCTTTTTTCTTTTTTTTCTTTTTTTTCCTGTTAGGACACAAATTATCCTACCAGTTGTGACACGCTTCCTTTGTCCTCCAGAGATACCCCTCACCATTTCATCTCCTACCATGGTGTCTGCACAAACTTCTAGTCCCAGAATCTGTAAATTTAAGTGTAAATGAAAATAAACAAATTATGAGTTAGAATTGGATTTTCTTAGAAATCTGTATTCTATCATTGAAAGTTTTATGGTTCTGATACCTTTAATGTATAATCAGTGATCACATTCTCCTTTTGCCCTTCAGCTGCCACTGCCTGAAATGTTAGAAACCAATAATGAAAATCTCAACCACCATTAAAGCTAGTTTGGTTCATCAAGAAATTCCGTGGATAAGACCACAGAACATGAAGAAAACAAAGTCAATTTGCCTATCCATGTGAGAGATCAAAATTTTCATTCTAGAGAAGACAAGAGTCCATGTTCTCCACTAAAAACAAATAGCTCAAATTCTGCAGAACTGGTGAAAATTTCACAAAGTAGCTTCTGTCTCACCTTCATGAAGACATCAATATCAGGATCAGGCTTAATATTTGCTGATTTCTCTCTTCTTGAGAGCTCTGCTAACATGTCTGCAGATAACCACAAAAAGAGTCAATATCCTGGCCTATGCAAATGTCATACAACTACATTCACAACCTTCAAAAACAAAGAAAATAAAAATGAAAGGCAATGGTTTAGACAAACCATATCGATCTCCAACACCCTGGCATCTTGCAGAGAAGGCCAAGGTTTCCCGTACAGTCATTTCTCCTATATGGGTATCGAGTTGACTTATGTAGGCAGCAGTTCTCTGGGGTACAAACTCATTCATGCCATGACCATTGTATGTCACGCTTCCCATAACCTAAACAAGAAATTTCAGTGTCCAAATTGGATATGAGATTAAAGAGCTAAAGATTGAATATTCATCAAAGAAAAAGCAATGATTTTTTTTTTCCATTCAACCTTTAGACTGGAATCAAGCTTTCCCGACAAAGCCAATAAGAGAGTGGTCTTTCCAGAACTTGGAGGACCCAAAAGCAATGTCATTCTGCCGAAAAAATAAAATAAAATAAATAAATAAAAATAAAAATAAATAAATAAAGCTAAAAAAATGGAGTAAGGATCTTCAGGAGATTCTAAATTTGAGAAAGGAAAAATTCATTTGTTTTCCAAACAATTTTTTAGAAATAAATTCATATTCTCACCTTCGAGGTTTGATGATTCCGCTAACATCATGAAGAATAGTGAATTTCTTCTTTCTACTTGGAAGAATCCGAAGGGCGTTCAAGATATCCTTTAAAACAGAAAGAAAAATTATAATCTAAAAACAAACTTACCCAAGAGAATATTTATTGCTTGGCTAGTGATCTGTATTTGCATTTTAGCTACCTCAATTTGATTAAAAGCAGAATTAATGAATGAAGGCAAAGCTCTGCTTCCTACATAAGCTTCTGCATCAATGGTAAGATGCTCAAATCTAACTTCAATTTCGGGAAGATCAATTCCAACTCTGAAAAATGGAAGAGAAATGAAAATCCATTATTAAGAAGTCAAAGGATGATGCTGTTTGGTTGGGATGAAAATATAGGAAACATGAAAATCCATTATTAAAAAGTCAAAGCAAGATGCTGTTTGGTTGCAAAGAAAATGTAGGAAACACTATCAGGCATATTTAAGGTGAATTCTTTCTTATCCACTGTTTTCACTTTTCAATGTTCAAAAAGAGGCAAGGAACGCAAGAAAAGAGAAATCGCACCTATCAATACGATTCTTGAGCTTCAACAAGAACTTCTCATTGTCCTCATCGGCGATTTTCACCAAACGCTCCACCAAATTTTTCCTTTCCTGAAGCCCAAGGTTGTGTATATCAACTTCATTGGCCTCACCCTCTGATCCCATCAGCAAACCTTTCCTCATCCGATTGTAGGTGGGAAGTTTCTCGAGGGCGGCCCATTTCAAAGCTTCCTCATCATCTTCATCCCCTGAAGTTCGGGAGAAAACCTCCGCACCAGAGTTCCTCCATATGGAAGAACTGTCCTTCCTTAAACTACCACTGGCTCTATAAATTTCAGCCGTTGCCATTGCAACACGAAACGAGGAACCCTCCCTGCAAAACTAACCAAACCCACTAGAACCCAGAAACCTTTCCTACAAATCAGAGGGAAAAAAAACCCAAATTTCGAGCTCTGGAGCTGAAAAAGCTCAAAATCAGAGATGGGTCGCCTCCACCCTTTCCTCTATGCATGCAATTCCGTCTCTTTGCATTGTTAAAACTTTGTTCCATGTTGGAAAAATGTGAAGAATGGAAGGTTTATATATTGATTGGAAGGACAGAAAATGAGGCTGCTCAGAAGTTTGAAAACCGCTTATTTTCCACTGACTTCATCTAGAAAAATTGGCGGGGAAAATCGAATCTAGAAGAGGCTATGAAATTACGAATGTCTCCATTTTTGACTCTTCAAATTCTTATTTTTACATTTTCACATTTCATAATTTTCAGCCTTCGAGTACATTGTTTGTCAAGTGACTGTAAAGAAATGTAAATTGTTAAATATTGTCTAACCGCCGCACTAAGGGCTTGTGTAGACTTTCCCCCTGTTTCAAGAATGGGTTTTTGTTACTGAAAACAAAAAATACAAAAAACTTATTTGAGGAAGGGGATGTGTTTTTATTTTTGTGTTTTCCGTGTTCTCAAAAACCACTTTTTTTCAGAACAATAAAAAAAATGTTTTCATTATTTTTTCAATAGAATAAATTATTTTTTGTGTTTTCTTTTTCTTCTTTTTGTGTTTTTCTAGCTCCTTTTTGTGTTTTCACAAAGGTGAGCTCCACCCTCACCCTCACCTACAAACCCTTTCTTTTTCCTTAAATTATTGAAATTAATATATTTACACATTAACTTTCAAACATGTTTTTTGTTTTACTTATTCTAAAAAACTTTTTTATTAACTCAATAAAACATTTTTTTTTTAGAACAAAAACTGTTTTTCAAAACAATTTTCAAAAATAGCAACCAAACAGACCTTAACTTTTCGGTTTAGCTCAATTCCCCCTAAATTGCAAATGTAATTTTTTGTGGTTAAAAAGATGAGGGAAAAGTAGGATTGATTTACTAATATGAAAATACATGGAAAAACAAACCTCAAATTTTTTAAATAATTATTATCTTCGTTTATTTAAAAATAATTTCAAATAGATACATTTTTTAATGAGTCATCTAATTATTCCCTAAAATATTTATTGTCATATCATTAATATTAATTGATAGATAGATTCTTTCACGTAAATGTTTATCTTCCTTTTAGATTTATTATTATTATTATTTTATTTGGGATTTTTTTTTCACTGCTTTTATCATTCATACTCTTCAAACTATCTCACTTTTATGAGATGTTTATGAAAAAAAAAATGTCTTAACTTTTCCTAAGGTGTTTGTTTTTGGGAAAGAAAAAAATCTCAAATAATAATAATTGTGGGATGCTCACAACCGTCTAGCATGATCCTTATGTGTCGTCGAGAGTGATGCCTATTTTGTGCAATCGTCATGTATCTGTCTACCTTAAAATGCAAACAGACATAAATCATTGGGGCACTATACATTCCCACCAATCAAGTATTAAATACGACAGATATTAAGTGCATTAATTGACATAACCATTACTAAGCATAAAACGTCATACTTCCAAGGCTCAAAAACTAGTAATCATTAACATTAAAGACGATAAAAGTGCAATCAAATGTATAATAAACGCATTGAGAAGACATTACCTTTGAGCTTGAATAAACAGTCATTATTCATAAAAAAGAAGTGACTTAAGCTTCCAAAGGATGTATCCGAAAAACTCATTCAAACATTCTTTTGTGCAAGTGCAATCGTCGTCTACATCACATGAAGGCTAGCCGAATACTTCATTATTGGTCATGCACCAACAATAATGATAATAAATCTATAAAAAAAAGAAAAAGAAAAACCATTTATGTGGACAAGTCTAGTTGTCAATTAAGGTTGATGACATGACAAAAAACAATAACATTTTAAAGGATAATTAAATGACTAATTAAAAGCGCATGTATTTCAATTTTTTTTAAATAAATAAAGATAATATTGATTTAAAAAATTTAGGTTTCTTTTTTTCCATATATTTTCATATTAGTAAGTTAAAACTCACTTTTCCCTTAAAATTAAATTCAAATTCTTATTATTCAAAGCATTACATTAGTTTGGATTTATCAAATATTAAATAACATATAAATTAATATTAATCATAAATTCCCATAATATGAATCATTGTAAAAGAGTAAATTTATGAACATACAAATTAATATAATTGTAGGAAAAAGTGAGTATTGACTCACTAATATGAAAATATATAGAAAAAATAACCTCAAATTTTTTAAATCCATATTATCTTCATCTATTAAAAAGTAATTTAAAATATATGTACTTTTTATTGAGTCATATAATTATTCCCTAAAAAGTAATTTGAAATACACACACTTTTTATTATCTTCATCTATGAAAAAGAAACTTTTTTTTTCTTTTCATTTCTTTTATTTTTTCACACTCAATTGTTTTTCATATTATTCTTATATTTTAAAACAAAATAATTTCTTTAAATAATAAATTATAAAATGATTTTATTATATTCAATGCTTTTTTAAATTTGCAAAAATAGACCATCACCCTATTCACCTCCCTCTAGGGTGATTACCATAGGTTGGATTAACCTAATATTTCTAATAATTTTTAAAATATCAAAATCAAGCCCTAGATAACTCACCATTAAAAAAAAAATATTTAAGAAGTTATAGAAAGTTCCTTTTAATATATTTTTATGGTATATAGTAGAATTTAAATAAAATTAATTCCAAAAATTTTTAAAAATTAAAAAAAATCATTTATAAAAGTTATTAACCATTAATAATTGATAGTGGTTGTATTATACAAAAAAAAAAAGGTTGTATTAGTCTTGTCATTGATATTCATAATTGATAATATCATATATTAAAAATTATTAACCATTAATAATAAATCAACACTGATTATTAATTATTTAGACCATTTTTACGGAAAAAAAAATAGTGAAACTTTTAAATTAATATACCAAAAATAGTTTTAGAAGCATATAGAGAAGATTGAGAATAAAATTTGAGTTTTGCGGTGTTGTTGTTTTAGTGTTTTAAGTTTTAAAACTTGAGTCAAGTGATTGTTCTTTGCTCTGTTTGGTTGTTGAGAAAAATAGAAGAAGATTGAGAATGAAACTTGAGTTTTGTGGTTATACAGTTGCATTCACTTTGTAAGGCCAATGAACTAATTATAAAAGCAATGTATTGTTTACAACTTATTTTTATCCCTCACCGAAATACCTCAAAGGTTTATGACAATAAAAAGAAAAAAAAAAGTGTTAATTTTCCTTTTCAAATTTTAAAAAATCAAATAAATATAAAAATAGATTTTTATTTTTTAAAGATAAAATTAAAAATGGAAGAAAAATATGATAAATTCAATTTTTTACCTTCAAGTTAATTTGTAAATATTTTTAAAATAAATAGGAAAATTAAAATATTGCAATTGATTTTTAAGATAAAATTTGAAAACAAAAAATAACAATAACTTTCATATAAAATATAAAAACTTTTAGATACTTAAACAAAAAAGGTAATGGTAATGAAAAAAGTAAAAAAAAAAAAAAAAGTGAAGTTTCAAAAATTTTATCCCATCTCAAATTCAAAAATTTTTAAAAGTAATTTTTAAGGATATAAAACAAACCTATATTTTTTATATAAGAATTTTCCTTTTTTTTAAGTTATAAAAATTATTCTCAATTTCTCCTTTTAAAAATAATGAACAAGAAATGTATTTAAAAGAAACCTTATATTGAAAAAATTTTAAATGCCTAATAATTAAAAAAAAAATTCTAAATTTAAAAATAATAATTTAAGTTTTAAAATTATAAATCGTATATGGAACTTCTTCCCATTAAATAATTGCTTACTTAATCCCCACATGTGATTTTCTAAAAACCCAATTAAGGGTATTTTGGGCATTTTTGGCTCACAAAATGTTGGTACGTCCTTCATAGTAATTTGGAGACGTGCTCGACCCCATCACAACAATTATACAAATTCATGGTCTTTAGGGTCATTATCACCTTCATGGCTTCAATCAGCCCTCGATCATAGCCGGCTGTAGGTGCAATTTGGTCTCTTCTCACTTTATTAATCACACAGGACAAAGTCCAAAATCAAATATATTCTAAAAAATAGGTGGATTCTTGGCATGTGTATCAGGAATTTTACTTTTCATATGGAAAGTGGTGATTGCCTAAATGGAACGCGTGATTGACTTTAAGTCCTAAAAATAATAATAAATAAATAAATAAATAAATAATGAAAAATAAGGCAATTGTGCCTAACTATTGAATGAAAAAAATAAAATATTTTGTCACATCTATGGAAAGTTGACTTTGACAATGACATGATAGAATAGGTCAAGCCCACTAGATTTCAGGAAAGTAGTAAGTAAAAAATAAATATAAAATGATATTCTAGTATTTTATTGAGCATAAAAAATAGAAAATAAATTCAAATATAATTAAAATTAAATTTATGAATTTTAAGATTATTTAATTTTTATATAAAATAGTTAAAAAAATTAAATAAAATTTTAAAATATATAAAAAATAATTTATTGAGTTTAAATAATTTTTCTCATTATTTTATTTCTGGAATTTCCTCAAATTTTTCAAAATCCAAATGCTCTATGAAAATTGACTTTGACAATTACATGATAGAATAGGCCAAGCCCACTAGATTTCAGGAAAGTAGCAAGTAAAAAATAAATAAAAAATGATATTCTAGTATTTTATTGAGCATAGAAAATATAAAATAAATTCAAATATAATTAAAATTAAATTTATATATTTTAAATTTATTTAATTTTTATATAGAACAATTAAAAAAATTTAATTTAATTTAAAAATAATTTATTGAATTTAAATAATTTTTCCCATTATTTTATTTCCATAATTTCCTCAAACTTTTCAAAATCCAAATGCTTGGTTAAGCTTTTTGAAAGCGAATATTATAATAATAATAATAACAACTTATTGAACTTTCCATGCATCATCTTCCTTAAAATATAAATGCTCCAACTCCCATTTTCAAATTTATCATTACAAATTTTGCAATTTTGGTTTATTTAAATTTAAATACAGAAGAGGCCAATAATGGCTCCTAATACATGGAATACGCATATCCCACCATTTTTTACCCTTCAAATTCTTATATTAACACTTTCTCCGTTCTTAAATTCTAGCTTTTCTATGTCTTATATGGGTATATTAGGCTATGTCGTTTAAGATCGACAATTTTGTTCTATTCATTTTAGCTTAAAAGTGTCCAAGAATATGCTCTATATTAAACCTCTCTCATGTTAGTAGCTTCAACAAGATAGGAGTTCTTGATGGAACATCTATGGTCCGGGGGACATGATAGACAACCCATATGACTAGTTCACATAATTATGAATCTTCTATTCAAATATTTTAATATTTGACTCCCTTTTCCACAATGATAGCTATACTTATGAATGAAAAAATCAAGGCCATCAAAGCCTCCTTGATGATGGTTAAAGCAAGAAAAAGAAACAATGAATCTTAATGTGATGTTTCAAGGAGCCCACTTTTCAACGAGGCGACCTGAATTTAAGGGGCTTAGTTCACTGGAAGTTCTTACTTTTCTTGATTCCAGATAATGAAAGATTTGATATATATCTAGAAATTCAAAATCTTCTTGTCTTCACGCTTTCTGATCAAAGCAAGTATTAATAAAGAAAACAATCAGAACATGACAGATGTTGAACTTCATCTTGTCTAGATTCACAGAGTCGATGAGGTTCTGAGCTTGGAAGAGTCAGGTCAAATCCACATGTCTGGAAATTTGGAAGGCAGTGATTCTACAATTCAAAGTTGTATATCCACATGTCTGGATCTGATCAGCAGGATACCAATGAATGAGCACCAAGTTTAAGTAACTACTTTTCTTCATGGGTCAAGCATGGAACTTAGAAATACCTCTGAACTTTCTGAAGAAGGCCAAAACTTCCCTTTTTGCTAGCTCAAGTCTAAATTTAAGAGTGTTGCAAACCCTGCTCCTGATACACGCTTGTTGGTTTTGAAAACATACTATTTTCATGTTGTTACCGTGTCTTAATGTCTTCAGCCACTTAAAGCAGAGACTGAAAGTGGAGCACCATACTAGTAAGCAGGCAATCAAGATGAAAGAATTGCTTAAGGTTACATTATTGTCATGAATTTTAACTTACATAAAATTGGGAGAAAACAAAATACAAGAATTTAACTAGTATTATCTGCTCATTGCAGAGCTATGGATACTCTCTAACAGCCTATACATAGAACAAAACCATTTTGTTCTATCTTACAACCAAAGGTTGAACTGAGAATGTTACATATACATTAACCAACCATCTTTGAAGAACTCGTGCTTTTACCGCCTTTGGAAGTTAAATGCCTTGATGGCAAAGGCAAAGATAAATAAGAAAAGTACTGTAAACCCAACAATCACAGCTGCAACCACTCCTAGAAAATCATGTTCGAATCCAAAATAGTCATTCAAGTATTGTTCCACTGTGTCACCTGTGTCCTCAAATCTGTCCTGTATATCTCCAAACTGTGATGTAACCAATCCATACAAAGTCCATGCAACTGGACATGCCCAATAGTACCATCTCCACCACACAGGAATCCTCTGTATTCATCATGGAAGAAATGCAACAAAATGAGTCATTTCCATATCCATGTGCTAAAGATAGTTGCAATTTAAAGAATAATGAGTTGAGAGAACTTACGGTTCGAGGAACTATAAAACCTGAAAATAAGTTCCATAATCCATAAAATGCTGCAGCAACGATGGCAGCAATATGTTGATTTGGTGTGGCAGCCACAGCCATCATGCCATAAAAGGTGAAGTACAGTAAGGTGAAGAACATGAAGAACAGATACCAGAAGAACTTAGCAGCTGTCCATTCAAATCCAATCATTGCATAAACTATAACACCATACACCACAGCTTGTGCAAAGACATATGGTATCTCAACTAGAGCCTGCAACAAGAGATGAAATTTGATTAATAAAACCCATAAAGTGTTAGAGATAGACAGTCCATAGCATAAGAAAACTAGTTACATGTGCAAAGGCATATGGCATAGCTGAATATATTCCTGCAGCTCTTTCTCTGTAAAAGACAGTCCGTTCAACTGCAACGACTGGCTGCACCGATGAGGAATTTTGAACCCCAAGGAA
This sequence comes from Vitis vinifera, assembly GCF_030704535.1. NCBI lineage: Eukaryota > Viridiplantae > Streptophyta > Magnoliopsida > Vitales > Vitaceae > Vitis > Vitis vinifera. The sequence goes on from NC_081813.1 coordinate 5,263,355, forward strand.
GAGAACAGCAGCATACATAGAACCCATTGCATTACTCAAATCTTGTTGTTTTGTCCTGCATTTTACCATGTGAAGTATGAATTAAAGTTGATACAGAGAAACATACTGAGTTCTCAAAATCCTGTACTGGGTTCAAATTACCTTTTGGTGCCGAGATCCCAGAACATTGTCCCAAATATCAAGGCTATGAAAGTTGTGAAGAAAAATCTCACTGCCGTGTATGGTGGATTGCGCCAATATGACCTACGCTGTTTCCATAAGCATGCCATACATTGGGTGAAGAAGGACTGGGAGTATTGAGTAGGGAAATAGAGGTCCTTTGAACCAGGGGCAGGTTGGCTCAATTCTTTAATTAAATCTTTGTTTCTCCTGAAACATATGCCACATCAGAAAAGGCTTCAATAACCAATTCAAGCTTGCATGATGAACTTTGAGATGTGTATACATGAGATTTCAATATCATAATGCTTTCAGATAACCTATAGTTGAATCACCTGTATAGGTTCGAATTTTTGTATATTTCAGTGAAATCCACCCCCAACAAGAATTCTTGTGCCGAAGTGGTAACTTCCAGCATCCAAGTTGCAGGGTTATAACCACCTTTGATTTTACTCACTCCTTCAATTCCCTTAATGATAGCAAGTCACATGTATTAGTAAGCACTTGATATGAATTAACTCAAACTAAAGTATTTGCTGCTTATAGCTTTTACTTTATCATGGCAGCTTACCTCAAAATACTTTATCAGACAAGAAGAATGTCTACCCAGTAGTCCCACATATATCTCTTGTCCTCCTCGCTTCAGCAGGAGCAACTGCAAATCCATTTTAAATATTTCAGTACTTATATGCAAAGCTCATAGAAGGGAAACTATAAATTCTTTCTATCCATTAACATTTCCTACCTCATCAAAGGCTTCAAAGATGTCAATACTTGGCTGATGGATGGTGCACACAACTGTTCTTCCTGTGTCCACTGTGTTCCTGACTGTTCTCATAACAATTGCAGCAGCTCTTGCATCTAGCCCTGAAGTTGGCTCATCCATGAATATTATTGAGGGATTTGCCACAAGCTCAACTGCAATGGTCAGCCTCTTGCGCTGCTCTGTTGAGAGACCATTTACACCTGGCAACCCAACTAGTGAATCCTTCAATGGGGTCAGTTCCACGAGCTCCATGACTTTCTCAATGAACATCTGTAACCATTAGATAGGATTAGAAATTGTTTAAAAAAAAAATGCGAAGCCATAGCAGAGATGGTAAAAAAATTGACACTGCTTGTGACTCTTTTCAGTTAGCAGGTTGTGAACAAGTTTCTCTAGTCTTATTAAACAGATCAGTTCATGGTTGCCAATGCTCAATAACACCTATTAGCATGCATGAACTTCACCAACTTGGATTCCAGGTCAACCAAATTTGAACCAGCACCTTTCCCCAGGGTGAAGTTCAAGCCAAACTTGAACCTGATCTAAGCCCAACCAAGTTTGAAAAATCAATTCTAGGGCTTTACTTGTTCAGAGCCCTCAATTGAATAAGACAAATGTGGAAAGAACTCAGGAAGACCTCACCTTTCTAGTTTTAGAATCCACATCAGCAGGCAACCTCAGCCAAGCAGAGTAGAGCAAGGACTCATGGATAGTAACATGAGGAGAGTGGATGTCATTCTGCTCACAGTATCCAGAAATTCGAGTAAAAGTCTCTTGCTTCTTTGGGTAGCCAGAAATGTTGATGTTACCCTCAATATATCCACCAGTTTTCCGACCAGCCAGTACATCCATGAGAGTGGTTTTACCAGCACCGCTAACACCCATCAGAGCTGTAAGAACACCAGGCCTGAAAGCACCACTCACCCCCTTTAGAAGCTTCAATCTGTCTTCAAGGACACCCTGACTTTTCATTTCCTACAAATTCAATTCAAACAACTTAGTTCTCATTTTCGGTTTATTAGTGCTGCTAAAGCATGTACATTATTTGTATTAATATGGAGTTACCTCTGGCATGTCAACTGAGTATCTAATATCATCAAAGGTGATAGAAAGTGGTTGGAATGGAAGAACCATTCCTCTTTTGGTGTTACGTCTAGCCTCAGCAATGGCTTCTGCCCTCACAGATGAGGATGTGGATGAGATGCTTCTCCCAATTTCGTCTCTCCTCTCTGCATGTTAAGTTTAAAATTAGTGAGCCATGTAAAACATGTGGTTAAATGACAAGAACAAAGGCACACATGCACCATGAATGAGTTTCATCACCTGTGGATGCAGTTTGGTCAATCGAGCCTCGTCTATGGGATGATAACTCGATCTTTCCTCCAGTTTTGGAATTCTCAGACTCTTCTGTTATAACAGCTTGAGGCTTCTCAAATGCTGCACAATTTGCACAAATCTTAGTACACTAATCTCCAATATTTTAGGATTTTCAACACAGAGAATGTAAGGATACCCACCATTTAGGTAAGTGAGAGCCACAGTGTAACAGAAGTTGAAGACTAAAATGAATCCAAGCAGTGCCCCAGCTCCTATCCAGTACCAGTATGCCTCTGTGAAGAACCCGCGAGACTTCAATACTGCTACTCCAAGGGATTCTGTTGAATTGGTTGAAGAATTCTGAAAAATGGAAATACATTCAATCATGACACAAATAAACACAAATATTGATATGAAACATTCATAAACTTACTTTGCTCCAACTCTTCCCAAGGAATTCATTTACCACTATTGCGTTCTGTGCATACATCAGAGGGGAAGACCAGTAACCCCAAATCCACCATTTCTTGACATTTTCTACAGCAATGACCAAATACAAGAAGGAAACAAAAATTCATTATTAGGGTTTATGAACAAGAAGGTCCTAGTTTCCTAAAAAAAATCTTTCCTCCTTATACCTCGTGACAGGACAAAACCACCCAATGCAAAGAGCAAAAGTAATGAAAATGACCCAAATGTGTTTGCAACAATCATGTTTCTACCAGCTGCTGCAATAAATCGAAACAATGCAGATGCCATCTGATTAACAAGCACGAGGAGAAGATATTGTTTAAACAGCCTGCAATAAGAAGATTTGTTTATTGAGCATTGATCATTTTGGAACAAAGAAAACATTTGAAACAAATCTGGACATGTTTCTTTTACCTTCCCACATTTGGATCAAATCCAATGACATAATAAGACATGAACACCCAAACAGCAACTTCAACAAATGTGATGGGGATCTTGAGGATCCATGAGGAGAGAGCATATGCCCATGCAGGGTAGAATAGTAGGCCTCTTTGCTTGTAAAAGACAGGAAGTTTTGCAATGGTCATGGCAAGTTCTGACATTCCATTAAACATGATCATGACAACAGTGAAGAACAAAGCACCCATGTAAATGCTTCCATCATCTGTTGAATTTTTGTGCATCTCAGTTCTTAGGAAGATTGTCATGGAAATTGCTGCCATTATTATGAGCTAAAAGAAGAAACAAAAATAATGAATTACGATCAAATGTACAAAATTAAAAGCCACTGTTATGAGTAACAACAATAATAATACTCACTTGGGTGAGTTGTAAAATATAGACAAATGAATTCCTCTTCATCAGCCAGTACTCTCTTGAGATGCAAGCATCCAACAGTTCCTTCTTTCTAACACCATATTTTTCAGTTTTCAAAGCAGCTGGGTGGCTTTTGGTCTTGTCGAATGGAGTTGCAAGCTCATCTCCTACTTTCCGTCCACTGTGAAATGACTGGAATGCCTCAGCAAATTGCTTGACTGTGACAAAACTATAAGGCTCATCTTTACGTGCCCAATACTGCTGCTGATCTTTCCTAGATGTTACCTGTAATCAATTTTAAAATTCATGTTCTAGCTTGATTTTTTCTAAAGAAGGAAAAAAAAATATGAGAAGATGCCTAAAGGTACAAAACTATTAGCACTCACTTCTTGTAGGAAGTCTGCCACACCCTTCCTTTCAGGACATCTGAAGCCCATGGATTCAAAAAAGTCAAGAACGTCTTCACGAGGACCCTGATAAACAATCTGGCTATCAGAGAGGAGAATGATGTCATCAAAAAGATCGTAAGTCTCAGGTGCTGGCTGCAGGAGAGAGATGAGAGCAGTCCCATTGAGAATGTGGATGGTTTGCCTGAGAGAATTCACGATTTGATAAGTTGTCGAGCTATCCAAGCCAGTAGAGATCTCATCCATGAACAGTGCCTTCGATGGTCCAACCAGCATCTCCCCTATCATTTATATATTTCACAGTTGAATTAACTTAAATTAATGAACGAAAAATTCTAATTTATTTTATTTGGTTGGAAACCAAATTATCCTACCAGTTGTGACACGCTTCCTTTGTCCTCCAGAAATACCCCTTATCATTTGATCCCCTACCAAGGTGTCTGCACAGACTTCTAGTCCCAGAATCTGTAAATTTAAGTGTAAATGAAAATAAACAAATTATGACTTAGAATTGGGTTTTCTCAGAAATCTGCATTCCATCATTGAAAGTTCTATGGTTATGATACCTTCAGTGTATAGTCAGTGATCACATTCTCCTTCTGGCCTTCCGTTGCCGCTGCCTGAAATATTAAAAACCAATAATGTAAATCTCACTCACCATCAAACCAATAAGTACCTTAAGATATTCCAAGGACAAAAGATTTTGCTCTGCAGAACTGGTTAAAATTTCACTCAAAGTAGCTTCTGTCTCACCTTCATGAAGACATCGATATCAGGATCAGGCTTAATATTTGCTGCCTTCTCTCTTCTTGAGAGCTCTGCTAACATGTCTGCGAATAGCCAAATAAAAGTCAACCTCCTGGCTTATGCAAATTTCATATAACTAAATTCACAAGCTTCAAAAACAAAGAAAATAAAAGTAAAAGGCAATGAATGGTTTAGACCAACCATATCGATCTCCAACACCCTGGCATCTTGCAGAGAAGGCCAAGGTTTCCCGTACAGTCATTTCTCCTATATGGGTATCATGTTGGCTGATGTAGGTTGCAGTTCTCTGGGGTACAAATTCATTCATGCCATGACCATTGTATGTCACCTTTCCCGTAACCTAAAGAAGGAATTTCAGTTTCCAAATTGGATATGAGATTAAACAGCTGAAAATGGAATATTCATTAAAGAACAAAAGCAATAATTTTTTTTTTCATTCAACCTTTAGACTGGAATCAAGCTTTCCGGACAAAGCCAATAACAGAGTGGTCTTTCCAGAACTGGGAGGACCCAAAAGCAGTGTCATTCTGCAGAAAAAAAATATGCACAAAAGATTGAGTATGGATCTTCAGGATATTCTAAATTGGAGAAAGTAAAAAAATCAATTTGATATATATATATCAATTAATTTTTTTTCAAAAAAAAAAAAAATCATATTCTCACCTTCGAGGTTTGATGATTCCACTAACATCGTGAAGAATAGTGAATTTCTTCTTTCTACTCGGAAGAATCCGAAGAGTGTTCAAGATATCCTTGAAAACAGAAAGAAAAATTATAATCTAAAAACAAACTTACCCAAGAGAGTATTTATTGCTTAGCCAGTGATCTGTATTTGCATTTTAGTTACCTCAATTTGATTAAAAGCAGAATTAATGAATGAAGGCAAAGCTCTGCTTCCTACATGAGCTTCTGCATCAATGGTAAGATGCTCAAATCTAACTTCAATTTCGGGAAGATCAATCCCAACTCTGAAAAATGAAATAGACATGCAAACCCATTACTAAAAAGTCAAAGGAAGATGTTTGGTTGTGAAGAAAATGCAGGACTATCAGTCACATTTAAGGTGAATTCTTTCTTTTCCACTGTTTTCAATGTTAAAAAAGAAAAAGAAAAACGGCAAGAAACGCAAGAGAAGAGGAGAAATCGCACCTATCTATACGATTCCTGAGCTTCAACAAGAACTTCTCATTGTCCTCTTCGGCAATTTTCACCAACCGCTCCACTAAGTTCTTCTTTTCCTGAAACCCAAGGTTGTGTATATCAACTTCACTGGCCTCACCCGCCGAACCCATCAGCAAGCCTTTCCTCATCCGATTGTAGGTGGGAAGTTTCTCGAGTGCGGCCCATTTCAAAGCTTCCTCATCATCTTCATCCCTTGAAGAACGGGAGGAAACCTCCTCACCAGAGTTCCTCCATATGGAAGAACTGTCCTTCCTTAAACTACCACCGGCTCTATAAATTTCACCCGTTGCCATTGCAACACGAAACGAGGAACCCTCCCTGCAAAACTAACCAAACCCACTAAAACCCAGAAACCTTTCCTACAAATTAGGAGGAAAAAAACCCAAATTTCGAGCTCTGGAGCTGAAAAAGCTCAAAATCAGAGATGGGTCGCCTCCACCCTTTCCTCTATGCATGCAATGCCGTCTCTTTGCATTGCTAAAACTTTGTTCCATGTTGGAAAAATGTGAAGAATGGAAGGTTTATATATTGATTGGAAGGACAGAAAATGAGGCTGCTCAGAAGTTTGAAAACCGCTTATTTTCCACTGACTTCATCTAGACAAGTTGGCGGGGAAAATCGAATCTAGAAGAGGCTATGAAATTACGAATGTCTCCATTTTTTACTCTTCAAATTCTTATTTTACATTTTCACAGTTCATAATTTTCAGCCTTCGAGTACATTGTTTGTCAAGTAACTTTAAAGAAATGTAAATTGTTAAATGTTGTCTACCTGCCGCGGCCTGTTTAGTTCCAGTTTTCAAAAATGGTTTTTTGTTATTGAAAATAAAAAACACAAAAAAACTTATTTAGGAAAGGGGATGTGTTTTTGTTTTTGTTTTTTTTTTTTGTGTTTTCGGTATTCTCAAAAACCACTTTTTTTTAGAATAATAAAAAAATATATTTTCATTATTTTTTCAATAAAATAAATTATTTTTCGTGTTTTTTTTTTTCTTCTTTTTGTGTTTTCCTAGGTGCTTTTTATGTTTCCACGAAGGTGAGTTCCACCTTCACATCCACCCACAAACCTTTTCTTCTTCCTTAAATTATTAAAATTAATATACTTATACATTAACTTTCAAACATGTTTTTTGTTTTACTTATTCTAAAAAAACTTTTTTATTAATTCAATAAAACATGTTTTTTTTTTTTTGAGAACAAAAATTATTTTCCTAAACAATTTTCAAAAATAGCAACCAAACAGACCTTAACTTTTCGGTTTAGCTCAAATCCCCCTAAATTGCAAATGTAATTTTTTGTGGTTAAAAAGATGAGGGAAAAGTAGGATTGATTTACTAATATGAAAATACACGGAAAAACAAACCTCTTCGTTTATTTAAAAATAATTTCAAATACATACATTTTTTAATGAGTCATCTAATTATTCCCTAAATTATTTATTGTCATGTCATTAATATTAATTGATAAATAGATTCTTTCACGTCAATGTTTATCTTCCTTTTAAATTTATTATTATTATTATTAGTATTATTATTTTATTTGGGATTTTTTTTTCACTGCTTTTATCATTCATACTCTTCAAACTATCTCACTTTTATGAGATGTTTATGAAAAAAAAAATGTCTTAACTTTTACTAAGGTGTTTGTTTTTGGGAAAGAAAAAAATCTCAAATAATAATAATTGTGGGATGCTCACAACCGTCTAGCATGATCCTTATGTGTCGTCAAGTGTGATGCCTATTTTATGCAATCGTCATGTATCTGTCTACCTCAAAATGCAAACAGACAAATCATCGAGGCACTATACATTCCCACCAGTCAAGTATTAAATACAACATATATTAAGTGCATTAATTGACATAACCATTACTAAGCATAAAACATCATACTTCCAAGACTCAAAAACTAGTAATCATTAACATTAAAGATGGTAAAATTGCAATCAAATGTATAATAAAAGCATTGAGAAGACATTACCTTTGAGCCTAAATAAATAGTCATTATTCATAAAAAAGAAGGTATGTTGCCACTTTTCCAAAAAATCTCTTGCTCAAGTTTTTTACATCTGACTTAAGCTTTGAAAGGATGTATCCGAAAAACTCATCCAAACATTCTTTTGTGCAAGTGCAATCGGTCGTCTACATCACGTGGAGGCTAGCCGGATACTTCATTATTGGTCATGCACCAACAATAACGATAATAAATCTGAAAAAAAAAAAACATTTATGTGGACAAGTCTAGTTGTCAATTAAGGTTGATGACATGACAAGTAACAATGACATTTTAAGGGATAATTAAATGACTAATTAAAATTGCATGTATTTTAATTTTTTTTAAATAAATAAAGATAATATTGATTTAAAAATTTAGGTTTCTTTTTTTCCATATATTTTCATATTAGTAAGTCAAAACTCACTTTTCCCTTAAAATTAAATTCAAATTCTTATTATTCAAGGCATTACATTAGTTTGGATTTATCAAATATTAAATAACATATAAATTAATATTAATCATAAATTCTCATAATATGAATCATTGTAAAAGAGTAAATTTATGAACATACAAATTAATATAATTGTAGGAAAAAGTGAGTATTGACTCACTAATATGAAAATATATAGAAAAAATAACCTCAAATTTTTTAAATCCATATTATCTTCATCTATTAAAAAATAATTTGAAATACATGCACTTTTTAATGAGTCATATAATTATTCCCTAAAATTTCCATAAAAAAAAATGTTGGTTACCAATAATCACATCAAGAATTTTACATAAAAAAATAAAAAAATAAAAACAAAAATATATTACTTTTTTATATGTATCTCTATCTCCTGAATTGAAGATGAAATAAAAAAACAGAAGAATGTCCTAAACAATCAAGGTCCTTGAAATTAACCTCAACGTACCCTAATGAAAAAAATCCTACAAAGACCTTGGAAAAAACCATAAACCTTATTCCCTGCAAACTCAAACTCACCTATAGTCCGCTAAGGTTTTACCTACTTTTAATTTCCACACTCTTCAAACTACCTCACTTTTGCTACGAGATATTTGTTTATAGAAAAAAAAAATTCAACTTTTCCTAAAGGGTCTTTGCTTTTAGAACAAAAAATCTCAAATAATAATAATAATAAATATCTAAAAGGAACATAAATAATTACGTGGAGAAGTCTAGTTGTCAATTAATGTTGATGACGTGACAAGTAAAAATCAAAATTTAAAAAATAATTAGATGACTCATTAAAAATTGCATGTTTTTCAAATTATTTAAAAATAAATGAATATGATATCAATATACAAAATTTAGAGTTCTTTTTTTCCATATATTTTCGTATTAGTGAATCAAAACCCACTTTTCCCATAATTATATACTCAATTTATATATTAGCCATTGTTTGATAAAATCTAAAATTATTTTTATGAAACCAAGGTTTGGTTCATTGCGATTTTGATGATAACAAAACAAGGTTTAGAACTAATGATTTTATTTCAAGTGTGATTAGGCAAGATGATTTCCAAAGTGGTAATCACAAAGACAAATCAAGTCAAGGAGAAATTACGAAGAAGAAGACCACCTCAAAGAGAAGTGTTTTTCAAGACCTAAGTTTCATAAGATCTCTTTATAAAGTTGTTGGTGTACTAGGATTTTCATACATTACATTCTTTACTTATATTCCAAAATTATCCAAGAGTTATTTTGTTTTAAATATTTTAAAATTGGATGATTTCATGTTTTCAACTCAAACCTTGTGTCAAAATGTTTTTCAAACTTGTTTAAAAGGTTTTAAATTGAAAAAGTTGGTTGTTAAGCCAAAAACAGCTCAATCGGATGAGAAACCGATCAACCGCCAGCTCAACCGGTTTAGGAGCAGGTCGACCTCCAGTTCAATCAGTCAAGGGTGTGAACAGTAATTGGTCGATCGCCAGCTCAATAGGTCGATGGGTGCAAAAAACTTTATCTCTCTTCCAAAATGGTTGTTCAACTGGATGAGGAACCAGTCGACCCATACCTCAACCGGTCGAGGACCAATTGAAGTCCAATGGTCACCTACCAAGCATTAAATGCTAATAACTAGTCAACCGGTCGACCCCCAACTCGACTGATCGAACCCCCAATGGCTAGTTTGATTTTTTTTCCTCTATAAAAAGGCTTCAAATCTTCATTGTTCATGAGTTCAACTTTCCCAAACCTTTCTTGAATATATTTGAGTCTTGGAAGAGTGTTTTGAGTGCACCATTGTTCTAAAACTTGCATATCTTTAGTGCACCATTCAATCCTAGTTTTCTTATATCATTTGAGCTTAAAGTTTTTGTACTAGGATTTTGTAAGATCAATTATTTATATATCTTTGAGAGGAAGATTCTCAAGTGTAGGGTATCACTTGAGAGGTTGTTTAAGAGTGGGGTATCTCTTGAGGATTATAAAGGGTGCTTAGAACCAAAAGTCCAAAATAGTGAATTGAAACCATAATCCAATTGTATCGCTTAAAGGCTTGGTTTGGAAGCCTTGAATTAGTGGAACCTCAAGCTTGGGATTGAAGCTAGAGAAAAATGGATGTAGGCTAGGTTGCACCAAACCACGATAAAATCTTGTGTTTGCATTTTCTCTTCCCTACTTTTTTACTTTATATGCAATTATATTTATATTGTTTTATTATATACTTGCATATATTTGTCTCTTACATTCTTAAAAAACATAAATCTATTTTTAAAAACTATTACCAAGCAAGCTCTTAATTCATATTTTCCACATTTTAGGGTAATTAATTCACTTTCATTCTCATTTCTATCATATTCAAATTCTCTCATTCCACACTCCAGAGCTTTTTCCATAAAAGAAGAATGGTCGTGGGTTTCTCATTTTTTTTTTTGTATGAAATGTAAGATATTTCACTTTCATTTCCATTTCTATTACAGTCAAATTCTCCCATTCGACACTCCATAGCTTTTTCCATGAAAGAAGAACCGTTGTGGCAAGGTTTCTCATTTCCTTGTATGAAAAGTAAGATGATTTCACTTTCATTCTTATTTATATCATATTCAAATTCTCTCATTCCAGACTCTAGAGTTTTTTCCATGAAAGAATAATGGTCGTAATCAGATATTAAAATATCGTGTTTCAGTGGACCACGCAGTAGCTCAGCCAACCACTGGAGTAAGCTTACCCCTTGTTATATATACTGTATCAAATATATATGGACTAAAACTCATCATATAAACACAATATTAAAATAATATTTTAATGAACAAATTAATTATAATTATTTTATAATTAAATGAAAAAAAATCATTTAATTGATTGCCAAAAATATAAAATTATCATGATAATTTTCTTCATAGTGTTTTTAATATCATTAATATATTAATTAAATATTAATATATATCATTTATTTTACTCAATTGTTATTCACAACACTATTTTTACTAATACAACATTTTACATTCCTAAATTACCCTCCCTTATTCCTTCCCCCTCTCTCTCCTCTCCCCTCTCTCTTCCCCAACCTCGCATCCCAATTGCACCCCTTTTTGAATTTTTTTTCCCAATCCCCACCCCACATTTTAGCATTTTTTTTCTTTTATTTTTATCTTCCTTTTCATCTCTACAAACCCAACCCCCCAACCCACGTAAACTTCTTTTTTTTCTTTTCATTTCTTTTATTTTTTCACACTCAATTATTTTTCATATTCTTCTTATATTTTAAAACAAAATAATTTCTTTAAATAATAAATTATAAAATGATTTTATTATATTCAATGTTTTTTTAAATTTGCAAAAATAGACCATCACCTTATTCGCCCTCTTCTAGGGTGATTACCATAGGTTGGATTAACCTAATATTTTTAATAATTTTTAAAATATCAAAATCAAGCCCTAGATAACTCACCATTAAAAAAAATATTTAATAAGTTATAGAAAGTTCCTTTTAATATATTTTTATGGTATATGGTAGAATTTAAATAAAATTAATTCCAAATTTTTTAAAAATAAAAAAAAAATCATTTATAAAAGTTATTAACCATTAATAATTGATAGTGGTTGTATTATACCAAAAAAAAAAAGGTTGTATTTGTCTTGTCATTGATATTCATAATTGATAATATCATATATTAAAAATTATTAACCATTAATAATAAATCAACACTGATTATTAATTATTTAGACCATTTTTATGAAAAAAAAATAGTGAAACTTTTAAATTAATACACCAAAAATAGTTTTAGAAGCATATAGAGAAGATTGAGAATAAAATTTGAGTTTTGTTGTGTTGTTGTTTTAGTGTTTTAAGTTTTAAAACTTGAGTCAAGTGATTGTTATTTGCTTTGTTTGGTTGTTGAGAAAAATAGAAGATTGAGAATGAAACTTGAGTTTCATGGTTATTGCTTTGGTGTTTGAAGTTTTGAAACTCGAGAGTTGAATGGCTGTGCTAGTATATATCCTTTTTTGTATGGATTATAACCAAAGCATGGTGAACACACTTGTGCACACATCCAAGAATATATATATATATATATATATATATCAAATTTGAACAACTGAATAATGAAATTGTATTGACCATACAAAGATAATGAACAAACTATGTAAAGGGTATACAAGGCAAATCATGGATTTTGAACAACTATGCAAGACCGTTACATTGACTATATAGGATCAATGAACTAACTATATAAAAAGTATACAAAATAGGACATGAATTTTGAACAACCATACAACACAATTGCATTCACTTTATAAGGCCAATGAACTAATTATAAAAGCAATGTATTGTTTACAACTTATTTTTATCCCTCCTCGAAATACCTCAAAGGTTTATGACAATAAAAAGAAAAAAAAAGTGTTAATTTTCTTTTTCAAATTTTAAAAAATCAAATAAATATAAAAATAGATTTTTATTTTTTAAAGATAAAATTAAAAATGGAAGAAAAATATGATAAATTTAATTTTTTACCTTCAAATTAATTTGTAAATATTTTTAAAATAAATAGGAAAATTCAAATATTGCAATTGATTTTTAAGATAAAATTTGAAAACAAAAAATAACAATAACTTTCATATAACATATAAAAACTTTTAGATACTTAAACCAAAAAGATAATGGTAATAAAAAAAAAGTTAAAAAAAAAGTGAGGTTTTAAAATTTAATCCCATCTCAAATTCAAAAAATTTTAAGGATATAAAACAAGCCTATATTTTTTATATGAAAATTTTCATTTTTTTAAGTTATAAAAATTATTCTCAATTTCTCCTTTTAAAAATAATGAACAAGAAATGTATTTAAAAAAAACCTTATATTGAAAACTTTTTAAATGCCTAATAATTAAAAAAAAAAAATTCTAAATTTAAAAATAATAATTTAAGTTTTAAAATTATAAATCGTATATGGAACTTCTTCCCATTAAATAATTGCTTACTTAATTATCCCCACATGTGATTTTCTAAAAACCCAATTAAGGGTATTTTGGGCATTTTTGGCTCACAAAATATTGGTACGTCCTTCATAGTAATTTGGAGACCTGCTCTACCCCATCACAACAATTATACAAATTCATGGTCTTTAGGGTCATTATCACCTTCAAGGCTTCAATCACCCTTCGATCATAGCCGGCTGTAGGTGCAATTTGGTCTCTTCTCAATTTATTAATCACACAGGACAAAGTCCAAAATCAAATATATTCTAAAAAATAGGTAGATTCTTGGCATGTGTATCAGGAATTTTACTTTTCATATGGAAAATTGTGATTTATGGAATGCGTGATGGACTTTAAATCCTAAAAATAATAATAAATAAATAATGAAAAATAAGGCAATTGTCTGCCTAATTATTGAATGATAAAAATAAAATATTTTGTCACATCTATGGAAAGTTGACTTTGACAATTACACGATAGAATAGGTCAAGCCCACTAGATTTTCAGGAAAGTAGTAAGTAAAAAATAAAATAAAATAAATGATATTTTAGTATTTTATTGAGCATATAAAATATAAAATAAATTCAAATATAATTAAAATTAAATTTATGTATTTTAAATTTATTTAATTTTTATATAGAAGAGTTAAAATAAATTAAATAAAATTTAAAAATATATAAAAATAATTTATTAAGTTTAAATTATTTTTATTTTTCTTTGCTTTCTTTGACTTCTGTTTTTACTCATTATTTTATTACCATAATTTCCTCAAAATTTTCAAAATCCAAATGCTTATTGAAATTTATTAGTACAAACTTTGAAATTTTGGCTTATTTAAATTTGAGTGCAGAAGAGGTCAGTAATGTAGGGACCCCCCAGGACATGTGGCACGCACCTCTATTCGGGTCCCCCAAGGGGGGTATACGACACTCTCAAATATCATATCCGGGCGATGCTTTATCCTATCTGGACCTATTGTCCGGATCATTGACTGTAACGAGCAAGTCTTGCTGAGTCATCCCCGACAGTCTGCCACAACCCACGTTCCGTCGCCTGCAGAGCGAAAGAACAAGAGCGATGACAAGTCACCTCCCACGATCTTTGATGATGACCCTGCCACCACCTTGAAGACATCATGACAAGCCAAAAAGTTTTCCCACCATTAAAGAGGGGAGCAGAGTTTCTGACATTATATAAAAGGGTCTTCACACAAGGAGGAAGGTAAGCCTGAGATCCTAAAAAAGCCAATAGTCTGATCTCTTAAGCCATGACTAACAAAACCATCGGAGGGTGTGTCCGGACATCTTTTGCAGGATCGACTGAGCCAGAACTCCTTCTTGGTTGATAGCACGCGTCCACTTGGCAGCAGCAGGGATCCCTGGGACACGAGGCATCAACAAGTAATGGCTCCTAATACATGGAATATGCATATCCCACCATTTTTTATCCTTCAAATTCTTATATTAACACTTTCACGGTTCTTAATTTTTAGCTTTTCTATGTCTTATATGGGTATATTAGGCTATGTAGTTTAAGATCGACAATTTTGTTCTATTCATTTTAGCTTAAAAGTGTCCAATAATATGCTCTATATTAAACCTCTCTCATGTTAGTAGCTTCAACAACAGTGAGTCAAGTCCGGGGGGCATGATAGACAAACCCATATGACTAGTTCACATTATCAGGTCCTCTTGTACTATAATTATGAATGAAAAAATAGACGTTTCTAGAAATTCATGGGGCTTAGTTCACTGGAAGTTCTTATTTTTCTTGAGTCCAGATAAAGAAAGATTTGATATCTAGAAATTCAAAATCTTCTTGTCTTCACGCTTTCTGATCAAAGCAAGTACTAATAAAGAAAACAATCAGAGCATGACAGATGTTGAACTTAATATTGTCTAGATTCACCGAGTCGATGAGGTTTTGAGCTTGAAAGAGTGAGGTCAAATCCACATGTCTGGAAATTTGGAAGGCAGTGATTCTACAATTCAAAGTCCTATATCCACATGTCTGAATCTGATCAGCAGGATACCAATGAATGAGCACCAAGTTTAAGTAACTACTTTTCTTCATGGGTCAAGCATGGAACTTAGAAATACCTCTGAACTTTCTGAAGAAGGCCAAAACTTCCCTTTTTGCTAGCTCAAGTCTAAATTTAAGAGTGTTGCAAACCCTGCTCCTGATACACGCTTGTTGGTTTTGAAAACATACTATTTTCATGTTGTTACCGTGTCTTAATGTCTTCAGCCACTTAAAGCAGAGACTGAAAGTGGAGCACCATACTAGTAAGCAGGCAATCAAGATGAAAGAATTGCTTAAGGTTACATTATTGTCATGAATTTAAGTTACATAAAATTGGGAGAAAACAAAATACAAGAATTTAACTAGTATTATCTGCTCATTGCAGAGCTATGGATACTCTCTAACAGCCTATACATAGAACAAAACCATTTTGTTCTATCTTACAACCAAAGGTTGAACTGAGAATGTTACATATACATTAACCAACCATCTTTGAAGAACTCGTGCTTTTACCGCCTTTGGAAGTTAAATGCCTTGATGGCAAAGGCAAAGATAAATAAGAAAAGTACTGTAAACCCAACAATCACAGCTGCAACCACTCCTAGAAAATCATGTTCGAATCCAAAATAGTCATTCAAGTATTGTTCCACTGTGTCACCTGTGTCCTCAAATCTGTCCTGTATATCTCCAAACTGTGATGTAACCAATCCATACAAAGTCCATGCAACTGGACATGCCCAATAGTACCATCTCCACCACACAGGAATCCTCTGTATTCATCATGGAAGAAATGCAACAAAATGAGTCATTTCCATATCCATGTGCTAAAGATAGTTGCAATTTAAAGAATAATGAGTTGAGAGAACTTACGGTTCGAGGAACTATAAAACCTGAAAATAAGTTCCATAATCCATAAAATGCTGCAGCAACGATGGCAGCAATATGTTGATTTGGTGTGGCAGCCACAGCCATCATGCCATAAAAGGTGAAGTACAGTAAGGTGAAGAACATGAAGAACAGATACCAGAAGAACTTAGCAGCTGTCCATTCAAATCCAATCATTGCATAAACTATAACACCATACACCACAGCTTGTGCAAAGACATATGGTATCTCAACTAGAGCCTGCAACAAGAGATGAAATTTGATTAATAAAACCCATAAAGTGTTAGAGATAGACAGTCCATAGCATAAGAAAACTAGTTACCTGTGCAAAGGCATATGGCATAGCTGAATATATTCCTGCAGCTCTTTCTCTGTAAAAGACAGTCCGTTCAACTGCAACGACTGGCTGCACCGATGAGGAATTTTGAACCCCAAGGAAGAGAACAGCAGCATACATAGAACCCATTGCATTACTCAAATCTTGTTGTTTTGTCCTGCATTTTACCATGTGAAGTATGAATTAAAGTTGATACAGAGAAACATACTGAGTTCTCAAAATCCTGTACTGGGTTCAAATTACCTTTTGGTGCCGAGATCCCAGAACATTGTCCCAAATATCAAGGCTATGAAAGTTGTGAAGAAAAATCTCACTGCCGTGTATGGTGGATTGCGCCAATATGACCTACGCTGTTTCCATAAGCATGCCATACATTGGGTGAAGAAGGACTGGGAGTATTGAGTAGGGAAATAGAGGTCCTTTGAACCAGGGGCAGGTTGGCTCAATTCTTTAATTAAATCTTTGTTTCTCCTGAAACATATGCCACATCAGAAAAGGCTTCAATAACCAATTCAAGCTTGCATGATGAACTTTGAGATGTGTATACATGAGATTTCAATATCATAATGCTTTCAGATAACCTATAGTTGAATCACCTGTATAGGTTCGAATTTTTGTATATTTCAGTGAAATCCACCCCCAACAAGAATTCTTGTGCCGAAGTGGTAACTTCCAGCATCCAAGTTGCAGGGTTATAACCACCTTTGATTTTACTCACTCCTTCAATTCCCTTAATGATAGCAAGTCACATGTATTAGTAAGCACTTGATATGAATTAACTCAAACTAAAGTATTTGCTGCTTATAGCTTTTACTTTATCATGGCAGCTTACCTCAAAATACTTTATCAGACAAGAAGAATGTCTACCCAGTAGTCCCACATATATCTCTTGTCCTCCTCGCTTCAGCAGGAGCAACTGCAAATCCATTTTAAATATTTCAGTACTTATATGCAAAGCTCATAGAAGGGAAACTATAAATTCTTTCTATCCATTAACATTTCCTACCTCATCAAAGGCTTCAAAGATGTCAATACTTGGCTGATGGATGGTGCACACAACTGTTCTTCCTGTGTCCACTGTGTTCCTGACTGTTCTCATAACAATTGCAGCAGCTCTTGCATCTAGCCCTGAAGTTGGCTCATCCATGAATATTATTGAGGGATTTGCCACAAGCTCAACTGCAATGGTCAGCCTCTTGCGCTGCTCTGTTGAGAGACCATTTACACCTGGCAACCCAACTAGTGAATCCTTCAATGGGGTCAGTTCCACGAGCTCCATGACTTTCTCAATGAACATCTGTAACCATTAGATAGGATTAGAAATTGTTTAAAAAAAAAATGCGAAGCCATAGCAGAGATGGTAAAAAAATTGACACTGCTTGTGACTCTTTTCAGTTAGCAGGTTGTGAACAAGTTTCTCTAGTCTTATTAAACAGATCAGTTCATGGTTGCCAATGCTCAATAACACCTATTAGCATGCATGAACTTCACCAACTTGGATTCCAGGTCAACCAAATTTGAACCAGCACCTTTCCCCAGGGTGAAGTTCAAGCCAAACTTGAACCTGATCTAAGCCCAACCAAGTTTGAAAAATCAATTCTAGGGCTTTACTTGTTCAGAGCCCTCAATTGAATAAGACAAATGTGGAAAGAACTCAGGAAGACCTCACCTTTCTAGTTTTAGAATCCACATCAGCAGGCAACCTCAGCCAAGCAGAGTAGAGCAAGGACTCATGGATAGTAACATGAGGAGAGTGGATGTCATTCTGCTCACAGTATCCAGAAATTCGAGTAAAAGTCTCTTGCTTCTTTGGGTAGCCAGAAATGTTGATGTTACCCTCAATATATCCACCAGTTTTCCGACCAGCCAGTACATCCATGAGAGTGGTTTTACCAGCACCGCTAACACCCATCAGAGCTGTAAGAACACCAGGCCTGAAAGCACCACTCACCCCCTTTAGAAGCTTCAATCTGTCTTCAAGGACACCCTGACTTTTCATTTCCTACAAATTCAATTCAAACAACTTAGTTCTCATTTTCGGTTTATTAGTGCTGCTAAAGCATGTACATTATTTGTATTAATATGGAGTTACCTCTGGCATGTCAACTGAGTATCTAATATCATCAAAGGTGATAGAAAGTGGTTGGAATGGAAGAACCATTCCTCTTTTGGTGTTACGTCTAGCCTCAGCAATGGCTTCTGCCCTCACAGATGAGGATGTGGATGAGATGCTTCTCCCAATTTCGTCTCTCCTCTCTGCATGTTAAGTTTAAAATTAGTGAGCCATGTAAAACATGTGGTTAAATGACAAGAACAAAGGCACACATGCACCATGAATGAGTTTCATCACCTGTGGATGCAGTTTGGTCAATCGAGCCTCGTCTATGGGATGATAACTCGATCTTTCCTCCAGTTTTGGAATTCTCAGACTCTTCTGTTATAACAGCTTGAGGCTTCTCAAATGCTGCACAATTTGCACAAATCTTAGTACACTAATCTCCAATATTTTAGGATTTTCAACACAGAGAATGTAAGGATACCCACCATTTAGGTAAGTGAGAGCCACAGTGTAACAGAAGTTGAAGACTAAAATGAATCCAAGCAGTGCCCCAGCTCCTATCCAGTACCAGTATGCCTCTGTGAAGAACCCGCGAGACTTCAATACTGCTACTCCAAGGGATTCTGTTGAATTGGTTGAAGAATTCTGAAAAATGGAAATACATTCAATCATGACACAAATAAACACAAATATTGATATGAAACATTCATAAACTTACTTTGCTCCAACTCTTCCCAAGGAATTCATTTACCACTATTGCGTTCTGTGCATACATCAGAGGGGAAGACCAGTAACCCCAAATCCACCATTTCTTGACATTTTCTACAGCAATGACCAAATACAAGAAGGAAACAAAAATTCATTATTAGGGTTTATGAACAAGAAGGTCCTAGTTTCCTAAAAAAAATCTTTCCTCCTTATACCTCGTGACAGGACAAAACCACCCAATGCAAAGAGCAAAAGTAATGAAAATGACCCAAATGTGTTTGCAACAATCATGTTTCTACCAGCTGCTGCAATAAATCGAAACAATGCAGATGCCATCTGATTAACAAGCACGAGGAGAAGATATTGTTTAAACAGCCTGCAATAAGAAGATTTGTTTATTGAGCATTGATCATTTTGGAACAAAGAAAACATTTGAAACAAATCTGGACATGTTTCTTTTACCTTCCCACATTTGGATCAAATCCAATGACATAATAAGACATGAACACCCAAACAGCAACTTCAACAAATGTGATGGGGATCTTGAGGATCCATGAGGAGAGAGCATATGCCCATGCAGGGTAGAATAGTAGGCCTCTTTGCTTGTAAAAGACAGGAAGTTTTGCAATGGTCATGGCAAGTTCTGACATTCCATTAAACATGATCATGACAACAGTGAAGAACAAAGCACCCATGTAAATGCTTCCATCATCTGTTGAATTTTTGTGCATCTCAGTTCTTAGGAAGATTGTCATGGAAATTGCTGCCATTATTATGAGCTAAAAGAAGAAACAAAAATAATGAATTACGATCAAATGTACAAAATTAAAAGCCACTGTTATGAGTAACAACAATAATAATACTCACTTGGGTGAGTTGTAAAATATAGACAAATGAATTCCTCTTCATCAGCCAGTACTCTCTTGAGATGCAAGCATCCAACAGTTCCTTCTTTCTAACACCATATTTTTCAGTTTTCAAAGCAGCTGGGTGGCTTTTGGTCTTGTCGAATGGAGTTGCAAGCTCATCTCCTACTTTCCGTCCACTGTGAAATGACTGGAATGCCTCAGCAAATTGCTTGACTGTGACAAAACTATAAGGCTCATCTTTACGTGCCCAATACTGCTGCTGATCTTTCCTAGATGTTACCTGTAATCAATTTTAAAATTCATGTTCTAGCTTGATTTTTTCTAAAGAAGGAAAAAAAAATATGAGAAGATGCCTAAAGGTACAAAACTATTAGCACTCACTTCTTGTAGGAAGTCTGCCACACCCTTCCTTTCAGGACATCTGAAGCCCATGGATTCAAAAAAGTCAAGAACGTCTTCACGAGGACCCTGATAAACAATCTGGCTATCAGAGAGGAGAATGATGTCATCAAAAAGATCGTAAGTCTCAGGTGCTGGCTGCAGGAGAGAGATGAGAGCAGTCCCATTGAGAATGTGGATGGTTTGCCTGAGAGAATTCACGATTTGATAAGTTGTCGAGCTATCCAAGCCAGTAGAGATCTCATCCATGAACAGTGCCTTCGATGGTCCAACCAGCATCTCCCCTATCATTTATATATTTCACAGTTGAATTAACTTAAATTAATGAACGAAAAATTCTAATTTATTTTATTTGGTTGGAAACCAAATTATCCTACCAGTTGTGACACGCTTCCTTTGTCCTCCAGAAATACCCCTTATCATTTGATCCCCTACCAAGGTGTCTGCACAGACTTCTAGTCCCAGAATCTGTAAATTTAAGTGTAAATGAAAATAAACAAATTATGACTTAGAATTGGGTTTTCTCAGAAATCTGCATTCCATCATTGAAAGTTCTATGGTTATGATACCTTCAGTGTATAGTCAGTGATCACATTCTCCTTCTGGCCTTCCGTTGCCGCTGCCTGAAATATTAAAAACCAATAATGTAAATCTCACTCACCATCAAACCAATAAGTACCTTAAGATATTCCAAGGACAAAAGATTTTGCTCTGCAGAACTGGTTAAAATTTCACTCAAAGTAGCTTCTGTCTCACCTTCATGAAGACATCGATATCAGGATCAGGCTTAATATTTGCTGCCTTCTCTCTTCTTGAGAGCTCTGCTAACATGTCTGCGAATAGCCAAATAAAAGTCAACCTCCTGGCTTATGCAAATTTCATATAACTAAATTCACAAGCTTCAAAAACAAAGAAAATAAAAGTAAAAGGCAATGAATGGTTTAGACCAACCATATCGATCTCCAACACCCTGGCATCTTGCAGAGAAGGCCAAGGTTTCCCGTACAGTCATTTCTCCTATATGGGTATCATGTTGGCTGATGTAGGTTGCAGTTCTCTGGGGTACAAATTCATTCATGCCATGACCATTGTATGTCACCTTTCCCGTAACCTAAAGAAGGAATTTCAGTTTCCAAATTGGATATGAGATTAAACAGCTGAAAATGGAATATTCATTAAAGAACAAAAGCAATAATTTTTTTTTTCATTCAACCTTTAGACTGGAATCAAGCTTTCCGGACAAAGCCAATAACAGAGTGGTCTTTCCAGAACTGGGAGGACCCAAAAGCAGTGTCATTCTGCAGAAAAAAAATATGCACAAAAGATTGAGTATGGATCTTCAGGATATTCTAAATTGGAGAAAGTAAAAAAATCAATTTGATATATATATATCAATTAATTTTTTTTCAAAAAAAAAAAAAAAATCATATTCTCACCTTCGAGGTTTGATGATTCCACTAACATCGTGAAGAATAGTGAATTTCTTCTTTCTACTCGGAAGAATCCGAAGAGTGTTCAAGATATCCTTGAAAACAGAAAGAAAAATTATAATCTAAAAACAAACTTACCCAAGAGAGTATTTATTGCTTAGCCAGTGATCTGTATTTGCATTTTAGTTACCTCAATTTGATTAAAAGCAGAATTAATGAATGAAGGCAAAGCTCTGCTTCCTACATGAGCTTCTGCATCAATGGTAAGATGCTCAAATCTAACTTCAATTTCGGGAAGATCAATCCCAACTCTGAAAAATGAAATAGACATGCAAACCCATTACTAAAAAGTCAAAGGAAGATGTTTGGTTGTGAAGAAAATGCAGGACTATCAGTCACATTTAAGGTGAATTCTTTCTTTTCCACTGTTTTCAATGTTAAAAAAGAAAAAGAAAAACGGCAAGAAACGCAAGAGAAGAGGAGAAATCGCACCTATCTATACGATTCCTGAGCTTCAACAAGAACTTCTCATTGTCCTCTTCGGCAATTTTCACCAACCGCTCCACTAAGTTCTTCTTTTCCTGAAACCCAAGGTTGTGTATATCAACTTCACTGGCCTCACCCGCCGAACCCATCAGCAAGCCTTTCCTCATCCGATTGTAGGTGGGAAGTTTCTCGAGTGCGGCCCATTTCAAAGCTTCCTCATCATCTTCATCCCTTGAAGAACGGGAGGAAACCTCCTCACCAGAGTTCCTCCATATGGAAGAACTGTCCTTCCTTAAACTACCACCGGCTCTATAAATTTCACCCGTTGCCATTGCAACACGAAACGAGGAACCCTCCCTGCAAAACTAACCAAACCCACTAAAACCCAGAAACCTTTCCTACAAATTAGGAGGAAAAAAACCCAAATTTCGAGCTCTGGAGCTGAAAAAGCTCAAAATCAGAGATGGGTCGCCTCCACCCTTTCCTCTATGCATGCAATGCCGTCTCTTTGCATTGCTAAAACTTTGTTCCATGTTGGAAAAATGTGAAGAATGGAAGGTTTATATATTGATTGGAAGGACAGAAAATGAGGCTGCTCAGAAGTTTGAAAACCGCTTATTTTCCACTGACTTCATCTAGACAAGTTGGCGGGGAAAATCGAATCTAGAAGAGGCTATGAAATTACGAATGTCTCCATTTTTTACTCTTCAAATTCTTATTTTACATTTTCACAGTTCATAATTTTCAGCCTTCGAGTACATTGTTTGTCAAGTAACTTTAAAGAAATGTAAATTGTTAAATGTTGTCTACCTGCCGCGGCCTGTTTAGTTCCAGTTTTCAAAAATGGTTTTTTGTTATTGAAAATAAAAAACACAAAAAAACTTATTTAGGAAAGGGGATGTGTTTTTGTTTTTGTTTTTTTTTTTGTGTTTTCGGTATTCTCAAAAACCACTTTTTTTTAGAATAATAAAAAAATATATTTTCATTATTTTTTCAATAAAATAAATTATTTTTCGTGTTTTTTTTTTTTCTTCTTTTTGTGTTTTCCTAGGTGCTTTTTATGTTTCCACGAAGGTGAGTTCCACCTTCACATCCACTCACAAACCTTTTCTTCTTCCTTAAATTATTAAAATTAATATACTTATACATTAACTTTCAAACATGTTTTTTGTTTTACTTATTCTAAAAAACTTTTTTATTAATTCAATAAAACATGTTTTTTTTTTTTTGAGAACAAAAATTATTTTCCTAAACAATTTTCAAAAATAGCAACCAAACAGACCTTAACTTTTCGGTTTAGCTCAAATCCCCCTAAATTGCAAATGTAATTTTTTGTGGTTAAAAAGATGAGGGAAAAGTAGGATTGATTTACTAATATGAAAATACACGGAAAAACAAACCTCTTCGTTTATTTAAAAATAATTTCAAATACATACATTTTTTAATGAGTCATCTAATTATTCCCTAAATTATTTATTGTCATGTCATTAATATTAATTGATAAATGGATTCTTTCACGTCAATGTTTATCTTCCTTTTAAATTTATTATTATTATTATTAGTATTATTATTTTATTTGGGATTTTTTTTTCACTGCTTTTATCATTCATACTCTTCAAACTATCTCACTTTTATGCAAGGATTGAAATATCGGTAAACACGGATATATCGGTACTTGGATTTTACGGATATATCGGAAATATCGGAGAAATATCGGTGGATATTTTTCATCAAATATCGGTGAGACAAAAATTATCCAAAATTGATGGGAATGTTTAAAAAAAGCCAAAGAATGATAAAATAAGCAAGAATATGCATGTTAAAGTTATTTTATAAGTGTAATTGACATAAATATGGTCAAAGAAAAAAATATCGGTAAATAGTTTACGATACTTGGATTTGAAGAATAAAAAATATGAAATTTGGAATTGTACACTTAGAAAGTTAGAATTGAGTTAAGAAATATTTGATTTCATTAAATGAAAACAATTTACACATAAACATAATACATATGACATTGCAATGGTCCTTAATACCAAAATGAAGATCGATGTGGTTCCATCATATTGTTATTGTTAGATGAAGGGAGCCCATCTTGTTGAAGACAATATTCATACCAGGACATGGAGTTTCGATAGTATTGATTGTATGTACGAACATGCCATGCATAAATTTCTTGAGTCCTACCAACAACTTGTCCATGGATAGGAAATCCAGGGTTTTCCCATGTGCTCGTTTGAAATCCTTGTTGTTGCAGCTGATGTGGAAGGTAGTATGGCATTTGTGTGGAAGAAGGATAGTTATACCTTTCATACTCTTCATCAGTGGAACTTGAAAGATTTTGAGGAGGCTGACCATAACTCATTGCATAAGGGGCATAAATGTTGGCTTCGTTTGATGAATCACTGAATTGAGTCTCTACACTCATCGACTCAAAACTGGCCGACAATGAGTCCTCGTTGTATGGCATCATCCTTCGTTGTCTTCCTCTATATGGCTTTCCAATGGCTCCAACACCTGGACCGGCTCTTCTAGAGCCGTGGTCTTCATCTTGAGTACAATGTGTGAAATCATCTTCACAAGTAAATGCCAATGGTTGTCCACTTTGTTGTTGTTGTCTAACATCCCCTTCATCATTTCCAGGGTCGCTACCATCATTGGTCCCCTCTCCTCTTGAACCATCATAACCGGAAGCAGAAGTACCAGTAGCACTAGGTCTACTACTATGTTCAACACTCGTGGAGTCAAAAGAAGGTCGAGAAGTGACTGCCGGCTGAGAAATTCCTTGTTGAAATGAATCTCTCGTGTCTTGGCTGAAACTATCAGTATGAACTTCTTCGGATAACACTCGATCAACATCAACACCTGCTTCTCGGACATGTGCGGCAATTCGTGGGTCGGGATTTCCATCTTCATCATCTAGATGAAGAGGTCTAACCCATTGAAACAATTGGTTATCTTCTTCTTCACCAACCTCAGTTGCAATGTCAAGTAAATCGAGGTAATCTTTCTCTGCAACTTTGTCTTGTTCTGCTTCCATGTCACGTATCTTTAGTTTCATGTTATAATAACAGAAAACTAATTGTTGGAGCATCGGGTAAGCAAGCCGATTTCTTTGTTTTGTATGAATTAAGGCAAACGTGCTCCAATTTCTCTCACAAGCTGAAGATGATGCAGTTTGCGATAAAACCTTGATGGCCAACCTTCTTAATGTAGGAGCGTGATGTCCATACATGAACCACCATTCAGCTACAACCAAATAAATGATATCAATACTTATATTGGAAAGTTACAATAATATGCTAATGAAATGAATTATTATTTCACAAATAATACTCACCGGGAACCATTTCTGACCTCGAAGCAATCGCTGCTCGATCACCGAATCCTCTTTTTGCATCTCGGAATAGTATAATCTACATATTAAATAATTGAAAGTGAAAAAGTTGAGTAAATGAAATTCAATTATTTAATTTATATTATAACTCTAATAATTTACCTCATTTCCAAATTGACTAAGACCTTCTGATGTAGGATCTAATTTCGCAAAGACTTCATGAACAGCTTGAAGTAGATCAGGATCAGTACCAACTCCACGTTTATATTGAAATCTTGGATTAAGAAAGAATGCTACAATAGTAAAGTAGAAATGTAAAATTAGAATTTTATGAAAGAAACATATTAAATACCAATAAATTTCAAAGATGAATAATACTTACCTGCTGCATGAAGAGGATGTTTAAGAGTTCTATCCCAACGATCTGCAATTATTTCTAACACCCATTCTTTAGCATTAAGTCGAATGAGGTTCTCTTTCATAACTCGAATCAATTCGTACACAAATGGCATTGTAGGAACAACTTCTGAATCGACAATGCGAAGAACTGTGTATAGCGCCTCATATATTGACACTAACTTTCCCACTCTTTCCCAGTACGCATGGTCAAACATAAGTGATTCAACCTCTTTGCCGATTAATGTGCGACTTAAGTTGTGTTGTGCCCATTCATCACTGATAAACACTTTCTTCAAGTTTGCTTTCTTTTTCAAAAGACTGTCAAGGGCTATATAATTGGTTGCAAATCTTGTTGCTCCAGGACGAACTATGTCTCCACCACACACCTTCCGCATCTGTGCAAGCAACCAACTATGGTTATAAATGAAGTTGGTTATCTTTCGAGCCTTTGTAATCAGATCTGCAACACTCGTCCTTTTACCGATGTCTTCGAACATTAAGTCGATGCAATGTGCTGCACACGGAGTCCAATAAAGATTGTATTTCTTCATTAACAACTTCCCCGCCTTCACGAATGCCGACCCATTATCTGTAACTATTTGGACCACATTTTGTTTGCCAACTTCCTTGATCACATCCTTCAACAAACCATATATGTATTTGTTGTCCTTTATATTATTTGATGCATCAACGGATTTGAGGAAGATTGTGCTACCTTTTGAATATACCATGAAATTAATTATGCTTAATTTCGTGGGCCCAGTCCATCCGTCAGACATAATCGTGCATCCATAAGTCTTCCACTTTTCTCTTTGAATATTGACATAAGCTTCCATGTCTTTGTACTCCATATCCAAATACTTGTGTTTGATTTCATAAGGAGACGGCGGTTCTATACCCATACCTACCATCCATATATAATTAAAACATATAAGAACATTTGTGTCAATCATACTATATAAATAGTAATGATATTGTTCAAATAAATACAACTTTTAAAATTATAGTAATTACCTGCTTGTTGTGCACCAACAATCATGTTCTTGAAGTGGTGAGAGTCTGCTTTACTTGGCGGAACACTCTCATATATGAAGAACTTACTGATCAAACGTCCCATGGTTTCCTTGATGGCACCACCTTTGAAAAGATTTTTTACAGTTTTCTGTCTTGCTGCTGAAGATTTGTACAATGAGGGTGCATCAGGCAGTGATGCATCTGAATATCGAACACTTTGCGATTTTCGCATTTGCCTTGTTGTTGGATTGGTTGGATGTGAAGACTCGCCTATTATAATTATTAAAATTAAACATATATGTTAATTTAATATTATTGATAAAGTTGATAAGAAACAGTAATAATTCAAATTAATATTATACCTGTTTTTCTTTTGCCTTTTATAAAATGTTCTTGTTGTTGTCGATTCCATTCAGCAGCTTTTGATGCTCGAACTGCCTCTCTATAAGCATGTCGCTCATCAGGGTGCATGTCAGCCGGATACATATACACATCATCATCTCCATCATCATCATCATCACCACCACCACCACCACCACCACCATCACCACCAAGGTTCTCCTCATCGTCCTCATCAATTAAATGCCTATGTCTTCTTCCCATTGTGTCTCGCAGTTCTGCTCGAATCTCTTCTATATCAACAGCTTTCTTCGCTTTTGCCTTATTTCTTTGCTCTATAAGTCGTCTTATTTCTTGTTTCACTTCTGGAGGCACGTTAGGACACTTTTTTGTATTTGAATTAGGGTCTGTATGTGATAGGTGAAATTTAAAACGAGTAATCCCACCACTCTTTATTGCCAACCCACAGTAATTGCATATTGTTCCATTTTTGTTCCCTTCCATAGGTGTACAATATTTCCAACAAGGATCTCGACCCATGGTACCGCTTTCACTAGCCATTTTCTAAAATTGAATTATGAAACTAATATCAAATTTAAAATTATTAAAGATAAAACATGTAAGAAATTTAATATGCATGAAATTGATAAGAACTAATAAAAATTGAAATTAAAATTGAATTATGCATATATGAAATAGATAAACATTACAATAAAATTTTGATAAGAATTAAAATAAATTAAATTTGCATATTCATGAAATTGATAAGAATCACTACTAATAAAAATTAAAATTAAAAATGAATTATGCATATATGAAATAGATAAACATTACAATAAAATTTTGATAAGAATTAAATTAAATTAAAATAAATTAAATTTGCATATTCATGAAATTGATAAGAATCATTACTAATAAAAATTAAAATTGAATTATGCATATATGAAATAGATAAACATTACAATTACATTTCCATATGAATTAGAAAATATCAATTAAACTATATATAACAAATAAAATTTAATTATGCATAATAAAATAAATTTTATAAAAGGTAAGACATACCTTAATTAGCCTTTGACTTGGAGTTAATCCCCTTCACCACCAAATTTTCAAAATAAAAAATTTTTGCTAGATCATATAAGAATTTTGATGTATGAAATGAAATGGAATGTGGGTATTTATAGGAATTTTTTTGGTCAAACTAGCCGTTGGATGGTCAAACTAGCCGTTAGAAATTAATTTTAACCGTTGGATCAAAATTTGGTTCAAATTTCACCATTAGATCTTCATATAACCGTTGGAAACACTCCATAGCCCTTGGATAAAGTCAAGATTGATTTTCCACCATTGGATCACAAATCTGACCGTTGGAGGCCTTTACATACACGGGTGAAATCTGGGCCATCAGATCCTCAAAAAT
The DNA here is from genome assembly GCF_030704535.1 of Vitis vinifera. Classification (NCBI taxonomy): domain Eukaryota; kingdom Viridiplantae; phylum Streptophyta; class Magnoliopsida; order Vitales; family Vitaceae; genus Vitis; species Vitis vinifera. Next base: position 5,292,363 of record NC_081813.1, read on the forward strand.
TCAAAATTGGCCGTCAGATCAAAAGCAGGGAATCTTCAAAAAAATCGCCGATTTTTTCAAAAAATCGCCGATTTATCGCGATTTTATCGGCAAAAAATCGCCGATTTTTTCAAAAAATCGGCGATAAATCGCCGATTTTACCGATTAATCGCCGATTTTTTGCTGTCCTCTGCCGTCTTCGCCGCGCGTGGCTCCACTCGCCGATGTTTCGCCGATTTTTCGGTCCTCCACCGATATTTCGCCGATATATCGGCGATTTTGCCGATTTTTGGCCGATTTTTCCGTCAATCGATAATCGGTGCCGATTATCGTTTCGATGCCGCCCGATAACCGATATTTCTCCGAAATATCGGCGACATTTTCCGATTTTTCAATCCATGCTTTTATGAGATGTTTATGAAAAAAAAAATGTCTTAACTTTTACTAAGGTGTTTGTTTTTGGGAAAGAAAAAAATCTCAAATAATAATAATTGTGGGATGCTCACAACCGTCTAGCATGATCCTTATGTGTCGTCAAGTGTGATGCCTATTTTATGCAATCGTCATGTATCTGTCTACCTCAAAATGCAAACAGACAAATCATCGAGGCACTATACATTCCCACCAGTCAAGTATTAAATACAACATATATTAAGTGCATTAATTGACATAACCATTACTAAGCATAAAACATCATACTTCCAAGACTCAAAAACTAGTAATCATTAACATTAAAGATGGTAAAATTGCAATCAAATGTATAATAAAAGCATTGAGAAGACATTACCTTTGAGCCTAAATAAATAGTCATTATTCATAAAAAAGAAGGTATGTTGCCACTTTTCCAAAAAATCTCTTGCTCAAGTTTTTTACATCTGACTTAAGCTTTGAAAGGATGTATCCGAAAAACTCATCCAAACATTCTTTTGTGCAAGTGCAATCGGTCGTCTACATCACGTGGAGGCTAGCCGGATACTTCATTATTGGTCATGCACCAACAATAACGATAATAAATCTGAAAAAAAAAAAACATTTATGTGGACAAGTCTAGTTGTCAATTAAGGTTGATGACATGACAAGTAACAATGACATTTTAAGGGATAATTAAATGACTAATTAAAATTGCATGTATTTTAATTTTTTTTAAATAAATAAAGATAATATTGATTTAAAAATTTAGGTTTCTTTTTTTCCATATATTTTCATATTAGTAAGTCAAAACTCACTTTTCCCTTAAAATTAAATTCAAATTCTTATTATTCAAGGCATTACATTAGTTTGGATTTATCAAATATTAAATAACATATAAATTAATATTAATCATAAATTCTCATAATATGAATCATTGTAAAAGAGTAAATTTATGAACATACAAATTAATATAATTGTAGGAAAAAGTGAGTATTGACTCACTAATATGAAAATATATAGAAAAAATAACCTCAAATTTTTTAAATCCATATTATCTTCATCTATTAAAAAATAATTTGAAATACATGCACTTTTTAATGAGTCATATAATTATTCCCTAAAATTTCCATAAAAAAAAATGTTGGTTACCAATAATCACATCAAGAATTTTACATAAAAAAATAAAAAAATAAAAACAAAAATATATTACTTTTTTATATGTATCTCTATCTCCTGAATTGAAGATGAAATAAAAAAAACAGAAGAATGTCCTAAACAATCAAGGTCCTTGAAATTAACCTCAACGTACCCTAATGAAAAAAATCCTACAAAGACCTTGGAAAAAACCATAAACCTTATTCCCTGCAAACTCAAACTCACCTATAGTCCGCTAAAGTTTTACCTACTTTTAATTTCCACACTCTTCAAACTACCTCACTTTTGCTACGAGATATTTGTTTATAGAAAAAAAAAAATTCAACTTTTCCTAAAGGGTCTTTGCTTTTAGAACAAAAAATCTCAAATAATAATAATAATAAATATCTAAAAGGAACATAAATAATTACGTGGAGAAGTCTAGTTGTCAATTAATGTTGATGACGTGACAAGTAAAAATCAAAATTTAAAAAATAATTAGATGACTCATTAAAAATTGCATGTTTTTCAAATTATTTAAAAATAAATGAATATGATATCAATATACAAAATTTAGAGTTCTTTTTTTCCATATATTTTCGTATTAGTGAATCAAAACCCACTTTTCCCATAATTATATACTCAATTTATATATTAGCCATTGTTTGATAAAATCTAAAATTATTTTTATGAAACCAAGGTTTGGTTCATTGCGATTTTGATGATAACAAAACAAGGTTTAGAACTAATGATTTTATTTCAAGTGTGATTAGGCAAGATGATTTCCAAAGTGGTAATCACAAAGACAAATCAAGTCAAGGAGAAATTACGAAGAAGAAGACCACCTCAAAGAGAAGTGTTTTTCAAGACCTAAGTTTCATAAGATCTCTTTATAAAGTTGTTGGTGTACTAGGATTTTCATACATTACATTCTTTACTTATATTCCAAAATTATCCAAGAGTTATTTTGTTTTAAATATTTTAAAATTGGATGATTTCATGTTTTCAACTCAAACCTTGCGTCAAAATGTTTTTCAAACTTGTTTAAAAGGTTTTAAATTGAAAAAGTTGGTTGTTAAGCCAAAAACGGCTCAATCGGATGAGAAACCGATCAACCGCCAGCTCAACCGGTTTAGGAGCAGGTCGACCTCCAGTTCAATCAGTCAAGGGTGTGAACAGTAATTGGTCGATCGCCAGCTCAATAGGTCGATGGGTGCAAAAAACTTTATCTCTCTTCCAAAATGGTTGTTCAACTGGATGAGGAACCAGTCGACCCATACCTCAACCAGTCGAGGACCAATTGAAGTCCAATGGTCACCTACCAAGCATTAAATGCTAATAACTAGTCAACCGGTCGACCCCCAACTCGACTGATCGAACCCCCAATGGCTAGTTTGATTTTTTTTCCTCTATAAAAAGGCTTCAAATCTTCATTGTTCATGAGTTCAACTTTCCCAAACCTTTCTTGAATATATTTGAGTCTTGGAAGAGTGTTTTGAGTGCACCATTGTTCTAAAACTTGCATATCTTTAGTGCACCATTCAATCCTAGTTTTCTTATATCATTTGAGCTTAAAGTTTTTGTACTAGGATTTTGTAAGATCAATTATTTATATATCTTTGAGAGGAAGATTCTCAAGTGTAGGGTATCACTTGAGAGGTTGTTTAAGAGTGGGGTATCTCTTGAGGATTATAAAGGGTGCTTAGAACCAAAAGTCCAAAATAGTGAATTGAAACCATAATCCAATTGTATCGCTTAAAGGCTTGGTTTGGAAGCCTTGAATTAGTGGAACCTCAAGCTTGGGATTGAAGCTAGAGAAAAATGGATGTAGGCCAGGTTGCACCAAACCACGATAAAATCTTGTGTTTGCATTTTCTCTTCCCTACTTTTTTACTTTATATGCAATTATATTTATATTGTTTTATTATATACTTGCATATATTTGTCTCTTACATTCTTAAAAAACATAAATCTATTTTTAAAAACTATTACCAAGCAAGCTCTTAATTCATATTTTCCACATTTTAGGGTAATTAATTCACTTTCATTCTCATTTCTATCATATTCAAATTCTCTCATTCCACACTCCAGAGCTTTTTCCATAAAAGAAGAATGGTCGTGGGTTTCTCATTTTTTTTTTTGTATGAAATGTAAGATATTTCACTTTCATTTCCATTTCTATTACAGTCAAATTCTCCCATTCGACACTCCATAGCTTTTTCCATGAAAGAAGAACCGTTGTGGCAAGGTTTCTCATTTCCTTGTATGAAAAGTAAGATGATTTCACTTTCATTCTTATTTATATCATATTCAAATTCTCTCATTCCAGACTCTAGAGTTTTTTCCATGAAAGAATAATGGTCGTAATCAGATATTAAAATATCGTGTTTCAGTGGACCACGCAGTAGCTCAGCCAACCACTGGAGTAAGCTTACCCCTTGTTATATATACTGTATCAAATATATATGGACTAAAACTCATCATATAAACACAATATTAAAATAATATTTTAATGAACAAATTAATTATAATTATTTTATAATTAAATGAAAAAAATCATTTAATTGATTGCCAAAAATATAAAATTATCATGATAATTTTCTTCATAGTGTTTTTAATATCATTAATATATTAATTAAATATTAATATATATCATTTATTTTACTCAATTGTTATTCACAACACTATTTTTACTAATGCAACATTTTACATTCCTAAATTACCCTCCCTTATTCCTTCCCCCTCTCTCTCCTCTCCCCTCTCTCTTCCCCAACCTCGCATCCCAATTGCACCCCTTTTTGAATTTTTTTTCCCAATCCCCACCCCACATTTTAGCATTTTTTTTCTTTTATTTTTATCTTCCTTTTCATCTCTACAAACCCAACCCCCCAACCCACGTAAACTTCTTTTTTTTCTTTTCATTTCTTTTATTTTTTCACACTCAATTATTTTTCATATTCTTCTTATATTTTAAAACAAAATAATTTCTTTAAATAATAAATTATAAAATGATTTTATTATATTCAATGTTTTTTTAAATTTGCAAAAATAGACCATCACCTTATTCGCCCTCTTCTAGGGTGATTACCATAGGTTGGATTAACCTAATATTTTTAATAATTTTTAAAATATCAAAATCAAGCCCTAGATAACTCACCATTAAAAAAAATATTTAATAAGTTATAGAAAGTTCCTTTTAATATATTTTTATGGTATATGGTAGAATTTAAATAAAATTAATTCCAAATTTTAAAAAAAAAAAAAAAAATCATTTATAAAAGTTATTAACCATTAATAATTGATAGTGGTTGGATTATACCAAAAAAAAAAAGGTTGTATTTGTCTTGTCATTGATATTCATAATTGATAATATCATATATTAAAAATTATTAACCATTAATAATAAATCAACACTGATTATTAATTATTTAGACCATTTTTATGAAAAAAAAAATAGTGAAACTTTTAAATTAATACACCAAAAATAGTTTTAGAAGCATATAGAGAAGATTGAGAATAAAATTTGAGTTTTGTTGTGTTGTTGTTTTAGTGTTTTAAGTTTTAAAACTTGAGTCAAGTGATTGTTATTTGCTTTGTTTGGTTGTTGAGAAAAATAGAAGATTGAGAATGAAACTTGAGTTTCATGGTTATTGCTTTGGTGTTTGAAGTTTTGAAACTCGAGAGTTGAATGGCTGTGCTAGTATATATCCTTTTTTGTATGGATTATAACCAAAGCATGGTGAACACACTTGTGCACACATCCAAGAATATATATATATATATATATATATATATATATATATATATATATATATATATATATATATATATATCAAATTTGAACAACTGAATAATGAAATTGTATTGACCATACAAAGATAATGAACAAACTATGTAAAGGGTATACAAGGCAAATCATGGATTTTGAACAACTATGCAAGACCGTTACATTGACTATATAGGATCAATGAACTAACTATATAAAAAGTATACAAAATAGGACATGAATTTTGAACAACCATACAACACAATTGCATTCACTTTATAAGGCCAATGAACTAATTATAAAAGCAATGTATTGTTTACAACTTATTTTTATCCCTCCTCGAAATACCTCAAAGGTTTATGACAATAAAAAGAAAAAAAAAGTGTTAATTTTCTTTTTCAAATTTTAAAAAATCAAATAAATATAAAAATAGATTTTTATTTTTTAAAGATAAAATTAAAAATGGAAGAAAAATATGATAAATTTAATTTTTTACCTTCAAATTAATTTGTAAATATTTTTAAAATAAATAGGAAAATTCAAATATTGCAATTGATTTTTAAGATAAAATTTGAAAACAAAAAATAACAATAACTTTCATATAACATATAAAAACTTTTAGATACTTAAACCAAAAAGATAATGGTAATAAAAAAAAAGTTAAAAAAAAAGTGAGGTTTTAAAATTTAATCCCATCTCAAATTCAAAAATTTTTAAGGATATAAAACAAGCCTATATTTTTTATATGAAAATTTTCATTTTTTTAAGTTATAAAAATTATTCTCAATTTCTCCTTTTAAAAATAATGAACAAGAAATGTATTTAAAAAAAACCTTATATTGAAAACTTTTTAAATGCCTAATAATTAAAAAAAAAAATTCTAAATTTAAAAATAATAATTTAAGTTTTAAAATTATAAATCGTATATGGAACTTCTTCCCATTAAATAATTGCTTACTTAATTATCCCCACATGTGATTTTCTAAAAACCCAATTAAGGGTATTTTGGGCATTTTTGGCTCACAAAATATTGGTACGTCCTTCATAGTAATTTGGAGACCTGCTCTACCCCATCACAACAATTATACAAATTCATGGTCTTTAGGGTCATTATCACCTTCAAGGCTTCAATCACCCTTCGATCATAGCCGGCTGTAGGTGCAATTTGGTCTCTTCTCAATTTATTAATCACACAGGACAAAGTCCAAAATCAAATATATTCTAAAAAATAGGTAGATTCTTGGCATGTGTATCAGGAATTTTACTTTTCATATGGAAAATTGTGATTTATGGAATGCGTGATGGACTTTAAATCCTAAAAATAATAATAAATAAATAATGAAAAATAAGGCAATTGTCTGCCTAATTATTGAATGATAAAAATAAAATATTTTGTCACATCTATGGAAAGTTGACTTTGACAATTACACGATAGAATAGGTCAAGCCCACTAGATTTTCAGGAAAGTAGTAAGTAAAAAATAAAATAAAATAAATGATATTTTAGTATTTTATTGAGCATATAAAATATAAAATAAATTCAAATATAATTAAAATTAAATTTATGTATTTTAAATTTATTTAATTTTTATATAGAAGAGTTAAAATAAATTAAATAAAATTTAAAAATATATAAAAATAATTTATTAAGTTTAAATTATTTTTATTTTTCTTTGCTTTCTTTGACTTCTGTTTTTACTCATTATTTTATTACCATAATTTCCTCAAAATTTTCAAAATCCAAATGCTTATTGAAATTTATTAGTACAAACTTTGAAATTTTGGCTTATTTAAATTTGAGTGCAGAAGAGGTCAGTAATGTAGGGACCCCCCAGGACATGTGGCACGCACCTCTATTCGGGTCCCCCAAGGGGGGTATACGACACTCTCAAATATCATATCCGGGCGATGCTTTATCCTATCTGGACCTATTGTCCGGATCATTGACTGTAACGAGCAAGTCTTGCTGAGTCATCCCCGACAGTCTGCCACAACCCACGTTCCGTCGCCTGCAGAGCGAAAGAACAAGAGCGATGACAAGTCACCTCCCACGATCTTTGATGATGACCCTGCCACCACCTTGAAGACATCATGACAAGCCAAAAAGTTTTCCCACCATTAAAGAGGGGAGCAGAGTTTCTGACATTATATAAAAGGGTCTTCACACAAGGAGGAAGGTAAGCCTGAGATCCTAAAAAAGCCAATAGTCTGATCTCTTAAGCCATGACTAACAAAACCATCGGAGGGTGTGTCCGGACATCTTTTGCAGGATCGACTGAGCCAGAACTCCTTCTTGGTTGATAGCACGCGTCCACTTGGCAGCAGCAGGGATCCCTGGGACACGAGGCATCAACAAGTAATGGCTCCTAATACATGGAATATGCATATCCCACCATTTTTTATCCTTCAAATTCTTATATTAACACTTTCACGGTTCTTAATTTTTAGCTTTTCTATGTCTTATATGGGTATATTAGGCTATGTAGTTTAAGATCGACAATTTTGTTCTATTCATTTTAGCTTAAAAGTGTCCAATAATATGCTCTATATTAAACCTCTCTCATGTTAGTAGCTTCAACAACAGTGAGTCAAGTCCGGGGGACATGATAGACAAACCCATATGACTAGTTCACATTATCAGGTCCTCTTGTACTATAATTATGAATGAAAAAATAGACGTTTCTAGAAATTCATGGGGCTTAGTTCACTGGAAGTTCTTATTTTTCTTGAGTCCAGATAAAGAAAGATTTGATATCTAGAAATTCAAAATCTTCTTGTCTTCACGCTTTCTGATCAAAGCAAGTACTAATAAAGAAAACAATCAGAGCATGACAGATGTTGAACTTAATATTGTCTAGATTCACCGAGTCGATGAGGTTTTGAGCTTGAAAGAGTGAGTTCAAATCCACATGTCTGGAAATTTGGAAGGCAGTGATTCTACAATTCAAAGTCCTATATCCACATGTCTGAATCTGATCAGCAGGATACCAATGAATGAGCACCAAGTTTAAGTAACTACTTTTCTTCATGGGTCAAGCATGGAACTTAGAAATACCTCTGAACTTTCTGAAGAAGGCCAAAACTTCCCTTTTTGCTAGCTCAAGTCTAAATTTAAGAGTGTTGCAAACCCTGCTCCTGATACACGCTTGTTGGTTTTGAAAACATACTATTTTCATGTTGTTACCGTGTCTTAATGTCTTCAGCCACTTAAAGCAGAGACTGAAAGTGGAGCACCATACTAGTAAGCAGGCAATCAAGATGAAAGAATTGCTTAAGGTTACATTATTGTCATGAATTTAAGTTACATAAAATTGGGAGAAAACAAAATACAAGAATTTAACTAGTATTATCTGCTCATTGCAGAGCTTTGGATACTCTCTAACAGCCTATACATAGAACAAAACCATTTTGTTCATCTTACAACCAAATGTTGAACTGAGAATGTTACATATACATTAACCAACCATCTTTGAAGAACTCGTGCTTTTACCGCCTTTGGAAGTTAAATGCCTTAATGGCAAAGGCAAAGATAAATAAGAAAAGTACTGTAAACCCAACAATCACAGCTGCAACCACTCCTAGAAAATCATGTTCGAATCCAAAATAGTCATTCAAGTATTGTTCCACTGTGTCACCTGTGTCCTCAAATCTGTCCTGTATATCTCCAAACTGTGATGTAACCAATCCATACAAAGTCCATGCAACTGGACATGCCCAATAGTACCATCTCCACCACACAGGAATCCTCTGTATTCATCATGGAAGAAATGCAACAAAATGAGTCATTTCCATATCCATGTGCTAAAGATAGTTGCAATTTAGAGAATAATGAGTTGAGAGAACTTACTGTTCGAGGAACTATAAAACCTGAAAATAGGTTCCATAATCCATAAAATGCTGCAGCAACGATGGCAGCAATATGTTGATTTGGTGTGGCAGCCACAGCCATCATGCCATAAAAGGTGAAGTACAGTAAGGTGAAGAACATGAAGAACAGATACCAGAAGAACTTAGCAGCTGTCCATTCAAATCCAATCATTGCATAAACTATAACACCATACACCACAGCTTGTGCAAAGACATATGGTATCTCAACTAGAGCCTGAAACAAGAGATGAAATTTGATTAATAAAACCCATAAAGTGTTAGAGATAGACAGTCCATAGCATAAGAAAACTAGTTACCTGTGCAAAGGCATATGGCATAGCTGAATACATTCCTGCAGCTCTTTCTCTGTAAAAGACTGTCCGTTCAACTGCAACGACTGGCTGCACCGATGAGGAATTTTGAACCCCAAGGAAGAGAACAGCAGCATACATAGAACCCATTGCATTACTCAAATCTTGTTGTTTTTTCCTGAATTTTACCATGTGAAGTATGAATTAAAGTTGATACAGAGAAACATACTGAGTTCTCAAAATCCTGTACTGGGTTCAAATTACCTTTTGGTGCCGAGATCCCAGAACATTGTCCCAAATATCAAGGCTATGAAAGTTGTGAAGAAAAATCTCACTGCCGTGTATGGTGGATTGCGCCAATATGACCTACGCTGTTTCCATAAGCATGCCATACATTGGGTGAAGAAGGACTGGGAGTATTGAGTAGGGAAATAGAGGTCCTTTGAACCAGGGGCAGGTTGGCTCAATTCTTTAATTAAATCTTTGTTTCTCCTGAAACATATGCCACATCAGAAAAGGCTTCAATAACCAATTCAAGCTTGCATGATGAACATTGAGATGTGTATACATGACATTTCAATATCATAATGCTTTCAGATAACCTATAGTTGAATCACCTGTATAGGTCCGAATTTTTGTATATTTCAGTGAAATCCACCCCCAACAAGAATTCTTGTGCCGAAGAGGTAACTTCCAGCATCCAAGTTGCAGGGTTATAACCATCTTTGATTTTACTCACTCCTTCAATTCCCTTAATGATAGCAAGTCACATGTATTAGTAAGCACTTGATATGAATTAACTCAAACTAAATTATTTGCTGCTTATAGCTTTTACTTTATCATGGCAGCTTACCTGAAAATACTTTATCAGATGAGAAGAATGTCTACCCAGTGGTCCCACATATATCTCTTGTCCTCCTCGCTTCAACAGGAGCAACTGCAAATCCATTTTAAATATTTCAGTACTTATATGCAAAGCTCATAGAAGGGAAACTATAAATTCTTTCTATCCATTAACATTTCCCACCTCATCAAAGGCTTCAAAGATGTCAATACTTGGCTGATGGATGGTGCACACAACTGTTCTTCCTGTGTCCACTGTGTTCCTGACTGTTCTCATAACAATTGCAGCAGCTCTTGCATCTAGCCCTGAAGTTGGCTCATCCATGAATATTATTGAGGGATTTGCCACAAGCTCAACTGCAATGGTCAGCCTCTTGCGCTGCTCTGTTGAGAGACCATTTACACCTGGCAACCCAACTAGTGAATCCTTCAATGGGGTCAGTTCCACGAGCTCCATGACTTCCTCAATGAACATCTGTAACCATTAGCAAGGATTAGAAATTGTTTAAAAAAACAATGCAAAGCCATAGCAGAGATGGTAAAAAAATTGACACTGCTTGTGACTCTTTTCAGTTAGCAGGTTGTGAACAAGTTTCTCTAGTCTTATTAAACAGATCAGTTCATGGTTGCCAATGCTCAATAACACCTATTAGCATGCATGAACTTCACCAACTTGTATTCCAGGTCAACCAAATTTGAACCAGCACCTTTCCCCAGGGTGAAGGTCAAGCCAAATTTGAACCTGATCTAAGCTCAACCAAGTTTGAAAAATCAATTCTAGGGCTTTACTTGTTCAGAGCACTCAATTGAATAAGACAAATGTGGAAAGAACTCAGGAAGCCCTCACCTTTCTAGTTTTAGAATCCACATCAGCAGGCAACCTCAGCCAAGCAGAGTAGAGCAAGGACTCATGGATAGTAACATGAGGAGAGTGGATGTCATTCTGCTCACAGTATCCAGAAATTCGAGCAAAAGTCTCTTGCTTCTTTGGGTAGCCAGAAATGTTGATGTTACCCTCAATATATCCACCAGTTTTCCGACCAGCCAGTACATCCATGAGAGTGGTTTTACCAGCACCGCTAACACCCATCAGAGCTGTAAGAACACCAGGCCTGAAAGCACCACTCACCCCCTTTAGAAGCTCCAATCTGTCTTCAAGGACACCCTGACTTTTCATTTCCTACAAATTCAATTCAAACAACTTAGTTCTCATTTTTGGTTTATTAGTGCTGCTAAAGCATGTACATTATTTGCATTAACATGGAGTTACCTCTGGCATGTCAACTGAGTATCTAATATCATCAAAGGTGATAGAAAGTGGTTGGAATGGAAGAACCATTCCTTTTTTGTTGTTACGTCTAGCCTCAGCAATGGCTTCTGCCCTCACAGATGAGGATGTGGATGAGATGCTTCTCCCAATTTCGTCTCTCCTCTCTGCATGTTAAGTTTAAAATTAGTGAGCCATGTAAAACATGTGGTTAAATGACAAGAACAAAGGCACACATGCACCATGAATGAGTTTCATCACCTGTGGATGCAGTTTGGTCAATCGAGCCTCGTCTATGGGATGATAACTCGATCTTCCCTCCAGTTTTGGAATTCTCAGACTCTTCTGTTATAACAGCTTGAGGCTTCTCAAATGCTGCACAATTTGCACAAATCTTAGTACACTAATCTCCAATATTTTAGGATTTTCAACACAGAGAATGTAAGGATACCCACCATTTAGGTAAGTGAGAGCCACAGTGTAACAGAAGTTGAAGACTAAAATGAATCCAAGCAGTGCCCCAGCTCCTATCCAGTACCAGTATGCCTCTGTGAAGAACCCGCGAGACTTCAATACTGCTACTCCAAGGGATTCTGTTGAATCGGTTGAAGAATTCTGAAAAATGGAAATACATTCAATCATCAGTTACTGACACAAATAAACACAAATATTCACATGAAACATTCATAAACTTACTTTGCTCCAACTCTTCCCAAGGAATTCATTTACCACTATTGCGTTCTGTGCATACATCAGAGGGGAAGACCAGTAACCCCAAATCCACCATTTCTTGACATTTTCTACAGCAATGACCAAATACAAGAAGGAAACAAAAATTCATTATTAGGGTTTATGAACAAGAAGGTCCTAGTTTCCTAAAAAAAATCTTTCCTCCTTATACCTCGTGACAGGACAAAACCACCCAATGCAAAGAGCAAAAGTAATGAAAATGACCCAAATGTGTTTGCAACAATCATGTTTCTACCAGCTGCTGCAATAAATCGAAACAATGCAGATGCCATCTGATTAACAAGCACGAGGAGAAGATATTGTTTAAACAACCTGCAATAAGAAGATTTGTTTATTAGCATTGATCATTTTGGAACAAAGAAAACATTTGAAACAAATCTGGACATGTTTCTTTTACCTTCCCACATTTGGATCAAATCCAATGACATAATAAGACATGAACACCCAAACAGCAACTTCAACAAATGTGATGGGGATCTTGAGGATCCATGAGGGGAGTGCATACGCCCATGCAGGGTAGAATAGTAGGCCTCTTTGCTTGTAAAAGACAGGAAGTTTTGCAATGGTCATGGCAAGTTCTGACATTCCATTAAACATGATCATGACAACAGTGAAGAACAAAGCACCCGTGTAAATGCTTCCATCATCTGTTGAATTTTTGTGCATCTCAGTTCTTAGGAAGATTGTCATGGAAATTGCTGCCATTATTATGAGCTAAAAGAAGAAACAAAAATAATAAATTACGATCAAATGTACAAAATTGAAAGCCATTGTTATAAGTAACAACAATAATAATACTCACTTGGGTGAGCTTGAAAATATAGACAAATGAATTCCTCTTCATCAGCAAGTACTCTCTTGAGATGCAAGCATCCAACAGTTCCTTCTTTCTAACACCATATTTTTCAGTTTTCAAAGCAGCTGGGTGGCTTTTGGTCTTGTCGAATGGAGTTGCAAGCTCATGTCCTAGTTTCCGTCCAATGTGAAATGACTGGAATGCCTCGGCAAATTCCTTGACTGTGACAAAACTGTAAGGCTCATCTTTACGTGCCCAATACTGCTGCTGATCTTTCCTAGATGTTACCTGTAATGAATTTTAAAATTCATGTTCTAGCTTGATTTTTTCTAAAGAAGGAAAAAAAAATTGAGAAGATGCCTAAAGGTACAAAACTATTAGCACTCACTTCTTGTAGGAAGTCTGCCACACCCTTCCTTTCAGGACATCTGAAGCCCATGGATTCAAAAAAGTCAAGAACGTCTTCACGAGGACCCTGATAAACAATCTGGCTATCAGAGAGGAGAATGATGTCATCAAAAAGATCGTAAGTCTCAGGTGCTGGCTGGAGGAGAGAGATGAGAGCAGTCCCATTGAGAATGTGGATGGTTTGCCTGAGAGAATTCACGATTTGATAAGTTGTCGAGCTATCCAACCCAGTAGAGATCTCATCCATGAACAGTGCCTTCGATGGTCCAACCAGCATCTCCCCTGTCATTCATATATTTCACAGTTGAATTAACTTAAATTAATGAACGAAAAAATCTAATTTATTTTATTTGGTTGGAAACCAAATTATCCTACCAGTTGTGACACGCTTCCGTTGTCCTCCAGAGATACCCCTTATCATTTGATCTCCTACCAAGGTGTCTGCACAGACTTCTAGTCCCAGAATCTGTAAATTTAAGTGTAAATGAAAATAAACAAATTATGACTTAGAATTGGGTTTTCTCAGAAATCTGCATTCCATCATTGAAAGTTCTATGGTTATGATACCTTCAGTGTATAGTCAGTGATTACATTCTCCTTCTGGCCTTCCGTTGCCACTGCCTGAAATATTAAAAACCAATAATGTAAATCTCACTCACCATCAAACCAATAAGTACCTTAAGAAATTCCAAGGATAAGAGATTTTGCTCTGCAGAACTGGTTAAAATTTCACTCAAAGTAGCTTCTGTCTCACCTTCATGAAGACATCGATATCAGGATCAGGCTTAATATTTGCTGCCTTCTCTCTTCTTGAGAGCTCTGCTAACATGTCTGCGAATAGCCAAATAAAAGTCAACCTCCTGGCTTATGCAAATTTCATATAACTAAATTCACAAGCTTCAAAAACAAAGAAAATAAAAGTAAAAGGCAATGAATGGTTTAGACCAACCATATCGATCTCCAACACCCTGGCATCTTGCAGAGAAGGCCAAGGTTTCCCGTACAGTCATTTCTCCTATATGGGTATCATGTTGGCTGATGTAGGTTGCAGTTCTCTGGGGTACAAATTCATTCATGCCATGACCATTGTATGTCACCTTTCCCGTAACCTAAAAGCAGGAATTTCAGTTTCCAAATTGGATATGAGATTAAACAGCTAAAAATTGAATATTCATTAAAGAACAAAAGCAATAATTTTTTTTTCATTCAACCTTTAGACTGGAATCAAGCTTTCCGGACAAAGCCAATAAGAGAGTGGTCTTTCCAGAACTTGGAGGACCCAAAAGCAATGTCATTCTGCAGAAAAAAAATATGCACAAAAGATTGAGTATGGATCTTCAGGATATTCTAAATTGGAGAAAGTAAAAAAATCCATTTGATAGATATATATATATATATATATATATATATATATATCTCAATTAATTTTTTTACAGAAAAAAAAAGAAAAAAAATCATATTCTCACCTTCGAGGTTTGATGATTCCACTAACATCGTGAAGAATAGTGAGTTTCTTCTTTCTACTCGGAAGAATCCGAAGAGTGTTCAAGATATCCTTTAAAACAGAAAGAAAAATTATAATCTAAAAACAAACTTTCCCAAGAGAGTATTTATTGCTTAGCTAGTGATCTGTATTTGCATTTTAGTTACCTCAATTTGATTAAAAGCAGAATAAATGAATGAAGGCAAAGCTCTGCTTCCTACATGAGCTTCTGCATCAATGGTAAGATGCTCAAATCTAACTTCAATTTCGGGAAGATCAATCCCAACTCTGAAAAATGAAATAGACATGCAAACCCATTACTAAAAAGTCAAAGGAAGATGTTTGGTTGTGAAGAAAATGCAGGACTATCAGTCACATTTAAGGTGGATTCTTTCTTTTCCACTGTTTTCAATGTTAAAAAAGAAAAAGAAAAACGGCAAGAAAGGCAAGAGAAGAGGAGAAATCGCACCTATCTATGCGATTCCTGAGCTTCAACAAGAACTTCTCATTGTCCTCTTCGGCAATTTTCACCAACCGCTCCACTAAATTCTTCTTTTCCTGAAACCCAAGGTTGTGTATATCAACTTCACTGGCCTCACCCGCCGAACCCATCAGCAAGCCTTTCCTCATCCGATTGTAGGTGGGAAGTTTCTCGAGGGCGGCCCATTTCAAAGCTTCCTCATCATCTTCATCCCTCGAAGAACGGGAGAAAACCTCCTCACCAGAGTTCCTCCATATGGAAGAACTGTCCTTCCTTAAACTACCACCGGCTCTATAAATTTCACCTGTTGCCATTGCAACACGAAACGAGGAACCCTCCTGCAAAACCCACCAAAACCCAGAAACCTTTCCTACAAATTAGGGAGAACAAACCCAAATTTTGAACTCTAGAGCTGAAAAGCTCAAAATAAGAGATGGTTCCCCTCCCGCTTTTCCCTGTGCATGCAATTGATTCCGTCTCTTTGTATTGCTAAAACTTTGTTGTATGTTGGAAAAACACGAAGAATGGAAGGTTTATATACTGATTGGAAGAACAGAAAAATGAGGCCACCCATAATTTTCAAGACTACTAAACGTCTTCGTAATCGCAATCGTAACTGCTGTTGTATGCAAATGCCACGATGTTTGACCCTTCAAAGTCTTATTTCACAATTCGTAATTTTCAGATTTCCAGTACCTTGTTTGTCAAGGAACTCAATAATCATTAAATGTTTCCCAACTGCCAAACCAACTAACTTTCCCGCCCGCCGAAATTGCACTGTGAAAGATTTATAGCATTTTATTTATACTCTAGTTTAATGACATGAGACTTTCGGTTTGGATTGCCTATATTATTTTTAGTAATTTACCTTATATCTTTAAAATTATTTCAAAAAAAAAACCCATAATATTAATTATTATATAAGTTGGATTTATTAAATATTAAATAACATATAAATTAATATTAATCATAAATTCCCATAATATTAATAATTACAAAAGAGTACATTTATCAAAAATTAAATAATATATAAATTAATATAATTGTATAATCAATTCTAAATTACACATTATTTAATTAAATCTAAAAATATTTTTAAAATATCAAAATCAAGCCCTAAATAACTCACCACTTTTTAAAAAATATTTAATAAAATATCAATTATTTATCTTCTTATTATTTTTTTATGATATATAGTAGAATTTAAAGTGAAATTTTAAATTAACACACCAAAAATTGTTTTAGAAGGAAAAAAAATATTTTTTTCTGATAATATTTTTTAAAATATATATATTTTTAGTCTAAAATATTTTTAAAGAAAAAATCAACCTTTTGATCAAATTTTAAAATATTATTAAAAAATAAAAATTATTTATAATATTAAAAAAATTCAAAAAAAATATTTTAATAAAAACATTTTAAGTAGAAATACTATTTCGTAAGATACAAGATAAGAATCGCACATAAAAGCATTATAAATTATTAGAATCGCATCGCATAAATCATACTAAATCTAACAACTAACCAAACTCATCCTCTCTAAATTTCAATTTGGTCTCTTCTCAATTTATTTTTGGATTGCTTTTCATCTAGAAATAGCAACCACATAAAGCATAGGCCAAATACTCTAAAAATAGGTAGATTTCTCATTTCTCACATGTAGCATCTAGAAAAAAAAACCGGTAGGGTTGGCAGAAATATAGGAACCACATAAAGCATAGGACAGATGTTATAAAGATAGGCAGATTTCTCACATGTTAGCATCTAGAAAAAAAAACGGGTATGGGCTGGCAGAAATATAGGAAGGTGGTGGTGTGTAACCAAGACTTTCATTATCCAAATTCACATTCTTATGGGAAAAACGTGATTGACTTCGACACTTGAAAAAAAAAAAACAATGGAAAGAAAAAGGGAAATCATCTACCCAAATACTTGAATGATGAAATCAAATCTTTGATCATATCTGCTAGTTTGGAAAGTTCAGTTTGACAACTACATTGAAGAAGAAAAAAAAAATTAAAACATTACAGGTTGTTTGTGATTTAAAAATAATTTTTAATTTTTTAAGATTTTTAATATTATTTTTGTCATTATTTTTCGAAAATAATAATAATTTTTAAAAAATAAGAGTTATTTTTATCGATTTTTAAAAATAAAAAAAAAATATAGATCTGTTTGATCATATTTTCTTAAACTTATTTTTAAATTGATTAAAATAAAAAAATAAAAAAAATATTAAAAATACATATAAAAATGGTTTATTAATTTAAAATATTTTTTATTTTTTATCTTCTATTTTTTCTCATTATTTCATTTTCATTTTCCACTTCAAAATTTTCAATATTCAACTATTGAATTCCGTACACTTTTTTTTTTAATGAAAAAGATGAGTTTTGACTTTTGACACTTTTTCAAAAAAGATGCGTTTTGATCCCTTCCCTATAATAATAAAAAAAGAAATAGTAAATTTATTGACGTCACTCCATGCATCATCTTCCTTAAAAGTACAAATCGTCCTCCTCTTCTTCTCTTACTATGTTTTTTTTTTGTTTTCAATTTATTTAAAGAAAAAAAAAAATCTTTGGTGTCCGGTGGAATCAATCGAATGAACGAGTGGCTTCTATTATTACAAATTTGAAAATTTGGCTTATTTTATTTTTAAATATAGAAAAAAGGCTACATGATAACTCCATAATATATGGAACATGCATATGCCACCCTTTTTGACCCTTCAAATTCTTATGTTCTCCGTTCATAATTTTCACGTGTGTTCAAGGAAGTAGGCAAGCCTACGTTAAACAATAAAAAAGATGTTTTAAATTTTACCAAAAAAAAAAAAAGTCAAAGGATTTTTTCAAAAGAATCTTAAGAAGTAATTGGACATCTCAATAAGAAATTTTTAAAACTATAAATGTAAAATATTTTGTTGGCATTTTATTTATAATTTAATAAACGTTTTCAAACTTTGGGTTTTTGGATTACATGTTTGGATTAGTAATTGAAATGTTGGGAAATATCAACGAGGTTCGCCATGAATATGGGATCAAAAGTCAATAAACGATGTTTCATTAGTTAAGGTTGCTGGCTCTCTTGGTCAAACTCCCTAAAAAAAGTTTAAGTTCCAAAAGGTTTGGGTTGAAGCTTGGCTACCACTAGGGTGAATTCAATTAATATATGTGCACAAGTATATATTAAAATCCATTATTAAAAAAATATTTTAATAAATAAATTAATTCTACTTATTTTATTTAATTGATTACTAAAATATAAAAACCATCATTATAATTTTTTAACAAGACTTTTTTTTATATCATTTATGTGATAATTAAATATTAAAAATATAAATAGGATAAAAAAATGCATATAATTTTGAATGTTTTTATTTTAAAATATTGAAAATATAAATTTATTTGAAAATTGTTAAAATATAATAATAATAATAATAATAATAATGAAGTTCTAATATTTTATAAATTAAAATTAATTTAATAAGATAAATTATTAATATAATTTTAATTATTTAAATAAATCAATGTCAATAGCAAAAAGTTGTCACCATAAGTAATAAAATTTTAAAAATTAAAACTCAAATAAAATATTTTATATAAGTCTTAAAATGTAGTTAATTTTTTTTATTTGAAATGTAATAAAATTTTTAATTTTTAAAATAAATGAATATAAATATATTAAAGGAATTTGAGATCATTTTTTCTATAAAAAAATTTGATAAATATTGTCCTTGACCATACCTATGTTAGTTACACCTACAAAATAACTTTAACATATGTTTTTTTACTTATTTTATCATTTAAAACTTTTTTAAATATTTTCATGAATTTTGAACAATTTTCGTCTTATCGATATTTCTGATATATCCATAAAATTCAAATACTGATATATTCGTAAAATCCAATTATTGATATATATATACATGTTTATAGATATTTTCATCTTTGCTTTGGATGCATTTTTCTATTTTTTGTTTTTAAATAGAATACTTTAAATGTAGAGAAAAATATAGGAATTCTTATATAAAAAGTAGGTACATATCTTGTATACATAAAAACACTTTTTAAATTTTAAATAAGTAAACATTTTCACTTCCAAAAAATTTTAAAGTTTTGAAAAAAAAATTAAAATATAAAGTAAATTTGGACTTTTTGTATAAGAGTTGTTATATTTTATATAGAAATTTTTATTTTTAAAAATAAAAAATAAGAAGTGTATCTAATAGCTAGACACCTAAAGTATTTTTTTTACAATTTTATTTATACTCTAATCTAATGTTTATAGATTGAGTTTGTATTCAAGTTTATATTATGATCGATATATTAAGGGATGAAGCTAAAGTAACTACCGAAATGTTATTTAGGTGAGAAATTATAAAAATTATGATTGTAATAAATATTTGATAAATTTTCATAATTTAAAAAGTAGTTAACAATACCCCTCATTATTATTAAACAAAATAAAAAACAATGGACATTAATTATAAAAAGAAAAAGAAAATATATCTTATATCAAATTGAATAAGAAAAATATTAAATACATTGGTCAAGAATATTTTAGATTTTATAAATAAAAAAAATCAAAAAATTAAAAGATTTTTTCTTCAAAAGAAATTTAAAAAAAAAAAAGTTAAACATTTCAATAAGAAACTTCTAATAATTTTGTTTTATTAAAAAAATCCTAAAAATAAATTTTTAAAAAAATCAATAATTCCACTTATAAATTTCTTCTCTTTTTCAAATAGCTAAAGATAATTGACTGAGGAAACCTTTCTAAAAATATAGTTTGGTGAACTCCACAAGTAAACTATGAATAACTAAGAAGAGTTTCGGAGTTATTGTTTGTAATTTATAAATATCATATTAAGTTATACAATTTTTATAATTAAAGTTAAATTCAATATCTCGTAATTTGAGTCATTACATAAGATTGAATTTATCAAATATTAGATAACATATAAATTAATATTAATCATAAATTCCCATAATATGAATCATTACATAAGATTACATCTATCAAAAATTAAATAACATATAAATTCATACAATTTTGTTGGCAATTCTAAATTAGTGATTATTTGATTAAATCTCAAAAAAAAAAATTAAAAAGTCAAAATCTAGCTATAAAAAATTCGCCACTGAAAAAATTTAATAAAATATTGTTAAAATAACGAGAATAGGTAATTTAAAAAAAACACTAACAGACAAAAAACACATAAATTTACGTGAAAAACTCTAAATGAGAAAAAACACAAGTAGAAAAGACAGAAATCCATTATATCAAAATATTGGTATAAGAGGGAAAAGTTGCCAGCAATTACAGAAGAAACATAATTATCCTAATCCTAAAACTATACATCATCATAATCCTCCCAAAAATCTCATAATTATAGTTTCACTACATATGTTGTACCACAAGGTTTTTGAATCGGATTAAATAGAATTCGGATTACCAAATTCTAATAAATGTCAACGATAAAGTTACAAAAAATTTATTTATTATAAATTTTATGGTATATAGTGGGATTTAAATAAAATTAATTATATAAATTTTCAATAAAATTAAATAAAAACAAATAAATCATCGATAAAACCTATATACATTCATATTTATTTACTTATTTTTTTTATTTTGATCTTCAACAAGTTTTCAAAAATAAAACATTCATTTTTTCAAATAGAGTTCAAGTGTGACCATGATGCATATCACCTTTATGAGAATTGCAGGCCCACACTCAAAATTTTAAATAAATATTTTTAAATAATAATAATAATAATAACAACAAAAAGAATAATAATTAAATAAATAAATATGAAATGGGAATTTCGGAAAATTATTCTAAAATGAAAGTTTTAAAATTATTTGAGAAATGGAATTATGAAAGGAGTTTTGGAAAATTGGAGTTAGGAAAATTGTTAAAATAATAAGAAAATAAATAAAAAGTCAAAATCTTAATGGGGCCATGTGCCAAAGTGACCACACTTAGAGGTGGGCCAAGGTCGAAAAAGGTTTTCAAATGATGTTTGAACATCCTGGCAGCCCAAAGAAAAATAAAACAAAATCTTGCAACGTGCACATCCATGAATTTACATCTGTGGCCCCACCATTCAATATCACCGCCAAACCAGAAGAAAACCCACAAGTCCGCAGGCCGTCCTATGCCATCAGCAATAAGCACAAGCTCTGATTTCTCAAATTACAAAATAGCCCCACGGAAAGAAATTCAATTTCGAATCTCCACCAAAAACTCCAATAATTGCCTATCGACTTCACCCAAACTGCAAAACACTAAGGCTATGTTTGATTTCCGGAAAGTACGAAGGAAAGAAAAAAAATGCTAAAGAAAATGATTTTCTCATATTTGATTATCCTATGAAAAATATCAAAGAAAATAAAATATAATTAAAATTAATTAAAAATTTATATATTTTTAAATTATTTAATCTTTATATTGATGAGTTAAAATAAATAAAATGAGTTTGAAGTAACAAAAAAATAATTTATCAACTTTTAATCTATTTTTTTATTTTTCTTCACTTTTTCTTTCCTTCTAGTTTTCCTTTGTATTTTCTTTCCCTCGTATTTTCCCTCAAATTTTCCGGGAACCAAACATAGCCTAATAATTCAACCACCCTCCAGACCACGCGTAGACGCTCCACTTCCACATATTTTGGCACGTATTCTGTCAAGATTATTGGATGCTGCCCATGAGGCCTGTTAATTAGTCGAATGGTTCTCAACCGAGCCTAAAGCTTTGTCGAGTCATAACCAGCTTCCCCGTGTTGTTGGCTCTCAGTGAGGGATACTTCGGACTGAAGACCTCTCTACCATATCTCTCATAATGTATCATGGGCAGAGAAGCAATGGAGATTGGATTGATTCTTCTTGCTTTCAGGAGCTCTATTAACTCCAATTCCAACTTAACTGGAAATTCCGAACCAATAAGAGTTATGGGACCCGTACCCACACCGGAATTTTCTACTATCGTCTCCGGATAACACGCCACCGCATGGGTCAATCAGGTTCGTTTTGTATGCTGTCACTGTAAATACTCTGAATAATCCCCCAAAAATCTCATAATTATAGTTTCACTACATATGTCATACCGCAAACTTTTTGAATCGTACTAAATAAAATTCGGATCACTAAATTCTAATAAATGTGACAAAGTTACAAAAAGTTTATTTATTATAATTTTTATGGTTTAAGTGGGATTTAAATAAAATTAATTTAAAATTTTTCAATAAAATTAAATAAAAACAAAATAAATCATCGATAAAAACTATATACATTCATATTTATTTACTTTTTTTTTTATTTTGATCTTCAACAAGTTTTCAAAAATAAAACATTCATTTTTTCAAGGGAGAATTATCTTTTGGGGGTAGATGGGCCCTCAAATTAACAAAAGGTTCATATAACTCTTGAAATTGAGTTGAAGGATATGAAATAATAACGGACAAATATACCCTTTAGGAACACATATAAAATATTTTATAAAATTAAGTTAAATAATTTTTTTTCAATAACTTTTTTTTTTTCAAAAATACTAAATTAAATAAAAGTAGTTTTCAAAAATATTAAATTAAATAATTTTTTTTTTCAAAAATATTAAATTATTTTTTTTTCAAAAATATTAAATTAAATTAAAGTATTTAAAAAAATATTAAATTAAATATTTTTTTAAATATTAAATTAAATAAATTTATTTTTAAAAAATATTAAATTAAATAAAAGTATTTTAAAAAATATTAAATTAAATCAAAAATATTAAATTAAATAAAAGTATTTTTCAAAAATATTAATTTTTTTCTCAAAATCAACAAAGGGTATTTTTGGAAATATTGAAAGATGATATCCTTCAACTCAATTTCTATACTTTCATTGGGTCTTGGGCTCAATTTGAAGAGTTACATGGACCTTTTGTTAATTTGGGGGTCCATCTACCCCCAAAACATAATTCTCCTTTTTTTCAAATAGAGTTTCAAGTGTGACCTTGATGCATATCATCTCTATGCGAAATGCAGGCCCACCCTCATGGTGTTCTCTATTCCCTACTAAAATAATTATTCCTTAGTGGAGCTAAATATCCCCAACTCATTGAGGCATCCCCAACAATTGTCATTATTACATCCTTTATTTCCCAACAACTTTCATGAAGAGGTAAAGGTACTTTGACATTCTGCCTAATATAGCCATGGTAAGGCTTCTTATGAGCATTTTGCAGTTTGGTTTGTGTATGGGGATCAAGCAACTTTTTAATGTAGAGAAGACTATACATTGTGCTAGCAGATTCTTCAATGCAAACATGTTAATATAAGAATACAAACCTTATATTTTTATCTACCATATATTGATAGGGATATTCCAAATAGTTTCCAATATTCTATAAGATATTTAATTGTAATGACATATACTTAGGAATTTGAGATACTTTCTAATAATTTTAGTCTCGTATCAAATTCAATTAAGTTAATCTTTCATCTTTTCATGATACACGCTTTCAAAAGACTTGTTTTAACCAAATTCTAACTCCACATCATGACCAAATCTTTACTTCACATCATAACTTCTTTATACGCCACACTCTCCTCATGTGTCACATGGTTCCTTTTGTGCACCTCATGTGTCACATGGTTCCTTTTGTGCACTATAGTCTTATCATGTGTCACGATTCCCTCGTGTGCTATGGATTTAAAATCATTTTTTTCCATTTTAAACATGTTATTTCTTTATAGCATTTACTGTCTTTTTCATTCAAGTTTCCTTTTCCTTTACTTTTAGTAGGACATTGTTATAAAACTCTACCTCTCACTTGGTCCGTAGGTTCCTTATTACACTACCAACACACGCTCTATTCAAATTATAGTCTAGTCTCAATGTTAATTTTGCAGAGTTAGACGATACCCTTACGTGTATTTCACCCTTGTTTGGATGGCAAAAAAAAGTTTAGGAACTCACAACGAAGTAGGGATTGATGTTGAATTTGTTATGGGATGATGAATAGAATACTTTCCTTCTTACTCCTCTATTCTACATAAATGCACATACGGACAAGTTCGGTATAAGTTTGTACTAACTCAATTGGTAAGTGTCACTTTTTTAATTAATAGATGTTGACAATTTTGTCTTAAATTATATATTTTAGTTTTAGGAAAATCGGTATATGTAGAGTTTAGCTTTTAGAAAACTCCCTTTTTAGGTTGACTAAGACTAGGAACTTATTGTTTAGGATTAGGTCTATAAATATGTGGCCTACATAGGATTTTTTTAAGAGAGTGAAAAGAAAGTAAGTGCATCCAATTAAGTGAAATTGTGTCCTTTTTCATATTTAGTAGATTATTTAACGTTTGAGAGACCACATTTGTGTGACTGATTTATTTATATTTGCATAAGAATTTTACTCTCTTTAAAGAATAAGTATAAAGAGACAAACTTAAAATAGGTAATAAAATATTAATTTGGGGATTAATTCAAAGACCACACCTTCTCTATTTCACTTTATTTTTTTACTGCATTTGGATGTTGTGATTTTCCTAAAAAGTGGTATCAGAGCCGTGCAGAGATAATGGAAAAATTATTTTGATGAAAATGTCTAACATAAAATATAATATTGAGTTCTTTGATGGAAATAATAATTTTAGTATTTGGCAAAGTATTATTAAAGATATTTGGGTACAACAAGAACTTCTCAAAGTGTCACAATAAAAAAAAAAAAAAAAAAATCAGAGAACATGAAGATTAATTAGAAGCAAGAATGGTAAGTGCTATTTATCTAATTTTGATTCCTAAAATAAAATACATTTTTTAAAAATGAGAGATCTCTTTTTTATTTATGAGAAAATTTAGAGAAAATTTATAAGCCAAAATTCTTAACACATAAATTATATTTGAAGAAACAATTATATGAGTTGAAGATAGATGAAGGAACAAATGTTAGGAATCATACAAATAAATTCAATAAATGCATGACTTAGTTATTAAGGGTAGTGGTCAAGATTGATAAGAATGATCAAGCTATTATTTTCTTAGTGTCTTTACGAAATTATATGAGACATTGGTGAGTACACAATTAGTTAGAAAGATGATATTAACCATTAATGATCTATCAACTACCCTTTAAATATTGACCAACCAAGTAATTCGTCTTGTACCGCACAAGCTTTTGTGGTGAAGTTTGAATCAAATCGTGATAAGAGTAAATCACAAGGAAGATATTATGATATGAGGGATGATTGTTCTCAACCACACTTCTAGAGGGATGTGGAGTTTTACTATTGCCTCAAAAAATGACATATCAAAAAGTACTATAAAGAATTGACAAAACACTTAGAATCAAAGAGGTAAGCTAAATTCTAGGAGACTTCAAATTTTACTAATATTGTTGATAAAAAGTTTGATACAGATAATGTTGTTCTTTTTATTATAATTGATGATTTTTTTTTTTTTTTTTTTTACTTTTAGATTTTGGATTTTGAATGTTCTTTTCATATGTACCCATATTATAAGTGGTTTGATACCTATAAGACTTGCGATGCTATTACTATTATAATGGGCAATGATTCAAACTATAAAGCTATTGGGATTAGTATTGGGAAGGTGAAGATATTGGATGGTGTTGTGAGGATATTGAGTAATGTTAAGTATGCTCCTAAGTCGAGGGGGAGTTCAATTTCTTTGAAGACTTTGGACAATTTCAACCATGACTTTTTTGCTAAAGAAGACATTATGAATATTAGTAAAGGTGCTTTGATAATTATGAAGGAAGAAAGGTGAAAATTTCATACACTTTGATTGAGAATACAATTTTAGATGCAATTATGATGGTGAAGTCATGCCATGAAGTGTCTTATGCTAGTGTTAAAGAAATTGTCATAGCAGAAGAGCACAAAAAAATACTGGTAGTAGATGAAAAACACAGAAGTGAGATGATCAAGGCTTTGTTTTTGGTTAAAAATACTTAGTGGCACAAAGATAAAGACTAATTGAAAAAGAAAAGTTATGAAAAAAAGAATGTTCATCGAGTCAAAGCTAATGAGAGACTGAACTTGACATATACTTATTCTCATTGATTATGTGGTGGTGGCAAGGGGTGCAAAGATGGGTATCAAGGAAAAATAACCCTACATATAGATTGAGAATTTGAATCAAGATGGAGATTATTAGTAATTTTGACTTAAATTATTTATTTTTTATTTTTAGGAAAGCCAATATTTGTTGAGTTTAGGTTTTAGTAAATTACTTTTTTAAATTTGACTAGGATTAGGAAACTTATTTTTAAGGTTAGGTATATAAATATATGGTTTTACATTAGATTTTAGGAGAAAGTGAAAAAATGAGCGAAAAATATAGAAAGATAGACAAATTATGTATTGGGTTTTGGTAGAGTGACGTTGAGAAGGTTTGAGTATATATTTTTTAAGTTACTAATAAATTTGATCTCTCTCTCCCATGAAATCATGTAAATCTTTTATCTTCTCTATTTTACTTTATTCTTTATATTGTCTTTGGGTGTTGCAATTTCCCAATAATAGAATGGTTTGATCTTATTTTGTTTCTAAGTAAAATGTAAATAAGTTATCAGGTTAGCAAATTATTCATATACATTATTTTTTTTAGTCATATCATCCATGAACTTTTTCAAGGTGGCAACCTATTTGGAAAAACCACATTTGATTTAAAAAAAGGAGAATTGTGTTTTGGGCCAATTGGGCTCAAAAATTAATCAAAGATCCATATATCATGCACATTTAAGCCCAAGACTCAAATAAAGTGTAAAAAATTAAGTTGAATGATATTATCCTTCGTTAATCCCTCAAATACCCTTAACACCTACATAGATATATAGTAAGTGTAAATTTCAATTTTTTTTTAAGTGTTTTTTTCTCTTTTCTATTCCCAATTAAGTATTACTCATTTCTAACTTTTTGTTTTTTCTTTTCTTTTTTAAAGATATTGAATCTTTTTACTCTTATTATAAGTAAGGATAAAAAATCTTCATATAAAATTTAATGGATAATCAATGAATAAAATTTAATTCTTTTTATTATTTTCATATAAAAAATAGTACTAAACAAGGGTTTCAATTTTTATTTTTAAAAATAGTTTTCATTTTTTAATTAAATGTTTTTTCAAAAAGAAATATAAAAATATAAATCATATTACCATTTTTTAGAAAGTATTTTTTTTAAATAGTTTTTGAACGTAATTTTTCTTTATTTATAATTTAAAATAGAAAATAATGTTGATTTCAATTATTTAAAAAAAATTAAAAAAAAACAATGAAAAATCCAAATGGTTAAAATAGAATTATTATGATTGCATGAATCGTAGTGCTATAAAGACCAAAAAAGTTTATATGAAAAGTTAATGAGTATTTTGATCTTTTGATATCTTATATCATTTCCATCAATTATGTAAGTTATATGGACGAAATCTTAATTTTTTTGTCTAACTCGCTCAAAATTCCATTATCCCTTTAAAAAATAAAATAAAAATCAAATCCTCCTTAAACAAAGGAAAGAAAAAGAAACAACAAATCTTGAAGTGAGGTTTCAACAGATCTTTGTTCAATAAAGCAGCCAAGCATTATGGGGCTTAGTTGAAAGTACTCATTTTCATGAGTCCAAACAATGAAAGATTTGATATCCAGAAGCATTCACCTAGTCAAAAAATTTAATGAGTTTTTCAGCTTGGTAGAGTCAGGTCAAATCCACATGTAGTGATTCTACAATTCAGAATATAACTGCTTCACTTGGAAATGATCATCAGGATACCAATGCATGAGCACCAAATCTTCTGAACTACTTTTCTTCATGTGTCCAGCGTATAAGTAGAAAATGGATCAGTAAGTGCAGGCATGGAACTGTTGGCAATAAGTCTGATCTCTCTGAAGAAGGCCTAAGCTTCCCTTTTTGCTAGTTCAAGTCTATAGATGTAATAGTTCTTGGAAATGGTATCTGATTTCAGACTGGTTGGTGTTGAAACCATACCATTTTCTTGCTGTCATTGTGTCTTAATGTTTTCAGCTACTTAAAGAAGAGACTGAAAGTGGGGCACCATAGTGGTAAGTTGGTAATCGGGGATGAAAGAAATGCTCAAGGTTGTATCAGTCTTGAATTTCAAATTGCATAAAATTGGCAGAAAAAAAAATACAAGAATTTAATAAGATAGATGTTACCTGCTCATTGCAGGGCTATGAAAACTCTCTAATAGCCTATACATCAAACGAAACCAGTTTTTTTCATCTTAAAATCAAATGTGGAACTGAAAAGGTTACACACATATACATTAACCAAGAGTCTCTGAAGAACTTTTGCTCCGTGTGACTTCTTATCGCCTTTGGAAGTTCAATGCCTTAATGGCATAGGCAAAGATAAATAAGAAAAGCACCACAAACCCAACGACCACAGCTGCAACCACTCCTAGGAAATCATGTTTGAATCCAAAGTAGTCATTCAAGTAGTCTTTCACTGTTACACCTGTGTTTAGTTCTTCTGTTATATCTCCAAACTGTGATGTAACCAATCCATACAAAGTCCATGAAACTGGGCATATCCAATAGTACCATCTCCACCACACGGGTATTCTCTGTATTCATCAAGGAAGAAATGCATCAAAATGAGTCATTCCTGTATCCATGTGGCTAAAGAAAGTTGCAATTTAAAGAACTATGGGTTGAGAGCACTTACATTTCGTGGGACTATAAAACCTGAAAAGAGGTTCCACAATCCATAAAATGCTGCGGCAACAATGGAAGCGATATTTTGATTTGGTGTGGCAGCCACAGCCATCATGCCATAGAAGGTGAAGTACATTAAGGTGAAGAACATGAAAAACAGATACCAGAAGAACTTAGCGGCTGTCCATTGAAATCCAATCATTGCATAAACTATAAGACCATACACCACGGCTTGTGAAAAGATATATGGTATCTCAACTAAAGCCTGCAACAAGAGATGAGATTTGATTAATAAAACCTATGAAGTATTAGAGACAGACAAAGTCTATAGCATAAGAAAACTAGTTACCTGTGCAAAGGCATATGACAGTGGTGAATACATTCCTGCAGCTCTTTCTCTGTAAAAGACTGTTCGTTCAACTACCACAACTGGCTGCACTGACTGGGAATTTTGAATCCCAAGGAAGAGAACAGCAGCATACATTGAACCCATTGCATTAAACAGATCTTGTTGCGTTGACCTGCATTTTACCACGTGAAGTATAAATCAATGTTGATAAAAAAGAAACATACAGAGTTCTCAAATTTTTGAACTGACTTCAAATTACCATTTGGTGCCCAGATCCCAGAACATTGTCCCAAACATCAAGGCTATGAAAGTTGTGAAGAGAAATCTCACTGCCGTGTATGGTGGGTTGCGCCAGTATGACCAACGCTGTTTCCATAAGCATGCCAAAAATTGGGTGAAGAAGGGCTGGGAGAATTGAGTACGGAAATAGAGGTCCTTTGTACCAGGGGGAGGTTGGCTCAGTTCTTTAATTAAATCTTTGTTTCTCCTGAAACATATGCCACTTGTTAGAAAAGGTTTCAACAACAAATTTAAGTTTTCATGAGAAACATTAGGATGGCTGTATATTATTTTTCAATCTTATAATGCAATTAGATAACCTATGGTTGAATCACCTGTATAGGTCCGAATTCTTGTATATTTCAGTGAAATCGACCCCCAAAGTTGCTTCTTGTGCTGCGGTGGTAGCTTCCAGCATCCAGGTTGCAGGGTTATAACCATCTTTGATTTTACTGACTCCTTCAATTCCCTTTATGAAAGAAAGTGATATGCATTAGTGAGCGCTTAATATGAATTAACTCAAACTGAAGTATTCACTTCTTATAGCTTCTACTTCATCATGGCAGCTTACCTCAAAATAATTTATCAGATGGCAAGAATATCTGCCTAGTGGTCCCACATATATCTCTTGTCCTCCTCGCTTCAGCAGGAGCAACTGCAAATCCATTTTAAATATTTCAGTACTTATATGCAAAGATCATAGAAGGGAAACTATAAATTCTTTCCATCCATTAACATTTTCTACCTCATCAAAGGCTTCAAATATGTCAATACTTGGTTGATGGATGGTGCACACAACTGTTCTTCCTGTGTCCACTGTGTTCCTGACTGTTCTCATAACAATTGCAGCAGCTCTTGCATCTAGCCCTGAAGTTGGCTCATCCATGAATATTATTGAGGGATTTGCCACAAGCTCAACAGCAATGGTCAGCCTCTTGCGCTGCTCAGTTGAGAGACCACTTACACCTGGCAACCCAACTAGTGCATCCCTCAATGGGGTCAGTTCCACAAGCTCCATGACTTCCTCAATGAACATCTGTAACCATTGGCAAGGATTAGAAATTGTTTAAAAAACAATGCAAAACCATAGTAGAGATGGTGAAAATTTTGACAGTGCTTGGGACTCTTTACCGTCAGCAGGTTGTGAATTCTCCAGTCTTATTAAACAGAAGAGTTAAAAAATGCAAATGCTTAATAACACTCACTAGCTTGCATGAAATTCACCCACTTGGGAAGGCAGGTCAATGAAATTTGAACCAGGAAAGGTCAAGCCAAACTTTAACCTGATCTTAGCTCAACCAAGTTTGAAAAACCAATTCTAGGGCCTTGCTTGTTTAGAGCATTAAATTGAATAAGAAATGCGGAAACAACTCAAGAAACCCTCACCTGTCTGGTTTCAGATTTCACATCAGAAGGCAACCGCAACCAAGCTGAGTAGAGCAAGGACTCATAGACAGTAACATGAGGAGAGTGGATGTCATTCTGCTCACAGTATCCAGAAATTCGAGCAAAAGTCTCCTGCTTCTTTGGGTAGCCAGAAATGGTGATGTTGCCCTCAATATATCCACCAGTTTTTCGACCAGCCAATACATCCATGAGGGTGGTTTTACCAGCACCACTAACCCCCATCAGAGCTGTAAGAACACCAGGCCTGAAAGCACCACTCACCCCCTTCAGAAGCTCCAATTTGTCTTCAACAACACCTTGACTTTTCATCTCCTGCAAATTCATTTCAAACAACTCAGTTCTCATTTTTGGTTTATAGTACATTATGACAAAACTTCAGTGCTGATAAAACATACACATTATTTGCATAAATATGAAGTTACCTCTGGCATGTCAACTGAGTATCTAATATCATCGAAGGTAATAGAATATGGTTGGAATGGAAGAACCATTCCTTTCTTCTTGTTATGGTTAGCCCCCGCAACAGCTTCTTCCCTAACAGCTGAGGATGTGGATGAGATGCTTCTCCCAATTTCCTCTCCTCTCTCTGCATGTCAAGTTCAAATTTAATGAGCCAAATAAAAACATGTAGTTGAATGACAAGAACACAGGCACACAAAGGCACATGCACCATGTATGAGTTTCATCACCTGTGGATGCAGCTTGGTCAATAGAGCTATTTCTCTGGGACAACTCAATCTGTCCTCCAGTTTCGGCATTGTCAGACTCTTCTACTATAACAGCTTGAGGCTTATCAAATGCTGCACAATTTGCACAATATTAATACACAAAGCTCCAATTTTTACAAGTTTCAATGCAGAGAAGGAAGAGATACCCACGATTTAGGAAATTGAGGCACAAAGTGTAACCGAAATTGAAGAGAAGTATGAACCCAAACAGTGCCCCAGCTCCTATCCAGTACCAGTATGCCTCTGTGAAGAACCCACGATTGTTCAATACTGTGACTCCAAGGGATTCTGTTGAACCAGTAACATTCTGAAAAATGGAAATAGATTCAATCATCAGTTACTGACAGGCATAACATAAACAAACAAAAATATTCACATGGAACATTCAATAACTTACTTTCTTCCAACTGTGCCCAAGGAATTCATTTACCACTATTGCGTTTTGCGCATACATCAGAGGGGAACACCAGTAACCCCAAATCCACCATTTCTTGACATCATCTGCAGCATTGACCAAATACGAAAAGGAAACAAAAATTCATTATTAGGGGTTATGCACAAGAAGGTTCTATGTTTCCTAAAAAAATATTTCCTCATCATACCATGTGACAGGATAAAACCACCCAATGCCAAGAGCATAAGTAAAACAAATGCCCCAAATGTGTTTGAAACAATCATGTTTCTACCAGCTGATGCTATCAATCGAAATAATCCAGATGCCATCTGATTAACAAGCAAGAGGAGAAGATACTGTCTAAACAACCTGCAATAAGGAGATTTGTTTATTCAGCATTAATCATTTTGGAACAGAGAAAACATGTAAAAGAAATCTGGATAAGTTTCTACAACTTCATAACTTTTTAACTTTTACCTTTCCACATTTGGATCAAATCCAATGACATAATAAGTCATGAACACCCAAACACCAACTTCAATAAATGTGATGGGGATCTTGAGGATCCATGTGGGAAGAGCATATGCCCATGCAGGATAGAAGAGTAGGTCTCTTTGCTTGTAAAAGACAGGAAGTTTTGCAATTGCCATGGCAAGTTCTGCCATTCCATTAAACATTATCATGACAACAGTGAAGAACAAAGCACCCGTATAAATGTTTCCATCATCTACTGAATTTTTGTGCATCTCAGTTCTTAGGAAGAGTGTCATTGTAATCACTGCCATTATTGCAAGCTAAAAACAGAAATAAAAATTATAAATTACGATCACATATAGATAATTAAAAGTCATTGTTAAAAGTAACAATAATAATAATACTCACTTGGGTGAGCTTGAAAACATAGACAAATGAGTTCCTCTTCATCAGCAAGTACTCCCTTGACATGTTGGCATCCAACAGTTCCTTCTTATTAACACCATACTTTTTGGTTGTCAAAGCAGCTGGGTGGCTTTTCGTCTTGTCGTATGGAGACGCAAGCTCATCTCCTACTTTCCGTCCAGTGTGAAATGACTGGAATGCCTCAGCAAATTCCTTG
This sequence comes from Vitis vinifera, assembly GCF_030704535.1. Classification (NCBI taxonomy): domain Eukaryota; kingdom Viridiplantae; phylum Streptophyta; class Magnoliopsida; order Vitales; family Vitaceae; genus Vitis; species Vitis vinifera. The sequence continues at coordinate 5,325,801 of NC_081813.1, forward strand.
ACTGTGACAAACCTGTAAGGCTCTTCTTTACGTGCCCAATACTGCTGCTGATCTTTCTTAGATGTTACCTGCAATGATTTTTAAAGTTCATGTTCTAGCTCAGTTTTTTTCTAAAGATGGAAAAAAAATGAGAAGATACCAAAAGCTACAAAGCAACTTGCACTCACTTCTTGTAGGAAGTCTGCCACACCCTTCCTTTCAGGACATCTGAAGCCCGTGGATTCAAAAAATTCAAGCACGTCTTCACGAGGACCTTGATAAATGATACGACCATCAGAGAGGAGAATGATGTCATCAAAAAGATTGTAAGTCTCAGGTGCTGGCTGGAGGAGAGATATGACAGCAGTCCCATTGAGAATGTGAATGGTTTGCTTGAGACAATTCACAATTTGAAAAGTTGTTGAACTGTCCAAGCCAGTAGAGATCTCATCCATAAACAGTGCCTTTGATGGTCCGACCAGCATCTCACCTATCAGTCATGCATTCACATAATTGAATTAAATTAACTCAGCAAACCAAAAAATCTAATTTTTTGGTTTTTTCTTTTGGTTAGAAACTAAATAATCCTACCTGTTGTGACACGCTTCCGTTGTCCTCCAGAGATACCCCTTATCATTTCATCTCCTACCATGGTATCTGCACAGATGTCTAGTCCCAGAATCTGTAAATAGAAGAATAAAGATGAATAAACAAAGTATAAGTTAGAATCGGGTTTTCTCAGCAATCTGTATGCCATCATTGACAGTTTTATGGTTATAATACCTTCAGTGTATAATCAGTGACCACATTTTCCTTCTGGCCTTCAGTTGCCGCTGCCTGAAATATTAGAAACCAATAATGAAAATGTCAACCACCATGGAAGCAACTTCAGTACATTAAGAACTTTCATAGATAAAAGATTCTGACACAGCATAAAATTCACAAGTAAGATTGACTCAAGCCATTCATTTTAGTACAAAAAGAAACAAACAAACTCCAGAACAGACAGAACATTGACGATACAAAGCCATTTTGTCTATGTCAGAAATCAAAATTTTCATTCTGGAGAAGAGTGGTATCCATGTTCACTAAAAACAAATAGCTCAAATTCAGCAGAACTGGTCAAAATTTTTACTGAAAGTAGATTCTCTCTCACCTTCATGAAGACATCAAGATCAGGATCAGGCTTAATATTTGCTGCTTTCTCTCTCCTTGAGAGCTCTGCTAACATGTCTGAGGATAGCCAAAATAAGAATCAATCTCCTGGCCTATGCTAATGTCATAGAACTACATTCACAACCTTCAAAAACAGAGAAAATAAAAAGTGAAGGCAACGGTTTAGACTAACCATATCGATCTCCAACACCCTGGCATCTTGCAGAGAAGGCCAAGGTTTCCCGTACAGTCATTTCTCCGATATGGGTATCATGTTGGCTGATATAGGCGGCAGTTCTCTGGGGTACAAACTCATCCATGCCATGACCGTTGTATGTCACCCTTCCCGTAACCTAAGGAATAAATTTCAGTTTTCAAATTGGATATGATATTAAAGATCTAAAAATCGAATATTCATCAAAGAACAAAAGCAATAGAATTTTTTTTTTCATTCAACCTTAAGAGTGGGATCAAGCTTTCCGGACAAAGCCAGTAAGAGAGTGGTCTTTCCAGAACTTGGAGGACCCAAAAGTAAAGTCATTCTGCAGGGACAAAAAATGCACAAAAAATTGAGTATGTATCTTCAGGACATTCTAAATATGAGAAAGGAAAAATTCAGTTGATTTATCAATCAATTTTTCACTAAAAATAAATTCATATTCTCACCTTTGAGGTTTGATGATTCCACTAACATCATGAAGAATAGTGAATTTCCTCCTTCTACTCGGAAGAATCCGAAGACCGGTCAAGGCATCCTTTAAAACAGAAGGAAAAATTATAATCTGAAGACAAACTTACCTAAAAGAGTATTTATTGCATAGCTAATGCTCCGTATATTGTAGTTACCTCGATTTTATTGAACATAAAATTATGGAATGAAGGCAAAGCTCTGCTTCCTATAAAAGCTTCTGCATCGATGGTAAGATGCTCAAATCTAACTTCAATTTCAGGAATAGTAATCCCAACTCTGAAAAAATGGAAGAGACAGGAAAACCCATTACTAAAGAGCCAAAGGAAGATGATGTTTGGCTCTGGAGAAAATGTAGGAAACACCCATCATGCATATTTAAGGTGAATTCTTCCTTTTCCACTGTTTCAATGTTCAAAAAACGGCAAGCAACGAAGAAAGGAGGAGAAATCGTACCTCTCGATACGATTCCTGAGCCTCAACAGGAACTTCTCATTGTCTTCTTCTGCAATTTTTACCAACCGCTCCATTAAACTCTGCTTTTCCTGATACCCAAGGTTGTCTACATCAACTTCACTGGCCGCACCCTGTGATCCCATCAGCAAACCTTTCCTCAACCGATTGTAGGTGGGAAGTTTCTCGAGGGCGGCCCATTTCAAAGCTTCCTCATCATCCTCATCCCTTGAAGACCGGGAGAAAACATCCGCACCAGAGCTCCTCCACATAGAACCATTCCTCCTTAAACTACCAGCGGCTCTATAAATTTCAGCCGTCGCCATTGCAACACGAAACCAAGAACCCTCCTGCAAAACCCACCAAAACCCAGAAACCTTTCCTAAAAATTCAGGAAAAGAAACTCGGATTTCAAATTCCCGAGCTGAAAAAGCTCAAAATCAGAGATGGGCCTCCTCCTCTCTTTTCTCTATGCATACAATTCCGCCCCTTTCTGTATTCCAAATATCTTTCTGTATACTGGAAAAACATGTAGAATGGGAGGTTTAAATAGTGACTGGTAACGACAAGAAGGAGGCGGCTCAAAAGTTACCAACCAGCTTATTTTCCTGTGACTTTCCCTTTGAAAGATGGCAGCGAAAATTGAACGCAGAAGGGGCTGCTGATTGCTGAATGGCTCCATCTTACATGGAATATGCCCATGCCACCATTTTTGACCCGTCAAATTCTTTTTATCAAGACTTTCACAGTACATAATTTTCAGCTGCCAAGCGAACTAACTTTTCCGGGTCAGCCCAAACCCGCCTACGTTTCGATAACCTAAATTAAATATGTAAATTAATTTTTGGCACTTTTTTTATACTATAATTTAATGTTGATAGGTTGACTTATTAGGGTTTGATTTGACTTAATTAAACTTGAGTAAATTTAAACTATGATCAATGTCTTCAATGATCCTAGGAAACCAAAACTTTAATTAAGTGGGTAATTAGAAAAATTATTATGGTAAGAAATATTTCATAAATTTTCATATTTTAAACTTAGCTAATAATACCTCTCATTATTATTTAACCAAAAACAAAGTAAAATTTTTTTTAGATTTTATTGAAACTATTCAACAGATTTTTTTTCCAAAAGAATTAAAAATAATAATAATTAGACAACTCACTAAGAAATTTTCAATAATTTTATTGTTTGATTTTTCATGTTTTTTTAAGTAATTAAATATAAATCTATTGAGAGTGATGCAACCTTATATTATTGAATTATTTATAATATTGTAAAGTTAGTGTTACATAGACAAGTTAGAGGTTTGGTAAACTGCTTGGTTAAAATATGCATATTTTAGAGTTTGATTATTATTGTTTATAATTCAAAAATATCATATTAAGTAATATGATTTTTTTATAATTAAAATTAATTACAAATTCTTATAAAATAAGTCATTAGATAAGATTGGATTTATCAAATATTAAAGAACATCTACATTAATATTTGTTAGAGACAGTGGCTAAGAGTTTATCAACAATTAAATAACATATAAATTTATATAATTGTATAGTCAATTCTAAATTAGCCATTATTTGATTAAATCTAAAAAATATTTTAAAATATCTATCAACCTCTAAGCCTAATTAAAGTTAATAATCAAATGGGTTTTATTTTAAGCAAGATTAGATCCGAGTTGAACCTAATCGGTTTATGATAAAAGAATTTAGAAGAACATAAACACATTTATAATCTTTTTAAAGTCAATTATTGACATAAAAAAATTCTATTAAAGTTAAATAAATGAAATGCATTTTTACTAATATAATCTTACTTTGAATATGAAAAAAAATTTGTATTGTCTAGTCATTGGCATTAATAATTGATAATATCATATACTATAAATTATTAAACATTAATAACTAATCAACACCGATTATTAAGTTATAGAATGTGAGATGAAAAGGATTCAAACTAAAAAGTATGTTTTACAGTAATTTTAAAAAGTATTTTTAATTTTTTTTAATAATTAAGAAAATTAAGTATTAAAAAATTAAAAATATTTAATTTTAGAAAATATTTTTTTAAGAGACACTTTTAATATAAATTTAAATTTTTAATAAATATGAATGATAAAAGAAATCGTGAAGTTATATTTTTAAGTATAAATTTTTTTTTTTTTAATTTGTATGAAAATTATCAAAAATATTTCTCGAAAAGAAACATATGATAAAAAGTATGGTAGATTTGCCAATAGTTTTGTACCAAGTGGGTTTTAAGATATATATTTTTTTTTTTTAGTAGCCTGAAAGTTTGGAAACCCTTACCATCTAGAAGAAGGGGTAGTTGGAAATTTATAGGTTGCCAGATAGGGGAAGTGGTCGTATTTCAAGATTTTCACTTTCCCAAACTTACTTTTCGTCCGGAAACGTGATTGACTTTTCACACCTGAAAATAATGAAAAATAGAAAAAGGAAAAAGAAAAAGAGGCCATGATCTGCCTAAATAATCGAACGCAAAATTGAATTTTAAATCAAATCCTTTGTCACATCTAATTGGGTCTCAAATTTATTGTCAATTCACGTGTGTCACATAGTTTGGTAATTACATTAAATAAGATTATCTCTCTTATAAAAATTTATAATTAGGGTCGGGCTTTAATAGGTTTGATTTAATTTGATTTTTTTACTTTATATGTGATGGACTGGATTTTTAGTATATAAATCGATTATATTGGTTCCATTCAATTTTTTGTTTAAAAACCAATCAAACCAACTTTATTTACATTCTTTTATAAACTATGAAAAATAATTCAAAAAAATCTATAATCGAATAAAAAATTGTTTCATCATTTAATTATTCACCACAGATCATGAATAGAATCACATTCAAATCGAGAACTACTTCATTTCACAGCACAAAAACTTTTCATCTATTGATTAACGAGCTTTTCTTCCTAAGTTTTTTTTATCTTTCTTTTCAAAAATAAAAATAAGTTTAAGAATTTAAGAGAAAGATTTTTTTAATTTATATATTTAATGGGGTGATTTTTGAGCAATTTCTAGTAGTTCCAATTCTCAGAACCCCTACCCCTAGATCTTTGATTTGTTGGGTTGGGTCGGGTCGGGTCGGGATCAGGTTAAACCACTTCGTCACCCAAACCCAACTCCAACATAAACTATGGTATGGTAAAATTTTAATTATTTATAAACAAAAGAAAAATATCTATTTTAAAGGATAGGATAAGATGGGATCTCTGATAACAAAGAGACAATAATAATTCTATCCATTGAACCTGATATTATGAATTTTATAATGTGGTATTTTATTAGAAGTGGGTCCCTATCACTTATGCCTCCCCCAGATAGTCTCCACCCACTTGCTCTTCTTTATCTACCCATCACCCTATCTTGAATAAAAAAAGTCACATCATTTTCAATAATATATAGCTGTGGATTTTGACTAGTGAATTTTCTCAGGTCTTGCGTATTCCTTACTTTGAATTTTCAATGTGCTTCTAGAAGACACAAAAAAAGATATTATAACGTGAACGGGGACTTCTGAAGTTTCCTAGGGACTTTCCCGGAAAGGAAAATTGTGGGGGTGGGGAAAGGGGAATAAAAGAACTCGTGAAATGGTTACTGGGAAACTTTGGTTTGACATTTCTTCATATCCCCCCTTCTGCAATCTGAAAAAAAGAAAGTTGACGACATGAATCTACTCAAGAAAATTAATATTGTTTGGAAGGATGGCATCACATTTGACGAAAATCTCTTTGACGGGTTTTGAATAAACGGGTTTTGAATTTTTGAAAAATCAAGACGGATTCGGATCTTGTTTTGCCATATAAAATTTAGTTTAAAAAATTAATTTAATTTTATATAAAAAAATTAATAATTAGTATGAACTGACCCGTCCCCAACCTGACCCATTTTCATTCCTAATTCCAAGTGGGAATTTCGAGTGTGCAAATTCGGCTGCGTGTGTAAAGGGTTGGTTTCAGGTGGGGAAATGAGATTTTACCTTTCAAATACCGTGAGTTTTTATTTTATTTTATCACTCACTATCGCGGAAGACTTGTTTCCGTGGAAAAAAAAAATGTAATTTATGAAACTTCCCTGGGTACTTTGAAACATGAATTTTGTTGACTAATCAAAATACGACATGTGGAATAGAGACAAAAGGTTAGTAAATTAAAATTTTTTTTTTTTAAATTTCTTTATTTAAAATGAAAATGAAATCATCCGTTACCAGGAAAGACTGTAAGAAAATGAAATTGTTGGTCCGTGGGTAACATGCGGACCCATTAGTATAGTTTCCGATCTCGACTGTAAGTACATAATTGACCCACGAAGTCGTACCCAAGAAGAAGAATCCATCCAGCTCAGCCCACCAGAAAATCTTCACAACGTCCCCATAATTTCCGCCTGTTTAACCTAAAAAAATTGGACACGTCACCACAAAATCTAAAATCATAGTGGTTTCCCAAATACCTCTAAATTTCAACATTTCTTATAATTTCAGATCTAACTTTTGTTTACGGAATAAAATTCCGTGGAGCAATGAGTGCTTGAAACGTGAATCCTGTTCCTGCCAACCTTGACTTCTAGAACGTTTCCTTTCTTTTGGGTATTCGTCCCTTCATTCTCCACAAACTTAGAAGCTTTCTATTCTATGTTCTTCCTCTTCTATTACCCACCATTTCGCACCCAAAATCTATTAAAAATTATGCCTTTGTTTGAATGAGTCTTTTTAAAAATAATTTTTGAAAATTACTATGATATTTTGTACAATAAATATTTATTTAAAACCTATAAAATTTTTAATATATTAAAAATAAAATTTATATATAATGTTTTATTTTAAATTATTTTTTATATTTATATAATTATTTTTTAACATATTCATCATAATGAAAAGTAATTTCAAAATTTTTTATTAATGATTTTATTTATTTATATATATATATATATATTTAAATTATTTTCAAAAACAATCTCAAACAGTTCTATATTATTTTATTTAAGGATTGTAATGAGATTATTTTAGGATAATTGTTGTATTTTTTTAAATTTTTTTAAAATTTTAAATTACATTAAAAGTAAATATAATTTATAATTAAATAAATATTATAAATTATTTTTATAAATTGTAAACTTCTTTTAAAATATGTAAAAAATGTTTAAAAAATAAATTTGTTAGGATAAATGACGCCGCAGTAAATATTCTTGATGTCATCAAATGCATATGAGACCGGATCCAACATACAAGTAAAGCCTTTTTTGAATTTGAGCTCATTTTAATTCATTAAAAAAAATAAATAAATAAAATTCAATTATTTGACCGTTGTCAGTTTTGAAGTCTGCCCATCATGGTTGCCTTCGGCTCGAAACCGAAGACCCAGGAGCCCAAGTTGCAATGGGTGTACAAAATTGAACGTTGGGTCAGACCAACCCGACCTCAAAAATTCTGATGCAACTTCAGAGTTGATTTTGAGAATCCTTTGATTTGTTTGAACACGTGTCATTGACATTCCCATAATCGTAGGCATGAATTGAACAAGTATGGCTTGGCGTGAACCATGCTTGGCCTTAAATTTCATTGCTTTCCACCCACTTGTAGCCAGTTGATTTTGAACTTCCATCTCTCCTTTTTAATAAACGAAAGATAATAAAAATAAAATAAAATAAAATAAAATTTGAAATTAATAAATTATGTTTATATTATTTTAAATTTATTTTTATTTTATGTAAATATTAAATAATTTAAAAATATATTAATTTATAACTGGATTTCATATTTTTCATATTAAAATTATATATGGAAAAAATCATTTTTTTATTTAGCCCTTTTTTGAAATCAAACATAGTTCAATGCTACATTTAATTTCCAAAAAGCATTAAGAAAAAAAAATTTTAAAAATTGATTTTCTCATATTTAATTTTATTATGAAAAATATAAAAAAAAGTTAAATATAATTCAAATTAGTTAAAAACTAATATATTTTTAAATTATTTAGTTTTTATATATAAAAATAATTTAGTTGTTTATTTTTTATTTTAATTTTATGTTTTTTCTTTTGGGTGCAAATCACCCAACTCTCTAGAAGCTTGGAAGCTTCGAATTCTAGATTCGTGCATATTGATGCCAAATTTGTATTGTTTTCCTCCAAAATTGTGATTATAATTTCAAATTAGTGATTTCTTTGTGACTTTTCTTTTTTCTATATGGGCCCAATTTGAATAAGCCACGTCACGTCACAAAATGTTGTGGATGATTAATTACAATAAGGCCATGCAAAGGCTTTAGATTCATTTGGGAATGAATATATCTTGAAATACCAAATATTTGACCACGTGGAAATCTTGGTTTTTATGACCTAAAATAAAAGCCAAAACACCGGTCGCGGTGGGTGAGATGTTGAATGGGTCAGAAGCAACCGCAAGTTTTTATATGCTCGGAATTCCCCACGTTGTGTATGGAACTTTCGAATTGAGTCAATTGACTATTCTTTAAAACCCAACTTCTTAAACACACCAACCGAGCCGCCCAACTGGCTGTACTCGGAAAATCAGATGGAGTATAAGAATCCGTTTTGGTAGCCAAAGCATGGACTTGTTATCCACACATTGGGTCAGGCACGGCCATAGTGGGCGTGAGAGTGTAGGAATTGAGCTGGGAGCCGGCACGGTGAATGCGGCGGAAGACGGACCATGCAGCCGCGGCATTTCCGCTGCAAATGTGAGAGGCAAAGAGGGAATTGAGCCTGTAGAGGTCTCTATGGGGCATTTCATCGAGCAAGTGGTACGTGCGAACTATCCTTAATTGAAAAGTACGCATACAAATAAATCGAGGAAGGGTCTCTTTTCCCTATTTCCAAGATTAAATTGTGTTTAGAATTATTCATTTCTGTAATCATCTTTATTTTTTACTAGTAGTTGAACCCTAACCCTCGTTTGGGTGACGTTTCTTTCACAGTTTAATGTCTTATTTAAATACTACATATATTTATATTTTTTTTATTTACCATAATTCTAGAGAGTTACATGCACAATTTGTTAATGATGAATTCCCTAAAACCAAATAAATCAATAAAAAAGTGAAGTTTTCCAAGATCAAGAGAGAAGTGTTTTTTTTTTAACTCCACGAACATCTGTTTATAAGTTGAGAATATGAATTTATATATAAATGATGTCAAAGGAAGAAATGTATTACTATCAAAAGGGTGTAAAAAAAAAAAAATGAATGTTTCGATGGAGTGGGAAAGGAGGGGAATGAATCGATGTGAAGAGAAGATGAATGGGAGAATGAATTGATTAAGGGTGCCAAAAGGGGGGGAATGAATCGATTCTAAAGAAGGGATGAATGAGAGAATGAATTGATTAGGGATATTGAAAGGTCATTGTGGGTTATAAACTAAAAAGGTCATTATGGGTTATAAAAACAACAATTATTATTATTAGAAAATTGAGTAAACATTAAGGAGGTTTTTATTTTTTTATTTTTTTAATAAGATTTGGATTAAAAAAATAATTTAATGGAGGTTTTTATTATTAAAGGAATTAATATTTATCTAAATATTTTTTTTTGCTACGTAAAATAATTAAAATTAAACATGAATTATTGTAACTTTTTTGAGTCCTGAAATATCATTTCTTAATTAAATTATGATATTTTTTAAAAGAGAGAAGTTATCTAAATTATATTGTTTTATATGTTTTCATTTTTAAAAATAGAAAAAAAATAGTCTATTTTTTTTTTATAGAAATTTGGGTAATAATATTTAATTAAAATTATTTTACTTAAATCATGATACATATTTTTTAAAAAAGAGATACATTATCTAAATTGATTTTTAGGTTTCTCTTTTTTAAAAATAGATTAATTAAATAAAATAAAAATTAATATAATGATAGGACATAAGCGGATGTAAGTGAGATGAAAAAGACATTTTAGGAAAGAAATAAATTTTTATCTTTAAAAGTTTGGAAAAAAGTAATGTTTATCTAAATAAGTTTGGGTAAAAATATTTAACTTTTTATATTTTAATTATTTTAAATAAATTGAGTCAATTTAATAAAGTATCTTGGTGAATCATGACGGTTAATAACCTTACAACATGATTCACCATAGGTCATGTCCAATGTGTAACTATACACACTAGTGCATTAATCATGAGAAACTCATCTTGACAACTAAGACAAGTTATCATTCCAATAAGAAGGTAGTGCACTATAGTCTTTACCAAATTGCCCAAATCCATGAATTGATTGTAACTGACTTATCATCTTGTAAAGAACTCATGACTTGTATCCTCTGTGCAACTCCTAATACATTTATGTCATGTTCAATGCAAGTGATATGAATGTGTATGTTCAAATAACCAATTAATGCATATAAATAAAGGAAAACTAAAAAACATGAATACAAAAAAAAATTATAAATGAATCTCAATCTATTGTATCATATCACGCTTTTTACGACTCAATCCCAACAATTATCTTAATCATTTAAGTGATAGGACTAAAGTGCATATAATGAAGATGATAAGGTCATTTTAGGGAAAAAAAAGTCGATAAATACTTCACTGTTTTATATATATAGTATAAATGGATATATCTTAGGCTAGAAATAAGCACTTTTTTTTTTCGTTTTTGACCTCTTATAATTTGAATATTTCTGGTGTGATTCTATTGAAACAATGTAAGAGAGAAATTCTCAAAACCTTGAAGTCATCATGGTATCGAAATAGAAAAACTAACTCTTAAATTCCAAACCTTCATTACTTAGTCATAAGTCTGTTCACTCTTCATTACTAAGTAGAAACTTCTTTAATTTCAAACCAACCTTTTTTTGCTTTTATTTGTTGTTTTTTAGATCAACCTTAATTACTAGTAACTCAACTTTCTTTCATACTGATAGGCTATAAGATAGATGTTTTTTCTTCGCCATACATGTCTAAAATCAACAATAACACAACTAACCAATTCACAACCCATAACACAAATCCTAGTGATTATCAGAATGTCTCTACTTCAAAGTTACTAGTGGAAATTATCTTTAGTGGTCTCAAATGGTGGAAACGTATATTAAAGGAAAGAAGAAAACTAAGTCATCTTTTTTTTTTTCCCTATAATCAACAATGATCCAAAATTTGTTTCTTAGGATGAAGAAGATTCTTTGATTATATCTTAGTTATGGAATTCCATGCAGTTGGAAATAAATCATACTTGTATGTTTTTCTCCATAACAAAGGAAATTTGGGATGCAATTCATAAAACCAAGTCTAAGGTGTGAGGTGTTTCTCGGATCTATGAACTCAAGACAAAACCATGATGCCAAACAAAGTACTTGATATGCAACTAAGTATTACAATGTTATAAAGGGACTGGGTTAGATTTTCATCAAAGTTTTAAGATGGAATATAGTAAAGATGCAACAATATATTAAGATTTTATTGAGAAAGTGAGTCTTTGATTTTTTATTTTTTATTTTTTTGAACTAGTTTGTACAATGTTATAAAGGGATTGGGTTAGATCATCATCAAAGTTTTAAGATGGAATATAGTAAAGATGCAACAATATATTAAGATTTTATTGAGAAAGTGAGTCTTTTGATTTATTTATTTTTTGAACTAGTTTGAATAGTGAATTTGATCAAGTTACGGTACAGATAATTCGGAGAGATTTGTTGCCTTTGTTGAATGAAACACTTACTATTATAAGAGAAGAAGAAAGATGAAGAAATGTAACATTGGAAAATTTTAATTTCATGGATGGTTCAACATTGTCTATATCTAAGTTAAATGTTAATGAAGTCGTCATAACTACCGCTATTGTTGTTGACAATGCAAAAAAATCAAGAAAGATGGAGGGATGAAAACAAAGTGAAAATGACTCATTTTTGTGCAACTATTACCACAAGAATCATCACATTAGGGAAAATTGTTGGAAGCTACATGGCAAGTCTTCAAATTTCTTTGGAAAAAATAATGATAGCTGGAGAGGAAATTCATGTTACAAGTTCCAAAGTTATGTTGTTGATATAGAAACAAAACATCTAGAAAATATTATTACTAGAGAAATTTTCAATTAGGAGAAGATCAATAAGCTAAAACAGTTTATTTAGTATCTTGAAAAACTAGGAGGTTTCCATCATTTTGTCTAAACAAGTAAGTATTCCCAAACCCTACATGCCTCTAGAAATTCAATTTTCAAGCACTTGGATCATGGATTCAGGGGCTTCAAATCATATGATTAGTTCATCCAAGTCCTTTAACACTTATAGTCCTTGTCTTGGAAACCAAAAAATAAAGATTATTGATGAGACTTTTATCAACATAGCTAGCCGAGAAAACATTTCCATTTCACTATCCTTAACATTAAAAATGTCTTATATGTTCCCTTGTTGTCTACAAATTTGTTATTAATTCCTTATATTACTAAGACCTAAATTGCTCAATGATATTTATATATTCTAAATGAGTTTTTCAAGACTGTCTTAAGAGGAAAATGATAGAGTATATTAGTGGGAAAGAAAGATTGTACTTTCTTGAAATTGAAAGTGACAAGTATGATTTTATCCCTCTACCTTACCTGCCATAAGAATGCACTACCAATAAGAGTCAATTTTGGTTATCCCATTCTCGTCTTGGTTTTTTTATTTTTTATTGTTAAAAAAGATGTTTCCTATTATGTTTGAAAAACTAGATATTCAAACATTGTGATGTGTGTGAGTTCACCAAACACCATCATGTGTGAAAGTTTGGAGAAAAAAATTGTTCTTTTATATCTTTGAAGTTTTGGATTAAAACATATATATAAGACTACTTTTTAGTATATGCAAAATGAAGAAAATAAAATATAAAATTGTGAAAAAAATTAAAATCTTGAAATAAAAAAATAAAAACTAAATTAGAAACATTGACTCAATTGATTATATCTTCTAATTTACTCCACTAAATCAAATCATAACATCTTATTTACAACAAATCCTTGAGAGGAAACGACTGCTTCAGAGGTGAGAGGAGGTTTGAAAGGTGGAAAGTGTTAGTTTGCAGTAGAATCCAAGACCTTCGAAATCTCCATTGAAGTAGTCTGAGGTAAGCCGAGAGAGATTATTTTGGAAAGGAGCAAAGACTCTTCCTATTGGATAAGGTTTGGAGAAAGAAGTTTGACCTATATGTTGGAAGGTATGGAAACTTGGTATAGAGGAGATTCAAGTTCAAGGTGTCTAAAAGTTTGGGAAAATGGAGGAAGAAAGTTCAAGTTGGAGTGTCAATCAAATGAAGCTAGTAGGTTTTTACTTTGTTTGGTGCAAGATATGAAAGCTAAGAAGTATTGTCTTGTATTTCCAGAGAGAAAAAGTTTAGTTGTGGGGTGGTTCTTATTGGTTAAGAAGTTAAGGACCTTAGGAGTCTCCACTCTAGCTCTAAGCAAAGCTTTTTTGGGTGTTTCCACCTTTGAAAATGGTGGGTGTAGTTTCAAGAGAAAGAGAAAGGGAAAGGAACATATGCAGATGCCACGAGGGTGAAGATAAGGGTACCAGATGAGTCTTTATGGGTGCATTTAAGGGATCGAGAACTTCTCTATAGGGAAGAGCAACTAAGTCGTTGCTTGGTTGGCTGATTTGGTGACAGTTTTGAATCGATTCCTCCTCTGTCATCCTTGAAAGGGTGGATGCTTGTAAGTTGGATTCTGGGGGAAGGGGTTTAAAAATCTCCAAGTTGGGTGGGGTTCTTATACTGTTTGAGTTTGAAAATAAATGTGAAGTTGATTTGGTGCTTTGAAGGAGGAACAAACGGTTTAAGGAGAGAGAGTTTCTTTTGTAAAGATGAGGACTTGAAGTGGGATGTTTTTGGAATGGGAGCCATGCCAAGGAAGTATGGGTGAGGTTTGTCGGACTTCCTCTTCAGTTTTGGAGTAGAAGGGTGTTTAAGAGAATTGAGGAGAGCTGTGGGAGTTTTATAGCTATAGATGAGGAAACAAATTTCTTTTCTTAGTTGCAATAGGCTCGTATCTTGGTGAAAGCCACTGGGAAATATTTGCCAGGGTCATTGTAGGTGGTGGTTAAGCATACTTGCTGGAAAGTTTGTCTTTGGTGGGAAACACCTCATTGGGTTTCTTAGGTAGTGCCTAGGTCTAAATTTTACAAAAGTGCAGGGCATGAGGTTAGAGACGAAGGTGTGGGTGGTGCACGCGCTGGTGAAAGAGTTCAGGAGACTCAACTTGGTGATCAGAGCTGGGGGTCAGAGGGGTAGGTTGAGTGTGGTAGAAGGAATAGAGGTACACTTGGTGTAATGGGTAGGTCGGCTAAAGACATTGATTTGGACTCGATTTTAAGTGGGTCTGTGCTTAGGATAGTAGGCTAGGAGCAGTTTAAAGGAAAATAAACGTTAGACTCAAGTGAGTGGGTTCATGAAAAGCCTATGGGTGGAGCGGGTTGGGTCATGGGCTCTAACCCCTTCATCCCTATGAGTGTGGGTCTGGTTGACTAAGGGGCCTTTTGGGTCCATTTTAAAAGAGGTCCATCCCCTTGTGTGCCTTTTTGGGCAACTCTTTTCATTTAGGGCTCTTTCTAAGTCTGTTGTGGGAGCTTTGGGGCTAGAGTAGGTGGTGCTAGTTGATGAAGACTTCAACGTCGGGGGGTTACTTCCTAGTCGATCAATGCTCACCGACGAGGCAGTGATGGATGAAGTATTCGGGTATCCCGTTTATCACAACCGCTCTTTTTTTTCTTTGGGGCTTCGAGGTGTTTCTTTTTCTACTCCTTTCTTGGGACCCGACGAAGCTTTATTGGTGTCAGGGGGGAGGAAGGGTAGCTTCTAGTGGGTTGAAGGCTCAGTGGTAGGGGCGCTGGACTAGGATCCTCTACGAGTAGTGCCAACTAAAGATTTATTGGTCCTCAATGGTCGAAAAAAAGTCTCCTTAGGGTTTAGCTGGAAATTTTGGTGCGACTAAGCTAGCGATTGTCCTAGTTGGATAGGGTTTTGCGAGTCCAATAGTGGAGAGGACTGATTTTCAACTGGAAGAGGGGGACGGGATGAAGGGTGGAACTCTAGTTGTCTTACAAAGTTTAGTCGATGCCTTAGTAAGCTGATTGAAGGGTTCGAAGAGGAAATTTTATCTCTTGAGGAGGATGAATGGGAGAATTGACCAAAAGAAGCGGGATGGGGTGTCTAGAAAGACGAAATTACTGTATTCAAAATCTAGTTGGGAACTTAAGAAGTTGGAGTGGACAATAAGCTATAAAAAAACCAAAGTTGATACCAGTTTGGGTATTTCTGAAGGGGCTTTTGTGGTGGGATGCAAATGAAGATAAGAATTTTATTCTAGAATGTGAGAAGGGCAAATGATAGAGATAAAAGAAAGATAATTAAGTCAGTGATAAAATCTCAAAGAGTGGACGTGGTTTGTTTGCAGGAAAACAAAATTAAAGAAATGGTTATGGGGCTTGTTCGTAGTCTTGGAGTAGGAAGACATCTAAACTATAGTGCAATCAATTCAAGGGGTGTAACTAAAGACATTATGGTATTTTGGGATAATAGAGCATTTGAGCTGATTGACTTGGAAGAAGGGGAGTACTCAATTTCATGCCGCTTTAAGAACTGTGTGGATGGAGTTGTGTGGGTGTTTACTAATGTGTATGGTCTGGTGTGCAGTAGGGATAGAAAGGACTTTTGGGAGGAGCTTGGGTCAATAAGAGGTTTATGGAGTGACCCTTGGTGTGTAGGTAGGGATTTCAATATGATCAAATTTCTAGAGCAACGTAGTAAGGGAGGATGACTTTCTGCATTAATGAGAATATTTCCAAAAGTGTTAGAGAATTTAGAGCTGAGGGACTTTCCTTTGCAGATGAGTCCTTTTACCTAGAAAGGTGGGTTGAATAACCAATTCGGGTTGAATAACCAATCCCATTATAGGCTTGACCGATTTTTAGTGACCAATAATTAGGACATCTTGTTTAATGGGTCTATGTAGAGTGTTTTACCCAGACCGATTTCTGATCACTTTCCCATTTTCCTAGAAGAAGGAGACATGAAGAGGAGACTTTCTCCTTTTAGATTTGAGAACATGTGGTTGGAGGAGGAGGGGTTCAAAGATCAGATGAAGATGTGGTGGGGAAGCTTCAATTTTACTAGGACCTCCAGCTTTGTTTTAGATGCAAAATTGAGAGCCTTAAAAGTTATTTTGAAGACTTGGAATAAAGAAGTGTTTGGTCTCATTGAGACTAAAAAGAAAGAAGCTCTTAGCCAGGTGTATTAAGATGAAAATGAGAAATGTTCAACTTTGAATTTGGAAGATTGTGAAACAAAAAATAGGCTAGAGAGTCTTAAAAGACTTGGGTGTTAAGGAAAGAAATCTCTTAGAAATAGAAGTCTAGGAAAGTGTGGTTGAAGGAGGAGGACAATAACACCAGATTCTTCCACAGGATGGCAAATGCTCACAATAGAAGAAACTAGTTGTCCAAACTGAAAGTGAATGACTAATGGCATACCAAGGAGAATGATTTAAAAGATAGTGTGGTGGGGGCATTTCATAACCTATATTCAGAAGAAATGGGTGGCGTCCTTGTATTGATGGGTTGTCTTTTATGGGGCTAGTTAACAGTGAGGTTCAGAGGCTGGAGATTCCTATTTTGGAAGAAGAGGTGTTTGTAGCAGTCTTAGATCTAGGCAAAGACAAAGCCCCTAGTCTAGAGGACTTCACCATGGTTTTTTGGTTTTTTTTATTAGGATGTTATGAAGGTAGAGGTTATGGGTTTTTTAGAGACTTTCATGAGAGGGACAAATTTGTAAAGTCTTTGAATGCTACTTTCTTGGTTTTAGTCCCTAATAAGGGAGGTGTAGAAGACCTAAAAGATTTTAGGCCGATTAACCTTATGGGTAGCCTTTATAAGTTGTTAGCCAAGGTGTTGGCTAATAGATTAAAAAGGTAATGGGCAAAGTGATTTCGAAGTCCCAAAATGCCTTTGTGGAGGGTATATAGATTTTAGACGTAGTTTTGATTGTAAAGTAGGGTGTGGACTCAAGGTTGAAAAACAATGAAGGTGGTGTGTTGTGCAAGTTGGATATTGAGAAGGCATATGATCATGTCAATTTGAAGTTCTTGATGGCAGTGTTTCGAAAGATGGACTTTGGGGAGAAATGGATAAAGTGGACAGATTGGTACATCTCCACTATAAAATTTTCCATTTTAATAAATGGTTCTCTTTTTAGTTTTTTTTTTAAGTTCGAGGGGATTGAGACATGGAGATCTTCTCTCTCCTTATTTGTTTGTGATAACCATGAAGATGTTTAGTTGTTTATTGAGGAGATCTATTAGTGGGGGCTACTTATCTGGTTGGAGGGTGAAAGGTAGGAGTGGTGAGATGATTTTAATCTCGCACTTATTATTTGCTGATGATACATTGGTATTTTGTGAAGTGTCTCAAGAACAAATGACTTATCTAAGCTAGTTTCTCATGTGGTTTGAGGCTTGCTCAGGTTTGAGAATCAATCTAGAGAAGAGCGAGTTAATTCCGGTGGGTAGGGTGCATGATATAGAGGACTTGGCCTTGGAGTTGGGGTTTAAAGTGGGTGGTCTCCCTTCCTACTATTTGGGTTTGCCTTTGGGGGCCCTTTTCAAATCAATGGTTGTGTAGGATGGAGTTGAAGAGAGATTTCGAAAAAGACTAGTGTTAGCCCAAGGATTCTCCTAGTCGGGTTTTGATGATAACAAATCATGGTTAAGTGACTAATTGGTTTAATGATTAAGAATCTCAGGTATAAACTCGAAAATTCATCAAATGACCAAATGGATACAAGATCGAGACACTTGGAAAACTTGTGATCATAGGAAACTAATGTAAGATGAATGCATGAGTGCACTTAGGATTTTCACTTGTTTCATGCATATTTGAAAACTCGGTTTGTTCTTTAAAACTTCGATTTCATTAAAACCCGAGTTTTTAACTAATGTACCTTAGGCAAAATGTTTCAAAATTGGTTTAATAATTTACCTAAAGATCTTGCCTAAGTGTTAGAGAAGAAAGGAATTAAAAAAAATAGGTTTTCGGGGCCAAAAAGGCTCAACCGGTCGAGGCTATAGCCAACTGGCTCAACCGGTTGAGGAACCGGTCGACCAGTCGAGGAAGGTCAAAAACCTTCTCTCTTTCCCAATAGCCTTTTTTTCTCGGTCGAGGTGTTTCTCTTACCAGTAGAGGTCCGGTCGAGGACCAGTCGAGGTCCAGTTGAGGCAACGATACCCTGTCATGCATTAAATGCTCCAACGGCTAGTGAATCGATCGACCCCTAGCTCGATCGAACAAGGTTATCTTTTGTTGTTTTTGACTCCCAAGCTTAGAAACCTATAAATTGAGAGCTCCACTTCATTTATTGACAAGAGAACACTTGCATTCAATAGCCTACCTACCTACTCTTGATCAAAAAGCTCTCATTTCTTTCATAGTGCATTAAATCACCACTTGCATATCCTTTAGTGCACTCTTGTGTGTCATCCTAGCTTTGTCTTGTATTTGAGCTATCCTTAAGCTAGGTTGAAAGATTATATCTTGTAAAAATCTGAGTGTTAAAGCCTTCAAAAGGGTTGAATTTTGAAGAGGTTGTGTAAGAGCCCATTGGAGCCGAAATCCAAGTGTAAGAAGATTGGAAGTTTGGTTGAAACTTCAAATTAGTGGAACCCTCACTCGGTTAGGAGGTTGAGGAGAGTGGACATAGGCAAGGAAGTGCCGAACCACTATAAACCCGAGTTTGAATTCTCTAAACTCTATCTCTTTACTTTGCTTATATTGTGTTTGAATTTGTTGTGATTGAAAAGATTTTAAAAACCCAATTCACCCCCCCCTTTTGGGTGTTTTTCTTAACTAAGTATAGCCTTTGTTTTCTCAACTAGCAATGTGGAAGAGAAAGTATATCTCAAAAGGAATGAGACTCACTCTAATCCAAAGCACTTTATCTAGTATGTCTATCTACTTCATGTATTTTTTTTGCATGCCAAGAAAAGTGAGGTTGAGATTGGAGAAGATTCAGAAGGATTTTCTTTGGGGTGGTGGAACTCTTGTGCAGAAACCGCATCTTGTTAGGTGGAACATGGTTTGCTTGGAAAAAAAGAAATGTGGTTTGGGAGCGAGAAATCTAGCTCTGATGAATATGGCTCTCTTAAGCAAGTGGAATTGGCGATTTGCCAATGAAAGAGAGGTTTTTTGGAAGCAATCATCAGTCACAAGTATGGTGAAGAGGAGGAGGGGTGGTGCTCCCGTGCAATGAATGAGAGGTATGGTGTGGGATTGTGGAAAACAATTAAGAATGAGTGGTAGGTTGGCTTACCAAGTGGGTAATGGGCGGAGAGTGAGATTCTAGATGGACAAGTGGTGTGGAGATGAGCCACTTTGTGAGTCATTTCCTTCTTTATTTTCCATTTTTTTGTCTAAGAAAGCTTGGGTGTCAGATGTTTGGAACCCTGATAGTAATGGGGGTAGTTGGACCTTTATTTTCTCAAGAGCGTTTAATGATTGGGAAGTAGAGTTGGTGGAACATTTTTTGCAAAAGATCCAAGCCTTTAAGGTGCAAAGAAAAGAGGAAAATAGAGTGATCTGGACAGCTTTGAGTTGTGACACCTTTACAGTCAAGTATTTTTATTCTATTTTGGAGACTATAGATTCTTCTTCATTCCCTAGTGGTAGTATTTGGAGGGCGAGTGTGCCTCATAAGGTGGCTTTCTTTGCTTAGGAGGCTTCTTGGAGTAAAGTCTTAACTTTGGAACAACTTCAAAGGAGGGGGCACTCGTTGGCAAATAGGTGTTTTCTATGCCTCTCTGAAGTATAGATGGTAGATCACGTTTTACTTTATTGTGCAAAGACTCGGGTTTTGTGGAATCTTCTTTTTTCCCTCTTTGTTGTTGCTTGGATTCTTTCTTGTTTAGTGAAGGAAACTCTTCTTAGGTGGCATGGGGCGTTTGTGGGGAAAACTTGTAAAAAGGCTTGGCAAATGACCTTCTTATGTATATTTTTTACAGTCTTGAAGGAAAATAATATGTTAACATTTGGTAATGAGGAGTTTTCACTCCAAAAATTGAAAAATTCTTTTGTATGTTATATTTGGTCTTGGGTTAGGGTGTCTATAGTTTTGAGCCCTTCTTCACTTGTAATCTTCTTTGATTGGTTAGGCTATATGTAAAGGCATGTGATATTTTTGTTTCTATCACTTCCCATTTTGTTTGAGTCTTTGGGATTCTTTTGTATACTCTCTGTATATTTTGAGGACACTACTTTTGGTGCTTCCTCTTTTCTTCATATACATCTTTTTATCTATATAAAAAAAATTATTTTATGATTTTCCACTCTCCCTCAAGCTGGTATGAAGATTTAACATTCCCATATTTTTTTCTAGAACTTCAAACAAATGCTTCTAAAGGCCTTTAGTAAGGATATATGCTAGTTGTTTTCTTGTATGAACATATGACATAAAGATTAGGCCCCTTTCAAGTTTTTTCTTAATGAAATGGAGATCCACTTCAACATGTTTAGTTCTATCATGTTGAACTAGATTGTGGGCTATGTTAATTGTTGCCTTATTGTCACAGTATAATTTCTTAGGTTTCTCATAAGGAATCCTCAATTCTTCTAATATCATCTTCAACCAAACCAGTTCATAAATTCCATGAGCAACGACCTGAAACTCAAATTTTGTACTACTTTGAGCAACAACATTTTGTTTCTTACTTCTCCAAGTTACCAAGTTCCTTTCAACAAAGGTGCAATAACCTGAAGTTGATATTCGATCATTGTTATCTCCTACCTAATCAGCATCAATATACACCTTAATCTACATATGCCCATTTTTCTCAAATAGTAATCCTTTCCCTAGGCTTCATTTTACTTCAGAACTTAATATATGGCTTCAAAACATTCTTTAGTAGGTGAGTGCATAAATTGGCTTACCATACTAACTATAAACACTATATTATGATGTGTATGTGATAAGTACATTCGTTTACCCACCAAACGTTGATAACGTCTTTTATCCACACTTGAGCTTAACTTTCTTTGCCCCAATTTCCTATTAGGATCAATTGGTGTATTAGTTGGTTTATAACCTAACATTCTTATTTCTTTAATCAAGTTTAGAGTATATTAGGATCAATTTCTTCCTTTATTTGTTTTTTTTATTGAGAATTTATAGTTTTAAATATAATTTTCAAATCCATTTTCAATTGAATAATTCCAGCTTTAAAAATCCATCTTTAGACTTCTTCTAGGCAATAAAAATCCTTATTTTCAAATGAACCATTTGTTGCCAAATTTTCTTCTGGCATGCATTTTCTTTATTTCTTATAATAATTTTCATGACTTTCTCTTTTTTTAATAAGCATGAATAAAGGTTATGGTTCCAAATAATGGAATTCATAGAATTAATTCATGCAAAATTAAATTGGGCCTTAATGTAGGACCTGACATCCATGATACCTTCTTTAATAATGATTAAGTGAGATGATTGTTTGATATTTAATTGACGTTAATCCTCATTGTGATACATATGAGATTGTTTATACCTATTGTTGAGCTAACCTTGTTTCCCATTGAAGCGCTTAACTTGCCACCCAGGTACACTCTTTATCACCCACTTTCAAAATTCCATGGATATGCTTGTCATTATGCACTATGTCCATGTTTGATGTCGTACTTGATTGCCTTAAGTCTTGTTTGATTATCCCTGATAAAATGCATGTTGTGTGCCTTATTTTTTTTTTAAACTAATTTTGATGTCTTGTGATAGTGCTTAAGTTGCAGTTCAAGTACGCATAATATCCTTTTATTATGATTGTGTTTTGAATTCTTGTTTGGCATGCTAGTGTTAATAGAGTTTTGAAATCACCTTAGCCTACTTAGGTACCTTCAATCAACCGGTTAATTGTCATACTTTCTTCAAGTTAACTAGTAGAGACTTCTTCAGGATTTAGAGGGGTGCTACCTCTTTGAAGTACCTTCTCAATAGGTAACCTAATCCTCAGACCCAAACTCGGGTTTTTCAAAGACTTGTTTTTCTAAAACTATGGAATCACATTTTTTTTAAGGTTTTCTTTCTTATTTTATTTTTTTTTTAAAAATAAAATAAAATAAGTGATGTCTCCAATTTTACTAAAATTAATTTTTCACCATTAAAAAGTGAGGTTCGTCAATGAATGAGGACACCCATGAAAAATGCGGGTCTACAATATGATCTCATTTTCAAGTAGATAATTTCCAAGAATATAGTTAAAAATTTCCTTTCCATTATCAATCCCAAGTACTTGAATTTGAGTTTGAAATTGTGTTTTTATCATAACATGGACTATTTTAAAAACCCTTTTTGCCTTTGATTTTTCCTTTAACAAATAAATTCAATAAACTCTAGTGTGGTCATTTATGAAAGTGATAAACCACCTAGTTTTGATTAAGGTTATCATGCGTGAGGGTCCACAAATATTACTATGTATCAAGGCAAAAGGTCTAAATTCTTTATAGGGTCCTACAAGAAAGTAGACACAATGATTTTTTAGATAGTTAACATACCTCACATTGAAACATTAAAGGAATTTTATTCTTAACAAATATGGAAACAACGATTTTAAATATGAAAAACTAGGATGACCTAACCTATGGTGCTATAACATTATTTGATGTTCAATAGAGGAAGAAAAAACATCATTACTTGCAACTTGAGCTTGCCTACCTATGATAGGATCCTCAACAAGGTAATAAAATCCATCAATTTCTTTAGCACTGTCAATTGTCCTCCCTGAGCATAGGTCTTGAAATTCACAATAAGATGGGAAAAATTTAGCAACACAATCCATGTCCCTTGTTAGTTTACTAATAGAGAGAAGATTGCATGAAAAATTAGGGACATGAAGAACAAATTCTAAAGTAAAAAATTTTGAAATAGAGATTAAACTTTTCCCTACAACAAATGAAAATGATCCATTTGCAATTTTGATTTTTTGGATAAGGAAAATATGTTGAAAACAAATTTGATAAGCTCCTCATATGATCAAAGGCACTAAAATCTATGATCCATGGTGTAAAATTTATAGAATGAATGCTTAAAGCACTAAGAGATTTACCTGTTTGTGCTAAAGAACAAGATGATAAGGAGTTAGAAGATGAAGATTGATTGAATAACCTATACCGATGTTTTAGCTACTCTTTACTAAATGAAGATGTTTCAGTTATGGTTTCACTACAAGAAAAATGAGAAATAATGACGTTTTTTACACGTCAAGAAAGGCAACATATGACGCTTCTCTAAAGCGTCCTCTTCGGCTCTGTCATTATATGTGTTAGCCAATAATGACGCTTCTAGGAAGCGCCATCTTTGAATAATGTTAATAATGAAACTTGTAAAAAGTGTCATCTTTAAACATATTCTCAAATAATTTTTACAAAATTAGTAATCTTTAAGCCGTTTCTGAATCATATCTGAGCCTATTTCTGGGGACCAGAAAACCATCTTTTTTCCATTCACCTGAGAGGTCTGATTAGCATTTCTGGAATCAATCTTTAAACCCAGGCTTCCCTCATCTACCCATTTAACCCTCATGCCCTCCTGTTTGAACAACTCTCCCACTATATACACAAATTTTTTACCTTCTGTTGTTGGTATTTGACCTCTTCCCATTCCTAGCACAAAATCCACCATTAGTGCCACTTTGTGAATAAAATCATCGACCTAGATCTTCCGGGCAGAAGATGAGCTCCAGAGAAATAAAATTTCTGGGGTCTTCCCAGCATGAAAGTCATAGGCAGCATCAATGACATCAAGAAATGGGGCACTGTTGAGGAAAAACATGTTCCCATCAACCACCCAAGAATTGTACCCAAACTCCAAACACTTCTAGATTACATACACCTTTACTAAGATATACTTCTTGATCTCCATATCAATTAAAGACTCTTCATTTTATGAGCTCTAACACTGTTGTGAAATTGGTCCACATCAATCACATGATGACCCCTTCTAGCAAAATCAAGTAGGAAGTCCGAATTCGGGCCCATAAAAATGTAGGTCTGAATATTGAAACTCTCAAAGTGGCACAACAAATTCCTTATGACTCTTTCAGATGCTCCAAACAGGCTCACAAGTATAATGGTATCCTGTTTTTGCACAGAGTAAAGAACATATCCGAGTTCTTCAAAACTCCTTACAACTATTCCAGGATGTACTTCTTTGAAATAGAAATCATACCACTTTAGCTTAGTCAGAGGTTGAATCTAAAATAACAAAACCCAAACATAAAATCAAAATCGAAATCAACCCTAATAGATTTCAGAAACAACAAATTAAAAGAGTAAATCACAAAAGGGGGAAAACACATATGAAACAATCTTCATACAAGCCCTAACCTTAGATAAACCCCCAAAAAAAAAAAAAAAAAAATCAAAGTAGAGAGTTACCATAGAGCATCTCTATTTCAAGCTTAGAAAAGGTTTAATGACATTGATAACTAGTTGGCTAGTGGTGGACTTCAAGCTTCTCTATTTCGGCGTTAGTAGCTCTCAACGACTATGGTGAGAACAAAGAAATGAGAGGCTTAGGGTTTGGGATGTGAGGTTATCGATGATGATGAGGATAAAGTTATGGGATCTTGGGGGGTTAGGGAAATTGAAGATGGCTAAGAGTAAAGGCTAGGGTTTTTGAGATAGTTAATAGCTTTTTAGGGTGTGAGAATTTATAGATCTTTAGGTGATATGGCGGGTGTGAGAATGAAATTTTAGAGGGAATTGTGTGTTTGGCAGAAATTTCACACATGTATATATAATGTTTTAGAACATAGCGCTTTAAAAATGCGACAAGGAAGAAATTATTTATTGACGCTTAAATAAAGCGCCAAGGTCTCCAACAATTATGCAATCAATAACGTTTGTAAAAGGTGCCATTGAAGAGGAGTGTCATTGCTTTCCCACAAAGTGTCATTGTTAATCAAGCCTTTAAAAAATGCCAAGATATGTTGCCACTTAGGTTAAATATTGACGCTTTTAAAAAACGTCAAGGAAAAAAACGTCATTATTCATGTTTTTTGTAGTAGTGTTTTTTTTTTTTTACTCTTGGTTGTAGTCTGCATGCCTTGGTCATTTCTCTCATGAAATTTGCCATTGATTTTCAAGTTTTGTGGTTTTCCATGCAATTTCCAATAGGTGTCTTTAGTATGTCATTGTTTGTGACAATGATCACACCATATCTTTATTTTACCTACTAATTTCTTTGAGATCCCTTAACCACTAGCACTAGCAACATAATTGGTAGCAAGATTAGTAGCAACACTGGAAGTAGCATTAGTTGCAACAATTATTGAGTTCTCATGAATGATTGAAGAATAGTTTCCCATCATGACTGATGTGCAGTTTTCTTTCCTTCGAAGCTTAACAAACATTTCTCGAATAGAGGGTAAGGGCTCTTTACTGAGGATTCATCCACAAACTTCATCTAATTCTTTATTTAGCCTAGTAAGAAACTTAAACACTCGTTTCTTCTCCATTATCTTCTTAGAATAGGCACTATCTATAGCACATGCACATTCAAATCCATTAAATAGGACCATTATTGCCAAAGACCTTTCAAGCTATTGTAATATTTAGTCACACCTTGATCTCCTTACTTTATCTCATGGATCTTTGATTTCAACTCAAAGATTTGTGCTGAATTCCCAATATCAAAATAAGTTTTCATAAGTGCTTCCCAAAGCTTTTTTTTTTCTATTAGTAAAAACATGTAAGCCTAACTTATCTTCAACTCCATAGATTTCACTAATCATGCCATGATCATGAAGTTTTATGAGTCCCATGTTTGAAAAGCCTGGATCATCCTTTTTTGGGGCCTTTGTTGCACCGGTCAGATATCTTAGTTTCATTTTTCTACAAATAAACAATATAACGGACGGAGACCATTGGAGAAATGGAAGACTATCACTAGTACCATGAGGCGAGATTTAAAATGGAGGCATTGATACTTGTGAAAAATCTCCAAAATTCTCCTCCTTGTTGATTCCTAACTTCAAATTCTTCTACTAGTAGCCTAATATTTCCAACCAAAAAAAAATCTAGTACTTGAAACTCCTATTAGCAACCTAATAGTTAAAAAAAAAAAAAATTCCGGTATTTGAAACCATAAATAAATGTATCACTTATAATAGAAAACTGGCTTTAATACCATGAAAGTTTGGAGAAAAAAAAAATTGTTCCTCTATATCTTTGAAGTTTTGGATTACAACATATATATAGGACCACTCTTGAGTACATGCAAAATGAAGAAAATAAAATATGCGATTGTGCAAATAATTTCTATCTTGAAATTAGAAAAAAATAAAAACCATATTAGAAACATTGACTCAACTGATTCTATCTCATAATTTACTCCATTAAATCAAATCACAACATCCCATTTACAACATTAAATTAAATCTCCCACATATTTTATGATTTTCCATAATGTGTCATTCTCTTTAAGGAATAATAGATTATTTCATTTAGTCTAATCCACATTGATTCTTAGGGCCCACTCAAATTCAAAGTACTTATGGGGCAAAATAGTTTGTCTTTTATTGATGATTATAGAAGGGTCATATGGTACATCTTATGAAACACAAATATGATTAACATTATTTTTCGTGCTTTTCATAGAATGGTAATGGAAAAGAGATCCAAAGATGGAAGAGAGTGCCTCAACCAAAGTCTATTATCTCAGGCTTTAAAAAAAATGAATTGTTCATTAATCTTCTTATATTAATACTCCATAACGAAATAAGGGTAGTTGAATGGAAAAATAGACATTTGCTAAAGGTAATTAAACACATGATTTTTCAAATGAATGTTTCAAAGGCATATTAAGGGAAGACTATTTTATCAATAGATTGTCTTCTAAGGTGCTTGATTTCAAAGACCCCATAAATCTTCTCACTCAATACTACACACTTTGATGGTTTTAATCGAATAACTCAAAAAATATTCGGGTGTGTGGTATCTGTTCATATTTAGGCTCATCATAGAACTAAACTAGATCCCTAGGCTTTTAAATGTATATTCATTGGTTATTCTCCAACAAAAAGAGATATTATCATCCTAATTCCTAGAGATTTTTTATTATCATCCTAACCTTTCCTCATCTAACCCTTTGAATTTCTAAAAATTAGTTCTTCACCTAAACCCTTACCCCACAATACTCTAGACTCAGTTCCTTCTAAGTTCATGACTAAGCTTAAGTCTATTGTTTAAGGAAAAGAGCTAGAGAATCATTAGTGGAACTTAAAGTCTATTTAAGGAAAATGCAACCAACTCTGGAATCTCTACATGCTCCAACCATTAACCTTGATAAAATATTGAAAATCAAAGTATCTCTACCTCTAATGTCATTAATAACCTTAATTTGACTATTGCCCTTAAAAAAGAAACAAAAAAAAAAAAAAAAGATAATGCACTCAACATCCACTAACTTTGCTTTCTTTGACAACTTGTTATTCTCATATTGAGCATTTGTTTACAAACTTATCTTTATAAAAACATCGAAGCTATTCAAGAAACACTTAGGGAAGGGAATTAGAAGAAAGCCATGTTTGAAGAAATGAGTGCATTGAAGAAAAATGACACTTTGGGAACTTCTTGATCTTCCTAAACGCAAAAGAAATATGAGGTGTAAATGGGTGTTCACTACCAAGCATAAAGTAGATGGGATATAATAGAGATATAAGGTGATACCGGTAGTCAGGTTAATATGCAAATTCATAGGATAGATACCTGATAAACCTTTGCTCCAGTGGCAAAGATGAATACTATTTATATTTTATTATCCCTAGTTACTCATTTTGATTAGCCCTTACACCAATTCGATGTGACAAATGCTTTTATGTAGAAAGATTTGGAAAAAGAGGTCTATGTGGAACTACCACCAAAATTTAAGGAATAAAGTTTTGTGAAACCAAGGTTTGGTTAATCTTGATTTTGATGATAACAAAACAAGGTTTAGAACTCATGATCATATTTCAAGTGTGATTAGGTATGACGACTTCCAAAGTGGCAATCCAAAGACAAATCAAACCAAGGAGAAATCATGAAGAAGAAGACCACCTCAAAGAGAAGAGTTTTTCAAGACCAAAGCTTCTTAATATCTCTTTGTAAGGTTGTTGGTGCACTAGGACTTTCATGCATTTCATTCTTTATTTATGCACCAAAATCATCCAAGAGTAATATTGTTTTAAATATCTTAAGAATTGGATGATTTCATGTTTTCAACTAAAACCTTGTGTTAAATGATTTTCAAACTTGTGTTAAAAGGTTTTAAGTTGAAAAAGGTTGAGTGTTGAGCCAAAAAAATGGCTCAACCGGTGAAACCGGTCGATCGGTTATGCTCGTCTGGTTGAGTACCGGTCGAGGAGGCCAAAAAGTTTCTCTCTCTCCCAATGGCCTTCTCTTCCCGATCGAGGTAATTCTCTTCCCGATCGAGGACCGGTCGAGGTTCGGCTGAGGCTCAACGGTCACCTGCCAAACATTTAATGTTAACGGCTAATCAACCGGTCGACCCCTAGCTTGACCGGACGAACCCCTAGCTCGACCGGACGAACCCCCAAACGGCTAGTTTGGATTTTCTTTTCTATAAAAAGGCTCCAATCTTCATTGTTTCATAAGCTTAACCTTCCCAAATCATTCTTGATTATATTTGAGCCTTGGAAGAGTGTTTTTGAGTGCACCATTATTTCATAATTTGCATATCTTTAGTGCACCATTCAATCCTAGTTTTTCTTGTATCTTTGAGTCTAAAGTTCTATTACTAGGATATTTGTGAGATCATTATTTGTATATCTTTGTGAGGAATTTTCTCAAGTGAGGGACATCACTTGAGAGGTTATTCAAGAGAGAGATATCTCTTGAAGAAGTGTAAAGGGTGCTTAGAGCCAAAAGTCCAAGAGGGTGAATTGGAACCATAATCCAATTGTAAAAAGATTGGAAGCTTGGTTGAAGCTTCAAGATAGCGGAACCCTCACTCGATTAGGAGGTTGAGGAGAGTGGACGTAGGCAAGGAAGTGCCAAACCACTATAAACTCTCGTGTTTGCACTCTCTCTTCCCTAGCTCGTTTAAATTATATGCAATTGTGTTTATTTTGTTTATTATATATTTGCATATAATTGTTTCTTATTTTTGCATAGTTTAAATTTGTGAAAAAGAGACTATCACCCTATTTACCCTACCCCCCCCCCCCCCCCCCCCCCCCCCCCCCACCCCCCCTCCCCTCTAGGGTGATTACCATAGTTTGGATTAGCCTCAAATTCCTAACAAGTTTGAAATTTAAACAAGGCCTTTTATGGTCTCAAACAATTGTTTAGGGCCTAATTTAGGAGATTTGCTAAAACAACGAAAAATATGGGTTATATTCAAAGCCAAGGAGATCACTATTTTCATTAATCATTAAGATAAGGAAAAGATAACAACTTTCATAGTATATGTTGATGACATAATGGTAATAGGAGATGATTTGGAGGAAATAGAGAAACAACTTGGAAATGAGTTTGAAATTAAGTATCTTGGAAGGTTAAAATATTTTCTAGGGATCGAGGTTGCACATTCAAAGGAAGGAATAACTATTTCACAACATAAGTGTATAGTTGACCTTCTCAAAGAAATAAGAATGTTAGGATGCAGACCAAAGACACCTCAATTGAGCCAAATCACAAACTTGATAGAGAAAAAGAAGATATGTTGAGAGATCAAGAGAAATATCAATAATTAATGTGGAAGTTGATCTATTTATTGAATACTAAATTGAACATAACTTATGTGATGAGTATAGTGGGTCAATTCATTGATGACTCCAATAGAATTATTTGTTATTTAAAATCAACACCAAGAAAAGGCATTCAATTTTGAAATGTAGAAAAAATCATTCTTAAAGCATATATAGATATTGATTAGGCTACGATTAGTTATAGATCAAAGATTGACCTTTGGTTATTGCACATTCTTAGGAGGATTAAAAAGCAATCAATGGTTGATATATTGACTAAGGACATATAGTATGTAACATCACAAGCAAGTTGGAGATGAAGACTTTTCGATGGATAATATTTTTGAATTAAGTTTTTTCCTTATTAGTTTAATTATTATTATTTTTTTTGTAAATAGAGATATCTTAGGCTAGAGATAAGCTCCTTTGTTTTTCCATTTCTAACCTCTTGCAATTTGTATACATTTAGTATAATTCTATACAATATGGTTATATTTGGTTTCCAAAAAACACTAGGAAAAGAAAAAAAAACACTAAGGAAATTGGTTTTCTTGTTTTTGGTTTTACTATAAAGGATATGAAAAAAAGTCAAATATAATTAAAATTATCAAAAATTTGTTTATTGTTAAATTATTTAATCATTATATTGAAAAGTTAAATAAGTGAAAAAAAGTTTAAAGTAATATATAAAAATAATTTAAGGTTAATTTCATTGACCTCCTTTAAGGTTTTGGCTAAATACACCTGGTGCTCATTGATTTGAAATTTCATTAAATATCTCTCTTAGCCTTCTCATTTGTTATTTTCATTCGCCTCATCTCTAGTTCAAAATAAGGAAGATATTCGATAAATTTTCAAACCAATAGAAATTAATTGTGTTTAGTTAAAACCTTATGGGAGGGAGATGAATAAAATTAACCTAATATTTTTTAATTTCCTTCACTTTTTATTTTCTTCTACTTTTTCTTTCTATTTTCTTTTTATTACATTTTCTCTCAATTTTTTCGAGAATCATAGCTTATAAAAGAGAAATTCTCAAAACCCCAAAGTATATGGCAAATAAAAACATATCCAACATAAAATAATCATAAATCACAATAAATCATAAGAAATACAAGTTTTAATATAATTCTATTGGTTGAGAGAAGAAAATCAAAAGCAAATATCAAAGTCAGTTTCCATAATTTTTAAATTGAACCTAGCTTCATGGTTGTTGAATTTTGACTAAATTGGTCAATTCTATCAATTTCCCATTCTCCCACTTACACCAATGCTGCTTAGATGTATTTAATAAAATTGAAAACTTAATACTAAAAATATTTAAGCTCATTCCATAGAAGTGAAAAATGTTGGTATAATTTTAAAGTTTAAGCATTGAATTTTTGAATTTCCATTCTCTTTCATTCCTCTTACTCTTCAACTTAATAGGATTGGTTAGACCGATTCTGTCCTTGGCATTGCTACAGGTCAAACTAATTAAATCCTGTTGTCCTACCAATCATTACTCGTGTTCTCTTTCATTCTTGGACTTGATATCTATTGATCGGATTGAAAGGAAATTCAATAAAGTCCAAGGATCCCTCTTATTCCTTCCATAGGACCTTGGTTGAAGGTGATTTCTAGCTGATCAGACTTAAAAAATGCTTGGTGTAGATCACACCTTTTCACTCTCCGGTGATAAGTTGTTTTACCAAACACCCGCTCACCAGTTTCTCCAGCTGGTGCCCGTCTGTTGAGACTTCCCTAAAAATCTTCCTTGTGTTGCTTTTCCTGTATTGCCTCCTGCAGAAGCCTATTCAGGATTTCAAACCTGTATTGCTTCCTTCAGTTCATATCCTTGTTCCTGTTTCCAATTTCAGGAAATTGGAGTAAACACAAAACACTTCCATCTTAAATTTACATAACTGCAATTCAAATTAGAAAATCTTCAGTTAATCTGGATTCCAAGTAAGTTAAGGGTACAAATTCAGTTCCACTCTTTGAATGAAATGCTACCTCAATCATAGATAAGCTGTGAACAAGAAATTCTCAGAAGACCATAGCAATATTTCACTAACATTTAGTGGCTAATTGGACCTTCTGAGAAACAAGCAAAAGACAAAATATGAACATTCAGATTATGCCAGGGAAGCCAAGTCTTCAATTATTCTTTCAGGAGGGACAATGGCTTATGTTTAACAACAAACCGTCCGAAGAACATCTACTATACTTCTATGTTTACAACTATTTCTTTCAGTAATTTGGAGGGTTCTGATCATTCCTCACCATCATGATCTTTCTCGTGTGTGGCATTCTCATTGACACCAGAAGCAAGCTCAGCCTCAAATGACTTGGAGGGCAACCTCTGATACACTGCCGAACCCAGAGGGAGAAGCCTACGCTTACCCAAAGTAAGTATCTGGCTGAGCTTCTCGTAATTCCACCTCTGCTGAATATAGACTATCACAGCGAGAAAAAATGCGGTGACTGGTATGGCAATGTCCCCAAACTTGGAGTAGAAATCCATGTTTGGGTTCACAAACTCATATTCTTCAGAGAAGTAAGGATTGGAAACAGGAGCCCTTATGTAATCATAGAAGTGAGGAAGAAGCCGGACAACTGTGATCCCGATAAAATACAGTTTTCTGAGTGGTTTGCAATGGATCTGCCACACAAAGTTCCCCATTACCTGAGGAAGCAGGAAAAAATCTTGGACAAGACCCACATACTCCTCCAGTTCTGTTTCCCATTCTCGCTGCACATGGAAATTTCCATTTGAATCAACATAACTTTCTGTTCGAAATTTCTCACCAGTTTGTGCAGCATGAATGATCAGAACAATTATATACCCAATCACATGTATGATCAAGGTAGTAATAAACACCCACTTATCACTTGGGACACGGTGTGACTCAAGAGGAGCCCGTGTTAGTAATCTGATACGCGATTTCCACACCTTCTGACAAAGCCTTAGAGTTAGTAGAAATGAAACCAGCACAAGAAGCTTCACTGTGTAATCAATTACATGGAACCATTGATTCCTATCAAGCTCGTATGATGGTGTCCCATAAGAATCAGATGCTTTCTTGAAGAGAGCTTCTGCATCTGTGATCAGAGGAAGGCTATACCCAAGAACCTGAACACCTAGCATGACAAGAGATATGTAAGGAACAGAATCCACATTATCTCTGATGTATAGCAGTTGGCTCACAATGCAAGCGATCACCACAGAAAGTGTCAGAATCCTGAGAATCCCCTCTACACCTCTGCGAGAGAGAATGTTTTCTCGCTGTCTCCGGTACATAATTGGGAGAGTTTGGAACTTGATTGTGCTAAAATGGAGAGGGTCATCTTCATTCCTTGCGCTAGTTATAGAAATCCTAGCAATTGGATTCGTTAACCACTGAGCTGTAGTGGGTGGATAAGACACAATCACTTCAATTAAACAGTCCAACCCAGCTTCAAGATCCATGCTCTCAAATAAAGTTTTCCATGAGGCCCGGAAATCCCTGCAACCAACAAGGTACATCTTCCCAACATGTGGATCATAAAGACCTTCAACAAAAACCACAGAAAAATTCTTATAAGCTTTTCCAGTAAGCATTAGTTGAGCTGATACATTCAGAAGAAGCTGTTTTTCTGTATATTCAGCCTTAGTATGGTAAGGAGTGTCCTCCTCTACAGTGGAACCATTTGACCAATAGCGTCCAAACAAAGGGCCAAGAGAGACAATCTCCATCTGGATCTCAATTCTTGGGACTGGAGACCTAGGGGGTGGATCAGGAATAGCAGAGACATGGAGTGTGAGATCTTCTGACAGAATAGAAAGACTGACTGGCGATGCCTCTGCATCTTCTAATTTAGGGAATGTCAGCAATGATTTTTTTATGACAGTTCCAAAACTGAAGGGCTCATTTTTCTCTAGGATGCTACCAGCAGAATCAAGTTTTGTGTACTGGTAATGCAGATGGGAAGACATGAAATGGTTTAAGTCCCACATCTCTGAAGGTTGAACTAGCTTTTCAAATGACAAAGGGAAGTATGAGCTGTGATCATTACTAATGCTCGAAATAGTCCCAACTATTATGCTTCTTTGCTTTACAGAAAAAGACACAGGAATGTATAAACAGATTCGAGAATTACAGCCACTCCCTTCTGCATCCGTGGAGCCAATGCAACCAACCATGCAGAGCTGCCCACTGGACGATCTCCAAATTCCCTCAGCAGGAAGAGTCATGTTGCTTAGCCCACTTCTCTGAGCTGCAGTATATGGATACTCAGAAGGAGGAACAGCTCTAAACACTGCAGAAACCCGTGCAGAGTTGGTATTGTCACGTGCAGTTTTTTCCTCACAGTGAACATTCTGCATAAAAAGTTTCACTTCTTGAAAACCCCCATCTGTAGCTTTAATCTCCTTATCTGTCACAAATGGACCCAACTTACTGCAGTACTCATCTGTTCCATTGCATCTCCAGTTTGGCACGATGGTGAAAGCTTCCCCCTGACTAAATTTCTGAATAATTGCACAAAACTCTGTATCCTTATAAATTTCAATCCCATTATTCATAAAGCTATCTTTATATGGGTAAGGATCACAGGCTTTTGCCACAACCTTTTCAGAACTGAATTCATATGCAGTATTCAACTGGGAAGAAATGCGAATTTCATCAAAGTACTTAGGGTTTGATTTTGGGTTCAAACTCTTCATTTCCCCATGCACTTCCCTTTTTGTCAAGGTGAATTTCTTGGGATAACGAAGAACAAGTAAGATTTGATCATCTTCTGAAAGTGGCAGCTGGTCATAACTATGACCAGAAGCCTCCAACCATGCCCATGGATCCGAAGATTCAGGCTCCCGAGAAGGCAACATTGTAGTACCTAACAAGCACATTACTTTTTCCCCATTATTTTCCTTTGATTCTGTGTAGATTCCTTGGAAAGAAACTGAGAGCTGAGAATTACCAGGCCATACCTGGAACTGAGGGCCATAAATTTTTTCCACAAATGAATTTTCCAGAGTAATGCCTAGTGTCAAGAGCCCACTGACACTGACCGAGTTCTTCAATCGACGGGTAGTATCAACATCGGTAACCCAGAAAGAAACTAAATTCATGGGTGTATGAAAATCAGATGAGTTATCCCAAGATTTTCTAACAACATATGGCATTAATGGTAACCCACCAGCATCTTGAACCCAATCCCCATTCACAAAAGGGAGCTCTTTCTTGATACTATAAACTCTGTTATCATCAGGCTTCAACTCAGAAGCTGATGACAGAACAAAGCCACATGCTTTCTTTACCTCATCAATCCTATCATACTTGTAGGTCACAGAAGGCTCATTTCTAAGATCAAACTCTTCACCGTAAAGAGATGAATTTGAGCAGCTAAAGAACAATACCATCAACAACCCACAAACAGTCCACGCATGAATACTCAAATTCATAATCTTCATGATTTCAAATCTTAAACCCTAATCACTTTTCCCACAATTGCGCAGCCACCCAACCAACCCAAATCACAAAACTTGAAAACCCAATTCTCTCAACACAAACGGGCGTATGAAATTTTACAGTTTTTTATGAATCGCCCACAAGTCATGAACACTCAGTTCACAATTCACCCGTAAAAAGTATCATCAAAACATTTGCAAACAAAGCTGAAGGAAACTAACAGGGTCGGTCAGCATTAAGCTTATTGTTTGATGGGCATGGTGCAGAGACTATGAAATTTGGTGAGAAGAGAACTGACCTGAAAATGGAGAGTTTTATTGGGTTCTTCACTACAGATCTGTCAGAAGCTCAAAGCCCAGTAGCTCTGGTTTGGATCTTGAAAATCGATGTGTCTGAGAATTAAAGAGAGAGAGAGAGAGGTGTGAAATTTAAGTTAGCATATGGCTGTGGAGCAAGTCAGCTCCTTTCACTTTAGTAGTAGTATTCAACTGTTGAGCACTTTTATGCCACTCTCCCGAACAGCGCGTCATGTAACTGTCATATACCTAATTACAATTTAGTAATTTACCAATCAAAATGCCAAACCAAAAATAAATATAAAAAAATTAAAAATAATAAATTTTTTTTATTTATTAATTCAAACTTATTTTTTTATTTTAATATTTTAATATAAAAATCAAGGGTTTGATTACAATATTGAAAGAGACTTGTTTTCGATACCTATCTATTACTTATATTTTAATCTCATTTATTTGTATTTTTATATATTAATTTCATTCATATTTACTTTTATTTTATTGCTTAAATCTCATCATACATATTTCAACGATCTTGATATTTTATTCAATAAATACTTTTGATTACTTATTATTTATTTTAAGTTATACTATTAAATTATTTTATCAAACATACTTAATTACTTAATAATTCAAATTAAATTATTAAATCATTTTATAAGTTATTAAGTCTGTTTATCAAACACCAATTAAGTAATTTTAAAATGTCTAAATAAAATATATATTTTTTAAATTATTTCATAGAAAAACTTTTTTTTTTTTTCCCTTTAATGAGTAAAGTCAACGAACAAATAATCAAATTTAAAAAGGAATATGAGTTGAGAAGGGGACAAATAACAATTTCTGAAGAGTCTTCGTGTTTCACACGGACTACAGA
Organism: Vitis vinifera; assembly: GCF_030704535.1. Classification (NCBI taxonomy): domain Eukaryota; kingdom Viridiplantae; phylum Streptophyta; class Magnoliopsida; order Vitales; family Vitaceae; genus Vitis; species Vitis vinifera. The sequence continues at coordinate 5,362,415 of NC_081813.1, forward strand.
GCGCGTGGACGAGTGTACGCATGAAAATCAAATGGATTCCCGAAACGTGTCGGTTGGAGGACATCATCGTCATTTCAAGTTATCCCAAAACTGGAAAAATGGACTGTCCACGTGGATGGGCATTTCCTGATATTTACAAATAAATTGAGGGTGTTATTGAAATAAAATAAGACATCAAACGTTAACATCTTTACCAGCTATGAACACGCCGAAGTTGGTGGCATGGAAGCAGATCGCCAACCACCCCGGTGGTTGTGAAGAGGACTGACCTTCATAAATTTATATAGAAATATTGGAATCTGTGGACCCATTTGATTTAGAGTAGTTTCTCAAAGTGATTATGTATGTTAATGGTTTTGGGCATGCTTAGATGGACTTCCAAAAAAAAATTAAAAGTTATTTTTTAAGTTTAATAAGAATTTTTATTCCTATTTAACTAATTTTATTGGAACGATATTTGAAAAAAAAAATATTGAAATTAGGAAAATATTGGTTCTTATAAAAAAAATTCTCATTTAGGTTGTATAAATTTTTTTAATGTTTATTAAAAAAATTATGATACCAATAATATCCTTTAAAAATTACAACTTTAATTGAATTTTTAACTTCTAATTAAAATTTAAAACATGAAGTTATTTCACAAAGCATTAAAAAACCATTTTCATTCTCCATGATTTTTTTAGATATATGTACTTTTATTAAGCATTCTTTGAATACCAAAAAGCTAGAAAATAATAGTAACTTATACATACATATATATGAGGAGTTTTTGGGCAAAATAACACTTTCATAAATATATAAAAGGTTTAACCATTTACAAAAACTTATGTCATAAAAGATATTTTAAGAAAAAAAGAAATTTAAGTTAAGTTTCAATTGTTAACTAGGGTTTTATTTTTTAATTGAAGTCACAAATGGCAATTGAGGCTTCTTTTGATTTCATTTTTTAACCGAAAGGGGAATGAGATGGAGAGAAGGGGGGGAAAGGAAAATAAATTTAAAGAATAAAAAGAATTTTCTCTAGCTTTCGTGGATCCAAAGGGGTTAGTTTGCATATAAGTTTCAAAAGCAGCCCAATCTCCACATTATGCATGCACGGAAGGCTAGTTTGGTTCAAAATTCAAAGCACGAGTCTTTAAAAATTATTTCTAAAATTTGAGACAATAAATGCCTCAATTTTCTAAATAATATTTTTCTTAATACAAGTTTCAAAAAAAAAAAAATTACATTGTGGATTAGATTTGTTATCATTTTCAATTTTTTCTTTTTAAAAATAAAAATAGTAGTAATATAATAATTTTTATATAAAAAGTATGAATTAACCTTTGTCACCTACTCCAAGGGCGTAATGGTCATTTCACACTTCAAACCTCAAAGCTTAAAGTGTAACCTAACCCAAACAATTATCTTGTAACTGGAAGTTGCTAATTATCAAATACTTGTTCAGAGTAGCGAAACAAAATTCTAATATCTTCAAAACTTAACTTTAAAACTAAGTATTTATCAACCAAAATCCATTATTCAAATAGATTGCAAACTCAAACAATTCAAGTGCTAACAAAATTTTCATAATCTCCAAATCTCAACTTCAAACTATAAAAAAAAAAAAAAAAGAATATATATATAGGTTAATATCATTAAAAGAAGAAATAGGTCTAGGAAACCTACATAATGATGGGTTTGGAGTAAATAAATAAATTCTTGTATAAAGTGACGAGAGAAATTATTTCAAATAAGTATTTCTAAGAAATTCAATTTAGTTTAGGAATTATAAACAAATTATTGAGGATAGATTTTTTTTTTTTAAATTATTGATACCATTTGTAACGACCTGTTCCCAACTGTGTAGATATTGTCCGCTTTTGACCCAAAGGAACCCTTACGGCTTTAAAACGCATTTACAGGGTTAAAAGGAATTCATACTTATATAGCGTCAGGAACTTTCCCCCCTATCCGATGTGGGATGTCACAAACACCCCTCATACAGACACAACGTCCTCATTGTGTCTCATGGGATTGCGGGGTCAAACGGACAAACACCCCTTATGGAGCCAAACAAACCCCCACATCGGGGTCGGGGATTGGTTCTAATACCATTTGTAATGACCCGCTCCCAACCATGTAGATATTGTCCGCTTTGGATCCAAAGGGGCCCTCACGGATTTAAAACACGTCTACAGGGTTAAGAGGAGTCTATACTTACATAACATCAGGAATTTTCCCTCCTATCCGATGTGACAACCTTATATTAAATCATTTTTAAAATTCTTAAAATTTAAGATAGTAAAAAAAATTTAATATCTCAATTTTTTAAATAGTTTTCAAAAATCATAGCTTTTAAATTAAATTTTAAAAAATTGTCATACTTTTTGGAAATTATTATAATTTTTATGTTTTTTTTTATTTTAAAAAAGACAAGTGTATCTAAATGACATCTAAAATTTATTAACATCTAGAGATGTCAAGCAAGTGCCAGATTTATGCTTCAATGTCATGTTTGGTTTTGCAAAAAAAGATTAGATGTGTTGCAATTTATACAAAATGCAAAAAAAAAAAAAAAAAAACATGTAAGAATGAGTTGAATGCTAAAAAATATGTCTCTTTGGAGTCATGACATAAGAAGTTGGGATATATGAGAGAAAGAATTGCAAGTCTTGAGGAGGAAGTCCCCAATTCCCTTGGCCAAAATGGCTTCTTATCTCCATATAACCGCTCTTTGTTTGACAAACTAAATTGATATACTATGTGTGTGGCTCGTCAATATATATGGAATCTCTAAAGGGAACCAAAACTTTGTTACCTTGATTGATGATGCCATCAAGAAAGTGTAGGTGTATTTGTCAAGAGAGACCGAGAAGAACTTAAAAGTGTCGCAAATCTAATAATGGAAGTGAGTACATGGGAAATGAGAGATAGATGCATAAAACATGAGAATAATGTTTGGTACTGTTGGTAGCAGGGTAGGTTAACACACCAAGCAACAGAGAACAGAGTTGTGCTGCTATTGCTCTATATTTTTATTGGATCATAAGGCAAAATTTATACACGATATTGTAACAGATATGACCTCAAAAAAAGCAGCAAATTAAGCTACTTGTTGAACAAACAACTACCTATTACAAAATAGCATCAGAATTTGACTTAAAAACAATAACATAAAAATAGCATCAGCAAAACAGAAACATAAAAATAGCATCAGCACTCTCGTTGACTTCAATTGCATGTGGTTGATGTTTGCAGCCTTTCTTTCGGCAGATACTAAGGCATAACTCTCAACACTCCTCCTTGACTTAGGAGCTGCAAACTCCAAGTCTTTCTAGTAGAAACTCAAATCTTATTCTAGGATGAGATTTAGTCAGAATATTTGTATTCTGACTTTCTGTATTGTAATGGACTAGTTGTATATCTCTTTCTTTCTGTACTTCCCTCAGAAAATATAATTTAATCTTAAAGTGCTTTGTTTTACCATGAAAAACTGGATCATTTGCAATGGATATAGTGGCTTGGTTGTCTACAAATACTTGTGTACTCACTTCTTGCTTCATATCCAAATATGTCAGCAACTTTCTAAGCCATAAGGCTTGATTTACAACCGCAACAACAACAATATACTATGCCTCAGCTATGGATTGAGCCATGACTTCTTGCTTTTTTGAACTCCATGAAAAAACACCAGAACCAAAGCTAAAACAATTCTCATATCATCAACACAACCAACCCAATCACTATCAGAAAATCCATGAAAATTGAAACTTTGAACTTGACTGAACTTAATGCCATAATCCACAGTGCCTATAACATATCTTATCACACGCTTTGCTACCTAGAAATGAATTTCACTAGCACAATGCATGTATCTCGAAAGTAGACTTACATCATTTATTATATATGGTCTTGTTGCAGTCAAGTACATTAAGCATCCAATCATGCTTCGATAAAGTCCTTCATATACCTTTTCAGCACCATCCTCCTTATAGAACTTCTCTTTCTGGTTCATAGGGGTAGATGTAGGTTTGCATTCCTCCATTCTGAATTTCTTTGGCATATTTTTGTTAGCAGATGAAAATCTCATTCTGCTTCTGGTGTACTTCCATTCCCAAGAAGTAAGACATCTCACCCAAGTCTGTCATATTAAAGACCTGCTCCATTTCAGCCTTGAATTTGTTCACAAACCCTGCATTACTTCTTGTTACAAGCAAAACATCAACATATAGAGAAACAATTAATATATCTTCTTCAATCTTCTTAATGTAGAGTGTAAATTTACTCAAGCTCTTGTGGAAGCCTAAAGTTAGCAGGTGAGTATCAATCCTATTGTACTAGGCTCTAGGGGCTTGTCTTAACCCATACAAGGCCTTCTTAAGGAGGTATACTTTTTTTTTTTTTTTTCCTTTGATAGCAAAACTTTCTGGTTGCTCAACAAAAATCTCTTCCTCCAGGTAGCCATTCAAAAATGCTGACTTCACATCTAGTTGATAAATCCTCCATTTTCTTTGAGCTGCAAGAGCCAACAACATCCTGATTGTATCCAAACGAGCTACTGGTGCAAAGGTTTCCGAAAAGTCAACACCAAACATTTGTGCACACCCTTTAACAACCAGCCTTGTTTTATGCTTGTTTACAGAACCATCAGAGTTGAGTTTGGTTCTGTAAACCCACTTAACCCCAATAGGTTTTTTTGTGTGAAAGTCTATCTACTAGCTCCCAAGTGTTGTTCTTGTCAATCATATATAGCTCCTCCTGCATTTCAACCCTCCATTTTTTATGTTCAACAACCTCAACAAACCTTGCAGGTTCAAGAACAACTATATTACACCTTTGATAAATATCAAAAAGTGTCCCGAAGCCTCTAATTGGAAGTTCATCAACATCTTCATCAATATACTGCTGATTCTGCTCATTCCAGCTCCATTTCTTCGTTTCCAAAAAGTTAACTTCTCTGCTTACCACAATTTTACTAGTTTATGGCAAGTAGATTGAGCTTTGACCCAAAATAGTGCTTTTTAAAAAAAAATTCCAAAAAATAAAGTGGTTTTGAAAATAATGCCTGATCTAATGCGTCTGTGTCACATAAGCTGTCAGGTCATAAAACCGTAGTTGGTGACTACGGTTTTATTTTTCTAAAGTGTTTAGAAACCATAGTTACCAACCACGGTTTTAACTTTGACTTTTTTTAAAAGGGTCAAAGCCGCAGTTGGTGACCACGGCTTTAACTTTCCTTTTACCTTTTCCCCCTTTCCCGATTAGGTTATTCATTTTCCCAATTTCATTTTCCCAATTACCTCTCTTCCTTCCCGGTTACCTTTCTTCCTTTTAGGGTTTCGTCTCTTTAGGGTTTCATCCTTCCTTTGCATCCTTGACTCAAATTCAAAGTTTGGAAGCCATTAATCAGGTAAGATTTCTGAGTGTTTCTGTTTATCGTAAATTTTAATTTTTTTTGTAAATCCGTTTGGTTTTGAAGTTGTTGTTGTTGTTGTTGTTGTTATAGTTGTGTTTGGGTTCTATTTGGTGAATATATGTTTGATATTTTTTGTTTTTATTTTGACTGTGAGCTTATCTGAAAGAAAAAAGGGTTTTTTGGTAAGAAACGGATATGGAATGGGGGCCGCATGGATTTTTTTTTGTTAAAGATCCAAAAATGGAGGGGACCACTGTAAAAAATTCCAAAAATGAACGAGAGGAGAGGTGGTTTTTGTTATAGGAATAGAAAAAATAGGAGTACTCCACTTTTCAAGGGTTAGATTTATCTTAATAGATTTCTTATTCTTGATGAAAAGGATTTCTATGAAGGTTTGAATTTTGGAAGAGTCCTCAGAACTTGACACCCCATAGGAGATTTAATCTTACTGTAAATTTCGGATCACTTCAAAATAAAAAAGGAGAATATTTATCCTAAATAACCAAAAATAAAATTAAGAATTAATCTGTATTTTCTCTAAGTTAGGATTTACGGATGAATATTTGGGTTGAATTCAACCTTCCTTAATAGAGAGCTAGACCTTTCCATAATATTAAATACTCAAATTATATATAATATATTTTCCAATTAAAACACTGCCTAAACAAAGCTTCTATTTTTTTTTCTTTTTTAATGAAAACCAATTCCTATTTCCACAATTTTATTCACTAATTTATAATAATTTTGTTCTTAAACATGTCCTAACAATGCTTATGTTAATTAACAACAACTGTGGATATTCCCAAAATTAAGACTTATTTATTTTATTTATTATACATTTAATTTTGTGCATAGATATATTGTAATGTTACTTAAACATAGTACATGCAAGTATAAATAATAGGGGTAAATAACCTTTTTCCCATTTACTTATGAGCTCTTATTAGATTGGGAGAATTTTTTAGGTTTACATTCAACAGGATTTTATGGAACTTCAACATTTAAAATATGGTACTTAAGTAACCCCAACTGCTTCTGTCTTACTCTTGTCCCTTTGATTAAGCTTAGGGGTCACAATCTCTCCAACCTCTCCTTCCATTAAGTTAATTAATTGTTACTTCTTTTTTTATTCATTAAGGGAAGAGTCTTACCTGTTTTCCAACTATGAAATGATTAAATAAGAACCCAGCAATGTCTTTTTGTTTGTGCTCTTAAGCGCAAAAATTAATAATATATTGTCTGTTTGTGTTGGATTGGGTTTGGGTGCCAAGTGACTTGACTGACCAATAAATGTGAGAAATAAGAAAAAAATATATATATAATTTTTTTGAAAAAAACTCTTATGATATAATAAAAAAATGGTTCTCGTGTTTATAATATCATTAATGATTTAAGATAAAAAAAAATTGATTTATAAAACAATTAATTGAGATTTCTTTGATATTTAAGAAAGTAATCCAAAAATTTTATTTTATATATATATTGTAGAGAAATATAGATTTATCTTATATTTTTCAAAAATTATTTTAATTTTTTTTAAAATTTAAGAGAGTATTTTTTTTATATCTTAATTTTTTTCTTAAAATAATATTTACTATGATTTTCTATTTTAAAAACAAAAAGAAGGAAATATGTCCAAATGTGTACCTAAGTAATGCCTTTTCAACGACTAAGCTTTGATAAGTTTGACTACACGTGTTGAATTATTTCCATGATGGGGGACTTTTGAGAAATTTCCAAAAACCCATCTGGAACAGGGTCCCATGCAGCTTTAACCTTGTGAAAACTCCAAAAAGGATGCCCAAATAGGTAGAGGGCAAATTCCCCTCCTAGCATTCCAACAAAGGCTTGCTTGGTTAATTATTAAATTGTAACGTTATAACTCAGAAAAATGGGCAGTTCTTTTTAAGTTTGTTTAAGGTTTTTTCTCAAACTTTTTCCACAATGGCCTAACTAAAACCTTGATTGTGATAATATATATGAAAGGAAAAGGAGGCTTTTGAATTTCTATTATACGTTCTTTATGAATATGATAGACAAACAGTTGTATCTCCTTTCTTCTTGGGTGTACAACCTAATGAAGTTGAGCCTTTCGTAATAGATTATGTTGAGTCAGCCTTAGTAAAAGTGGGAATCTAACTCTTCAGGGTACTTGTAAACAAAGGTATTTATATGGCAATGTTGTCAAGTGCTATGCATTTAGTAATTTGGACATTTCCCTGTTAAGCTATGACATTATGCCTTTTGACGAATTGGGCCTACTTTGAGCATATTATTCTTTATTCATATAATTATTTTTATTCTGCTAATGGATATGTTTTGTATATCAGACCATTGAAAGCAGTCCGAGCTAATGGATATGTTTTAATGTCGAAATTGATTTCTAGTGAATTCAAAATCCGAGTAATTTTTTCATTAATATATTTTGTTCTATTTTTTATTAATTTCATTTTTTCATTAATCAACTATTGACTTTTATGTTGGCATCAATTTTATTAAAATTAAAATTAATATTCAATAGTTATAAATTAAAATTAAATTTAATATTAATTTATAAATAATTTTTTTCCCTATATTTAAAATTAATATTAAATGGATTTATAAAATGTTTATTTGTTTGCATTTTTAATATTCAAATAATGTTTATATATATATATATATATATATATATACAAATGATTTTTTTTTATAATTGTATATTTGATATTTTATTAATATATTTTTTGTGGTGGGTTACTTTTATTTGATTTTGAGTTTTTAACTTTTTTTTAAAATTTTTTTTTAATCAAATATGAAGTGATTCATGGATAATAACATAATTATTTAAATTATATATTATTTAATACTTGATAATATTCAATTTTATTTTAATATATGATATTTTATTAAAAAAAATTTGGTCGATTATTTTTTATTTAATTTTAAGATTATTGTAATTGTTTAACTCAAAATTTATTGATTTATAACCCACTATCTAAGTTTTGAATTAAACTTCTATAAAACATTTATCTATGATTATATTTGTATCATAGATAGCTATTTAAATAAAAAATTTATTATTATTAAGTGATTTATATTTTTCCCCCCTAATGCGTAAGAAGGTGTTTTATTATATACTTTTGTATTCACATGTTAAAAGATTATACGCAATTTCTTTTGCTATTATTTTCATTAATTATTAAACCATTTGATATTGTATTTTTTGTAGGTAAATCATGTCTGAATGTATTGTTCCTGTTATTTGCTTTTATAAAGGAAAAATGTTGAGGACAGAAACAGATGTAAAGTATATTGGGAATGAAGCTGTAATTGTGCCTTTGGATGTGCCTGTTAGTGCAACCTACGAACACTTGTTATCTATGATATACTCGAGAACTGGCATTGACAAAAAACAATTTCAAGTAGTCCTCAACTGTCAGTATCCTTTAAAAAGGGAAAATAGGTTCCAACCTTGTCCAATATGGGATGATAATAGTTTATCTCAAATGTTGAAATTGGTTAACACATTTGGAATGGACGAAATTGAATTATATATTGAACAAGTGCCAGTATAACCACGGGTGAGAGGACAATTATTGGGTAACTTCACACAATTATTACTCGGACAAAATGATAATGTTGAGGAATTTGAGTATGGTTGTGGACCTAGTAGTGCCCCTGTTGCAATGACTTATGAGTGTAGAGCAGATGAAGATGAAGATGAAGAAGAATGTGAATCCCAAGAAGGTGATGATCAAAGTGAGAGAGCAGAAGATATTCAACATGATGACGATAGGGTGTTTGAAATTATTGATGAGGATAACAATAATGTTAATGTTGTTTCATCTTTCTTAGCTCTTCACAAAGCAATGGAAGGTGAACAAGGGAGATATGTCTCTGTGGATGGGGAAGGTTGTGATATGTCAAATAACCCAGATCCTGAGGACCCAATAGAGTTTTCCCCTGTTCAGTATCACTCGGCACCATCATTGCAGTTTGAAAATGTAGAAAACATTGGTAATGCCGTTTCAAGTGACTGGACGCCATGGGGGAAAACTAATATTGGAAACTCGGGTGGAGAGTTCATGGTTGGCCAAGTTTTTAATTCAAAAGCATATTTACAACATGCTGTGAAGTTGTACTCTATTAGTGCACATCAAGAGTACGTTGTTGTTGAGTCAACTACAAAGTTGTTAGTCTTAAGATGCAAGACGGCTAAGCAATCTCAATGTCCATGGAAACTCCGTGCTATGGTTGTAAAAGGTACAACTTCATTTGCAATCAATAAATACAACGGTCCACACAAATGTGTAAATCCTTGCTTGAATAGGGACCATCAACAATTAGATTCCAACTTGATTGCTGCTCATATCCAAGGAATGATTAAGGCACAATTCACATTGTTAGTGGCTGCTATTTAAGCAAGTATTGTGGAGAAATTTGGATACCAAATATCATACAAAAATGCATCTAAAGCGAAACTTAAAGCTCTTACAAACTTATTTGGTGATTTTTATAAGTCATATGCAGAGCTGCCACATTTTTTCATTGCCTTAGAGCAGGCAAATCCAGGATGTGTTGTTATTTCAAAAACATTTCCTGGTATTATGGAGAATACAGAGATATTGCAGCGAGTTTTTTGGGCATTTCATCCATCTATTGAAGGATTCAAGCATTGTCGGCCTGTACTCAGTATTGATGGTACATATTTGTATGGCAAGTATAAAGGCACTTTAATGATTGCTATGGGTTGTGATGGAAATAATCAGTTATTCCCATTGGCTTTTGCCCTAACAGAGGGCGAGAACATTGATAGTTGGGGCTGGTTTTTGACATGTATTAGAACCAGAGTAACTCATAGGAGGGGACTTTGTGTTATATCAGATCAACATCTAGGCATTATGGTTGCAATGAGCGATGTTCATCTTGGTTGGTCTGAGCCATACGCATATCATAGGGTTTGTATGCGTCATCTTGCCAGTAATTTTATGACTCGATTCAAGGATAAAATATTGAAAAATCTGATGTGCAGAGCAGCCTTAGCAACCAAGATTGAAAAATTCAATAAACAAATGAACACAATGGTTGGAAGCAATCCCTTTTGAGAAATGGGCGCTCTCTCATGACGGAGGTCGAAGGTATGGCATCATGACTACAAACATGTCGGAGGTGTTCAATAGTGTGCTTAAAGGGGCTCGTAGCTTACCCATAACTGCTTTGGTTCAATTGACATTTTTTCGGCTAAATAGTTACTTTGTTGTGAGAAGGGAACAAGGTGCTAATCGACTTGCTTCAAATGAGGAATACACTCTATATGTTGATGCTAAGATTAAGGCAAATGTGGTTAAGGCGGGATCTCATGAGATTGTTTTATATGATCACATCCGAGGACAATTTCATGTGAAGACTAATAAAGGTACTAAGAGTAGCTCAACTCGTGGTCGAACATATCGCATCAACTTACAGGAGTATGCATGCACATGTGGTAAAACACTCATATATGGATTCCCATGTAGCCATATTCTAGCAGCATGTCATTTTCGTTCAGTTGATACGTCTGTTTTGGTTCTACAGGATAGACACAGGTCTCATTTAGTTGACTCTGGCCAGGTATGTATATGCAAACACATAATATCTCATTAAATAATGAAAAAATTTGCAGTTTATTATCTAACTGATATATTTGTATTTTTACAGCTTGCTTTAGTCTTGACTTGTCGACAGCATGTATCTAGGTTTATGCGGGAGTGGGAGATGGATTCTCGTCTTCGACCTTATATTATTCGATCTGGATTTTATGGTGTATACCGTATTGGACACATTACACTAGATTGGGGATTGATCACTAGTCTAGTTGAGAGATGGCGTCCTGAGACACACACATTTCACTTACCTGTTGGGGAGATGACCATTACTTTACAGGATGTTGTTGTCATATTAGGACTTCGTATTCATGGGCTTCCCATCACTGGCACATGTGACATAGATTGGTCACTGCTATGTTATGAACTTTTAGGAGTGACTCCCCCTATATCTGAGATTAGAGGATCAGCGATATCGACACGATGGCTATGTTACCAGTTCTCTTAGCCACCAGTTGATTTAGATGATGCCACATTAGAGCGGTATGCACGAGCTTTCATATTAGGACTCATAGGTTCAGCGCTATTTACAAACAAGAAGGGTACCCACATCCATATGTGTTACCTCCCACTACTTAGAGACTTGACTCAGACATCTATGTATAGTTGGGGTAGTGCAGTATTAGCACACCTATATAGGGAGTTGTGTCGAGCGAGTTTGGACGGTGCCACCGATATTGCTGGATGTGTCACACTATTACAGGTATAATTAATTATTCACATTAGATTAAAATTTCTAGTTGCTTCAAGTTTATAATTTAAGTAAAATTTTAATGTTACATTTTTTTTTTCAGTTGTGGTCTTGGGAGAGACTCCACGTGGGTCGCCCTAATTTTGGTCGACCACCAACCCCTCCAACAGCCCAGCATTTAGAGCATGATGCAGCCGATGATTTACCAACTGAGCAGTTGGACCACGGATTACAGGATGAGGCATTGTTACACGAGGGTTTACCAGCTGATCCGTTAGGATGTAGGTGGAGAGTACCTTTATCATGGGCTCAAAACCCATCACGTGTGTTGACATTTTATCGAAACCAGTTAGATGCACAGACCCATGACTAGGTACATATAAGATGTAATGTGCTATTGTTAACCATTTAAACCTGTACTCAGTATTAATCTCAAATGTTGATTTTAACAGGTTTTATGGGAGCCTTACATGGGAGACTTAGTTGCCCATCTTCCGGCGATATCTCTAGCAGACCAGGAGATTTGGCGGACGATGTCACCTCTTATTTGCTTTGACATTGTCGAGTGGCATCCACCGGAGCGAGTGCTGCGACAGTTTGGCCTTCAACAAGGGATACCTCCATCTTGTTCCATAGAGCTAGACCTCCATTCTATGGATAGGCGAGGACGACATAAGTATGATTGAGGAGCATTCCATGCACAGTATATTACCTTATGGGGTAGTCGTGAGGAGCGTATTGCGACGGCACCACCTATGGTGGGTGTTATGCAGTTTCATGATCCATATATGGAGTGGTACCGACGATTACACGACGTTTGATCACACCCCCTCTCCATAGAGATCAGATGAGGTATCATAGTACAACAGCAGCTACTCAGTTATTGGTAAGATTTTTTAATTTATAAATGGTTTATTAAATTATAATTAATTAAAAGTCATTTTTGTTTGTTTAACGTTTTTTTTTTTTTTAGATCACTGGTATGGTTGAGATTGCTAGTCGATCTGTTGGGCCTACTTCAGGTGCATTAGGCGACATTCATCGAATTGCTATTGATATTTTGCATGTTATTGGAGAGGAGCATCGCATACATTCACTCCGTCAGTCGCCTACATCATCATACCCATCCATGAGCCCACCTGTGTCAGCCACTACAGTTAGGATGCAGCCTATTCGAGGCCGAGGGAGAGGTAGTAGACGAGATGATGGGCGAGCTGGTCGACAGCCTCGACGATCTATGCATCCACCTGAGACCATGTTAGCACCATCCACATCATCTACTCCATTTGCACCTGAGGCTTCCACACTTCCCCCTTCACCCCTACCATCACCTTCACCTGGACCTTCTCCCTTAGGGCATGTTGTATCAGATACCACTCTACCATCACCTATATTTCCTACCACTGAGGCCACTATACCTGATGTCACTATACCAGAGACTACCCCACTATCTACTAGTCTACCATCACCTCTACCTTCTCTCGAGGAGACCACTACACCACATGTCACCTCACCATCATCACTTATATCTCCTTTGCTCAAGTCCACTATACCAGATGTTATTGCACCAGCTACCATTACAGCAGATGTCATTATTCCATCTCCTATATCACCTCTTCTAGATGCTACCATATCAGATATCACTATACCTGAGATCACCCCACCATCTACCACTTTACCATCACCTACACGTCTTCCCATAGAGACTACCATGCATCATACCCTTACACATGTTACACAGCTAGATGTATGTCCACCTAGGAGACATCGTGGTCCACGTAGACGTCGAGTCTTGCCTCCATCAGCTCCATCTCAACCTATACATACTGAGACATGGCAGATTGCACAGATAGATTCCACAGAGATGTCTCTTTATCATAGGCGTCCGCAGAGAAAGAGGAAGACCCCATCATGTGGCACTCATTGAGGATTGTTTTTTAGTTTTTGTGTTTATTTTCATTTGCATTATATTGTTAACTTTTTTTTATTATTATTATGAACAAATTATTATATATTTAAATGAAAATATGATAAATTTTAAACTTAAATTGAACTTATATATATATACCACTTACATATAGCAATCTGACAATCTAAAATATTGGTTTTAGGTTTAAATTTAAACTAATTATATTTATAACTAATTAGTTACAACAACACTATATTGATATAGAATAAATAATGTATTAAAAAAAATTTACAATCTAAACCTCCAATCAAAATAATTTTTAAAAATTGAACATTCACATGATTTAAAATTTGAACTTAAAAAATTGGTTTTAGGTTTAAATTTAAAGTTATGATCACCAACTACTATTTTGACTATTTAAAAATAAAAATAAAAAATCATGATTACCAATTACAGTTTTGTGATGTGAATACCTACATGAATACGACACACATCACATTGAAAATTATTTTGAGAATAAAATTATTTTATGAATTTTCTGTTTTAAAGAAATCATTTTTGCCCAAAACTCCCATTAGTACCCAATAAGAAACATTTTTCCTATTATCAATGAATTTACAAAAATATTCCAAAAGCATTTTCATCTATTTACCAAAACAATTAAACTAAATAGTGAATTGATTGGAAAAACAAAAGTATTTTCTTTCTACAATTCTATATTTTAAGAAGTGGAAAAACAAATTCTTTTAGGTTGGCATTTTAAGTTTAACATTTTAAGCCTTTCCATTCCATTTTGATCCCATTTTGAAAGGAGAAAAATGGAAAAAAAAAAATTATTTTTGTTGTATTTAAGCAATTTTCCAATTATTTACCCACTTGAAGTCATATTATATTTTGTTCAAGTGCATAATTGCCTTTAATTTTTACACAAAGTTACAAAATAATATAATGTTCTTCATTATAAGGGTATAAAATAGTATATTTATAACTAATTATATTTATATTGAGTGTAGTGCCAAATATTTTAATAAAATTATCAAAATATATTTTTATATCAAATTAAAGACCTCAATTATTTAATTTCATATATTACTATTCTTTAAATAATGAGATCAATTAAAGTTAAATATTTTTATTACACCACTTACATATTTTTAATCAATATAATATAATATTTTATTTTAAAAAATTAAAGTTAAATATATATATATATATATATATAAATATATATTTATATATAAAATTAAAGTTAAAGCCGTAGTTTATATACTATATGTAAGTGGTATATAATGTCACATGTATATAAGTTCAATTAAGTTTAAAATTTATCATATTTTAATTTAAGTTCATAATATTATATCTATATGATAATAATTTATTTATATATTTAAATAAATATGCTAAATTTTAAACTTAAATTAAACTTATATATATGTGTGTGTGTGTGTGTGTGTGTGTGTGTGTGTGTGTGTGTGTGTGTGTGTGATATTATATACTATTTACATATAATATATAAATAAATTATTAATTAATATAATAATTTATATTATTTTTTTCTCCAAATAGGCATTTATAATTTATTTATTTTAAATAAACATAATTTATTATATTTTATTTATATTTAATTTTAATTAAATAATTATATTTATATTAAATATAGTGTCAAATGTTTTAATAAAATTTATTTATATATTTAAATAAAAATGTGATAAATTTTAAACTTAAATTAGACTTTTATACGTGTGTGTGTGAGAGAGAGAGAGGTATTATATACCACTTATATATAATATATAAAAAATTATTAATTAATATAATAATTTATATTACTTTTTTATTTTTCTAAATAAGCATTTATAATTTATTTATTTTAAATAAATATAATTTATTATATTTTATTTTAATTAATTAATTATATTTATATTAAATATAGTGCCTATTGTTTTAATAAAATTTAAAAATATATTTTTATATCAAATTAAAAATATCAATTATTTAATTTCGTATATTATTATTTTTAAAATAATGAAATAAGTATATTTAAAATCAAAATAATATAATATTTTTATTAAAAAAAATAAAGTTATATATAAATATATATAAAGTTAAAACCGCAGTTGGTGACTACGGCTTTAAACTTAAAGTTAAAACCGTGGTTGGTAACTACGGTTTCTAAACACTTTAGAAAAATAAAACCGTAGTCACCAACTGCGGTTTTATGACCTGGCAGCTTATGTGGCACAGACGCATTAGATCGGACATTATTTTCAAAACCACTTTATTTTTTGGAATTTTTTTTAAAAAAGCACTATTTTGGGTCAAAGCTCAAGTAGATTTTGTAAGCTTTTGAGGTACTATTGTATCCAATGAAAATTCCTGGTTCTGACTTTTCATCTAGCTTGTTTTTTTTCACATGAGAAACATAAGAGAAACACAAGCAACCAAAGGTCCTTAAATTCATTAGCATAGGTTTATAACCAAACCAGACCTCAAAAGGTGTCTGTTTCTACAATGTTGGTAGTCTATTTAGCAAAAATACTACTGTATTTGCAGGTTCAGCCTAGAAACTTTTTGGTAGCCCTTTCTCATGTAGAAGACATCTTGTCACTACCTTATTTTGTTGTGGGGTGTATGATGCAGTGAGCTAGTGATCTATGCCTGCATCTTCACAGAATTTGTTGAATTTTTCTGATGTATATTATGTACCATTATCTGTCCTTATAACCTTGGTCATGTATTCACTTTGACTTTCAACCATGACCTTGTATCTCCAAAACACATCAGTAACCTCATATTTGTAAGTGAGGAAATAAATCCAACAAAATCTTGTGAAGTCATCAATAAATGCAATATAGTACTTACCCTCTTTCAAGGATGGTGTCTTCTGAGGTCCACCAACATCTGTGTGAACCAATTGTAGTTTTTGTGTTGATTTCCACGCTGTTTTTTAGGAAAATGAAGTCTTGTTTGCTTCCCATATTGACAGACTGGACATATAGGAAGTTCTTTTTCTAAATCAGGGAGTCTTTCTGCAATCTAATTTTTCTTCATGTAGAGCATGACATTGTGATGGAAATGCCCTAATCTTTTATGCCAAAGCATTGTATTGTTCTTATGTTATGCAGCAGCAACTTGCTCATCTTCTAACATATTCAATGCAAAACTTTTGCATTTTCTTTTTATGTTTAACACCTCTCTGCCTTCAGCATCCTTGATTATGCAATTTCTATTTTCAAAACAAACTTTAAATCCTTTCTCAACAAGTTGTCCAACACTTAACAAATTTTGGTCAATGTCAGGCACAAACAAAACATCATAAATGAGCTTTAAACCTGTTAGGCTTTCAATAGCTATTGTTCCTTTACCTTTTACTGGAATATACTCACCATTTCCAATTTTGACTTTGGAAATCGTTGTCCTATCAATCTCCTTGAAAAGATCTTGATCATGTGTCATATGGTTTGTACAACCATTGTCCACGAGCCAACTTTCAAAGGTGCTTTCATTTTCAAAACATGTTGCTGCAAACAGTTGCTCCTCTTGGTATTGTTCAGCTGCTGCACTGGTTTCTTCTTGATGCTGTTGAGTTCTACAAATCCTTTTTATGTGTCCATGTCTACCACATTTGTTGCATTTCACATCTGGTCCCCACCAACATTTTTGTTAAGGATGATTTGTTTTCTTGCAATGAGGACATGGTGGATAGGTTCCAGTTTTTTTATTGTTGTTGTTGCTTAGCTTATTGTTGTTCTTTTTGTTCTTCCTCCTTCTTGTGTTGCCTTCATTGGTTTGTGTCTTTACTTGAAAAGATCCTTCTACAGAACTTCCTTGCCTCATGAGTCTTCTTTGTTCCAAAGCCTATAAAGCATTTAGTAGTTCTGCCAAGGTGATACTTGACAAATCCTTTGAATTTTCCAAATAAGAAATTGTAGCTTTATATTTTTCAAGAAGTGTGACAAAAAAATTTTGAACAACTCTTTCATAAAAAAACTCTTTACCTAGCAACTTCACCTTGTTTGCTATTGTAAGAAGTTGTTCTACATAGTCTTTTATGGTTTGAGACTCCTTCATCCTCACCATTTCAAATTCTCGAATCAAATTCATCACCTGCATATTTCTGACTCTTTCATTGCCTTGATATTCTTCCTGGAGATGTTCCTAGATTTTTGCAGCAGATTTAAGTTGCATGATCCTGGTGAGAATTAATGGTGAGACTGCAGAAAATAAGCAAGCCTTGGCTTTAGCCTTCCTCGTCTTTTTCTCTTTATGGTTTTTCATCTGTGCCACAGTTGGATTGGCTCCAAGTGGAGGAATTTTATAATCTTCCTCTATTGCTTCCCAGACATCAAGAGCCTGTAGATGAACAGTCATCCTAACAGCCCAAGTTTGGTAATTTTCTCCATTGAAGACTGGTGGTGCCGTTGTGAAGCTTACTTCTTCCATTTCTGCAAGGTTTTCATATTCAGGTTTGGTATATGGTGTTTAGGCTCACTCACCTCACTGGTCCCTCAAGACAAAAAAGCTCTGATACCACACTGTTGGTAGTAGGGCAGGTTAACACACCAAGTAACAGATAACAGAGTTGTACTGCTACTGCTCTATATTTTTATTGGATCATAAGGAAAAATTTATACACGATATTGTAACAAATATGACCTAAAAAAACAGCAAATTAAGCTACTTGTTGAACAAACAACTACCTCCTACAAAATAGCATCAGAATTTGACTTAAAAACAAAAACAATAAAATAGCATCAACAAAACAGAAACATAAAAATTGCATCAGTACTCTAGTAATCTCGCTAACTTCAATTGCATGTGGTTGATGTTTGCAGCCTTTCTTTCAGCAGATACTAAGGCATAACTCTCAACAGGTACCCCACAATATGATGGTGTAGCTAAAAAGATGAATCACATGATCATACAGAGAGCTAGATGTACACTGCAAACTGCAAAGGTACATAAGGTGTTATAAAGATATATCTTGCTTGAACCACATACCAGATGCACTTGATAAATAGGTCACCTCCAATTCCTTTAAATTTGCATGTTATAGAAAAGATTTAGATTGGGAAGGATGTCTCCTATTCTTACTTAAAGGTGTTTGGATGTAAATCCTTTGTGCATGCCCTCAAAAATAAATATCAAAGCTTTGATAAAGCAGTTCCATACATATTTGTTAGGTATAGTGATGAAGAGTCTCGTTTTAGATCATACGATCCAGTCAAGAGACAACCTATAAGAAATCAGGATATAATCTTTCAAGAGTATCAAACTTTGAAGTTGTTGAAAGTCTGATTCAAGATTACTTCACAATATGAAATGATGAATGATCGTCGTCAATGTGCTCTGGTCTCATTCATGATGGTGGGCACTCAAGCCTTATTTGGAAAGCAATTCTTCATAAGTGGAATCTAGTACCTGATTATTAGGCTTGTTGAAGTTCCACCTCTGTTGGACCCCAACTGTGATAGCAAGAACAACAAGAATTGCCATTATCACAATGCCTTCAGACTTTGAGAAGAACTCTGAGCTTTGGTTGAAATCGCTTTGATGGATGTAGAATCCGATGACAGGATCCCTTACATAATCATAGGCCCGGAGAAGCAACCTCAGAGCTGTGAACCCGATGTAATAAACTTTCCTCAAGGGTTTAACCTGGGCCTTCCATATGATATTACCGATGATTTGAGGAAGCAAAAAGAAGTCCTGAACAAGACCCATGTACTCACCCAGGTCAGCCACCCACTCGGGAGGCTTATGGTTATTTCTGATCCCGACCCCATCTTCTGTCTTTTTGTTGTGAATGATGAGAAGAGCTAGAAACCCCACCGTGTGAATAGTCCAGGAAGAAAGAAAAACTGGTTTATCACTAGGATTTTGATTCACATTTAGAGGCTTATTAGCAGGTAGTCTGAGACGAGCTTTCCAAATCTTCTGAAAGAGTCTTAGAGAGAGTACAAATGCTACCAACGAAAGGGACTTCGTGATGGAGTCAAGTACTTGGAACCACATAGTTTTTCTAGCATAAGAACGCTTCATGGGATGTTCAAATTCCTTCCATTTGAAAAGAACTGCAGCTCCGGTGAAGAGGGGAAGGCCAAAACCAAGAGCTTGAACACCATACATGGTTAATGATATGAAAGGAATGACGTCTGCCTTCTTCTGAATGTAAAACAACTGGCTTATTGTGCAAGCAGTTGAGGCTAAAAGGACTAGAATCCGAAGAACTGCCTCAAAGTTTCTGCGAATTATGATCTCTTTCGAGTTGTCTCTGTAAGGAATTAGATCTGTCTTGAGAATAATTGGCCTAAAAGAGAGTGGATCTTCCTCATTCCTTTGGCTGGTAATAGAGACCTTAGCAGTTGGGTTTATCAACCAACGGGTGGTCTTGGATGAGTACTCTACTGTCACTTCTATTAAGCAGTCCATCCTGCTATCCAGGCTTGGATTGTTGATGATGGACTCCTGAAACACTGGGACGTCCCTGCAACCGATGAAGAAAATCTTCCCATCAAGTGGGTTGTAAAGACCCTCCAAGAATAGCATTGAGATATGACCATAGGATTCTCCAGTAAGGGTGAGAGAAGCTGAAACATTCAAGAGTCGATTTTGATTTTGTTTGGTGGTATGAGAATTGTTAAGTAATTTGGCCTCTGCTGTCTGATAGGAGTCGCTCCAATCTGGCCAATAACGACCAAACAATGAACCTAGAGAGAGTACCTCCAACCCAACATAGGTCTTTGGAGGATGGTTGCTGGGTAAAGGATCTGGAAGAGCATAGGCACCAAAACCCAGCTTATCTGATAGGAGGGAAACACTGGTTATGTTGTTTATATCTTCCACAGATGGATACTTCATAAATGACTTCTTCATTATGGTTCCCAAATTGAACTTCTCATTCCTCTTCAAGAGGATGCTGGCTGGATCAATCTTTGAATACTTGTATGACAAATAAGAGTTGCTGTAATCGTTGTAACTGTTCCAAAGATCCAGACGACGCAGCACCTTTCTAAACCATAAGGGATTGTGAGAATCTCCCTTTTGCAGGCTTGAGATTGTCCCAAAGATAATACTCCGTTGGGTGATGGAAAATGTGGCAGGAAAGTACAAACAGATTTGAGAATTGCATCCATGTGACCCAGTCTCGGTGAATCCAACACATCCAATCATGCAGAATTGTCCACTTGAAGAATTCCATGTTCCTTCAGCAGAAATAGTCATTCCAGAAAGACCAGTTCTCCCTCCTGCTGTGAACCGATTTTCAGAAGAAAATGCTCTAAAGACTGCAGAAGCTTTTGCAGTTTTGGGCTCGTTGAAATTGTCTCCTGACACACAATGCAAGTTGTTCATCATGAGCCTAAACTTGGGTGGAATCCCATTGATGGCCTTAACCTCACTTTCTAGCACAAAGGGGTCTAAATTATTGCAATTCTCCCCTTTACCATCGCACCTTGAGTTTTCAACAATGTCAAATGTTTCTCCATCAAACATGCGGAAAAGTTTACAAAACTGCAACGCTTCAAACTTGACTCCATTATCTATCAGTTCGTGTTGGTCCGGGTACAGATCACGGGCTTTGGACACAACCATTTCTGACCCAAATAGATATTTTGAGTTGAAACCCAACTGGGATGACATATGAACTCTATCAAAATAATTTGGGTTCGAGTTTTCGTTTAGACTTCTCATTTCTCCATAGATTGCTCTGTTAGTCAAAGTATATCTTTTAGGGAACCGAAGAACCAGCATAATTCGATCATCCATTAAGAGGGAAAACTGGTCATTGCACCTAGACCTGTAGGGCATTGACGATTTTAAAGGATCAGAAGAGCCCTCTGAGAAAGGAGGAATTGAAGTCCCTAACAAGCACATCAAACGTTCCCCTTCATTTTCTTCAGATTCCATATAAAGCCCTTCAAATGGGATTCTCAATTCAGATACTCCTGGCCTTTTAAAGAACAATGGGGTCCAACTCTCTGGCCTGTTGGACAATGTGCTATTCCTTGTTATGGCTATAGACAAATATCCACAGATATTGATTGCATTTTCAAGTTGACGAGAAAAATCAATGCCCATCATCCAGAAAGAAGCCAATTTTAGGAGTGATCCAGGACTTGAAAAGTTCCTAGGCATGTCACTATCATCAAATGGCATCAATGGTGCTCCACCAGCCTCTTGCACCCAGTCTCCATTTACAAAGGAGAGCTCAGTTGCAATTTCATAGGCTTTCTCCTTCTCAAGTTTCAATTCAGAGGCTGAAGACAAAAAGGAGCTGCATTCCCTTTTTACCTCAGAAAATCTTTCATACTTGCAGATTCTCAAAGGCTCATCTGAGTCTTCAAAATTTGATAATTGAGCATCAACAGTTTTGAAGAGAAAAATCAAGAATACAAGAACAAAGAGATGATGAGCAAGAGGTAGCATGTCCATGTCAAAGATTGGAAGCTTATCTCTCCTTGATTTCTCAGTCACCCATTTTGCTAACCAAAGAAATTTCAAAAAGAACACAGATGTTAGCAGATAAATATATTTTGATTCTAAGATATTAACCAAAACAAAACAGAAAAGTACACCCACTTGCTCAAATCAGCAATTTCCAAATATCCAAGTATTATAAGAAAAAAACTAGAAATTGAATGCTGCAGATTCAGAAGTTCTGTCACAAACTGTATAACAAAATCTTATAATTCAAGAGAGAACCAAGTATGTCTCATGTATGCAATCTTCATTAATTTGTCTATGCCACAGAGAACATTAAATAAAGTATCAGGCAGGTTTAGCAGGAAAGATGCACAAAGAAATTGAACTGAAGGGACTAACCTTACTATTCTTTCTTCTCCAGGTATTCCTAGTGGTAGAACTTGATTGCTGGGAATGAGATAAGAAATAACTTGGAGTTTATAGATACTTACGAAATTTAAACAGAGAAAAAAAAAAGGAACGAAATTGGTATGAACCCTCGAACACTACAAAGTCTCAAAGCATAGAAAGATGCAGAAGCAAAAAACCTTAAATTTAATTAAAGACGTTATTAGCAAGGACAATCTTCATTGTTTCTATCTACTATTTTGTTGTTTCTGCTAAGCCAGTTTTCATTGTTTTAATCTACCATTTTGTTGTTTCTGATAAGCCTATCACAAAATGCCGGCTTTAGAATGTCTTCTTTGTTAGGAAGTGTCCCAAATTCCTAATTAGTATAGATTCCTTTTCGTAAAGAATATTATATAGAATATTTCTAGGTTGATATATTATTGTAATATTAGACTTCCTTATAGAATAAGGAAGGTTGTTGGAAATATCTCTATAAATATTCTAGGTCATGAGGGGAAAAAGTTATGAGATGGAGATGGGCCTGTAGAGACTATACAAGGTGGATAGAGATGTGAGGAAGAACGGGAGGTACCCAGTCGAGCGAGATGACTCGTAGTAAGGTATGGATACAAGGAGTGGGGAAATATGGGATGTTTCGGGAACCCAATAGTTGTATCTGGTTCTGTCCTCTGTAATATTCTCTATTGTACAGTGGAATCATTATCTCTCATCCGTGGACGTAGGCATGGTTGGCCGAACCACGTTAAAACCTCGTGTACCGTATGTGTGATTGTTTTATCTTTGTGTTCTTGAACTAACATTGTTGGCATCAAAGCTTTCGTTGGCACTACAATAACCATCTACTCTTCATGTCATGGTAGCTTCATTTGTTACCATCCCATCAAATTTCAACCTCTTTCCTTTGCATATAGTTAAGTATGTTAAAGCTAAATAAGCAGGAAACCTTTGGAACCCATCTGATAGGTAACATATCCAAAAATTTCAAGGCAACTTGCTTTTATTGAGCTTCACCCTTTACTGGAATTTCCACAAGAACATGACATTTTCGTAAGGAGATGTGTCTGCAACCCTCAGGATCTTTAGGTCTAACATCTGGTTGAAGTTGCAGTGACAATTTCTAGCCACTAACTGGATGTTATGAAAATTCTCATAGAAGAGCTTGTTGCCAATAGGTGTTGTTCCTCTAAAAGAATGTTATTTCTGGGCACAGGTATGAAAACAGAGAGTATTCGATATTAAATGATCTCAACCAAAAGTAGTCTGGAATACTGTTCACAATGAGAGTTCAATTCCTAAGGAAGGGTGGCCTGTGTATCCTAGGATAATTAACCCGGAAAATTAAAATGATAAAACAAGCATCCATGATTAAACTGATAATAATAAACATTGCTCTTGATCTTAGCCAAAAGGCCAAGAAATATACTCCCAGGCAGTACTGTGTAATTGAAAATTCTGCAGATATTGTACAGCAAACTCAACAAGAAAAATGAAAATTTTGAAGCTAAAACAAGTTTTCCTGGTGATCATTAGAAAAGCAACACATAATATTACTCTAGTCCACTAAAGCTTGAAACAATGCTTATCATCACATGTTGCAGCTTCAAAATGCTTGGAAAGATATATTCCTCAGGAATTGGAATCAAGAGGTGGAGGGCTGTGCTGCTTGAACTTCTCTATTTGACTAGACTTGTTGAAATTCCATCCCTGTTGGACATGAACTGTTATTGCAAGAACAACTAGAATTGCCATTATTATAACTTCTTCAGACTTTGAAAAGAACACTGAACTTCTGTTGTGGTCGCCTTTATGAAAGTAGTGATTGAAAACAGGATCTCTTATGCAATCATAAGCTCGGACAAGCAATCTCAGAAGTGTGAACCCAATGTAATAAAGTTCCCTCAATGATTTAACTTGGGTTTGCCATAGAACATTACCGATGATTTGAGGAAGCAAGAAAAAATCTTGAACAAGGCCCATGTACTCGTCTACGTCAATCACCCATTCTGAAAGCTTATGGTGAGTACTTATGACCCCATCTGCTGTTTTCTTGTAATGAATGATGTGAACAGCTACAAATCCAACCATGTGAATAGTCCAGGCAGAAAGAAAAACTAGCTTGTCACTTGGATTGTGCTTCCAATTTATAGGCTGACTGGTGAGTAGTTTGAGACGAGCTTTCTTTACCTTCTGACAGAGTCTTAAAGTCAGTACAAAAGCAATCAGCGAAAGGAACTTTAGGGTGCAGTCAACTACTTGAAACCACGTAGGTTTTCCAACATCAAGTAGGTTATGAGAATATTGAAATTCCTTCCACTTGAAAAGGATTGCACCATCCGTGATCAGGGGAAGAACATAGCCAAGAGCCTGAATACCAAGCATGGCTAAGGATATGAAAGGGATGGCATCAACCTTCTTTTCTATGAAAAACAACTGGCTATATATGCAAGCAATTGAGGCAGAAAGAACCAGCATCCGTAAACTTTCCTCCAAGTTTAGACGAAAAATGAACTCTTTTGAGTTGTCACTGTAGGGAATTAGAAATGTTTGGATGCTGATTGGACTAAAATAGAGTGTGTCTTCCACATTCCTTTGGCTGGTAATAGAGACCTTGGCAGTTGGGTTTATCAACCAACGGGTGGTCTTAGATGAGTACTCTACTTTCACTTCTATCAAACAGTCCATCCTGCTTTCCAGGCTTGTAATGTTGATGGGCCCCTGCGACAATGGGATGTCTATGCAGCCAATCAGAAAAGCCTTCCCAAGAAGTGGGTTGTAAAGACCCTCCAAGTATAGCACCGAGATATGAGCATGGGATTCTCCACTAAGGGTGAAATGTGCTGAAATATTCAGAAGTTGGTCTTGTTTGGTGGAATCAGAATTAGTAAGAATTTGAGGCTCTTCTTTATGAGAAAAGTCTCTAAAGTGTGCCCAATGACGACCAAACAAGGAACCTATAGAAAGTACCTCCATTGTGACATACGCCTTTGGAGGATGGATATTGGGCAAAGGATCTGGAAGACCATAGGTATCAAAACTCAGCTCATCTGATAGTAGGGAAAGACTGGTGATGTTGTTTATATCTTCCACAGATGGATATTTGAGAAATGACTTCTTCATAAAGGTTCCCAAATTGAAATTCTCATTTCTCTTCAAGATGATATTGGCTGACTCAATTTTTGAATACTTGTACGACAAATAAGAGTTGCTGTAGTCATAGTACTTATTCCAAGCATCCAGAGGTCGGAGTACCTTTCTAAACGACAACAGATTGTGAGAATCTGTATTGTTTATGCTCGACATGGTCCCAACAACAATACTCCGTTGAGTGATGGAAAATGAAAAGGGGAAGTATAAACAGATCCGAGAATTGCATCCATGTGACCCAGTTTCAGCAAGACCAACGCATCCAACCATGCACAGTCGCCCACTTGAGGAATTCCATGTTCCCTCTGCAGTAATTGTCATTCCGGAAAGGCCAGTTCTTCCTTCTGCAATATACAGATTCTCTCCAGAAGAGACCACTCTAAAGACCGCAGAAGCTTTCGCAGTACTTAGCTTGTCTCCTGGAATGCAATGCAGATCGTTCATCATGATTCTGAACTTGTCCTGAATCCCATTGGTTGTCTTCACTTCACTTCCTAGCACAAAGGGGCCCAGATTATGGCAGTGCTCCTCTGTACCATCACATCCTGAGTTTGCAACAATGTCGAACTTTTCTGCCGAAAGCCTCTGGAAAATTTTACAAAACTCCAAACCTTTGATAATTCCACCATCTAACAATCCATCTTGGCATGGGTACGGATTGCAAGCTTTCAACACAAACTTTTCGGACACAAATTGATAATTTGAGTAATAACCCAACTGGGATGATATATAAACTTTATCGAAATATTTTGGGTTTGAATTTTGATTCAGATTCCTCATTTCTCCATGGATCACTCTGCTAGTCAAAGAAAATGTCTGAGGGTACCGAAGAACCAGCATAAGACGATCATCCTGTAAAAGAGGAGATTGGAGATAGTTTTCACTGCTATAGGCCATTGGTAATTCCGAAGGATCAGGAAAGCCCTCTGAGAAAGGAGAAACCGAAGTTCCCAAGAAGCACATCAAGCGTTCGCCTTCAGTCTCTGTATAAAGACCTTCAAATGGGATAATCAATTCTGAAATTCCTGGCTCTTTCCTGAACCATGGGGACAGACCGTCTGCATCATTAGACAGTGAGCGATTCCTACTTATGCCTATAGACAAATACCCGCAGACACTGACTGCATCTTCATACTGATGGGAGATGTCAATGTCCATTATTGAGAAAGAAACCAATTTTAGGAGTGATCCAGAATCTGAAAAGTTCTTCCCCATGTCACCATCATCAAATGGCATCAATGGCGATGTGCCAGTCTCTTGCATCCAGTCTCCATATAGAAAAGAGAGCTCATTTGGCATTCTATAGGCTTTCCCACCCTCAAGTTTAAGTTTAGAGGCTGAAGACAAAAAGGAGTTACATTCCCTTCTGACCTCAGAAAGACGTTCAAAACTGCAGATACTAGAAGGCTCATCGGAGCTTTCAAAATCCGAGAATGGAGAAGTAAATGAACCCAAGAAAAGTATTAAGAATGCTAGAGCCATGAGATGATGAACCAGAGGTGGAATATCCATATCTGAGATTCAAAGCTTATACTTCTGGGTTTCTGAGTTACACACTTGCTAAACCAAAGACACTAGTGTCAGTATGTACATATAGTTTGGTTCTTTGGTTCTAATATAGCAACCAAAACAAAACCTAAACTAGAAAGACTAACCTTAATAGAAGAATCAAGGAGGTTTGGAAAAGAATGATGCAGGCAGAAATTTAACTAGATAGACTAACCTTAATATTCCTTCTTTTCAGCGTAATTGTCCCTGCAGATGAAACTTGATTTTTGAGAATGTGATAAGAAAAGAACTCCTAATCTGTTTAGGCTTAAAAGAATTAAAAATATATATAGACAAACAAAACTTCCTTGAAAGTCACATTTTACAAAGACCCAAAGCTCAGGAAGATACAAAAGACAAAACCTTAAATTTAATTAATTACATCACCATGGATTATCTTCCTTGTTTCCATCAACATTTTTGTTTTTGCTCGGCTTGTCAGGATATGGCCCCTGGCAAAGTAAAACTGCAGAATAAACATACTCAGGTTTTAGGCCTGTGCAGGCCATCAACCAGCCTGTGTGGAACAATTCTTAACCTGGACCAATTCATTTCCACATTTTTATTTACCTTGCCGCAGGATCTCTACCTCCTTCCTTTGCATATAACATTAGTTAAAAGAGGTGAAGGACCACTACTACATAAAAAACATCTACTAGAAACCCTGGCCCCAGTAGAAAGCTGGATCTAAGTATAGTTGTTTCCCAAACTGATAGGAAATGCATACATACATTTCAGGGCTACCTGTTTTTGTTGAGCCTCACCCATCCATTGGAATTTCTACAAACATACATTTTCTTAAGCAGAAAGCTTCTGGAATCCTTGAGAACCTTGAAGCTGATTAATATCTGGTTAAAGAGGCATTGATAGAATTACTATTCCAAAGTTTCTTCCTCTCAATGGTTACTGATAATCAAATGAGGCTTTTATCTTTGCCATAAAGCATAGAAAGGATGCGATGTTTGCAACTTTCAGTCCAAAATCTGTACTCTGAATAAGGACTTGTAGAGAAAGAGTAACAAAACGGAAGGAACAGGAAGAAATGAAAAACTATAGTAACAGAGGTTTAAGAAAAATGTTCATGCAGCATCACTGCTCCTAAGGAAAGTATAGCAACCCTTTCAAATCAAAGCCTTCTCTTAAACAATGAAGTTGTGATCCAGAGAGCATCTGCAAGAGCTAAAGGTTGCCAGAAAAGAAAGGAAAAAAAGGAAAAAGGATTAGAAAAAAGCAAAACAGCCAGCCAAACTGATTGTATGAACTCAAACTGCTGTGAGTAGTTTACTGATGTCTTTTCTTATTTTTAATTTTTTTTTGGAAATCTCATCAAGTTTTCTTATGCAAGTTGGCCTGTACTATTTCTAGCATATTACAGTTACAATGAGATCCATGTTGAGATTACTGATTATTGGCAGGATCCAGCAAGACTGGAAAGTTAGGGTGAGAAACACATTGATCTTGAATGATGAAAAATTAGGTATCAATCAAAGAAGACGCTCTTTGGAAAATTGAAACCTAAAAGAGTTTAATGAATATATCTTCCATTTGGGTCGAGGTAATCATTAGACCCAAGTGCATATTAAAGGACAAGCAAGGCCATGTGTGTGGATACCAATGGAATCCTGAGCCTTAGAACTTTTCACCATTAATAAAAGTTGGTTTTTATTCATTAAATTTCTGTTATTCTCCTCAAAAATTCATTTATCATTTTAGAAAAAACTCTTTGCTCTATAATCCCTTGTTTCTTTCTGTTCCAAGTTTTTCACAAACATTGCCTATGGATATGACCTCGACTCAGTGGGTAAAGCCACTAGTAAGGTTTTTCATTTCATTAGGGACCTTGTAAAAGAGAAAGCCATATCCTTAGACTTCCCTACTAAAAATTAGATTGCTAACATCATGAGTAAACGTTTAGATTCCCTTGAGAAATCTTTCAATATATGTTATCTCAATTGATGTTATTCCAGCATGGATCATTGGTTTAAGGGGAGAGATTATTTTAGGATTTGTTAGCCCAAGGGTTCTCCTAATCATGTTTTGATCATAACAAACCATGGTTAAGTTACTAATTAATTTGAATTATAAAGAATTTCAGGTGTTAATTTGGAAATTCATCAAAGGACTTAATGGATGCAAGATTAAGACTTTTAGAAGACATTTAATCATAGGAAACATATGTAAGATGAATGCATGGGTGCACTTAGAATTTACATATCATTTCATGCATCTTTGAAAAAACTCGGTTTATGCTTTAAAGTTATATTTTCATCAAAACCCAAGTTTTATCAAATAAACCTTAGGCAAACCGTTTCAAAATTGACATATTAATTTACCTAAAAACTTTACCTAAGTGTAAGAAGAGAAAATGATATAAAAAGATAGGTTTTCGGGCCAAAAATGGTGAACTGGTCAAGGTATTGGCCAAACCGGCTCAACCGGCCAGGGTACCGGTACCCCTTCCCGGTTGAGGTCCGGTCGAGAGGTGCAAAAAACACTATCTCTCTTCCAGTAGCCTTTCCTTCTCAATCGAGGTATTTGTCTTCCCTGTCGAGGTCCGGTCGAGGGTAACGGTCACCTGCCAAGCATTAAATGCTCCAACAGCTAGTGAACCAGTCGACCCCCAACTCGACCGATTGACACTGCTTTTTGGTTTCTTTGGCTCCTAAGGTTAGAAACCTACAAATAGAGAGCTCCACTTCATTTATGAGTAAAATAACACCTGCATTTATTTGTCTACCCACTTGTTCTTGCCTTAAAAGCTCATTCTTTTCTTAGTGCATTAAATCTCCATTTGCAAACTCTTTAGTGCACCTTTGTGATTCATCCTAACTTTAAGTTGTATTTGAACCATTGTTTGAGATATTCATACTTGTTAATTGAGTGTTAAAGTCTTCAAGTGAGTTGAAACTTGAAGAGATTGTGTAAGAGCCCATTGGAGCCGGAGTCCAAGTGTAAAAGTGATTAGAAGCTTGGTTGAAACTTCAAGTTAGTGGAACCCTCACTCGATTAGGAGTTTGAGGAGAGTGGACGTAGGCAAGGAAATGTCAAACCACTATAAAATTTAAGTTTGATTTATCTTACCTTATCTCTTTATATTTGCTTCTCTTGTACTTAAATTTGTTGTATTTAGAAAGAATTTTTAAAAACTCAATTCACCCCTCCTCTTGGATGTTTTTCTCTTTTATGATTAGCCTTTATTTTCTCAGGATCCTAGGGGGCTAACTTCATGTTTATTATTTGATTGAATCTTGTTAGTTGCTTGACTTATTATTGTTTTCCTAAATGATTAGTATTGCAAGATATCGATTTTCATTGAAATGATTAGTATACTATAGCCGGAGCTTATAGTAGCGGATGGGATTTATGAGGTAGGTGGAGTGACCTTGGGCCCACAAATGCCCACACCATTCAGATTGGTTCCCGATGTGACATCGGTATAGTCGACCATAGTCGAGCCATTGACTTTCCCATGTTACAGTTTTCAGACTCTGTTTGTTTTTATTCCAGATGTTGATGAGATTCAAACTCCAGTTGTTGATGATGTTCACACTTCCGATATACAGTATATTCTTCGCGGAGGTAAGGTAGTACGACAACAACCCCTCAGCCACTAGACCCTTGGAGGGTGCAGCCTCTCATGAAGAGGTCAAGAGAGAGGATGATGAGATCCTGAGACAATTTCAGAGCACCCAGGCTCGTATATCTATTTGTAGCTTACTGGTGTCTTCTAGCACTCATAGATATGCATTGATTTGAACCATGAGTCAAATTAGGGTTGAGACTACCACTACTCCCGAAGGGTTGATTCATATGATGACGACTAGTAGAGCCACTTGCATTGTGTTTTCTGATGATGACTTGTCACTTGAGGGTTTAGACCATACATGTCTTCTGTACATCTCAGTTGGTTGTTCAAGCCACCGAGTCTCATCTATCCTTTTGAACAATGGCTCAGCCCTGAACATCTGCCCCTTAGTTACTGCCATCGCCCTCGGTTATACGCCCTCAGACTTTAGTCCCTCTACCCAGCCAGTCAGAGCATATGATAACACTAAGAGGGAGGTCATGGGCACTTGAGATCGAGTTATTGATAGGTCCGACCACATTTCCTACTTTGTTTTAGGTTTTGAGGATTCCTACATCCTTTAACCTGTTATTGGGCCGACCTTGGATTCATAGAGCTGGGGTCATTCCTTCTTCCCTTCATTAGAAGGTGAAGTTCATTCATGATGGGCAGGCTGTCACGGTGCGGTCTATTGGAGATATGCTTGCTTCTTCTGAATCAGTGTTTCAGATCAGTCACGGTGAGGATGACCTATTTCTGACTAGGTTCACATTTGATGAGGTGCAGACTTTGGAGGTCGAGGACTTTTGCAAAGACTTCGTGGCTATGTCATTTGATTAGCGCGGCAGCATAGTGGTACTTGACATGATGAGGAGCATGTCTTATCTGCTTGACATGGGATTAGGGCGACGTCAGCATGGGCCCAATGAGCTTATAGCTATCCTTGATCATGATGTACCATTTGGACTTGGGTCCATCCCTATTGAGGCCGATTATAAATATATGGCGCGATTGTGCAAGGAGAGTGTGAGGGCCCGATTGACTCACACACCATTTGACTATCTGGTTCGCTCATACAGCATGAGTTTGGCAAATTACTTTGTGAGGGCACCGGAGCTACAAACGCATTCAGATGCGATTATTGATGGATTCAGTACTATTCAAGAGGTCGAGCTTCAGTGTCTTGTCCATCAACTGCAATTGAGAGATGAAGCTTCTGGCACTTCCACGTCTGCATTGGATAATTGTCCACTCTAGATAAAAAAAAAAACCCCACAACTTTAAAACACATCTATATAGTTAGGAAAAACTCACACTTAGATAGTATCTTGAACTTTCTCTCTTATCCGATATGGGATATCACTCACCATTAAAATTTTAAGATTATTAGTTCATACATACAACTACTAAGGCAAGTACGATTGAGTGTGTTTAAAATGAATGATGACAAAAAAAAGCATAAATTAATTTACATTAAAGCATCAAAAAAACAGGTTTTAAAAAAAAAAAAAAAGTGGGAGGAGGAAGTGTCTAATGTAGATAAATCTATGTACTTATTCTTTTAAAAGCAGTGAATTGACTCTTAATTGTAGAATTTCTAGTAGATTTTGTAAATGGTTTTTTCCGTACATGATGTGTCTAATGTATGAATGGATATTTATTCTAATTCCTCACCATCACATTCCAATAAAAGATTTTCATAATTGTGAAAAAAAAATAGCCTTAAAAATCACTTATCAAAAGAAAATATTTCTAGACTTAAAAATCGACTCTTCCAATTCACCAACCTTATAGGTAGTTTTACACATCAAACACTCACCATTAAAATTTTAAGATTATTAGTTCAGACATACAACTACTAAGGCAAGTACGATTGAGTGTGCTTAATGAATGATGACAAAAAAAAAAAGCATAAATTAATTTACATTAAACCATAAAAAATACAGGTAAAAAAAAAAAAAAAAAGTGGGAGGAGGTAGTGTCTAATGTAGATAAATCTATGTACTTATTCTTTTAAAAGTAGTGAATTGACTCTTACTTGTAGAATTTCTAGTAGATTTTGTAAGTGGTTTTTTCCGTACATAATGTGTCTAATGTATGAATGGATATTTATTCTAATTCCTCACCATCACATTCCAATAAAAGATTTTCATAATTGTGAAAAAAAAAAATAGCTTTAAAAATCACTTATGAAAAGAAAATATTTTTAGACTTAAAAATCGACTCTTCCAATTCACCAACCTTATAGGTAGTTTTACACATCAAATAAGAACTTTCAAATCCTAGTTGTGGTTTATTCATTATAGTGATTCAAGTGTAAACTCATAACAATTATTTGCCACCCCAAGGGCTGATCCCTGGTTGATGTTTTCATGAAAGACCAGAAAATAGTAAGAAATTCTTACAAACTGGGAAGATGAAATGCTTTCAATTTCAAAATACCCCATATTCAACTTTGTGACAACAAAAGAAGCTCAAGGAAACAAGCTCATTCTCCACGAGCTCATAGAAAATCTGGTCATCCACCACTGATTAACATTTTAACCTCATGCCAAAGCAGAGCAATGATAACTATAACATAGGTTCTGAACCTCTTTCAGCAATTTAAGAACTATAATGGGCACTTGGATTTGGTATGAGAGGCTGAAATAAATTGATAGAAACACTTTTGACAGATACATATAGGCATTACAAATAATATTGTACCAGTTATCACTAAATAATAAATAGATACATACAGGTAATAATGTGAGAAGGAAGGCCCGATCCGAAACAAGGAGTTCGTTCCCACATGATGTATATAGACCGGTCCCAAAACCCATGTTCATCAAAAAGAATACCTAAGGATTGAGACTAGTTTCATCATCCACTGCAACAGGCCGTTTGGGGTCGAAATTGAAGTTCCCAAAACAAGAACATTCCATCTGCCTCAGTTTCAATAGCCCATATAACAAAATGCCACAGCCAAAGCCCAATGCAGCACTAGATCCAGTCATTGAAACAGCAGCACAAACCAACATCACAAATGACTCTTCCTTGGTGTTCATGTCCCTTGAAGCCATTGCTAACTCAATCCCAGCAAACAGCAAAAGCACCCCAAGAATCCCAATTGGAAACTGCCCCAATATCCTTACAAAAGAATTCCCAAATACCAGCCCAATCAGCAACTTTCCAAGCCCCAAAAACACCACTGATGCGCCACTCCTCCCACCGAACCGGTACTGCCCTGCCAGTCCTCCGGCACCGTGGCAAACTGGCATTGCTCCAAACCAGCACCCCACCAAATTCATGACCCCAACGCTGACAGAAACCGAAGTCACAGACACTTCCCGGTCTGGGAACAAATCAGCTGACAGTTTACACACAGCAATCACTGAATTCAGAATTGATAAAGGGATCTGCGGAATTGCACCGCGGAAGAACCCAATTTTCCAATCTTCCCACGTAATTCTTAGGAGATGGATTCTAGATGGACCAAATCGAAGATCCTTCACAATCGAAGGGTCTCGAATAAAGCAAAGCACCAAACCCAGTATAAAAACAATTAAAGCAGCTGGAATTGACGACATAATCCGCAATCTCCGTCGCACACGGCGGCGAGAGCGATTCACAGAATTATTTTCTTCTTCATGAACACCCAAGGGGATAGCTTCATCGCCAAAATCACCAGAGCCAGTGACCAAGACCAAGAACAGAATAGCGAAAAGGGCAAGTGCGATTCCGTCGAGGCCGAGCCAATTTCTAGGCGGACCGGATTTTCCGGCGGAAAAGTCCTGGTTGTAACGGATGTATTTGATGGCGGAGAAGGCGAAGGCGAGGCCCTGGGAGAGCTGGACGCCGCGGACGACGGGGAGGGGGATGAAGCGGTAGAGGAGGGACATGAGGCCAGTGGCGCCGAGGATGAAGAGGGTGGCGGCAGTGGAGAGACCCGCGGCAGCGATTTGGGGGAGAGAGAGGAGGGGGTCGGAGATGGCGACGGCAGCGATGGACTTCATGGGCTGGACAGGCATTGGAATGCCGAAGAGAAAGCCGGTGGAGATGTTGTAGAGAGCCGTGAAGATGAGGGTTGTGGAGAGGTCCAGGTGGTTGACCAGTGTGAGAGCTAGGACGATGGGTATGTAGGTGCCCAGGTCGCCCACAGAGCCCCCGAGCTCGGCGGAGAGAGTGGTTTTGAGGCGGAGGGAGCTGAACCACCGCCGGCTGGGGCGGAGGAGAGGGGTGGTGGTGGTGGAAGGTGTGTCGTTGGCCATGAAGGCAGTGCAGTGTAGCAAAGGACTGAGTTTGTGAATTCAGTTTCGCGGTAAGAGAGAGAGATATAGAGAGAGAGAGAGAGAGAGAGGCCCAGCCAAAATGACCTTTCGGCGAGGGATGAGTTAAATGGCTCATACCATCCTTTTCACTAAAATTATCGTCCAAAAATTGGACTATGACTGGAATACTTTTCCTTTTTTTTTTTTTTTTTCCTTCTTTTTGAAGAAAATTTATATATATATATAAATTAATTGTTACGCAAAAACGAAACAAACAAAGTAAAAATAATTTAATTTGGATAAAAATTTACTCCAAAATAAATTAATAAAATTCCAAAATTAAAATCAAAACTCAAATTTAATTTTAAAAAAATCAAAATTCATTTACTTCTTAAAGAAATTAAATTTTTATAAATTCCTTTTTTAGCATAATTATCCGTTCCTTTTCCATGTTTCTTTCATATATATTACTCAAAAATTAAAAATGTAAAATAAATATATTTCATTTATCATAACTTTATTTTTTATATATAACTTATTATTTAAAATAAAAAATTATTATAGAATTAAATTTTTTAGTTTAAAAATAATTAAAAAATCATTTATAAAATATATTACAAAATAATAATATTATATGTATTGTTTAATATATTAAAATTATTTTTACATGATGAATAACATAATATAATTTTTTATTTTATAAAATTTAAATATTTTAATCATAAATACTATTAAACATAAGAAAATTTTTATATATCATTTTTAAATAGAAAATATTGAAATTCAATATAATTTTTATTTTAAAAAAATTAATATATATTATAATTATTTTAAAAATTAAATATAAACTTAACATAATATTTCTTATTAGATATGTTAATTTAGTTAGATTTAATATTCAATAATATCATATTTTATTCGAAATAACATTCTAACATATATATATATTTCATATTATAAGAAAAATTAGAAAAATGACAAAAATAAAAATAAAAATAAGATTAAATTCTAATATTTTTCTCCCATCTTGGCCCATTTTTTTTTTTTTCCATCATGTAAAAGATAAAAATAAAAATAAAAAAGAAATTAAAATCTTAAATAATTTTTAGATATACTTCAAACGAGGATGTTTGTAAAATAAAGAGGGGAAAGGACTAATGCGCCTCCTTATATACGGTAAAGTGCTCTCACAATCTACATTATCTCCATGTTTTATTTTTTTATTTTTTTATTTTTTTAAAAAGGGACACAAGTTTTATTTTTTTTATTTTTTTAAAAAGGAAATATAAAAGTCTGGATAGAGTTTCAATATTCATTCTATTATTTTATTTCTCCTATAAAACTTGAATAATCTCTGCGGGCTGAGGTTGGGCTTTAACACAAAGCCCAAAAACTTGTTATTCCACAAATTGCAATGATCCAATGGGCCTTGATCAGGGCCACTAGGGCCAATTTGTTGAGTGGGCCCATGGGGATAAAATGGTTGAAAAGAGTGTACTAAATAAGTGTAATAGAACCACAGTAGCTGTGGTTTTACCACGAAAACATATTTCAAATAATTTTTTATTTTCATTTTAAAAGATTAATTTTGATAGTTTTTATTTTTTTTAAATAAATGATAAAACTAAAAAAATAATAATATATACTCCACAAATAAATAAAACTATAAAAAATCAGAAAATCCTAGTATGCAAATATTCAATTATTCTTTATATTAAAAATTGAATAATTTGTCATGCCTAAGAAGCTATAAAATTTTATTTTACTAAAAATAAAAGATAAGAAATATGTTTATTGTCATATTTAAATTCTCAAAGCTAACAAATTCTTTTCCTATTTCCAAAAAGGGAAATAAAAAATTCAGACTCCCTTTTAATTTTCAATAACTATAACATCTAATTATTTAAGAGTAAAATAGTAATTTTATATTATTTTATATTATCTCATTAAATGAATCAGAAAATCATCTACTTATGATAAATTGAAATCTCACTTGTAAGTACGATTAATTTCTATTAAAATTATTTTTTATTTCATTTTTACCTTTATAAAAAATGTCCAACGAGAATGAGGGAGAAAAAAAAAAAAGAGAAATTCATTCTACTCCCCATTGCCACCTCCAAACACACCATAAAGGAATCCCTCAAACTACTATGAAAGGAACTATTTTATTGGCCAAATTTAGAAAGGATAAAATATGCCACGTAGACATAAAGGACATGGGTAAGTCCAGCTAATAAAATTTATTAATTTTAATTGAAAAAAAAAAAGATAAATGAGTGACAACCAAATTTGAGCAATGTCTATATTAATAACCAAATTTTGTTTTCCGGTAATAAATTTATGAAATTTATTATTATAATTTCATAAAATATAATTTCTTATTTGACTTCTCTTTCAATTTTATTTTCCTCTTCTAATTCCAAATATTAATTTTTATTCATTATTATTTTATTGTCTATTTTTTTATATAAAAAAAATGATATTTTGAATATTTAATTACATCTGTCAATAATTTTTTTGTTCCATCAATTTCCCTTTTCATATTGAAAAATACTTTTTCAATTATTTTAAATTTTTAATTAGGTATTAAAAACAGAGGGTCCTGTTCTAGTGTAGTGCCAGTCTTTGGTGGGGCATAAATGATCTAGCCGTTACGGTATCGACCGTTTGTCCGTGCGGCAACCAAAATTTGAAATGTCAGACTCTTCATACTTTTTAAATAACTTGACTGTTACATTCTTCTTCAACAAATCACCTTCTCCATTTCTCGTACTCTTCTTTTCCACACCAGAGTGAGGTCTCACCAACAACAACGGCCATGGATTTTGCATTCTCAAAAGAAGAGGTGGCTATTGACGAGGGCCTCGGGAACCCGAAGCTCTGTCGAAATCCCGGTCCAGGTCTATACAGCCATGGCCCTCCTTTCACCTCCACACCCCATATTCTGCAGCAACATGAGGTAAGAGAATTACACTCCTTGAATCTGTTGGGATGTTCAGTTAAAGTAGTCAAAGTTGTTAGAATTTCATTCTGTTAATAGTTCCTATTTTTTGGGACATGTTGGTAGGATTTGACTATTTCCTTAGCCATTTACCACGTTCTTACGTGGGCTGTTTGTTTCCTTTTTAATCTCTTTTGTAAGGCTTATATAAGCCCATAGCTTGTTTTGAATTGAATAAGACTCATTCTCATATTGTGAGTTAATTGCATTATGTCTACAGTTTACAACAATCTGGTATCAGAGCCCCATCACGAGGCCTGATTGTGAGAGAAAAGAAACCGCAGTTTCTTGTAGAGAGAAAGAGTGAAAAGAGACTAAGATAAGAGAAAGAGTGATCAAAGTATGGCAGCTGAAAGTAGTAACTTTGTTCAACCTGCAATTCCTAAGTTCGATGGCCATTATGATCATTGGTCTATGCTTATGGAAAATTTTCTTCGTTCAAAGGAGTATTGGAGCCTGGTCGAGAATGGAATCCCTGCTGCAGCAGAAGGAATAGAGCCTACTGAAGCTCAACAGAAGGCAATTGCAGATCACAAGTTGAAAGACTTGAAGGTCAAGAATTATCTGTTCCAAGCCATAGATCGAAACATTATGGAGACCATTCTCAATAAAGAGACTGGTAAGCATATTTGGGACTCTATGAAGCAGAAGTACCAAGGTTCCACAAGAGTCAAAAGGGCACAACTTCAAGCACTTCGAAGGGAGTTCGAGGTTCTGCAAATGAAAGAGGGTGAAAGTGTTGATGAGTATTTTGCTCGAACACTCACCATAGCAAACAAGATGAAGATTCATGGTGAAAGCATGAAGCAAGTAGTGATCATTGAAAAGATCCTGAGATCAATGACTTCAAGGTTTGACTATGTTGTGTGTTCAGTTGAAGAGTCTAATGATTTAGACAC
The DNA here is from genome assembly GCF_030704535.1 of Vitis vinifera. Classification (NCBI taxonomy): domain Eukaryota; kingdom Viridiplantae; phylum Streptophyta; class Magnoliopsida; order Vitales; family Vitaceae; genus Vitis; species Vitis vinifera. The sequence goes on from NC_081813.1 coordinate 5,401,276, forward strand.
TTTAACCATTGATGAGTTGCAGAGTAGCTTGTTGGTTCATGAGCAGAGGATGAATGGGCATGGAAGAGATGAGCAGGCATTGAAGGTGACCTATAATGATCAAGTTGCTAGAAGAGGAGGTCGTGGTCGTGGAGCTTTTCGAGGAAGGGGCAGGCAAGCATTCAACAAAGCTATAGTTGAGTGCTACAAGTGTCATCAATTAGGGCACTTTCAATATGAGTGTCCTAAATGGGAGAAGGGAACACATTATGCAGAACTTGATGAGAAAAATGAGATGTTATTGATGTCGTATGTGGAGCTTAACCAATCAAGGAAAGAAGATGTTTGGTTTCTTGACTCGGGGTGCAGCAATCATATGTGTGGAAATAAGCTGTGGTTCTCGGATCTTGATGAGGAATTCCGGCAATCTGTAAAGCTCGGGAACAATTCCAAGATGACTGTATTGGGAAAGGGGAACATTAGAATGCAAGTTGCTGGAGTTACTCAGGTAATTACAGATGTTTTCTATATTCCTGAGTTGAGAAACAATTTGCTAAGTGTTGGACAATTGCAAGAGAAAGGAGTGGCTATTCTGATCCAACATGGAGAATGCAGAGTCTATCATCCTGAGAAAGGGCTCATTATGCAAACATCAATGTTTGCAAATAGGATGTTCATACTGCCCGTAAGAGTTATGCCAAAAGCTCCCACTTGTTTTCAAATAACTCTTGAAGACAATACACACCTCTGGCATTGTAGATATGGGCACCTAAGCTTTAAGGGTCTCAGAACATTGCAGTATAAGGAGATGGTGAGAGGGTTACCACAACTGAAAGCATCATCTAAAGTATGCATTGATTGCATGGTGGGAAAGCAACACAGGGACGCAATTCCAAAAAGGAGCTTGTGGAGAGCATCACAGAGGTTACAGTTGGTACATGCTGACATTTGTGGACCCATCAAACTTGTCTCCAACAGTAAAAAGAGGTACCTTATTAGCTTTATTGATGATTATAGTCATAAGGTATGGATATATTTTCTTACGGAGAAGTCTGAAGCTTTTACTACCTTCAAGAATTACAAAAATCTTGTTGAGAAAGAGACAAGAGCTTTTATTTGTTGTTTGCGCACAGATAGGGGTGGAGAGTTCACATCTCTCGAATTCAATGCCTTCTGCAAAACTAATGGTATTAGTAGGCAACTCACTGCAGCCTATACTCCTCAACAAAACGGAGTAGCTGAGCGCAAGAACAGGACAATCATGAACATGGTTAGAAGCATGTTATCGGAGAAGCAAGTCCCAAAGAATTTCTGGCCAGAAGCAGTGAACTAGACAGCTCATGTGCTCAATAGAAGTCCTACATTGGCAGTAAAAGGCGTGACCCCTGAAGAGGCTTGGAGTGGTGTTAAACCCAATGTTGATTATTTTCAGGTTTTTGGATGCATTGGCCATGTTCATGTGCCAGATAACAAGAGAAAGAAGTTAGATGATAAGAGCTTTCAATGTGTGTTGCTAGGGGTGAGTGAAGAGTCTAAAGCATATAGACTTTATGATCCAGTGTCCAAGAAGATAGTTGTAAGCAGAGATGTTGTTTTCGAAGAAGATAAGTGCTGGAATTGGGGGAGGAGTAATGAAGAAGTAAGACTTGATGTGCTTGAATGGGGAGATAGCAATGAAGAAGGGAGTGAAGATGAACAAGGTGAAGATGACGCTGAATAGGGGGTGGCAATAGAAGGAAGAGAAAGAGAGGACAATTTGTCTTCGAGTGAGTCACTTGGTTCTTTGAGTGAGTCACTTGGTGAAAATTCAGGAGTATCTGGAGAAAGCTCACAACAAGGGAGGAACAAAAGAGTACCATTCTGGATGGAAGATTATGTGAGTGGGGGAGAATTTTCAGAAGGCGATGTTGAGCACAACTTGGTCCTATTTACCTCAACTGCAGATCCAACTACTTTTGAAGAAGCTGTTCAAAGTTCCAAGTGGAGAGCTGCAATGGACTTGGAAATAGAAGCAATAGAAAGGAATGAGACTTGGGAGCTGACGGACTTGCCTGAAGGAGTGAAGAAGATTGGAGTAAAGTGGGTTTTCAAAACCAAACTCAATGAAAATGGCAAGGTTGACAAGTGTAAAGCTCGGTTGGTGGCAAAAGGGTATGCACAACAACATGGCATAGACTATACTGAGGTGTTTGCTCCTGTGGCCAGGTGGGATACAATTAGAATGGTGATTGCTTTAGCAGCTCGAAATGGTTGGAGTGTGTACCAGCTTGATGTCAAAAGTGCTTTCTTACATGGTGAGCTAAATGAAGTAGTGTTTATTGAGCAACCACAGGGCTATGAGAAGAAAGGTGAAGAGCATAAGGTGTACAAACTAAAGAAGGCATTGTATGGGCTTAAACAAGCTCCTCGTGCATGGTATAGTCGAATTGAAGCATACTTTATCAAGGAAGGGTTTAAGAGATGCAGTTGTGATCACACATTGTTCATCAAAACAGGAAATGGAGGTAAAATTCTGATTGTTAGCTTATATGTTGATGATCTAATTTTTACTGGTAAAATGATGAGAGTATGTTTGTTAAATTCAAGAATTCTATGAAACTTGAATTTGATATGACTGATTTGGGAAAGATGAAGTATTTTCTGGGTATGGAGGTTTTACAAAATTCTGAGGGTATTTATATTAGTCAGAAGAAGTATGCAAAAGAAGTGTTGGAGAGGTTTGGGATGGAGAAAAGTAATAGTGTGAAGAATCCCATTGTTCCTGGAGATAGATTAACGAAGAATGAAGGCGGAGTTAAGGTGGATGCTACTAAGTACAAACAATTAGTTGGAAGTCTTATGTATTCGACTGCTACAAGACTAGATTTGATGTATGTGGTGTGTCTTATTAGCATGTTCATGGCAAGTCCAACTGAGATGCATCTGCAAGCTGCGAAAAGGGTGTTAAGGTACTTGAAAGGTACTTGAAAGGTACTGTAGATTTGGGAGTTTTTTATCAGAAGGAGGGTAATGGTGAACTAATGGCATATATAGACAGTGACTATGCAGGGGATGTGGATGATAGGAAAAGTACTTTTGGCTATGTGTTTTTGCTCAGTGAAGGAGTTGTGGCATGGTCTTCTAAAAAGCAGCCTGTGGTTACTTTGTCTACTACTGAAGCAGAGTTTGTGGCAGCTGCTTCTTGTGCTTGTCAAGGAGTATGGATGAAGAGAGTACTGGAGAAGCTTGGTCATTCTCAAGGAAAGTGCACTACCGTGTTATGTGACAATAATTCTACTATAAAGTTGTCCAAAAATCCAATAATGCATGGACGCAGCAAGCACATTGATGTAAGGTTTCATTTCTTGCATGATTTGACTAGAGAGGGAGTTGTTGAGTTAAAGCACTGTGGCACACAAGAACAAGTTGCAGATATTATGACAAAACCACTCAAGTTGGATGTGTTTTTAAAGTTGCGTGAGTTACTGGGTGTGAGTGTGGTACCAAGAGTCAACTGAATGCATTATTGCAATCAGTTTAGGGAAGGAATTGTTAGGATGTTCAGTTAAAGTAGTCAAAGTTGTTAGAATTTCATTCTGTTAATAGTTCCTATTTTTTGGGACATGTTGGTAGGATTTGACTATTTCCTTAGCCATTTACTACGTTCTTACGTGGGCTGTTTGTTTCCTTTTTAATCTCTTTTGTAAGGCTTATATAAGCCCATAGCTTGTTTTGAATTGAATAAGACTCATTCTCATATTGTGAGTTAATTGCATTATGTCTACAGTTTACAACAGAATCTCTCTGTATGGTTGATGAGAAACCTAAGGAAAATGGAGGAAAATTCTTAATTTGGGTATTTATGTTGTTTGGGTTTGGAGAAAAAAGACACGTCAACTCATATAGCTAAAATCTAAGTTGTTTACCTTATTCTTGGATCAGTGGTAGCGAGATTCATGATTTTAATTTCCATTTTGTCTTCATTTTCCCCGTAATCAAATGGAGAATTTTGGGTTTTCTTTTTCTTTGGTTGTGTTGTTGAAGTTGGCTAAATTGAATAATTGATCATATGTTCTTCTGGAAATGAGTTCTTCTTGAAGTATTGTTCTTGTGGGCTTTGTGTAAAATTCCACCTACTCTTTGGTTGTATCTGCAATTTTCCATTTGAGTTCTTTTGCTCAGATTTAATGAATTTTTTTCGTTGGTATGTTGATTAGTGTGAAATTTTCTGTTTGCAGGCTCTCAGTGCAAGGGAATTGGATCATATATTCCCAATTATAGACCCCAAAGCAAAACCAACCACCAATCACAAGGTTATGGTTAATTCTTCCAACTCATCCCATATGGAAGGGTTCTCTATTGATAGACCTCCATTCTTTTTCAGAAATGATTACTTTTATTAGAAAAATAGGATGACATGGTTTTTAAAATCCATTGATCTTTGGGATGTGATCGAAGATGGTCCCCATATGCCAACTAAAATTGAGAATGGAGTTGTTGTATCTAAACCTAAGCAAGAGTGGGATGAGGTTGACAGAAAGAAAGTTCAATCAAATGCGAAAGTTATCCACTATTTATATTGTGCACTTGATAGAAATGAATATAACCATATTTGTCAATGTAAATCAGCTAAGGATATTTGGAGACTGTTAGAAATAATTCATGAAGGGAACAATAAAGTTAAAGAATCCAAAATTAATATTCTTATGCATAGTTATGAGTTATTTTTTATGAAAGATGATGAATCTATTATTGAGATGTTTACTAGGTTCACCAACATCATCAATGAGCTCCAGGCCTTGGGAAAAGTCTACACAGAATATGAGAAGGTGATGAAGATTCTAAGATCCCTTCCTAAGAAATGGGAAATCAAAGTGATAGTTATCCAAGAAGCTAAAGATCTCACAAAACTTCCTTTAGAGGATTTGATTGGATCCTTGATGGCATACGAAATCACCATGAAGAGTCGTCCAAAAGAGGAAGACATGAAAAAGAAAAGTATTATTTTTAAAGCCTCCATCATTGATAAAGAAGAAGAAGAAGAAGCTAGTGAAGAAGATGAGGACCTTGCACTCATCATAAGAAAATTCAAGAAGTTCATCAAGTTTGAGAAAAACAAAGAAAAGAAATTTTATCCAAGGAAAGATTCTCAAAAGAAAGAATTCTCAAATGTAGAAAAAGGAAGAAATACTTGATAATGAAGACACATGTTTCAGGGCAATTGAAGAAGATGATGAGATAAATTCTAACTCAAACCATAGAAAGTTACAAGAAGATTTTGAAGAACTTTATGTTGATATTGAAAAACTTAATTTGAAAAATGCATCTTTCAAAAAAAAAAAAAAAAAATCCTATGTCTTGAAAATGAGCCAAATAATTTAGAAGAAAGCTTTGAAAATAATAATGGACAAAAACCCTCAAAATTCTCTTGTGGACAAAAACCCTTTGATAATTCTTACTAGTTTTGTTAAAGAGAAATCTAGTGTTAGTCCACCCACCACTTGCAATTTTTGTAGAAGAGGAGGTTACATTAGTAACACTTGTCCCCTAAGAAAATCTTTGCAAAAGACTACTACTCTTGCATAAATAAAATAAATAAATAAATAAAGTATGAGTTGCAAAGGTGAAGAGCACTAACTACTAAGGACAAAAGAAAATGTGAGTACTTAAATCATCTTAATTTGTTTTGTAGGCTCCTAGAAAAGACAAATGGTTCTTAGATAGTGGTGCTTAAGACACATGATTGGACATAAATTCAACTTTATCTTTCCCACAAAAAAAAAAAGGCGATTTGTGACCTTTGGAGACAATGAAAAAAGATGAATAGACATGGAAATGTTCTATTTGTTTATGGATTAAAGCATAATCTTTTAAGTATTAGTCAACTTTATGATGAAGGTTTTAAAGTAATTTTTGAATCATCTCATTATATTATCAAGGATATAAAAAATAATAAAACTATTTTCATAAGTCATAGATATGAAAATGTTTACACAATTGATATTAAAAAATAAGGGACTATGACAAATGTTTTTCATAATGCATGATGAAAATTGATTCTAGCATAAGATGTTGGGACATGCTAACACGGACCTTATCTCTTAACTCAACAAACATGAATTTGTTTTAAGTCTTTCTAAAATTAATTTTGAAAAAGATAACATTTGTGAAGCATGCCAAATGAGAAAACAAATAAAAAAATTCCTTTAAAAAAAAAAATATTCCTACTTCAAGACCTTTAAAGTTGTAGTATATAGATATTTTTGAACCTTCTAAGACTTCTAGTCTTAAAAGAAATCCTATGCTTATGTGATTGTGGATAACTTCTCTAGATTCACTTGAGTTTTATTTTAACTCTTTAAAATGAAGTTTTTCAAGTATTTTTAAAGTTTTGCAAAAAGATTCAAAATTAGAAAGGTTATATCATTACTTGTATAAGAAATGATCATAGAAGGGAATTTAAAAATTATGACTTTGAAACCTTTTGCAGTGAATGTGAGATTAAGCACAGTTTTTCAGCTCCTAGAATTTTTTAACAAAATAAGGTAGTTGAAAGCAAAAATAGAATTTTGCAAGAAATGATTAAAACCATGCTAAATGAAAATGATTTGTCAAAATATTTTTAGGTGAAAACAACTAATACCGCTTGTTAAACTAAATCATGTTTTATTAAGTTTAGAAGGGCCCTGAACTAATGGCAAGAGCCATTTGTAAGAGACGATCAATAGGGTCAGTTGTGGTGGTTCTCTTTTTTGCTGGTCTTGTTGGCTGATTTTGGGCTCCCCTACCTTGATTCACTCCTTGAAGGTTTTGAGTTCCCCACTTTACTGCTTCTAATCAGTTGTCTTATGAGAAAAATTGGTTGTGAGGTTGCCTAGACGCCATCCTCCAATATAGCATACTTATCAACTCTCTAGAATAAATCATCCATCATAATAGGTGGTTTCTTAGCAATGGACTTGAAGAAAGGGGTCCTTGAGCTTATGCTCTTCTTGAAAATCTAGAGGATTGCATTTATGCTATAAGATTCCACCTCTAATATGGCATGTCCAAACTGCTTCATGAATTCCTACAATGATTCGTTTTTTTAGCATCTTTATGTTTTGCAGCACACGTATATTATGCTTCTATCAAGCTAGTCATAAAATAATGCACAACGAAGACCTTTGAAACATCCTTGAAGGAGTTGATTGGATTCTAAGGCAACCTATGGAACCATGACAATGCTCAACCGTGCAGATTGGCCATGAAAGCTTTGCACAACAACTAGTCATTGCTAATGTCAAGAGTCATCGCCTGTCTATAATGCATTAGGTGGTCAAATTAGTCAATCGTCCCATCATACATGGTAAATTTAGGAACCACAAATCCTCTCGATGGCTCATAGTTAATTATGTGCACACTAAACGATCTACAAAACTTGTCATCTAAGCACTTATTCACTATACCTGATGAGGCCCTTTGCATTAACTCCTTAGGTAGCTACTCAAACCTTGCATTCTGTATGTGACTCGAATGAGCTTCTCTGCGGGGAATGTTAGACCATATACCTAAGGCGGCAATAGTATGGTGACCCAACACATACCCTCATGGGCACTTTTCTTTGGTAATGTCAATGGCTTCGTTTAATTGATTCTTGCTAATTAGTCACTTCATAAGGGACCTTTGTGCCATGAGCGACAAAGAGGAACTATTGGTTAATTACTCATCGTCCACCTACAATGAAGGTTCTCTTTATATTGGTAGGACTCCCGTCACTTTGCTTTGCAAATCCCTAGATTGTCCTGTTAGTTGAGCGATGACTTATTTTGCTTATGTGGCACCTAGTAGCCATCTACGCCTATAACCCTTCCTTTTCATGCCTCAACTAAACAATGTGCTAAAGCAATAATTGTATACGTTGCTCATACTTCCCCTACATTTTCTCCATTTCCACTTACAAGGTGTTAAATCTTTCATCAATTCCCACAAGATGGGTTACAGACTAAGTATTGGCACCCATTCCAGAGGGCATATTTGCTATTTTGCTACTTCTATAGTAGTGACTTTTGCTTGTTTACCATAGATGATGCCAATTGTTAGTACTTAACCAACAATTTCTTTTTCAGGCAGCTTTTTATACTCATCTACTAGTCAAACCTGCAAAAAATGTGTGTTCGAATGTTTGTCTGAGTAGACCCCTCTAATGCCTAAGTTAGCTTTGGAGAATTTTTAGCAGAGTTTTTATGAGTAAGAGCGTGTACCTTTCCTTTAGTATCTAATGTGTTTTTATAGTGAGTGGTCTATAATGTTGCTTGTGCCTTTATGATTACCATTTACTACAACTTTAATGCATAAGACTTAATTATTAGTTATTAGTAAGAGCGGGCTATTTATGTTGTGTAACAATTATCTATCTTTCACAAAATGCATAACAATCACATTTTTTACTTCATTGCCTAGGTGTACGTCATTTAATTAATGAGTTCTGGTCAAGTACAATGTTGAACTAATGATTCATTCAAATAAGGATATCCAGATGGATGTCAACTTCTAGTGCCCGTAGCAACGATCCATAATTTTAAATCTATTGTCATAATATTAATAAATAAATTGACTATGATAATAATTTGAGAGAAGAGAATAATATCATTAAAAAAATAAAGATATTAACATTTTCCATTAATAATATATATTTTAAATGAATTAGTAATGGATATAAACACTAATATTTTTTATTTTATTAACCATTTTTATGAAAATAAATCCATAAAAGGAGACACTTAAAAAAAGAAAAAAAAAAGTGAGACTTTTGCTCAAATGTTTGTAAAATTCTAGATAGAGCTTCAATATTCATTCTGTTCTCTGCGGGCTCAGGTTGGGCTTCAAATCAAAGCCCAAAAACTAGTTATCCCACAATAAAAATGACAAATCCGGCCCAAAAAATCCAATGGGCCCCTTAATCAGGGCCACCAGGGCCAATTGTTGAGTGGGTCCATGGGAAAAAAATGGTTCAAAAGAGTGTACTTAGTGGAAAAAGGGCCTTCTCTTTTTGTTAAAATGTTCAAACCCCAATCATTAACCAAATCACCTTGTCCTTAGTTTTGAATTTTTGAAGGTCCAACTTTACTCTATATTTTTACCATAATACCCTTCTCCTTTATTTATTTATTTATTTCATTATAAATAAATTTGGTTGTTTGTAATAAATTGTGACATTTATTATAATTTTATAAGTAACATTCTATTTAATTTCCAATTCAATTTTGTTTTTCTCTTTTAATTTCAAATATTAATTTTGATTAATTATTACCTTGTCATATTTTAAATATTTAATAACATCTCTCAATAATTTTTTTTCCATCAATTACCCTTTTCTAATTGAAAAGTACTTTTTCAGTTATTTAAAATTTTTAACTATATATGGTATTAAAAACATTCAGAGGGCAATTGTGTCTTTTCAGGATATCCTATTCTGGTGGAGGTGAGACTTACGTGAGAAAGGATTAATTGCGGTGGGGCATGATATCTAGCCGTTACAGCATCCACCGTTTGCCAATGTGGCAGCCAAAATTTGAAATGTTGGGTCTTTATACTTTTTTAAATAACTTGACCGTTACAGTCTTCTTCAGCAAAATCACCCACTCCATTTATCACAATCTTCTGCACACCAGAGTTCCCAACAACAATGGCCATGGATATTGCATTCTCAGAAGAAGAGGTGGCTATCGACGAGGGCCTTGGGTACCCGAAAGCCTACGCGAAGCTCTGTTGGAATCGCGGTCTTGGTCCATACAGCCACGGCCCTCCTTTCACCTTCACGCCTTATATTCTGCAGCAACATGAGGTAAGTGAATTACACTCCTTGAATCTCTCTGTTTAGTTGCTGAGAAAGCTGAGTAAAAGAAAAGGCAGGAAAATTCTTTATTTGGATTTTTATCTTGTTTGGTTTAAGACAAAATGAGCATGTCAACTCAGAAGGGCTAAAATCTAAATTGTTTACCAAGCATAGTTAAGAGTGGTGGTTTTTAAATTCTTGGATCAGTGGTACTGAGATTCATAATTTTAATTTCCATTTTTTCTCTTCATTTTCCCAGTAATCAAATGGAGAATTTATGGGCTTTCTTTTTCTTTGAGTGTGTTGTTGAAGTTCTGAGAATGAGCTTACAAGGAACTTTTGCAGGCTTAATTGATCATCATATGTTCGTCTGAAAATGAATTCTTCTTGAAGTACAGTTCTTATAGACTAGAGACTTTATTTTGAGCATGGGCTTTCTGTAAAACTCCACCTGCCCTTGGTTGTGTCTGCAATTTTCCATATTCTAATGTTATGGAAAGTGATTTCTGGGAGTCTCTGTTTCTTGTTTACAGATTTGATGTGAATTTCTTTTCTTTGTTATGTTGATGGGCGTCAAATTTTTTGTTGGCAGGCTCTGAGAGCAAGGGAATTGGATCAGATGTTCCCAATTATAGATCCCAAAGCGAAACCAACCACCAAGCCCAAGATTTTTATCAGTCTCCTCTGGAAACAACTCAACCACCTAGGGTAACTGCTTGAATTTTGTTCTGGGTATCTCAAAAAATAATGAAACTTTTTATACTTTAATCAAGAGACATCTAAGTTCTGTTTCTGATTGATATCTTAGGAATGCTGGCTTTGACCCTGCAATATTTCGGGTTGATCCTTATGGCAATGTTCTATATTATCATGCTGATTCGGCCTCCCCGCTAGCCTGGGATATAGATCATTGGTTTCCCTGCTCAAGTAATTGATCAATCACTGGGCATCTGCTTCTCTCTCTGTGCCTTTGTTTCTGTCATAACTTTTGACCATTCCTCGGGAATTGCAGGAGGAGGATTAACTGTCCCCAGCAATTTGAGGATATTGCAGTGGCAAGTGTGCAGAAGGAAGCATAACAAGCTGGAATTTCTAGTTCCATGGTGGGATCTTCAATTAGGCATCTCCATTAACCAGTTCTTATCGATATTTGCTTCTTCTAACTCGGACTTCAGGTCGATATGCTTCACTTCCTTAGGTGTCTAATGCATTTCCATATAGAAACACGGTTGTGATGATTTATCTAGTTTTACAATATTGCAGGCACAGGGCATTTTCATTGCTGTTCTTTGAAGGGGAAAATGAAGAATTAAATGATTCACATACAGTAGAATCGCATACTTTTCCACACCATTTCATTGAATCCAAAGAGCAAGTAGGCCTTGCTCCTGCTGCTGTTGTTTTATCTCGAAGAGAATCCCGGGATCCTTCACCAGCCCTGAAATCCCTGGATTTCAATAGGCAGCCAAGGCCAAACTCCCCTATAGTTGGTTAGTACCCAAAAAATCGTTTTCTTCTTATGATTCTGAGAGCAATTTTGAACTTCACAGTAAAGATCTTTTAATCATTTGATTGTCACAGCTGCCAGGAAAATGAAACATAGTGTCTCCAAAGAAAATGAAAACCCAGACATGGTTACCAACCCCTATCAAGCCATTGTCATGGCCAGAGATTCCCTGAAACAAAGAGAAGAAGCAGCAAAAATGCAAGGAGAAATACAGAAATTGGATGATGAAGTGAACGACTTGAAGCAAAAGAATGAAGAGGAAAAGGTCTTGATTCAAGACTTGGAATACCAGCTCATAAAGCGTAGGAGACGGGCCGAAAAGTGTAGGCGCCTAGCAGAGGCACAATCTTCATATAGGATCATGTTAGAGAAGATGATTCGAGATGCCATGCACCAGTAAGATTAACTACAAGAACCCATTTTCAGTTTGTCTTTTTTTCTTTTTTAAGATTCAAAACTGTCAAATTTATGAATTTTCTGTTGCAGGAGTGTCATCTACAAGGAACAAGTGAGACTGAACCAGGCAGCAACAAATGCTCTCATGGCAAGGCTTGAAGCACAGAAGGCTATTTGTGATGCCTCGGAGAAGGAACTCCACAAAAAATTCAAACAAAGGGATGAGATTGAGTACCAGATAAGACCCGAGTGGGAGCAAGGAAGGAAGAGGTCGAGAATGGATGACAACTTACATGAAGACGGAGACAACAAAACTGTTTTGTGTTTACCAGGAATCAAGCCAAGTAGTGCACTTTCACACAAGGAACTGAGGGTGTTTCTAGAGGAGGAGCAGAAAGCATCTGAGGCTGCCTTGTCTCTGATTGAGGAAAGAAAGCAAGAAGAAATAGAAGAGGAACCTGCAGAAAATGTGAATAGTAGGGAGAAGCCTGAGGAGACACGTCTCTCCATTGTTGCAGTGGAGGATGAAAACACAATTGAGGAGAGGCTTCAGGCATTAGAAATTGGAGAAGGGAAGAACTATAACACCCAATTCCCGGTTCTTCGAGAACCGGAAATAGAGGAGGACGAAGAGTGCAGGAAGCAGCGTGGGAAAGGAAATGTAGAGAAGTGGCTCCAGATGCTGTTAGAGAACACTCAAGAAGAAGGGTTTGGCTCTAACAATGCCCAGGAACATGAAACAAGCAGGACTGATGAAGTAATCAGACAACTAAATCTCAAGTATCCCTACAACCAGACAAAGTTCCCAGAATCAGAGAACAAGCAGCAAAAAATCCGGGGGAGGAAAGATCAATGGAAGGGGAAGGAACCGATTGTTGAGAAGGATGGTAATAGTAATACAGTGTCTGAGAACCTTCCCAACCTACTTCCTTCAGATAAAAGCTACGCAGATGGGGTGGTGGGTAGTATTGGTAAAGGAGTTGGGAGTAGTATGAGCTTTGAAGGGAAGGAAAGAAAGGGGGAGAGAAGCCGAAAGGACAGGGGGCTTGTGAGAAGCGAGAGTGCCAGGACCTTTCGACCAACCCCATCATCTCCATCTGTGATCTTGACCATGAAAAAGGGAGTGGATTGCATAGGGAAGAAGCCCATGGTAACCGGTGATGATGAGGATGAGGAGGATGGAGTCGTTCATAAAAACTTCCTGAAGTCATCCATCAAAACCATCAAGAAGGTGGTGAAGATGTAAAGCAGGAAGATCACAGCTTAGTGTCACACTGTGTGGTTACGAAACATCTAAGTCTGTGACATTAGTCTCTGTTTCCATTGAATCTTCATTTTTTAGTAAGGATGCTGGCAAGTAGCTCCTTCAAGCTTAATAATGGTGTGAAATTTAGGCGTTTATTGTGTTTGACTTTGTGTATAAGACTGATTGTTCTATATATATAATAACAGCTTGTTGTTTGATCAGCTAAATCCAATTTTAGTCTCTTCTCTTGTGTCCTGTTGCATGAATAATGCAGTGACCATCCTAAAGAAGGAATTTCAGCTTCTTGGAATCTTTAGGATTGGCCCGGTTGATCCACTCCCAAATGTTCTCTCATAAGTTGGAGGGGGCTAAAAACCGACCATCCTAAAATACCTAATTCTTAATAAGACATCACGAGTCTACCTTAAAGCTAATAGCGTTTGAAACAAGCCCTTGCAAAAAGCTGGTCAACTCGTTAGGCAAGAAGCCTATAAAAAGACTTCAAAGCCCTCTGCAATTGCAAGGCTCCACTCCCTTCCATTCTAGAACAAACAGCTTATACTAATTACCGAAGAGAGGATCTTAGCATCTTCATAACCATTGAAGGGAGAAACAAGATCCAGATATTGGAACCCCCATATCCCAAATCAAATCAAAATAATAGGTCATTGTTAGAAGCAAATAATTTGGCAACATGTAACCTACCTCAGAGCAAATGAGACGTACATTGATTGGATCGTGTGTTACAACTCTATCCTTTTATGCCTTTTTTGCTATGCGGAGATAAGAATTGAATAAAGCTGAAAGTGAAGGTAAAATCATGGTATCGTCCATAAGAGAACTAAAATCTTTTTAAGAGTAGAATTTTGATTGTTATAAGAAGAAATGTTTTATTTTAAATTGCGTTTAATAGTTTTACTCAAAGTGTTTTTAGTAAAAGCGTTTTCTCTTAAAGTGTTCTAATTATCAAGTTTTTTTTTTTCAGAAAACGCTACAAGTGATTTTTTTAACATTTTTAAACATTACAAATGATTTTTTAGATTTTTAAAAAGGTTTCCTAAATTTTACTAAACACCTTTTTTTTTTTTCAAAAATACATATAGAATCATAATGTTTAGTCAATACAAATGAAGGGAGATGAAAAGTTTTATATTCTACCATCAATACAAATTTATATAAAATGTATAGAAGCATAAATTTGTGTATTGAAGAAAGAAAGTGAAATATCACATTCATACAATGAATCTACAAAGTTTAAAATAATTTTCTTGCCTTTTTCTATGACATTAAAACCTAATAGTATAACTTTTTATGCCATGTTTGATTTGCAAAACATTTGAAAGAAAAGGAAAGAGAAAGAAAATAAAAAGGAAAAAAAAATGAAAGAAAATAAAAAAAATAGATTTAAAGTTAATAAATTATTTTTATATATTTATTTAAACTCATTTTACTTAATGATTTTCCTCTTCTATATAAAATTGATTTTAAAATATATAAAATTTTAATTAATTTTAATTATATTTAATTTTCTTTCATATATGTTTTTATATTACTCATACCTCATGAAACCAAACATAGCTTTTGTGATTCCGAGAACCAAATATAGCCTAAATCTTTTCCCTTTATATGTATCTATGAAGCAGTCTTATCCAAGCACTTGCAATTTGCAACATTATACAATACATTCCACTTGCAGTAAGCCTGTTTGTTTAACATTACAAGAAAAAAAGGCATATATATAAAAATAACAGGAACTGAAGCCCTTCTTTACAGCTCAATGTTCCTTCCCTATACTACTTTTAGGAGGGACTTAACTGAATTCCCAGCAGCACCAAACCTACAATATTCCATCATCAATTTTCCTGATCGAATGCTGTGCTGTGATAAGAAGGAATTAATAGTTTCTTCCCTCTTCACTTTTGTTTGTCATATCATCCTTGACAATGGATGTACATCTTTCCTTCAACCTTGTGGTTATGATCTGAGCTTAGCAATTTCACATATCTTAATACACTTCACTGCTGAGGGGCCGGTTCTATCAGATAGTTATGTGCATATTAAATTCTTGAGGTTGAGGTCATATATGCTCTTACAAGTTAGAACCACTAGATATATGAGAAGTAGGTGTTTTTAGTACTCACCAATCAAGTTTTTCCCCAGTAACCCTCGTCACCACAAGAGCAGACTCCATCCTTGAAATGGTGAAATTGTTCGGTATCCCTAACTGAAATCCCCCTCCGAACAACCTTGGAAATGAATTTGACGGTGTTATGGCAATTTTCACACATGTAAAGATTCTTTGTCACCCAAATAGGGGTACCAGGGACAGTATTTATGAGCCCAAACGCAATGGCCAGTCTCTCGCTGTGCCCACAAAAAATTTCAGCTTTTGAAGCGTCAATATCATCTCTACGACTGTCCTTTGACATACTCAGACCTGTTGCCTCCATCTTCTCATAAAACCCCTCCAAAACTGCATTTATTTCCTTTATCTGAGGGTGAAAATCATCACCAGTAAGGAAAGCATGAACTTGTCCTGCTACTTCCACCCAACTGCACCCAGGATCAACAGTAAGCCTGTTTTCTCTCATTATCTTTCTCACCCTGGCTACTTCATCCCACTTACCACTGTCAGCATAAAGATTACACAAAAGAATGTAATAGCCAACACTTTTTGTATCCATTTCAAAGATATGTTGAGCTGCAAGTTCCCCAAGCTCAACGTTCTGGTAAATCCTACATGCATTTAATAAGGCTCCCCAAATGGCAGGATCTGGATCTATGGGCATTTTCTTTATAAACTCGTATGCATCCTCCAACCGGCCTGCACGGCCAAGTAAATCCACCACACTAGCATAATGTTTCAGATTTGGGGCAATATGGAACTTATGTTCCATGCTTTCAAAATACTCCAAGCCATCAGTCACCATTCCAGATCTACTACAAGCACATAATAGGGAAGTAAATGTAATCTCATCGGGATTGACATCTGACTCGATCATTTTATGAAATAGCTCCACAGCAAGTCCTCCTTTCCCCTGCTGGGCATAGCCTGTAAGCAGAATGTTCCATGAAGCAACATCCTTTTCACATGAATTAAACTGGTTCCATGCAGGTTCCATCCTTCCACACCTTACATACATGTCTAGAAGAGCATTGGGTAAAAAACCATCAAACCCCAATCCAGTTCTTAATGCATGAGCATGAATCTCTTTTCCACATGACAAAGCTCCTATCCTAGCACATGCAGACAGGACAGAAACTAAGGTAACAGAATTGGGTTTTAAACTGAGTATCATTTGCTGAAAGAAAAACAGAGCCTCAAAGCTCCGATAGTTGAGCCGAAGCCCAAGAATGATCGAAGTCCAAGATATCACGTTCTTGTTAGGAATACGATGAAACACTTCCAAAGCCTTATCAATGCATCGACACTTGGAATACATATCTATAAGGCTGTTTGCAACTATGACATAAGAAGTAAGTCCAGTCCTATCAGCAAACTCATGAAGCATAATACCCTTATCTAAAAGGCCTAAACCAGCACAAGCAGAAAGAACACTGGCTATTGTGATCTCATCTGGCACAACCCCCTCGTGCTCCATGATTGTGTATGTTTCCACAGCTTTTTCAGGCAACCCATTCTTCTCATAACCTGAAATCATTGCCGTCCATGATACCAAATCTTTAAACTCCATTTTAGAAAAAACCATTTCTGCTTCATCCCAACACCCAACACTTGAATGCATTTGAATCAATGAATTATTTACCGAAACTTCAGCAACAAACCCAGTTTTGATCACGTACCCATGAACTTCCCTCCCTAATCTCTCATCACCAAGAGCCTCACAGGCCGAGATCACACTGGTCATTGTCATCAAATCCGGATCAACGAAAAATTCACGCATCATAAAGAACAATCTCAATCCTTCCAAGCAAACATCATTCTCAAAGTACCCTGAAATCATCGCATTCCATGATATCCGATCCCTCCTGGGCATTCTATCAAACACCAACCTTGCACTAAAAATATCTCCACACTTCACGTACATAGTTATCAAAGCGTTAACCACATCTACATCTGACTCGAACCCATATCTAATTACATGCAAATGAACCTCCCTACCCCTCGCCAAGTCTGGCAAACCCCCGCAAGTCCTCAAAACACAAGGAAACGTGTACACATCAGGCCTAATCCCCACCCACAACATCCTATGATACAAATTCAAAGCTTCGTCAAAATACCCAGCTTTTGCATACCCACCCACCAAAACATTCCAAGAAAACAAATCCCTCTCGGCCATTTTCCCAAACACATACCACGCTTCAACTAAATCACCAAATCTCACAAACATACTCAATAACGCATTACCGAGTCTAACCCCCAAACGGGTTACTGTTTTACTCACGTACGAGTGAACCCTCGAGCCTTCACTGGCAGCTCTCTTCCACTCACAGAGCCTCAATAAGGCAATATAAGTTTCTTCTTCGACAGAAACTTGAAGTTCTTGCATTGAATCTAAGTGGATTAAAGCTTTCTCTAAGTCCCCTTTAAGGCAGAGTTCCAAGATAAGTGAGTTCGGGTTTTGGGCAGTGATGGAGCTGGGGTTGAGGACTGAGATTTCGTGGTGTTTTCTTAGGGAAATTTGGCGGGTTTGGATATTTCGAGAGAAATTTAGGGGTTTGGGTTTGTGGGTTTTGGAGTGATGAGGATTGGGGAGGTTAGTCTGGAGATGAATTGCGGGGATTTTAGCAGAAACAGCCATCTCTGGAAATTGGAACAGAGCATTGGCTTCGTTCAGGTGGCTTTGGTGGCTTCGTTCAAGATTACGATGAGAGGGAAAACAGAAAACGACGTCGTTTGGACCATTTTCAAATTCGCCACTGTTTTAGGTTTGGAATATTCTAGGCCAGATTGTTATCATTTTCCAAAACAATTCTCGAATTGAAAACAGTTTTAAAAAATAATTTTCAAAATAATTTTCAAAACAATTTTCAAAACAGTTTCAAAAGACCATTTTTAAATAAAATTCTGGAAATTTTCTCTCAAGTCTCAACCTATTGTTTTTTGTGTTTCCTAATATTTGTTTAAGATTATTTTTATTATTAATGTTTTATTTTCAATTATTTTTATATTTGTGCCATTATTTTTTAAAATTATAAAAAATAAATATAAAAATAAAAATAAATAACTAAAAAATAATTAAAACATATTTTCAGAAAATAACTTATTTTCAAAATAATTTCTCAAAAAACCATTTATAAAAAAACATCAGACATATTTTCAAGTTTTGAACATAATTTTTTGGTTTTGGAAACAAAAAAACTATTTTTAAAAACAATTCTTAAGCATGCTCCTATTTTCTTTATTTAAAAGAGGAGACTTTCCAAAATGCTTATTTAACACATAAAATTAAATGTCATGTAATTTCTTGGAAAATTTAATAGTGGGGGCAATTGAGGAAAAATGCAAGGCTGATAGGAATAATTTGACATGTTTGAAGGTCTGATTGGGACCATGGTCACAATGAGATTAGGCAAGGCAAATAAATTAAAAAATAAATAAATTAAAAATCATTTTCCCTTCTTCCCTTCTTATGTATATAAATACATAAGACTTAACCATAAAAATAAAAAATAAATAAAAATATATATGTATATAGATCATAGATATAGAGTCTTACATCTTTTTATATCCATTGAGAATCTCATTTTTACAAAGAATCTCTCTTAGATCGAATAAATTTTTCAAAAATGAAAACTCTTTTCTACCGAGACTTGATTCTATCTTTATAAATTTTTCGAGATATTTTTTTAGGAAATTTTGTTATAGCATCTATAACCGCCTCTGGTTTAGATGGATATCCATAAAAATAAGTTTATGGATTGAACATAGTTTTGGTCCAAAATAGTCCTTTTATGTGAAAATAAATAAATAAATTTAAACATGTTTTTCAAACTTATACTCAAAATTATCCTTTTATTGCTATTTAATAGTTGTATCATTAAAAAATATATTTTAAAAAAAATTAAGTTAAAGTTTTATTTGTCAACGGAGATTTTATTTAAAATAAAGATTCAATTGTCTTATTTTTATGAGAGGATGATGTGATATTTAAAAGGAGGTACATTAAATATAAGTTTTAAAGGGACCTGAAAGGCATATTTTTATGGTCAAACGGTTCATTTTGACCCAAAATTCGTTACACTAAGAGCCTATCCAATTAGTTCGGGTGTTTCTTTGGGGTAAAAAGCCCTTGTCAGGATGTTTTTAAGACACCACCAAAGTAAATTTGAAAACAGGTTTTAGAATGTAATTCTAAATTTAATGCAAACCCAAATCTAAAATAATCTTATGGAAGTAGGGTTTTGAGTCAAATCTAAAATAAATGCAAATTAAAGAGATGTTGTTCAACCCACAAGTTACCAATCAATAGATAACAAAATAACTGAAGTCAGTTCTGGAACTCTGGTCTAAGTTTCAAGACAAGGAATTCCTCCACTTGGGAGGAGTTTTTCCTCGAACCAGCCTTGTCTTCGTGATCTTGAAATCCAGAGGCGTTTGCTGCCCAAATGCAGCCTCTCCTTCTCCTTCTCCTTCTTCTCTTTCTTGGATCTTCTCCCCAATGCTTCCAGCATCAACCCCAGTAGATCTGAATGAAGGCATTACCAACTTCTTCCACTTGAACAACCCCTTCTTCTTCTCCAGCAACCTCTCTATCTGTCCCTGCATCGCACTGCACTGCCCTTGAAGCCTCCTAACTTCCTCTCTCAACCTCCTTATCTCCGTCTGTTGAGACGATATTTCGCGCTTGGAGGGACACCTAGATGGATGCTCAAGTACTCCAGGCTTGGGGCTTCGGGTTCCACTGAAGGAACCGCTCCAGTCTAGCTGCCGGGTGAGCTTGGTTTGCTCTGAGAGGAGCACTTGGATCACTGCTCGGACTGGTAAACGTTCATTGTGAGCTGCATGGAAAGAGGCCTCCGGCGAGAGTTTTCGGCTGTCTATTATCCTGCAAAGTACCTTTCTATCTTGCTTGGACACCCCGGGATGTGCCTGAAAGTGAACATGAACCATTCAGCCACCCCATGAAGTTCTAAGTTTATCAGTTCTTACTTAGCAGATTCTTTTGGATTAGACTAATTTCTCATCATGGTGTTGGAACTTAACATTCTAAGAATATGTTTTCACAGGGTATTTTTACATTGCCTTGAATTGAAAATTCAGTGTATGATCCAGAAATTTAGTTCTATTCGTTGCTGAATTGCGATGTCATATCGACGCACAAAAACAAGAGTGCAATGGCAATTCAATCCAACAGTATTTTTAACGCTACCTTTCACATGCTTTATGAATAGACAACAGAAGAGCCAATGTTAGGCTAATATATCTTGGCCTGTCACTTTCTCAAGAAAATGGACAAATATATGATGCCTCACATTTTGTCCACAAAATTCCTGAGCCACCACTTCAGATGAAGAATCTGATGCTGGTGACAACACATCAACCCCATCTGCTACTCCTTGAGCTGAGAACCCAGAATTTTCTCTTCTGGTTTAACATTTAAAGGTATAATAAATGTATGCAAGATACGATACATTTTTTCAGGGATTGAAACAAGCTCTCTAATTTATTTATCTGATGAACTAAATGTCGTATCACAAAATTTTACTTACTTTGAGATAAGTATCGATGGCCCGGTATAGCCCATCGTCTGTTGATCGGGCATGGCTGGGGAGAGCACCGGCAAGAGAGGCAAACTCCTGCAATGTCAAATTGGAATCAACGGCAGCCTCTGCAAGATAGGAGTCAATGAGCTTCGCAACTTTAATGAGGGCAGCTCCACTCTTAGCAGCAGCATCCATGTTCACAAACCTCTTCACCAATCTCATGACAAGCTCAACATCCAGTAAAGTCGCACAGGTGTGGCAAAAGGAAGGAATCATCAGCTCCTTCAGTGAAGCTTGGTCGAGCTGCCATGATATCCGGCTCTCTAGCTCAGCGCGATATGTTGGCTCAACCCCAACCATGTTAGCCGTCCGGAGCAGCCTCAGAAGGAAGTTGCACGGAATGGAGTCCTTCTCTGGAGGGAGAATTCCCACTAGCGTTTCGACAAAAAACCTTTTCTTCATCCATGAAGTAGTAGCACTCTCCGGTGACTCCTCAAAGATCGTTAGCCCCTTTTCGTCATCGGTTAATAATTCCGGAAGCCACTTAGAAGCATAGTGTGCTATGATCGAACCAATTAGGTCAGGTCGAACGCCCTTGGCCTTAATTCCAGAGAGAGTCTTGACAAAGTAGTCCATGTCGAGGATACATGCGTCATCGAGCCAGCATTCGGCTGCAAATATCGGCCTCTTTCCGGCGAGAGTGATGGATTCCGGCAAGGCTAGCTTCTTCATTTTTGGTACTCCAGGCTACATGTGAAGACTGATAATGAAGGGGGACATAAGCTCCCAGTATTAATAGATAAGAGTATGTAGACCACACCTCTGCCTGGTGCCAGCCTAATTGACAGTAGAGCCCTTGAAGACTGCTGCTGCTTTGAAAAGTAAACGGAAGAAAAACATGGGTTGTTTGGGAATAAAGAAACATTGTGGACAGTTGGAAGTCATTTTCATTTATAATGAATTTTGTTATGGTATCAGAGAATGAGCCATCATATGTGATTTGGGTGGAATATATCGCATTAAATAACAATTGTCTTCTCCTTCAATCTGCAGCTAGCGCATGGGCATGATGAAATTTTGTCAGGGATCCTAGAAATTATACTCTGATCATGATGGCATGCGGACAAATGCATGGCCAGCAATTTAATGGCTGCTCTTTGACATATGAAGAACCATGGTCATGATGGGGTTTGATGGACCAATATTTGAGATATTAGTGGGGGAGAGGTTTACCAAAAAGATGATCATGATCAAAAGGGAGGGGCACAGACATATATGCCAAATCTTGTATGCTTCTTCATATTTCGCATGCATGTGCATGGGTTGAACTTCACGTGAAGTATGATTAGCTTTGTTTGATAGCTTTTGGGGGTGAGTGTCGAGTGATGGCCCACCCCAGCTTGGCCTAAAGAGCTATTGCTGCTACTGGGGAGTGAGTGAACTTTTGAGACAGCACTCAAGAGGCACATAGAGAGAGAGAGAGAGAGAGAGAGAGTGTGTGTGTGTTATCGCTCCCTTGTTTAAACTTTTGAGATGGTACTCAAGAGGCCAATAGAGAGAGAGGGGGGGTTGTTATCGCTTTCTCATTTAAACTTTTGAGACAATACTCAAGAGGCCCACAAAAAAAAGAGAAAGAGAGTACTCAAGAGGCCCATAGAGAGAAAGGGGGGGGTTGTTATCGCTCTCTCATTTAAACTTTTGAGACAATACTCGAGAGGCCCACAAAAAAAAAAAAGAGAAAGAGAGTACTCAAGAGGCCCATAGAGAGAGAGAGGGGGGTGTTATCGCTCTCATTTGAACTTTTGAGACAATACTCAAGAGGCCCACAGAAAGAGAGAAAGAGAGAGGGGGGACTCCCCTTTTATAACCACTTTTCCTTGTGGATGAGCATGAAGGAGTGGCTTCAACAAGCTTTATTAACTTTTGGGCATATGAGGACAAAGGTAGTTGAACTCGTCTTTCTAGGCATAGGTCAATCAATTAGGTCATCCTGTAAGTTCGGGAGGTCATCTTCTTTTATGGTCCTGGTTTTGGGATGAGGTGATTTTGTGCATTTTCAAGTACCTTGTTTGAGAGGTAGTTTATAAAAATAGGTTGATGTTTGGTATCTCTACATGTGATATTAATATTTTTCATCCTTCAAGCTCTTCACTAGGAGTCATGTGATATTAATAAGCTCCCTATTAGATCCCAAGTAGACAATATTTACAGGTTGTTGTTACCTACTTGTGAAAGTCACATCTATTATTGTCATATGTCTACATCTATTGCTATTACCCCCATATGGTAGGACTATTGCTTCTACCCATTTTAGAATATGTTTTCTCTTTCTTTTTGATCCATTTTTCTCTTCTTTGCGTTCATTTTGCATATTAAGAACATGATGCAAAGTAGATTGGGTGGGGAGAAGCCAAATGATTTTTTTTTTGAAGCAATTTGCTTCTTGTTGTTGTGGATATGTTTGTTCTTGTTGCACATTTGCTAGCAAATTTTGAAAATTGTTAATTTGAACCTTATTTTTTTGCTGAAATCTAGCTAAGAATGGGATTGAACCCTCTTGAAAGAAAAATAATAATGATTTTTTTTTAAATTTATATGACTTTTTTTGGCATCTATTTGAGTTATAAGGATTATTGTAACTCAATCTATAATTTGTTATGATCAATTTTAGAAAATAAAGGGTAAGCTAAAGTTTAGTAGAAAAGAGTATAATATGGTCGTTCAATATTCTTTGATAGAAACATACTAAAATTCATTCAAAAAACATAAATTTTCATCGAAACATACAGTAAGGGTATATATCAACAACTCATTTCAACTCCCCTTATACCTTTTAAAGAATTTTCATATACTAATTTACCAAATAACACTTCTTCCATAACCCTTGTACTTATATCTAAAGAACTCTTACCTAGGAACATATATATGTCTATATCTCTCATTATATCCACTCATAGATCTTCTCAAGGATGTTTTGAGTTTTTTACTTTACGATATTTTACCTTTCTTCCTTTAAGGACTCCCACCTATGAATAATTCTTTCTTAATATTTGTTTTTCAAGCCACCAATCATGATGCCTTAAATCTCCATGTCACTCATATTTCACATTAGGTTATTCTAGCAAAACATATTATATCACAACATAATAAAGTATATCTAACCATGAGTAACAATTCTCAACATACCAATCATCATGTTTTTCATTCAATTATCATAATATCCTCATACATGTATAATCAAGCATGTTAAATTATTTCACAGCTCAACCCTCATTCAAAATATCAATTAAATATTAAATTTTAATTCACAAATTTATAAGAAAATGATATTTTTTAAATCAAATTTTCTAATTTAAATCTCCTTTAACTTTAGCTTCATTTTCTTTGATTTCTTTTCCTTCTAAGAGTAGCTCGATAGCTAACTAGTCGTTTACTCATCTTTGGTTGTTGTCACATGCCATTCAACTAGTCATCTTTTAAGCGCCTCCAAGTTGCCTTCCCATAACACCTAGGAATCTTGATATGACAAACGGCTTCTATAGAAGTCAACCAAACTAAAGAAAATTAACCAATCAATCATAAAACTAAATGAATAGTTAGTTAACTAAGTGCGTATTTGATTAATTTAATATTTATTATTTAATAACTTAAATTGATTTTAAATTAAATTATTAACTTAAAATTTATTACTTATTTTTTATTTTAAGTATTAAAGTTAACTTAAAATTTATTTTAAATCATCAAATTAACAAATTTACCCTTGTTAATTTTAACTAATATTTATTCTCATTGATTTTAACTCATTTATTTTTATTAATTCTAAGCAATAAATTTATTTATAAAAAATTCATATTTAAAATATTATAAATAGAAAAGATCGATAACCATAATTTAATCACAAAAAATAATTTATTGGAGTTATATTATTTTATTATATTTTGATTCATTTGAAATCTTAATATAAATTGTCACAAAACAATTTTGATATCAAATATGCACTTTATTAGAAGAAAATAAAAAATAAAAATAAATAAATAAACTTTATTTTAGATGATACAAAATATTTTACAAATTTTATAAGTAAATATATTTACTAGAAACAAAGTTATTTACAAATAAGGTGCAATAAATAAAATAAATAAAGACAAATATGAATTTCATGGATATTAAGTAAAATATATATATATATTGGAAATTCATTTAAGAAATCAATTTTTCATCACACAAAGTATTTAATACACATATTTTTGTAAAAAAAGAAAAAAGAAAAAAAATATTTATCATTGTCAAATTATTTTTAATCTCATTCTAATTAACCAAATATAATTTATTTTATTTTTAAAAAAAACATTTTTTTGGGCAATTTTATTAAAAATTAATTTTTAGGACAATTTTATTTACAAAACAATTTTTTAGTGACAGTTTTTATTAAGCAAATAAATTTGTAGACAATTATTACTAAAAACAATTTTTAAAATTTTCATTAAAAACAATTTTTCAATTTTCCTAAAAACATTTTTCTTAATTTTTATTAAAAAAAATTCTTGAACAATTATTTTTATTAAAACTTGTTTAATGAATTCTTCCTCTTATTTAAATAAATTTTCTGATTTGTTCAATATTAATTTTGTACACAACGAGTAAATATATACAAATAAATATTTACAGAAATTAATAAAAATAAAACTAAATAATAGTATGAAATAAAACGTATACCCAAACAAGCTTACAAACCTACAACAAGTTCATTGTCTTCATTTACCTCCTTGTAGTTCATGAAATTCTACCCTCCATGTGTCATAAACCAGTACTCACTCAATAGAATTGTGGAAGGGGCTCATGTAAAAACAAAAATAGTTCAAATGTAAATATCAAAAAATGTACAAAATCCAAAATAAATATTCAAACTTCAAATTAATACAACAAATTTCACCAATTAAAATGGACCAAACAGAAATATCTCACATGTTATAAGTCTTAGTCCAAAATTTCTAAATTAATGGTCAATATATAAGCATAATCAACCAAGTCCAAAAATTTGATAATTAAAACAAGTTCAATTAGGCCTAAATTTAATATTTTAAAATTCAAGTCTAATTTAATATTCAAACTCAAATCCACAACTAAAATCAACTCAATTTAATATGCAAAGTCACATCCAAAATATACCACAATATTATATCATATCCAAATTAAATAATTCAATTGAGTACAATCATATAAATTATACTAATCTAGTTTAAATTAGTAAATTCTAAATTAATTCACCAATAATAAATTAGTCCAAATTTCATATTAATTCAGCAACAATAAATGAGATCAAATTTCATATTAATTCAATAATACAAATCTTACAAACAATAATTATTATTAAAATCAAATAAAGAAAAAATAATAATAATAATAATAATAAAGGAAAATGGGTGAGGTGAGAAAGTGAGAAAAGGGAAGGGGGGTCCTCGGTTACCATAAATGGCACCAGCATCACCTTGCCGACAATGGTGACAAGGACGGCTCACTGGAAGTGAGGAAGTAGGAGAGAGAGAGAGATGGCTTGGCCCTTGGGTACGAATAATAAATATATATATAATAATAACAATAATAGTAATAATAAAAATAAAAAATAAAATAATTTACAAAATAATAAAAATTAAGAATTAAAGGATGTTAATGGGTAAAAAATAATAATAATGAAAATTTAAATTTAAGGATAAAATTATGATCAAAATTAATATAAAAATAAAAATAAGACATTTTGAATCTACAATATCATAAGCTCTAAAATATATTCTAAACTTAAAAAATATATCAAAAAATAAATAAATTGGGATTAGCTTTGAAGTTATTTAAAATATTTTTTTTAACAAATAAACTTTCGAGAAAGGATTTTAGGTATGAATAAAATGGATATATAGAATGACTAGATAGATGCAATTATGCAAACATGAATTCTGTAAGGATAAAACCAGTTGAAAAAAGAAAGCAATTTTTAAAAATAGGTTTTAAACACAATTCTTAATCGTTTAAATAAAGAAATAAATTTTATTTGAGAACTCAACTATGAAAAGTAATTTTCTTAACTTATTCTCCATCAAATCTACATTATGTAAAATATAAGTTAAAAAAACTGCTTACACAAACAATTGTCCAAGCTTTAAGTTCTATTTGGTAACTATTTTTAAAAATAATTTCGAAAAACAATTTTTAAAAATAATTTTTAAAAAATAATTTTTTGACATTTTGTAAATTAAAATCTGTTTTTTCCTTGTTTTTAATATTTTCAAATATGTTTTAAAACTAATTTTTATATCTAATCTTTTATTTTTAATCATTCTAGGTGTTTACATAATTATTTTTTAAAATAACCTAAAAGAAAATGAAAACAATTAAAAATATTCTTTAAAAGTACCATATTTTTTGTTCTTAAAAACAAAAAATAAAAAATAGCTTTCTAATTGTCAAACGTATTTTTGTGTTTTTTTTTTCTAGAAAACAAAAAACTTGTTCTTAAAAACATTTACCAAACATAGCCTTAATCTTGCCCAACCAACTGTCCAACCAAGTTAACATACCAATAAGCCTAACTAATAACAATAATGAGAGCATGAGAGTAATCTTGCGGCAAAGCATGTCCACTACATTCCCCAAAAGAACCTTTCACCATAAAATAAATAAATAAATGAAGTTAAACAAGGGAGGGAAATATAAATCCAATGCAGTTCTATAAACTTGCAACAGAAAGTAAAGGGGATAACATCTATGGGAAAAAGGCCCAAGGGCTCTTCAAAACGTACCCAGTAGCATGCTAGCTTTGGTTTTCATTATTCTATGGTAGACTAAAAACACTAAAACCAACAAAAGATCTATGATGCTCCTCATCTTCTACTTCTTCCTCATCATTCAATAATGGAAGAAAAATTACTAGATGTTGCGAGGAGTTGTCTCTGATGAACTGCTTGACGAGTCACCCCCTGCAGGATTTAGAGCTGGATCACTTGCAAGAGAACCATTTCCAGATTCATCTTGAGCTACAACTGGGATCTTGACAGTTGCTCTTTCCATCTCCTTCTCAAGCTCTTCCTCCCGACGCAGTGCTGTAAACTGGGTATCAAGAGACTTTGCTGCTGCTAACCAAGCAACAACGATCACCATGAGTATCCCTCCAAGGTAAGGAGTTGAATTCGCTAGTGACCCAAAGGTTAAGATCATGAACTGCTGAATCAAAGCACCTCCAGACTTCCCCAACGGATTGCAAACAACATCGATGGCTGCCTTCCCTTTAACCTAAGTTAAGCATTTAATGGGCAAAGTGAGTGAAATATGGACTTTGCAAGGAAATTCAATATCAAGGTATTAAATTTTAAGAATCTTTCAGAATTTTAATAGTCTCAAATTTCAAGCCGGTGCAAAGTTTCAAAGAACTATTCAATTATAGTATATGTATGAAGTTCAAAACTTAATGCAGAGTTAAGATTTAGAATCCCAAAAACAGTGGAAACAGAATCCAAACCTTGGTGTCCTCGTCCAAAGGAATATAGGCCATTTCTTTGCAGGGATCAAATAAACTGTACTTGGCACTCTTGCTGAAAATATTTTGCATGGCACCAACATATACTGCTGCAAGAAGAGGAGTCAATCCAAACTTTGCAAGAGCAGGTGCGAAGGGGTCCCCAAACAAAATCAGAGAAAAGAAGCCAACTCCTGTGAGGAGGAGGACTGTGGGTGTGATCTTCGCTGCAGCTCCCCATCCGTATTTGTTAAATATCCATTGACTTAGCAGCATCATTGTGAAAGTTGCTATTCCAGTGGCAGTTGAGAAGTCACCCATAAAGGAAGAGTATTCATTCGGGCTAGGAAACTACATTTCAGGAGAGAAAGAGAGAGATTAATTAACAGATCAAAAGGACAAGAAACAATAGAACCTGAATTCAGCTTACCTGAGCTTTGAGCTTTGATTTCCATGTAACCTCCACAAGGTTGATGCTGATGCCATATGCAACCACCAAAGTGGCAAGATCCCTGATGTATCTGGAAGACACCAAGAACTTTAAACTCTCCATTGTCCCCAACCTGACCTTCTCCTGCGACAGGAATTAATATTACATTAGTAGCAATACTATTTTAGAACTCTGAGATAAACCACAATGCACCCATAATAGTATTTGGGATAATAAAGATAGAGAGTTTCTCTAAAGTTTATATATAGTTTACTGCAAGAGAAGGATCCATGCAGCATAACCCCTTCACAAAAATAAATAAAAATAAATAAATAACTGTCCTATTTCCAAACCTTTGACCAATGAACCAACCAACCCTCCAATGAAAAGTCAGCTTTATCAAAGACAGCTATGCTCTTTTCAATAGAAGTATTTTGGCACTCTATATAACATGAAGTGCCATGTTTACCAGAAGTAAGAAGAGGGAAAAAAAAAGGAAAAGAATGGTTTACAAAGTAATTCTTGCAATGTATCACCACTCTGGGTAGTAAAGCTCAGGATAGTGGAAAGGATTACCTTCTTCTTCTTGCTACGGGTCGGAAGAGGAACAGACTTATTCACCCACCAATAAATGAAACAGATTGCGAGCCCCATCAGCACCACAATGCTCATCATTCCTTTCAGGGAGATGGCCCAACCATCTACTCCAGGACCCAAATTTTGTCTCAGATTAGAGAAGTACTTCACTGTTCGGCCTGAGAAAATAAGGGCAACATTGGCTCCAAGTCCAAACAGAGGGTAGAATCTTTTAGCTTCATCAATGGTAGTTATCTGCAGGAAAAACAAACAATAACAATAAATGGTAGCTCCACCACTACTATTCAGATGGAAATAAGATACTGAGAAAATTGAGACAGAAGTTTACAAAAAATCTAGATTCTAAAGAATCCATATACTTGTAGAACAACACCAAAGATAAAGGATTGCAGCCTCAACAAATATAGCAGATCTACTTAGCCAAAAAAAAATATAAGCATAGCATATCTTACACGCATGGCCAAGAGCCAAATTTCCTTTTGTTTTACTCCACCTATAAAAGCAGTTTTTAGAAGTCAATATACTATATCCATTAAATGTTGAACAACCAGACATGTTCGATATATGCCAGATCATAATCCCCATTTTTATGCTTTTTGCAATGGCATGCAGTATACCTAGTATGTCTCTGATTCCAGAGTCTTTCCATTCCCATGGCTATAGCACATTTTAATCCCATGGAGATCAACACATCAGAAATCCATGTCACTTCCAACACAACAAATCAACACCCATGTCTTTTCCAGTTGCATAGCCAGGACACAGCTCATGCCCAGTAAAGCATCTCTATGCTTCATAGCTCAGACATGGGACATCAATCCATTCCCCCAGGAATCAAATATCCACCATCTATTTATGAGAAAGTAAAGGAAAAGAAAAGGAGCTTTGGAACCTTTTAACAACCACTACAGTCGAAGAAGTTTCAAGATTCCTATTTTTCTTTCTTTCTCTTGTTTTTCCCTTAGCCATGGAACAGAAAGTGAATATTCGGATCATACATTTCGAACATTGAAATTTTCATTTCAAAGTTCTAATGGTGAAACGTTTACACACTTGAAAACTATGAAAATAACAGATTAGCAAGAACTATAATTTAAACTAAATCAAAGAAATCTGTGGTATACATGATACAGGTATCATAAAGGGAAAGAAATTGCCAATATAAAAAGGGAAAAACTGGTAGAACAGAACAAAAGGGTTGACCAAAGCTCTCAAATCCACAACATTATAATTATGATTTGCAACAATAGTTACATCTAAGTGAAAGCTAAAATTGGAGATCTTGATTAATATCACAACACATAAATCAGCAAAAAAATAAAAGATGAAAAAAGTATATAAAGCCACGAACAAAACAATGATCTATATATCATGTTATAAAGGTATGAAAATTGTTCAACTCTAGTAAAAGATGGCAGAATGTGAAAAACAAAGGGTTCCCAAGTTTCACGTTTACTGTTTTTCCTATCAAAAAAATGACACATCAGCATCAAGCATTTTCTTAGCAATTTCTTCCACCGAAATGATGGAACTTGGCCTCTGGATTCGGTTCCCTACCATAGTGTGGCATGTTAGAAGGGGCAAGCTGTCATTCTATGAGCACCTTAAATGATCAAATCCATATATACGAAAAACCATGCAAAAAGAGGGGAACCATTTCAAGACAATAACATACCAATCTACATGAGAAAGGCAAGAAATGGATCAGGTCCTAAAGATAGTGGAATCAAGCCAATCCTACCATGAAAACATATAATTTTCTCAATCCATTATTACACCTTGAATGCCAAAACAGAATTGGGCAATACTCCATTTATGAGCAAAGTTGCAAATGATGAAGACCAAGAATCAACCACAAATCCCAAAATTAAAAGGTAATAGAAATAAAGCATGTATCAGGAAAGACACTAAAATCAGAAAACCATACACTAGAACCAAAATTTTATTTTGAAAAGGAAAAGATTTCCTTAAACCCCATCAAATGATTAATAATATGTGATTATCAGAGAATCAACTAGGAATCTAACGTAAGATATCGATATAGACCAAACAAAACCTGAAGCCAAAATCATTGAACAATCAAGAGAACAGATAAATTAAGATATATTCAATTTAAAAGTATCACCACCTGATTGGCAAAACCCCAAAACAGAACTGAAATCACCACACTTCCCCAAAGCTCAGCCATGACATAGAACAAACAGAAACTCCAGATCCTCAAAATTGCGAGTGGGCCGAGGAACCTCGGACCCAGAGCAGCAAGAAGCTTATCAGCAAGCGCTGTGGGATGGAAAAAATTGCTGAGAGGATAGAGAACAAATCCAAATGCCCCAAAGAAGGCGATAAAGGGGACGATGACGGTATAGAACAGAGCCTGCTTGGACAAAACATTAGCCAATTTTGTGTACAGCAACATGAACCCAACAGCCATAGGCAAGTTCACCCAAGTCTTCAAGAATGGTATAATCTCAGCGCTACTCCCCGGAGCTGTCACAACCAAAACATCCTTTGTATCCCTAAGAATTGTATAGTTGAAAAGGATACAGAAGAACATCAACCCAAGTGGTACGATCTTCTTAAAGGTCGCAGTCTCAATACCCAAGAACTTGGGCTTCTCTGGCTCTGCAAACAACGATTGCCCATCAGCTGCAGCGGCCGCCTCAGCCCTGCAGATAAAGCCTCTATTTTGTCTGCAAAAGTCATGTGGTTTTGCCACAAACCCTTGAAATTTCTGAAACCCATTAAGAGGTAGAGATAACCCACCAAGGGTTTTGGGTTTTTGAACGAAAAGCCTCTGCCTTAGCCCTTGCTGTGAATTGAACACCCTGAATTTCGGGTTTGAGGGCAGAGAGAGCAACCCTTTGGTCTGCAAAACAGCTTCCATGTCTCCCTAATTTCCCTTCAAGAAACCCAAAACTTGGCTTTCAAGAAGAGAACGTGAGGGAGAGGCTGAGAAGCAAAATTGAGATAAGATGGCCGGGAGGGGAGAAGACTACTTTCTCAAGAAATGGGCATTGGGTATACAAATATCTTTTTATATCACCCAATGCACCAAGCCCTCAACCCCAAAAGGAAAAAATAAATAAAGGAAAAAAATCTTAAGAGAGAGAGCCTCAATTCTCTCTCCACTATCTGGGTTTTGCTCAAAACCACTCTGTATTTTGCCCTAACAAAGCCTCGGAACCAGTGGCCGAGATGCCTTAAATCAGTTTTTTCATTCTGTAAAAACAAGAAATTTTTGGACTCACTAATTGAAACAGATGTGTGGTTTGCGAAGTCGTGACAGAAAAAAAGAGAAAAAGTGGACAAAGAAACGCCACCCGAACACCAAAAAGGTATCTCAATAGGATCTTCTCAGGCGCCCAAAAAAAAGAAGAAAAAAAATAGTGACATGTGAACCAAATTTAAATGCCCAAAATACCCCTGAGATATTTCTTTCTTTGGGAGGTGGGTTGCGGAACACACCACCTTGAAAATTACAGGTCAAAATAGTATTTGAATCCAATTTTGTGAGTTATTTTATGAGGTACGTCAGCAGGATTTTTTTTTAAAAAAAATTATTATTAAGATACAATTGTTTAAAAATAAATATAAATATGATACTTTTCATTATTTTTTTAATTTTTACACTAAAATTCTTTTTTTCAAAAATGGATTCACTTTCATACTAAACTTGTCTTGTAAAAAGACGAGTAAACTACTAGTTCTTCTTTACATTAAACTCATATTTTTAAAAGATGAATTTAATTCAAAGTTTAAAAGTACCGTAATTTTAAAATTATTTTTTATGTTACAATTTAAAAAAAAAAATACACGAGTCTTGCATAAGTAGCATGATTTATTTTGAAAATAAAAATAAAATTATGATTTTTTTTATCATTTTTTTATTTTATATTAAAATTGTCCTTTTTTTTTTCTTTTTTTTTTTTTGAAACATTAAAATTGTCCTTTTTAAAAAATGGGTTTGACATAAAATCCTAAACTATAATTTTAAAATTATTTTTGAGCCTGCGAATCCCACCTTTGAAAATTCTAGGTCAAAATAGGAAATCAAAGAAATATGAGCCCACTATTTTCATGGGTCCTTCCTAATTCCCAACATTGGAATTCAATTTTGTCAGTCATTTATTGAGGTAAATCTTATATAAGATTTTTGTAAAAGAAATATATTATTTTTAAGAAGTATTATTAAAGAACATTTATCTAGGAAATAAATACAAAATTACAATAATTTTGATCATTTATTTTATTTTTATTTTAGAATTATTTTTGAGCGGAGGATACATTTGAAAACTAGAGGTCAAAATAGGAAATTGAAGAAGTATGGCCGCCATCCTCATTCCTAGTAGTGAAATTCAATTTGTGAGCTATTGAGCTAAACCTACTTCTCCCTTCCTTGTTAGGTCATTTTTCCACAAAAATAAAAAATTATCAAAAAAGTATTGGTTTCTTTTGCATGTAAATGATTTTTTGTTTATATTTAGGTTATATTTGATTTCAAAAAAATTGATGAAAAATGTAAGAAAAAGAAAAGGAAAAGGAAAAACCGAAAGGAAAATAAAAATATAATAGGTTAAAAATTAATAAATTATTTTTTATATATTTTTTTAAAAATTTATTTTTCTGCATTATATATAAATAATTTTTATTATATTTGAATTTTTTTTCCTTAATTTTTTAGTACTTTCCCATAACCAAATACAGTCTTAGGTCCTATTTGATAATTACTTTTAAAAATATATTTGAAAAATAGTTTTTAAAAACAGTTTTTAAAAATTATTTTATGATGTTTTATAAGATAAAAGTATGTTTGGAATTTTAAAATGTTTTTAATATATTTTTAATATTTTAAAATATATTTTAAAAGTAATTTTTTATGTAATGTTTTATTTTTTAATCATTCTAAATATTTATATAATTATTTTTTAAAATAATCTTTAGAAAATAAATAAAAAT
Source organism: Vitis vinifera (assembly GCF_030704535.1). Taxonomy (NCBI): domain Eukaryota; kingdom Viridiplantae; phylum Streptophyta; class Magnoliopsida; order Vitales; family Vitaceae; genus Vitis; species Vitis vinifera. The sequence goes on from NC_081813.1 coordinate 5,435,358, forward strand.
AATTAAAAGATTTTTTTTTAAATAGAAAACGATTTTTTGATTGGTATTTTTCTGTGTTTTTGTTTTAGGGAATAGAAAACTATTATTTGGACAAAAATTTAGGAAAGTACCAGGGTGCAATGAAATAACGTATTTGAGTTGTCATCCAACAACCCATATTACGAATTTTCAAAGTCAAAACAAGTTGCTTTATGACTTTGTAATATTTCCTTTTCATGGAAAATTTTAGTAGTAGTATTGCAAATGGATTTGCAATTTTTCCAAAACAATAACGACACAAACCTACTTGGCAAAATTTAATGAAAACTCGTATTTTCAATTATTAAATAAAAATAAAAATAATCAAAAAATCTAATTTTATTGATTCCCCACTTTTCTCTACTAAAAGCGAATTTGGTAATTTAAAGGACAGAAAATAAATTTTTCTCGTGTTTTTAAAAAATAAGGATGTCTAAAAAAATGTTTTTAAAAACAAAAAACTTGTTTGGATAAATTGTTTTTATTTTTTATTTTTATTTTGTAGAAGTATTGCAATTCAATTCACATAACATAACTTAAATTTAATTCAGGTCATATTAAAAATGAAAATCGTTTTATAATTAAAAATAAATTGAATAATAATTTTTAGTAAAATATGAATAGTAATACTATAATAAAATCATAAATTATATTATTTTATTAAAAAAATATACTATTTTAGCATATATTAGAAACATAAGGATATTAATATCTTCATAAAAAAAATTTCATTAAAAATAAATAATAATAAATTTTAAAAATATTTTATTTAAAATGAATAATAAATTAAATTAAATTTTTTTAATTATATGAGTCCCCTTTTTCATTACATGTACATAATATTCTAAAATGTTTTGATTTAACCTACAACTAAATAGATCAATTTCTGTATTCAAAATTATTCTTAAAAATTAAAAAATTAATTAAAGAATTTAAATCATTAATTATGTCTTAATTTATAATTTATTTACCTAAAATCAAAAAATATATATTTATGTGCATAAAAGAAACAATAAGGTGATAATTTATAATATATCAGTTTTTTATCTCTTTTTTAATGATTAGATCTAATTTTGAGTTCCAATTTATTTTTTAAATTAATTAATAAATTAAATACAAAGTATTACTTTATTTGAAGTACATTTTTATAGTGAAAAAATTCATAAAAATAGAATTATGTGCAAAAAAAATAATAAAGTCATTATGAACCAATTTCTATTTATAAAATTATGGAATTAATTAGTTTATTATTAGTTTATAAAATTATAATATATATATATATATATATATATATATATATATATATATATATATATATATATATATATATATTCCAATCGTTCCATACCCATTTTTTTCATGGAAAAAAATTGAAAAATTTAGATAAAAATGTCTTCCCTTACAATGCGAATTACTCTTTTTTCTTTTTTTTTTTAGGACAAGTATTATCCATTTTTTGTTAGTAATATTCACTTCTAAAGATATTTTCAAATTTCTAAGGCAATGTTTGGTTCTCAAAAAATTTGAAGAAAAATGAGGGAAAGAAAATGCTAGAAAAAAGTGAAAAGAAATAAAAGGTGAAGGAAAATAAAAAAATTGAGAAAATATACCTTCCCGAAAAAAAAAACATCATTTTTTTTTAGATAAAAAAGAAAAATGTAAATCCTGAAAACTAAGATCCTTTTTAGGAAAAATATAGTATATTTCAAGCAAGTAATTTAATTTTATAATTGGACTTAATTTTTCAAAGATTTATTATTATTATTCTCAAATTTACATTTTTTTTTACCATACCTTTTTTTCCAAGGAAAAAATTCAAACAAAAATGTCTTCCCTTATTATGTGAATTACTTAATTTTACAATGGTTATAATGTCTACAATATTTAAATGATATTTTTTTTAGGTGTTGAAAATACATCGATAATTAGATAATATCACATATAGAATTTTAAGTTTCATTATTTATACTATAATATCTGTTATGCAAAAATAAACAATCTTTTTTTTTTATCATCACTATTCTTTTTCTTAAAACCTGCTTTCTCAATGTAAATTAAATAAAATTAAAAGTTAAAGAAGAGTTGGTTTGATTTGGTAAGACACGTGGTAGCACATTGTCCTAAAGCTACTATCATTTTTCTGCGTGCAGTGTTAATGAACAATAATTGTTCCAAGATACAATCTCAATCGTTGACTCGTAACAATATCTCCTCTATAGACACGTCTACAGAAAGATCATAGATAATCTATCCATAATTTTATATTATTCACTTATTCAACGGTCTAAATTTTATGAACGTATATGAGAGTTCAGAATTGAACTTCGAAAGGTAGGATTTTTTATTGTAAACTCATACACATCGCACCAAATCATTCACAAATAATCATTAAAAAAAAAAAAAAAAAGGAGAAAACAACATTCGAAGGTTAAAGTAGTCCGTGTCCTTCAAATGAAAAACACCAGTGATTCATTTCATGGTTGGATCCATTTCGAATGACAAGGACCGGAAAAGAAAGGGGAAGAAAATGATACTGACCCCATTTCGAAGAACAAAAAAACATGGAGTGACAAGTGAGTGAATTGGGATGGGGGCAGGTGGTCTCCACATGGGCATTTAGGAGTCATCTCATGATTTGTTAATGCATAATATAAAGCATTTCCAAAGGAGGAAAATATTAGTCTATTAGTACTCCAGATTTGCACGGCTCTTCACCGGCCCGCTAGTAGCCTAGTTCCAAAACAAGGCACAGAAGTATATGATTCAAGAGGGGACCCCACCCTCATTGCCTTTGCCTTGCCTTGCCTTTCAATTTCGGTAGGCAATGAGCGGTCAATATTCTTACAAAATGCTTTCCATGCTTATTAAAATCAAAACAACACGTGTATTATTCCATGTGGCATGTGTCCGCATACCTTCCTTCAAATCATGGCCCAAACACATCAACTTATTCTTAGGTTTGGACCAAATATACCTACTACCACCCAACCTCTCCAACCCTTTCTAGTTAATTTTAGTCGCCTTCCAAATTTTGAATTAATGGGATTTGGTATATTTAATTTAAATTTTAGAAAAAGTAAGTGAAATTATCTCGTGAACATTATTATAAGTAAAAATGAAAATATCGATTTTGATGAATATATTGGTAACTTGATTTTATGGATATATTAGTATGTATTTAAAAATATTGATTAATATTTCTCATAAAATATTAATGAAGTAAAAATTATAAAAGCTTATGAAATATTGAAAAACTTTTTAAAAAAAATGATGTAAAAAGTAATAATGCCTATGTTATAATTGAAATGTAAATAAATTTATATATAAATTATATAATTTATGACATTTTATAATAATAATAGGTGATATTTATGAATTGATTTAAAACCAAAATGATAATTTGTAGTAAAATTAATATATTTATTAAAACTTTACTTTAATATTTTATATATATTTAATATATATAAAATTAAAGTGTGAATATAGAATATATAAAGCATATGTCATATTGTTAATGAATAGTATGTTTGTTTTTAAACCTAGAAGACAAATAAAAATCACCATAAATCGGTGAAATATTGGTTGAAATGCGAAAAAATGCAATAAATGAAAAAATATCCAAAAATATCGGTTGATAAATATATTTTCTCGTGTTTCATATTGGGATCCACCGATATTCAATATATTGATGATATATCTTAAAATTTTAAACTTTGATTATAAGATTAATACAATGTGGAATATGATAACAAGATTAATCTAATTTTATTGGAGTATAATAGAATTTTAAATAAGATGCTTGATACTTTTATTGTAATAAATGTTATTAAAGTAAGAATGGGGTCACCTAATTAATGGTTCTTAAAATAAATTCATAAGATGTGATGTCAAATGTCATAAAAGTTTGGTCCATGTTCCTTGAATATGCATTGATTTTTAGATGAAATGACATAACTTGATTCAAGTAGGAAAAGTACATTAAAGGACATAAACATTCCAAATAATAGTTTTCACGACATAAAATAAATGTATAATATCACAATTAAACATTATTCGTTATCCGTATAATTTGACACACGCAAACCATTGTACATTGCTAATATCAAGAAATTGAATACTCAAGAATCTCAAGTAATTGGTCAAATTACTATAATAGCTAAAGTGGTAATAAATCTCATCAATGAAATGGGTCTAAGAGACTGTTCTTCTATTCCTAATCTCCCTAACTTGGTAGGTCAATTAATAAATATTCAATAATTAGATTTAATTTTGATTAAGTGTTCTCGTCCTAAACTTAATTGAGAATGGGTTATAGTAAAGTTTTAAACAACTCGAACCTAAGTCAATCAAATTTAATATTTTTATAATATTTATAATTTATGTTGTCCGACATGATAATTTTTATTTCATTTTATTTTAGTTTTAAAAAAATCAAATTACAGTTATATTATATTACTTTTTTATTTCATTAAAAATGCATAAATTTATTTTTAAATATTGTTATGATCTTAAAATATTATCTTATTTATTATTTAAAGTTTTTTTATAAATATAAATAAAAAAGCTTTTTTAAAACATTTTGAGTGGTTTTAAATCATATCATCAAATGAATTTGAATGTAATCTCATTATATCTAATATGAACTCGAGTTTAGAAAAATAAAATTGTATTAAACTTGAATTAGATATTTTGAATTAAAGATAAATTTTGGTTGAATTTGGATTGATTGTTAGTTATTTTGAGTTGAATAGGTTAATTTACCGTGACTTTGCATCCCTACCTTTTCTCAATTTTGAAATCTGCAATCACAAGGGTGGGACTTGAGAGGCAAGCAAAAGTAATTTAATGAATGCAGCTAAGCATTATTGCGAAACACACAACACGTCACAAGATTCATATGCATGACCACCGAAAGGCCAAGTATATTGCTTACAAGTTGTCCAGCTTGTCACATGGCCACCAAGAAACCCAATAAATTTTCAGTCATTTTGCTTGTCTGTCTTATTCATACTTGAAAGATAGGATGATAAATGGGAATATTTTTTTTTTATATCAAGTTGAAATTATTTATTGTGTATATAATGGGATGGAAAATTTTATTTATTTTATTTTTCTACCTTCCATCATCATGTCATCTTTCATCTTACGGGACGGTAAAAAGAATGATAATAACAGTATTTGCAGTAAAAAAAAAAGAAAAAAAAAAGGTGGTTAAAAACCATAACAACATAAGATTTCTTTTATTAAGATATTGATACGAGATTGTTGTGGATACATTTGAAATTTTTCTTTCTGTATTAAAAACATTAAGAGTCTAGTTGGAAATTATTTTTAAAAATAATTTTACATTCTTAAAAATAAAAATTATTTTCAAAGTTAATAAAAGTTAATACCATGTTTAGTAATTTTCTTTTCATAAAAAAAAAAAAGAGTAGATTTTTTAAAACTTATTTTAAAATATTTTCAATTTATTTAAATTGTTTTTAAAGATTTTTTAAAAAAAAATATTAAAAATAAATTACTATATATATACAGTGTTGAATTATGAAACCTAAATCACCTTTGTTGCGCTTTGATCGAAATGTTGAGGATCGATTGCCCAATTAACTCACAGGGTTAAGCTCCCCACTGAGGTCGTAGGGTTCAAATTATCCGAACAACTTGTAACGACTATATATATATATATATATATATATATATATATATATATATATATATATTATGAAACATTGATTAGTTTTGTTCGCTCCTTATGCGGGGTTGAATTGTTAGGTTAACTCGTGGGGTTAAAGGGGATAGCGCCCTTAGAGATATTTTTTATATAATGATTGACGAGTTTATTCATATTATATATTTTAATCATTTTGTTTTAAGATTTTGTTTTTTCAAATAGTACAACTATGATTGAAAGGTTTTTTGAGAGCTTCACTATTATATTTTTTATTTTCTTTTGATCAATAAATTGTTGAGTGTTGGTACACTCCATGCATGTAAGAATCACATTGATTACCAAATTATGTTAAAAAAATTTCTCATTGTATATTGAGTAATATATAGAACATTTCAAATTTCTCAAAAACACTTTTATTCTAAAATACATATTTCTTTTGAAGATCATTGGTAAAAACTATATTTTGATAACTAATATTAAAAAAATGTTTTTAAAAATATTCCCAAATACGTTCATTTTTCTTTTAAAGGATTTTAATCCAAGTTTTCAAAAATAAGTTTGAAATAAAATTAGCACTTTTATGATGAAATTAGTTTCCTACGATTACATTGAAAATAAAAACAAAATGACATTAAAAAAAAGAAAGAAAAAAAATCTATATGTACGTACAAGTTGTATGAAGTGTCCAAAAAATATTTGAAATGGCGTGGCTCATATTCTCACAAAATCATTACCGTGCAAGGCATGGGCAGTGGTCACCACATATTACCGATGGAGGTTCATCCACGTGGCGAAAAAGGATGACGGAGACACCTATGCCTCGATAGTCGGGAGACCTTAGCCCAACACGTAATTTCCAAAGACTCCGGACAGTAACGGCATTTTGTTGCGACACGTCAGCTCTCATGTTCTGTTACCTTTATTCTTTCACATTTTTATTTTTATTTTTAAAACAACTAATAACTTCTTAGCGTGGCATAACTTTCTGGTTTTTGCTCGAGTTAGGGACTGAACCTACTTATATAATATTTTGAGTTTTGTGAAAGATGTATTCAACTTTAAATGATGAAGACAATTGTTGAATCCTCGTGATAAAAGTGGAAACAAAAGAGTCTTGTCAATTTTGGACGTAACAATAATAATTAAGCAGTTCAATGAAGTTTCTTGAATCTCCGACTAATTAAATAATTAATAATGATTTTTAAAATATTCCAAAGAGATGTGATGTTGAATGTCATGAACCGTTCAACTTATTTTCACTCGCCACCGACAAGTCTTTAGATCAAATAGTTATATTTTCAATGTCATTATTAATATCAGAATCAAGAGTCATATTATCGAGTCACAAAACACATCATGTTGAAAGAAAAATTATTTAGAATATAAAAGAATCACTTTTAAACTCGAAGATGAGTCATCCAAGTACCAAATAATGGCTCTTAGAACACATTCACATATATTATGCAAATCCCAAAATAATGATATGGACATATGTCTCTCAAAGATATATATCGAAATTCGTGCAACGATTTATGGTGAAAATTAAGAAAAACGAGATCGAAAGAATTCGTAGATTTAACATGGTTCGACAAATTACCTATGTTTATAGGAATATGGAAAAAGACTTTCACTATATATCAAATTAGGGTTATATAAAAGGATATTTATACTAACCCTTAAAAATGAAATTCCAAAAATACCCTTGAACCGTCCCGCGGGGTCGTTGCCCCCCACACCCCCCAACTTATCGTTGACCCACAACAATAGAAATATAAGCCTGAATGACAAATATCAGAATGAAGCAGAGTGAATAGAGTGACGACATTTGCCCATTTTTCTCCATATATCTTTTGCTCAGATATGAGTCACATACTACAACAATATAGAATATCGAATCATTCTTCTTCATCATGGGAGAATTATTTTCTCTTTAAGTTTATACTTTGATTTCTAGTTGCTTGACTTACAATTTGAAAAGCAAGTCACCATAATTATCGTTTTGTAAGTATCAAACAACTACAAATATCATTAATTAGATCAAAGATATTTGTGAGAAATGAAAGCATTATATGCTCAGCAACTATTCTAAGAAAGTTTATTTCATAGTAAAAATCATAGAGATTTCTCAATTTTAGTTCATGTCGAAGGTTATGGTTTAAATTTGATATCTCACGTCAAATAATAGAAAATTTTTCTCAATATCATATAAATAATAAATTCCTTTTAAAGTCTCAAGTGATATCTAGCAATATATACATATTCTCTAATCAGATCTAGCTTTGATTTCTTAAGAAAAATGCATCTAATAGGAAATTATCATTTTTGTGATCTATTTTTTTACTTTGTATAATTATTCATGAACAGTTTGCCTCTTAGCCTAAGCCAGTAATGTCTATGATAGGCTGATTTGGGCCCGTGTACATAGTTGGCCCAAGTTGCCATTTCACATTACCGGGCCGCACCGAGTCCACCTTCGACTATTGGGTTGGGTCTCCTCCAATGTCTGATCCACCTCCTTACTGGCCCCATGCACTACTCTTTAGTTATGATATTACCTAATTTTAGTATTTAAAATGGTAAAAATTTTGTAATAAGTGATTTTAAATTACTTAAGCCTTCCATGGAATACTCTTTTGTTACTTTTTTTTTCTTTAGTTCAAAAATTGAAGTAAAAAAGGCAATTGTGGACCCCGCATTTCGGCTCAATGCGTTTCCCACTCGATGATGAGCTCGATTTTTATTTGAAAAATTGATGTTTATTGATTAAGAAAATTGACTTGGAGTCGCCACTTATTTTTGTTTTATTTTTAAAAGGGTAAACAAAATAAGAAAGGAAAACCCTAAGTGTGACTCCTTGTTTTGGAAAAGGTGGTCTGTGAAAACCGGATCGGGTTCGGGGGTCGGGTTACTTATCGGGAAGGTACGGTAGAGACCGTAGCACCCCTCTAAGTCCCTAAAGTCGGGTCTCTACTAATGAAGTGAAACTGACGTGGCAATCGAATAAGAAAGTCAATGGATACTCACATTAATCATGCATATATGAGAATCAGAATACGTATAGTGAATGATCAGAATGAGTGAATGCGTACCTGGGTAGCAAACAGCAATGCGCTATCAAGAAACGGGATTAGTGCATAATTAATGAATACAAAACATAGCTCATACATATCGGAGTGCACAACGAGACTCAAGCAAAATACAGTAAGCACGATAATTGACAGTCAAAAGGGGTCAGACATAGGGCCTCCTATCAAAGCCCGATTTATTGTTCATGGGCTAATCCCACAAATCCCGCGTTTTAGAATTATGAAGGAATCACTATTGCTTACGTAAAATCAAGAAGATCAGAAGATTATTTAGGTACTGAAATGTGATTAAAAACTATTCGAATGAAAACTGGATTATTGGAGCTTATTTGAAAATTGGAGTATTTGGAATTAAGTTTTGAAGATTAGAGCTCTGGTGATTAAGTCGAAATTTATTAAAGAAAATGAGAAACAGACTTTAGGAAATTGAACTACGAGACCATAGACCTTTGAAAGTTGAATTTATAATGATGATAGTGATGAGGTCTTGAGAGGTTGAATTAATAATAATAATAATTATAAGATTTCGAAAGTCTGAATTAATGATAATAATAACAATAATAAGATTTTGAAAATGTGAATTAATAATAATAATAATAAGATTTTGAGAATTTGGATTGATGATAATGATAATAAAAATAAATAGATTTTGAAAGCTGAGGTAATAATAATAATAATGAGATTTTTAAAATAGTTTGGATTAATGATGATAATAATAATAATAATAAATAGATTTTGAAATTTGGGTTAGTGATGATAATAATAGGGTTTTGAAAGTTTGGATTGATGATAGTAATAATAATAATAAATGGATTTTGAAAGTTGAGGTAATAATAATAATGATAATGAGATTTTTGAAAGTTTAGACTAGATAAATATGGGATATTGATTCTATTTAATGAAAATGAGATTTAAATGAATATTTTAAGAATTAAATTAAGACATAGGATTTTCGAAAGATTAGACCTTAAATAACTATATAACTATGGGATAATAATTTTAATTGATGGAAACAAGATCTAAACGAGCTTTTGAAAAACTAAATTGAGACACGGGGTTTTTGAAGGATTAGAATTTTGACTTTAATAAACGAGATTTTTTTAAAATATGATAAATAGAGATATACACGAAAATAATAATAATAATAAATAATCACAATGTTTAAGCTAGCGAAATTGAATAATATAAGCTTCAAGATAAAACTATAATTAACAATAATAATTTGACTTTCAATTTTCTTTAAGATGAGTTAATTAAATTGGTGAAGATAAAATAAGATAAAAATAAAAGTAAAAATAAAAAATGCATGAATAAGTTAATAAGTTACTAAGATTAGAGATTTAAAACTTGCTTAGAAATAAAGTAGCCAAATGGGCTAACTCAACATGGACTTGGGTCACGAGGGTGACTAGCATAAGGAGCATGAGGCCCTCCACCAACATGCTTGGACCCGGCCTCTTACTCAAGCCCAAAGTCCATACTCTAAGCAAGCCCAAGGCATCCATCTTCATCACTAACTTGGGCCTGGTATTCCAACTTAAGCCCAAATCCAATAGCATCATGGGCAAGCCCAAAACCCAAACTCCATCACAAACTTGGGCCTAGCCTCAACCCAAGCCCAAAAACCAAAACTTCATCTTCTTCCTTCCTAGCTTGCCTCTTCGCCTGGAAATCACCCTCAGAGGGAGCTCCTGCTGCCGGCGGCACCATGGACCACAGCTTGTCAATGTGGACGATAGGACAGTGGAGCTTGATGCGGAGCTTGTGGAAGTGCCTCATTCCGACTTTCCCGAAGTTGCCAGGGTGGTGCTTGTCGAAAAAGGATGCGGTGGTGATGCATACCTTCAGCATTTCCGCGGCCACCGGGGTGCTTCTGGTGCTTGCCGATCCGGCCATGGCCGGCGCTAACGCGTCCTCTCCCCTTCTTATTCTTCTTGAACCTGGCTGTCACTCTTATGCCTTGCACCGCCTAAGGCTTTTGAATCTTTAGGGTGGTCTGCGGAGAGAAGAGATAATGGGGAAGATGATGGGTGAGTCGGGTATAGGGAGGTACGAGCATGAGCGATGATGAGTTTGAGTGGGTTTGGGTGGTGGTGTAGACATAGAAGGTGAATAGAAAGAAGAGGTTAATGAAGAATAGGGCAGTGGGTATGGACATGAAATGTATGGGGTGCGTGGATGGTAGGGAAAAGAGGATATGGGACTAGTGGGAAGGATGGTGTAGATGAACAAGAAATGGATATGCATGAAAGGTATGGAGTATAGAGAGAGAAACCGGGTGAGTGGATATATGTGAGGATGATGGTATGCATTGGGTGGGGGCGTGGGATGGTATAGATTAATGAGAAAATGGGATGCATGAAAGAAGTGTGGTGTAGAGAGAGAAAAGGTGGTGAGGAAACGGCCATTTTGCATGGGGTATGAGAAAGGGTATATGCATGAGGACATGGGGTGTGAAGAGTGGAAGAAATGGCATGATGAAGGAATCAACTGCCGGTGGTGGGTGCGATGTCATAGGATAGATTGACTGTGGAGAGTATGGCATGACAAGATGAAGGCTTGGAAGGAGAGAGATGGGTTTGAGGGGTGTTAAAGGATGGAGATGTGGATATAGTGGTTGGGGTGGCCATGCGGAGGTAGAGGGATGAGAGGTGGGGATGTGTAGAAAATGGGTATGAATAAATCTAGAGAGAGAAATGGATGTAGGCGTGGAATGGAGAGACGGGTATAAAACTAAAAAAAAGGGTGATGAGCAGGGGGCGTGCTTGGGAACCATGGTGCATGGATTGGGTGAAAGTGAGTGGTGTACGTGGTGTAGAGAGAGGAATGCATGGGGAAGACATGGATATTGATTAGTTAGATGAGTGGCAGTGTAGTGATAGAAGGAGACCTGATGGGCCTCGTGGACGTGGATAGGTGAGTTTCACGATCTGAACGGCTGTCCGTCATGGCCCTCCAGTTACGAAGAAACATCCTAGACTGCTCCTCATCAACCTCCACAAACTAGGAGAGCTCTCCTCTCACTTAGAGAACAACTCTGGAATCTCTCCTTCCCCTCCTCTCTCTGGTTTTCTTTGGCCATCTTCTTCCTCATATATCTAACAGACACAGTAAATCGTTCCTTTCGACTGGTGATTCTGCATTCGCGGTCCTCAGACCTCATCACAAGACTTCAAGTCTATAGTGTGCTGGAAGTTTTCCATCTCGAGAGGTCCATCGACAAAACCAAACCAAGTCACACCACTCTCATGTCCCATTCAATTCAGAACAGAGGAAAACGTGAAAAAAAAAACCTTTATAAAAACAGAGTATAAAAACAGAAAATTAATGAGTGAAACCCTGTTTCATTGTTTCATCCACGGGCCTGCAGGAGGATTGGGGGACTATGGGTTCATACAAAACAGGGGAATAAAATCTGAGATATCTCGCAATGAAGCTAGAAACAGATTCAAGTTGCTTTTCAGCTAAGCCAAGAAGAGAAAATGATACATTAATGTCAACCAACCCATGGTTGATTCAGAGATCATTGAAAGCTAAAAATACAACCTGGAAAGACTTACCTAAAACGAGAAATGATATCCAGAAACAAACAAAGAAGATAACCAACAGGATCCATACCTGAAAAAACCTCCGCACAAGCGGAAGCTCGCCTGACTTCAAGCTCTCATGAAAACTCTCCAAGCTACCTCCGAAAAATCCATCTGCTTCCTCCAAAAAACTCCCCTCCCTCTCTGCAGATATCTCCCTTTTTCTCATTTCCTCTCTGTTTTTCTTCTGTTTCTCTCTTCCTCCGCAAGCTAGCCGTTGCTTCCTGCCATCCGCCGCACTCCTCTGCCCGAGCCAACCTCCCATCAGCCGCCTGAGAAAAAATAAAAAAGAAAAAAACAAAGAAACTCCCCCCTGCTTCGCAGCCTCAGGGGGGGTCTACAAATATGCCCCTCTTCGGTAGAGTTCACGAGTGTAAGGAACGTGAACACTAGAGTGAAAAAGAAGTGTGAAAAGTGAGTGAAATGAAGTGAACTCTATCGAAGAACAAAGAAAGACCCCCCGAACCCAAAAGGTACAAGTAGAACACAAACTCACTCGAGGCTCTAAAATTCTAAAAGGCTTAAGGCACCTCTAAAGCTGCATCGAGGACCCAGACTCCCTCTAAGATGTCTCTAAAAGCGACCCAAGAGATCAACGTCAAAGATGAGTAACGGTCGAACCACCCTGGAGTACGAGCAAGAATGCGCCCAAAGGGGACTACCCTATGTGGACTACGAGATGAATAGGCGATAAGCACAGGATAACGGAGTGAGGAAAAACCGAGGGACAATGTAAAACCATGAAGGCAAGATGCGCAAAGCCGGTGGACATGAACGCTAGGAGTTGTGACCCTAGATGACAAGGCCGACTCTAGACACTGAACTGAGAAAATAAAAGCTCTGGAAGCCAAACCAAAAAGCTAACCCTAAATACTAAACTAAGAAAGTAATAGCTACGGAAGCCAAACCAAAAAAACTAGTTCTAAAAGCTAAACTAGAAAGTAACAGCTTTGGAAGCCTAAACAAGATGATAGCGATGGCTCTGGAAACTTAAACAAGACAACAGTGATGGCTCTGGAAGCCTGAACAAGACGATAGTGATGGCTCTGGAAACTTAAACGAGATGATAGTGATGGCTCTGGAAGCCTAAACGAGATGACAGTGATGGCTCTGGAAGCCTAAACTAGATGATAGTGATGGCTCTGGAAGCCTAGACGAGATGATAGTGATGGCTCTGGAAGCCAAAACGAGATGATAGAAATGGCTCTGGAAGCCTAAACAAGATGACAGTAATGGCTCTGGAAGTCAAAACAAGATGACAGTAATGGCTCTGGAAGCCTAAATAAGATGACAGTGATGACTCTGGAAGCCAAAACGAGATGACAGTGATGGCTTTGGAAGCCTAAACCAGATGACAGTAATGGCTCTGAAAGCCTAAACAAGATGACGGTAATGGCTCTGGAAGCCTAAACAAGATGACAGTAATGGCTCTGAAAGCCTAAACAAGATGACGGTAACGACTCTGCAAGCCTAAACAAGATGATAGCAATGGCTCTGGAAGCCTAAACAAGATGACGGTGGTGGCTCTGGAAGCCTAAACAAGATGACGGTGGTGGCTCTGGAAGCCCAAACAAGATGATAGTAATGACTCTGGAAGCCTAAGCAAGATGATGATAATGACTCTGGAAGTCTAAACAAGATGACAGTAATGACTCTGGAAGCCTAAACAAGATGATAGCAATGGCTCTGGAAGCCTAAACAAGACGACGGTAATGGATCTGGACGTCGAAACTAAAAAGTGATGATGATGACTCTGAACGTCAAACTGAGAAGTGATAACGACTCTGAACGCTGAAACCGAGGATGCGACTCTGAATGTCGATCTGAAAACCGATGATAGCTCTGAACGCCGAAACTGAGAAGTGATGAAGATGACTCTGAACGTCAAACTGAGAAGTGATAACGACTCTGAACGCCGAAACCGAGGAGGGGACTCTGAATGTCGATCTGAAAACCGATGATGACTCTGAACGCCGAAACTGAGAGAAGTAGTGATGATGGCTCTGAACACCGAAACTGAGAAGTGATAACGACTCTGAACGCCGAAACCGAGAACGCGACTCTGAACGTCGATCTGAAAACCGATGACGACTCTGAACGCCGAAACTGAGAGAAGTAGTGATGATGGCTCTGAACACCGAAGCTGAGAAGTGATAACGACTCTGAACGCCGAAACCGAGAACGCGACTCTGAACGTCGATCTGAAAACCGATGACGACTCTGAACGCTGAAACTGAGAGAAGTAGTGATGATGGCTCTGAACACCGAAGCTGAGAAGTGATAACGACTCTGAACGCCGAAACCGAGAACGCGACTCTGAACGTTGATCTGAAAACCGATGACGGCTCTGAACGCCGAAACTGAGAAGTGGTGATGGCTCTGAACGCCGAAACCGAGGATGCGACTCTGAATGTCGATCTGAAAACCGATGATAGCTCTGAACGCCGAAACTGAGAAGTGATGATGATGACTCTGAACGTCAAACTGAGAAGTGATAACGACTCTGAACGCCGAAACCGAGAAGGGGACTCTGAATGTCGATCTGAAAACCGATGATGACTCTGAACGCCGAAACTGAGAGAAGTAGTGATGATGGCTCTGAACACCGAAACTGAGAAGTGATAACGACTCTGAACGCCGAAACCGAGAACGCGACTCTGAACGTCGATCTGAAAACCGATGACGACTCTGAACGCCGAAACTGAGAGAAGTAGTGATGATGGCTCTGAACACCGAAGCTGAGAAGTGATAACGACTCTGAACGCCGAAACCGAGAACGCGACTCTGAACGTCGATCTGAAAACCGATGACGGCTCTGAACGCCGAAACTGAGAAGTGGTGATGGCTCTGAACGCCGAAACTAAAAAGTGATGGTGATGACTCTGAACGTCAAACTGAGAAGTGGCTCTGAACACCGAACTGAAAAATGTGACATGATGACTCTGAATATCGTAAACCGTGAATGAACGGCGGCTCTGAACGCCAGACTGCAAGGAAACAATGTGGGGGAAATATGCCCCAGTGTAGCATGCCGCTGCAAATCTCAAACTGCTAGAAATGGCTAAAAAAGGGGCTCTACGAGTCTCGAACGACGCACCACTCAGAGCTCATGTCAACGAAGAACTCAGGAACAATGGTCAGTGAGGCGAATACAACATATCTCGGTCGAGTGACGAAAACTGTGACGGACATGTGAGAGAACGATCGCCCCCATGGCTAAATGAGGGAAATACGCCCCAGTATGGCATCAGATGTATCGGATCTGTCCTGATAACCCGAGAATAGCACCGATGGGACGCGTAACAGATCTGATATGTACCCCTCTGAAATGATGACGCGGGAAATCCAGGCACCAGAGACAACCCCATCCAGGAATCACGACTATATCAAAGGGTATGAATCTGGCTGAATGACTCAAGAGAGGCTCCTCGGAGTATCTGGACAAAATGAAATCAAACATCGACCTGGCGTGTATCTCATAACCGTGGATGATCATGTAAACCAATGGGGATCTATAAATCTCGATCAAGATGGGGAATGTGCCCCAATGTGGCATCGAGAATGCAATACATCGAAAAATCAGATGAGCTCAGGTCATCCATGCCTGGCTAGATGGCTCTTGATAGGCTCTACTAAGGAATCATCGTGAGGGTAGCGAATATATCATCATCTCTGCATACATCTCGCCAAATAAGGATAAGCACGCGACTCCCTCATGATCTGTAAATCTCATCCGAATCGAAATATGCCCCTGTATGGCATCAGGTGCGCGACAGGTCCGAAGAACAAATGACATGAAATCATCAATCGTCGAACATGTGACCTCCGCGAAGATCCGTAAATCTCACCCAAAACGGAAATATGCCCCAGTATGGCATCGGATGTGTGACAGGTCAGAAGAACAACATGACATGAAATCATCAATCGTCGAGCATGTGACTTCCGTGAAGATCCGTAAATCTCACCCAAAATGGGAATATGCCCCAGTATGGCATCGGATGCACGACAGGTCGGAAATCGGGCGACACGTAATCATCTATCATCGATCATGCGACATAGGTGAAGACCCATAAATCTCATCTGAAACGGGAAATATGCCCCAGTATGGGCATCGGATGCACGACAAGTCAGAAATCAACCGACATGAAATCATCTATCGTCGAGCACGTGACCTCCGTGAAGATCCGTAAATCTCATCCGAAACGGAAAAACGTGCCCTAGTATGGCATCAGGTGCGCAACAGGCCTGAAGAACATCATGACATGAAGTCATCTATCGTCGAACATGTAATACTGGTCATCCATAACTGAATCATGCACATATATCCAAGATGACCTCCCAGATGGAGAGGCATGATGGCATCCAAGTGTCGAGAAATGCGGAACTAACTGGATGGATCTCAAGGGCCCCGTAAGGTAACGACCATGTCCACGTCTCAATGAGTATCCAGCAAGTGATAATGATCGTGCAGATCTGTGAGGATCCATAAACCTCCAAATGAAATGGGAAACGCCCCAGTGTGGCGCCAGAGGTATGATAGGTCAAAAATCAGGTGACACCAAATCAATCATCATCAAACTCACGATCCTGGTAATCCGAACACAACTGAATCAGGCCTACACATCAAAGAGGCGACTCCCAGAAGAAGAAGCATGACAATATCTAAATATCAACCAGATCTCAATCACCGTCCAAGTAGAGGCTGTCGAAGACGACATCTGATCCCATGGCCTCAGGGTGGTCTTAAGACGCGGGACGTAACGTAGGCCAAGGTGATAGGGTGATAGAAATGAAAGGAAACTAGGCTCAAATACCCAATGATCAAAACTCATGCCCTCATATATGAAATGCAACATGTATAGTGAACCCCATGAGCCATGGACCTGAGAATGCCTAACGTGAATATGATATCGACAAGGAGACAAATGAAGCAAAATGAACTGGTAGTGATATGTGTAATGATGATGCGAAGTATCGAACCCGAGATGGGTCACTGTAAGGGGAGAATAAGATATGAAGGGAATGAGATGAATCACAAGCAACGATAAAAACGACAGCGAAACAATGGATATGTGAAGAAAGATAGTGATCGACTCAGATCAAACATGAAGTGAAGTCACATCAATAATGAATGTAATGATGGGAAGGACAATGACTCGGAGTCCTTAGGAGAAGGTCACTCATCTCTCTCACAAATAGATATGACGAGGCAATACAAATAACATGGGATCTCAGAGAGCTCACATACGAACTCCCAATAACGAACATACTCGATAAAAATGACCCCCAGACATCAATATACATACCCAATGATCGAGAACACTATGCACATACGCACATGTGCTAATAATAATAATAATTCTTTTTTTTTTTTTTTTTTTTTTTTTTTTTTTTTTTTTTTTTTTTTTTTTTTTTTTTTTTACATATATACAAATACGCGTACCCTGAACGTGAACAAATGAACCCCAAAGATGATATCAATAACAAATGGACACACCCCCAAGTGATAAGGTAACAAACAAACTCTCTCTGACGAGATGACCTTCTCAAACCAAGGATCTCTAAACCAGTGTCCGTGAGATAGATGATGGAAATGATGTGACTATCCTCCATGTGATGAACTGAGGAGGCTCACCACTCAGGGTGGAGAGAATATGAGACAAACAAATAGTAGATAGGATAAAAAGAAGAGATGAATAACACAACCAATAAGATGAGATGAAAATGCAGAGGTGCAGTGATAGGAAAAGATGATGAGAAAAAACATGCCTCTAGGTCCAAAGCTCATGAAACTACCAAACAATGCATGCATACATTAAAGGGGCCCCTATCCCGGTGTGAAAATGTGAGCAAGGCGATAAGAAAGAAATGCTATAATGCGCATGCGAGGCTCAATGGGCTAGCAACGGACTATATATCCAAAGGGAGTAACAAGGTAAATGGCTAACCGAAATGATGGCCACCCATCCTGCGACCATGGTCTCAAACATAGTACCTCTTTAGCTGATCCACATTGGTTGGCTCTGAGAATCGGTTTCCATCTAAATCCATCAACCATGCAGCGCCCTCTGGGGTCAACTCCCTGATGAAATAAGGTCCGCTCCAGTTGGGTCTGAACTTCCCTCTAGGATCTCTGATCAATCCCCTGATGACTTTCAGAACTAAGTCACCTATCTGTAATGGCCTGGGCTTGACCCGCTTTTTGAAAGCGCGGGCCATCTTCCTCTGATACGCACGAACATGGTCTGCTGCTCTCAATCTCCTCTCATCTAGGAGATTGAGCTGATCAAATCGAGCCTGAGCCCAATCTGCCTCGGGAATCTGCTGCTCTAGTGCTACTCTCAACGAACCCATCTCAATCTCAACGGGTAGCATCGCCTCCATGCCATATACCAAGGAGTAGGGTGTGGCGCCTGTAGAGGTGCGAAAAGAAGTCCGATAAGCCCACAATGCAAATGGGAGCTTCTCTGACCAATCCCGAGAAGTCTCGACCATCCTCCGTAATATCCTCTTGATATTCTTATTCGCGGCCTCTACTGCCCCGTTCGTCTGCGGCCTGTACGCAGACGATCTATGATGCCGGATGCCGTATCTCTGTACTAAGGTGTCAACCTCTGCTCTGAAATGTACTCCTCTGTCTGAAATCAACTCATGAGGGACTCCATAGCGACAGATAATGTGTGATCTGATGAAACTAGCAACTCCAGACGATGTCAATCTCGCATACGAAGCGGCCTCTACCCACTTGGTGAAGTAATCGATGGCGACCAGGATGAACTCATGACCACTGGAAGATTTCGGTGAAATCTTCCCGATGATATCAATACCCCAGACGGAAAATGGCCATGGTGAAGTCAGTGCGTGCAGCTCGGAGGGCGGCACGTGAATGAGATCTCCGTGTATCTGACACTCGGGACACCTCTGAACAAACTGGCAGCAATCTGTCTCCATGGTCAACCAGAAGTATCCTGTCCTCATGATCTTACGAGCCAACATATGTCCTCCCATATGTGGTCCGCAGACTCCCGCATGAACCTCTCTCATCACCCGATCGGCAGAGGTGCGGTCTAAACATAATAGCAGCATCCCATCGGGTGATCGTCTATATAGTGTCTCGCCACAAATCACGAATCGGGTAGCCAACTGTCTCAATGCTCTCTTATCCTTGGCCGTGGCAGCCTCAGGATATACGCCGAGTCTCAAAAAGTGATATATGTCGTGATACCATGGCAAACCATCATCTGGCTCTACATCATCGATCAAGCAACAGTAAGCAGGAGCAGATCTCGACTCGATCAACAAAGGTCGAACAGTGGCATCAACGGGAATATCGATCATGGAAGCTAGAGTAGCTAAAGCATCAGCAAACTGGTTCTGCGCTCTAGGCAGATGTGTATATCTCAAATCCTCAAATCTCGCAACCAATAGCTCCAAATACGCGTGGTAAGGCCTAAGCTTCACATCTCTAGTCTTCCACTCGCCCTGAATCTGTCTCAATACCAGATTGGAGTCACCAAACACCTCCATCTGTCTAATCCCAAGCTCGAGAGCTGTCTCTAACCCCAAGATACAAGCCTCATACTCAACAATGTTGTTCGTGGCCGGATGCCGATCCGAGAATGCCAAACGAACAGATCTGGGAATGTGATCACCATGAGGGGATATCAACAAGACGCCTATCCCATATCCAGAATGGTTGGCCGCACCATCAAAGTACATGCGCCACCCCGACAGACTAGTCACAGCAGCGACATCCTCGTCTGGAAAATCATCGTCAATAGCTCTGGCGTCAGAAACTGGTAATGAGGCTAGATGATCTGCTACAATGCTCCCTCTGATGGACTTCTGAGTGACATAATGGATGTCAAACTCAGTCAGAAGTACCAACCATCTCATGAGGCGACCGACTAGGGCGGGCCTATCAAACAAATATCTCAAAGGATCTAGACGGGATATCAAGTGCACGGAATACTCGGTCATGTAATGTCTCAATCGGCGAGTGGCCCAAACCAATGCCAAACAATGACGCTCAATCATGACGTATCTCGTCTCGTAATCTAGCATCCTCTTACTCAGATAGTAAATGGCTCGATCCTTGCCCGAATCATCGAGCTGAGCTAACATGCATCCCAAAGCCACGTCTGAGACAGACAAGTATAGGAGTAGAGGACGGCCTGGTGTAGGAGGCGCCAACACTGGAGGCGACAACAAGTACTCTCTGATCCTCTCAAATGCGCGCTGACACTGATCATCCCAAACAGTAGGTTGACTCTTCCTCAAGAGTCGAAATATGGGCTCGCAGATGTCTGTCAATCTGGCTATGAATCTACTGATGTACTGAAGTCTGCCCAGGAAGCCTCTGACCTCTCTCTCTGTCCTCGGTGCAGGCATGTCAAGAATGGCTCTAATCTTGTCCGGATCTACCTCTATGCCTCGCTCACTGACCATGTATCCCAAGAGTTTCCCAGAAGTCACTCCGAAAGTGCACTTCTTGGGATTCAGTCTCAATCTGAACTGTCTGACCCTCTCAAAGAACCTCCCAAGAGCTGCCAAATGATCTGATCTATCTCGGGATTTCACTATCATGTCGTCTACGTAAACCTCGACATCCCGATGCATCATGTCATGGAAGAGTGTGGTCGCTGCTCTCTGATATGTGGCTCCTGCGTTCTTCAATCCGAATGGCATGACTCTATAGCAATAAGTGCCCCACTCGGTAATGAAGGACGTCTTCTCCATGTCCTCTGGAGCCATCAAGATCTGACTGTACCCGGAAAATCCGTCCATAAAGGACAACATCGAATGACCTGCCGTACTGTCAACTAGCATGTCGATGTGTGGAAGAGGAAAATCATCCTTAGGACTGGCCTTGTTGAGATCTCGAAAATCAACACAGACTCTCACCTTGCCGTCCTTCTTGGGAACAGGGACGACATTGGCCAGCCACTCCGGGTACTTAACCACTGATAAGAATCCTACACTGAGCTGCTTCTGGATCTCCTCTTTCACCTGCAAGCTCCAACGAGGGTGCAATCGTCTCAACTTCTGCTTAACCGGTCTGGCCTGGGGCAGAAGTGGCAAACGATGCTGGACGATAGATGGATCAAGGCCTGGCATGTCCTCATAGGACCATGCGAAAACGTCCAAGTAGGATCTGAGTAGCTGGATGAGGCCATCTCTCTCATCTGTAGACAAATCCGATCCGATCCTCAACTCCCTAGACTGATCTGCCGTGCCAAAGTCAACAATCTCGGTGTCCCCTACAGCAGGTGAAACTCTCTGATCAACGGGGTCTGAATCGGAAGTAGAAGACGAGTCATCGTCTGAGTCGCACTGCGCAATCTCATCATCAATGTCAAAAATCTGTGATGTGGGTGAAGATGGTGCAGATAAATCAATAACATGAGAGACAGACAAATACTCAAAGGTGCTCAAATCCATAGATGAAAAGTCAGAAACATAGTCATGACGGGAGACAAATCCCGATAAAACATCAAAGGTGAGAGGTGGGTCCACAAGGTCGGACGCTCCCTCAACTAGGCCAACAGGGCCATCAAACAAATCAACAGCAACTATAACATCCTCGACGACCTCTGGAGTGGGGGCAACCTGGATCTCCTCGGCGATCTCGAGGACGGACACCCCAAAGAGATCAAAAGGTGAAGTGAGCTCCGGCGGGGCCATCTCCTCGGTCTGGCCCAAGCTCGCCGCGAGCATCTCATCAACGTACTCGTCACGCGGCACGGCTCCATCCACTACGTCTCCAATCTCGGCAAAAGTCCCGTGATCATCGATCTCATCCGGGAAGCAAAGCGTCACAAGGCTCGTGCGATCTGGGGAGGGAGGAGCAATCAACACAGAAGCCGAAGGGCCAGGGGCTCCGTCACTCAACTGTAACTGCTGGACGAGGCGCTGAAGTTCGGCCTCCTGGGTGGTGCTGAGTCCTCCGATGATCCCATCAGATGGTGCATGTGACTCTGATGCCCTCACAAAGTAATCAGATAAGCTCCTGGTGTATGGGCGAAGAGGATAGTCGAAAGGCGTGTGGGTCAGCCGAGCCCTCACTCTCTCCTTGCGCAAACGCGCCATGTACCGATAGTCAGCCTCGGTAGGGATGAACCCAAGCCCAAATGGTACGTCATGATCAGGAATGGTGATGAACTCGCTCGGTCCATGCTGACGTCTACCCAACCCCATGCCGGGTAGATAGGACATGCCTCTCACGATATCAAGCACCACTGTGCTCCCATGCTGGTCAAAGGACATAGCGATGAAGTCCCGGCAAAAGTCTCCCAGCTCAAGAGTCTGTACCTCATCAAAAGTGAACCCGGTCAGTAGTAAATCATCGTCACTGTGGCTGATCTGGAGCACGGGCTCAGCGGAAATGAACATGTCCCCTGCCGACTGTACGACGACTACCTGGCCCTCATGGATGAACTTCACTTTCTGATGAAGTGAAGAAGGAATGGCTCCAGCTCGATGAATCCACGGTCGGCCCAAAAGCAGGTTAAAGGATGTAGGAATCCTCAAAACCTGAAAGATAGTGATAAATGTGGTCGGACCTATCAGGAGCTCAATCTCCAATGTACCCATGACCTCTCTACGGGTACTGTCATATGCGCGAACGGTCTGAGTAGAGGGACCGAAATCAGAAGGAGCGTATCCAAGGGCGATGGCAGTGGCAAGAGGACATACGTTCAGGGCCGAGCCATTGTCCAAGAGGACAGATGGGACTCGTCGACCTGAACAACTGACAGATATGTAGAGCGGGCGAGTGTGGTCTGAGCCCTCCGGTGGCAAGTCATCATCGGAAAAGACAATACAAGTGGCTCTGCCAGCCGTCATCATATGAATGAGTCCCTCGGGAGTGGTCGTGGTATCAACTCTGATCTGGCTCAGAGCTCGAGTCAGTGCATCCCGATGAGTACTGGAGGACGCTAAAAGGCTCCAGATAGAAATACGAGCCTGAGTGCTCTGCAACTGCCTCAAAATCTCGTCATCCTCTGCTCTGACCTCCTCCTGGGAAGCAGATGTACCCTCAACTGGCCTAGCTGCCGCGGGAGGTGGCTGTCGCATCACTCTACCCCCTCGGAGGATGTACTGGATGTCCGGAGTCTGAGAAATATCAACATGCGGAGCTCGAACCTCCTCAACATCTGGGATCAGAATGTACGGTGCCTGAACGCTATAGCGTGTGAATGTCAAAGGCTCGGAAGTGGTAGTCTGTACAGACGCTGCCTCATGAAATAATCGGAATGGAGCAGGCATCTGTGGCTCTAGAGTCACCCCACTCGTCTCATAAATCCCAGCTGGCATGATAGGCTCTGGGTCTGGATCATCCCAACTCAACATATGGACATGATCATCAGTCTCATCAAAGTCCAAGAAATGAATACCACCAGCTGGTGGAGGAACTGTATGTGTGGTGTGGGTCGGCAACGGGTTTGTGGTCACACTCGACTGGCCCAAGTGTACCAAACCCTGGTCTATCAGATCCTGAATAGCGTGCCTCAGAGCGGTGCATCGATCGGTCTCATGTCCAGGCCCCTGATGATAAGCACAGTGTAAATCCATCCTGAACTGAGCTGGAATCGGCTGAGGTAGTGGCCGAGGGGTGAGAGCAGTCAATAAACCAGCCTCCGTAAGCTTCCGAAGAGCCTGGCTCAACGGCATGCCTATCTGCGAGAACTGCCTCTGCGTCCTCAAAGCAAACGGAGCAGAAGTCTGCTGGGCTCCAGGTCGGGGATAAGGCGCCGCAGGTCTCGCGGTGAACTGAGCAGCGTAGCATGGCTGCCCCGTGGCTGTGTAGGAGACCGCGGGTCTCTCAATGCCCTGAGTGGCATAAGAAGGTAAAACCAATGTCTGCGGCATGTGTGTCTGATCATAAACCGGACGAGGTGTCTGTGGCCTGTACTGATGAGATGCATAGGAAGAATGAGGCTCAGAAAACTGTGGGATCGGCTGATGGCGTCTGAAGGGCCTCTGACTGGATGAACTGATAGCGCCAACCTCTGTCGGTCTCGGTCCTAGGAATGGTTTCTTCCCCTTAACATCACTAGGGGAAGAATCTGCCCATAAACCTCTCGTGATGCCGTCCTCGACATCATACAAAGCCATAACCAGAGACCCAAAATCTGTGAACGGGGCCCCAACCACATGTCTGGCGATCCTCGGCTGTAGGCTCCTCAAAACCATCTGAATCTGGTCTCTCTCTGATGGTCTATCCACTATCTCAGCTATCTTCCCGCGCCAGCGGGAAATGAAAGAAGAAACGGACTCCTCTGTCCTCTGCCTCAGAGCCTCGAGCTCTCTCCTCGATACGTCTACAACAGTGTTAAACGAAAACTGTCGTAGGAACTCCTGGGCCAAGTCATCCCATGTACGGCGTCTCGAGGACTCCAGAGACGCAAACCAGCGCTGAGCCGCCCCACTCAGAGATAGGGGGAAAAGGGTGATCATCTGAGGCTCGTCTAGTCCATGAGCCCTCATCACGGTGCTATAAAGTCTGAGGTGGAGGCGCGGACAACCAATACCAGTGTACCTCTCAATATCTGGCATCCTGAACTTAGCCGGTAAACTGGCTACCGGCATACCCCCAAAATCATCCCAAACGACGGATCCATCTGACACTCTCATCTGTCTCATACACTGCTCGATGCGGTCCATGCGCGCATGCGTGTCATCAGCGACAACGGCCTGGGCGACTGCGGGTGGAGCGATCTCAGAATGCCCGTGTAATACATATGGTGATGCCTGGTGCACTGAAGGAACGGGTGGGGGTGGTGGAGGTGGGTGTGAGTCATATGGCGTCTCATCCTGAACTGTCGGTGGTCTACCCTGCTGACCACTGATCTCCTGCCTGAGGCTAGCCAAAGCCTCCTGGATAGAAGCCATAGCGGCCGTGAACTGATCGACCGTGACGACCTGCTGATCCATATCTGGTGTATCTGAAACCCGAACTAATCTGCCCTCTACTCTGATCCACGAAACTATACCCAGACTGAGAGTAAAAATCCTGATCCTGAAAGCACTCCTCCTCTCTGCTCTGATCCACAAAGGTATATCAAGACAAGGAACAAAGGTCCGATCCTACAAAGCACGAAGAACGGAATAAGGATATGGCTCGGGGAATGTATAGAAGAAAAGATAATCTGAACAGGAACAAGCAAAGCATCCAAATGAAGATGAGCGGTCCGACCGTACTCAAACTCGTCATGATCTCAGTGCACTCTCAACTGGAGACTAAACAGAGGGAAAATCGGATCCAAAACTGCGGCTACAGAGGCACGGAAAGCCCTCAGATGCACCCACGTGTAAGGAGGGAATCCTAATCGAAGGATCTACGGCTCAACCTACAAGGTCAAGGTGGCTCTAAATGGATAAGGGTGGACTTTAAAATATCCCTAGCAGAAGCGATCATACCCTCCGGCGGTACGCAACCCTCTGCACGCCTCCGAAGAGACGGGGCGCTTCCATGCAAGGTGGTCATCACCTCCACACATGCACTACCTCGCATCCCAAGGGGTTTCCTATGGTGAAACCTCTCAAACTCTCAACACTCAATAGTCTACTAGCGTGCACAGTGATGGTGTGGGTGCATCCGAAACCCTAAGAAGCTAAAGCAGGATATGAAACACACTGGCCACACAAATATCCATGGAACCTAGCTCCGGGCTATACAGGTCTTCAATGATCGGACTCCAATCGACATCAAAGTGTCGCTCTCCTCCAGAATGCTCCCGTACATCGATATAGCCCGTCGCTAGACCCTACTCCTAATCTCTGGCTCGGTCAGATAGCAAACACACAGAAGGTCTCACACTTGCAATAGTGAGAACCGGGATGAAATGAATGACCGAAACCAAGAGAGTTGGAGGTAAGGGGATATATGTGCGGCCCACATAGACAGGCAACATGCAATCATGCAGAAGGAAGGCAGTCACGCGTCATACAGTCAGGCAGAGTAGGATATATCACTCATGTACACACAAGATAAGCGAGAATACGACAATCAAGACGAATAGTGATATAAACACCATGCTCAAAGACGATCAAAATAGTATACAAGTCAAAGAATCAACATGTCAAGCTGAGTGATGTACAGTGGTGATTGTATGCATGTGGAGTGATCAGAACAATCATGGAAAAATCAGAGTCAATATGCGAAGCAAGGCAATAAGATCGATCAATATAATCAGCATGTCAATATCTCAAACGAATATATCAATGAAGCACAGGAGAAAACATGGCATCGAAATCCTCAACCAAGACAAATCAGTCAACATAATCAACATGTCAAAATCCCAAATGGACATATCATCTAAGCATGCATCAAAAGCTCTCAATGTGCAATCGAGAAATGAGCATCCACTGATCGTCCAATCGAATGCGACGTCTGCTTCACTCTAAGTTCAAGTTTGACCCTCTAAGTCATCCCCAGTGGAGTCGCCATTTTGTGGACCCCGCATTTCGGCTCAATGCGTTTCCCACTCGATGATGAGCTCGATTTTTATTTGAAAAATTGATGTTTATTGATTAAGAAAATTGACTTGGAGTCGCCACTTATTTTTGTTTTATTTTTAAAAGGGTAAACAAAATAAGAAAGGAAAACCCTAAGTGTGACTCCTTGTTTTGGAAAAGGTGGTCTGTGAAAACCGGATCGGGTTCGGGGGTCGGGTTACTTATCGGGAAGGTACGGTAGAGACCGTAGCACCCCTCTAAGTCCCTAAAGTCGGGTCTCTACTAATGAAGTGAAACTGACGTGGCAATCGAATAAGAAAGTCAATGGATACTCACATTAATCATGCATATATGAGAATCAGAATACGTATAGTGAATGATCAGAATGAGTGAATGCGTACCTGGGTAGCAAACAGCAATGCGCTATCAAGAAACGGGATTAGTGCATAATTAATGAATACAAAACATAGCTCATACATATCGGAGTGCACAACGAGACTCAAGCAAAATACAGTAAGCACGATAATTGACAGTCAAAAGGGGTCAGACATAGGGCCTCCTATCAAAGCCCGATTTATTGTTCATGGGCTAATCCCACAAATCCCGCGTTTTAGAATTATGAAGGAATCACTATTGCTTACGTAAAATCAAGAAGATCAGAAGATTATTTAGGTACTGAAATGTGATTAAAAACTATTCGAATGAAAACTGGATTATTGGAGCTTATTTGAAAATTGGAGTATTTGGAATTAAGTTTTGAAGATTAGAGCTCTGGTGATTAAGTCGAAATTTATTAAAGAAAATGAGAAACAGACTTTAGGAAATTGAACTACGAGACCATAGACCTTTGAAAGTTGAATTTATAATGATGATAGTGATGAGGTCTTGAGAGGTTGAATTAATAATAATAATAATTATAAGATTTCGAAAGTCTGAATTAATGATAATAATAACAATAATAAGATTTTGAAAATGTGAATTAATAATAATAATAATAAGATTTTGAGAATTTGGATTGATGATAATGATAATAAAAATAAATAGATTTTGAAAGCTGAGGTAATAATAATAATAATGAGATTTTTAAAATAGTTTGGATTAATGATGATAATAATAATAATAATAAATAGATTTTGAAATTTGGGTTAGTGATGATAATAATAGGGTTTTGAAAGTTTGGATTGATGATAGTAATAATAATAATAAATGGATTTTGAAAGTTGAGGTAATAATAATAATGATAATGAGATTTTTGAAAGTTTAGACTAGATAAATATGGGATATTGATTCTATTTAATGAAAATGAGATTTAAATGAATATTTTAAGAATTAAATTAAGACATAGGATTTTCGAAAGATTAGACCTTAAATAACTATATAACTATGGGATAATAATTTTAATTGATGGAAACAAGATCTAAACGAGCTTTTGAAAAACTAAATTGAGACACGGGGTTTTTGAAGGATTAGAATTTTGACTTTAATAAACGAGATTTTTTTAAAATATGATAAATAGAGATATACACGAAAATAATAATAATAATAAATAATCACAATGTTTAAGCTAGCGAAATTGAATAATATAAGCTTCAAGATAAAACTATAATTAACAATAATAATTTGACTTTCAATTTTCTTTAAGATGAGTTAATTAAATTGGTGAAGATAAAATAAGATAAAAATAAAAGTAAAAATAAAAAATGCATGAATAAGTTAATAAGTTACTAAGATTAGAGATTTAAAACTTGCTTAGAAATAAAGTAGCCAAATGGGCTAACTCAACATGGACTTGGGTCACGAGGGTGACTAGCATAAGGAGCATGAGGCCCTCCACCAACATGCTTGGACCCGGCCTCTTACTCAAGCCCAAAGTCCATACTCTAAGCAAGCCCAAGGCATCCATCTTCATCACTAACTTGGGCCTGGTATTCCAACTTAAGCCCAAATCCAATAGCATCATGGGCAAGCCCAAAACCCAAACTCCATCACAAACTTGGGCCTAGCCTCAACCCAAGCCCAAAAACCAAAACTTCATCTTCTTCCTTCCTAGCTTGCCTCTTCGCCTGGAAATCACCCTCAGAGGGAGCTCCTGCTGCCGGCGGCACCATGGACCACAGCTTGTCAATGTGGACGATAGGACAGTGGAGCTTGATGCGGAGCTTGTGGAAGTGCCTCATTCCGACTTTCCCGAAGTTGCCAGGGTGGTGCTTGTCGAAAAAGGATGCGGTGGTGATGCATACCTTCAGCATTTCCGCGGCCACCGGGGTGCTTCTGGTGCTTGCCGATCCGGCCATGGCCGGCGCTAACGCGTCCTCTCCCCTTCTTATTCTTCTTGAACCTGGCTGTCACCCTTATGCCTTGCACCGCCTAAGGCTTTTGAATCTTTAGGGTGGTCTGCGGAGAGAAGAGATAATGGGGAAGATGATGGGTGAGTCGGGTATAGGGAGGTACGAGCATGAGCGATGATGAGTTTGAGTGGGTTTGGGTGGTGGTGTAGACATAGAAGGTGAATAGAAAGAAGAGGTTAATGAAGAATAGGGCAGTGGGTATGGACATGAAATGTATGGGGTGCGTGGATGGTAGGGAAAAGAGGATATGGGACTAGTGGGAAGGATGGTGTAGATGAACAAGAAATGGATATGCATGAAAGGTATGGAGTATAGAGAGAGAAACCGGGTGAGTGGATATATGTGAGGATGATGGTATGCATTGGGTGGGGGCGTGGGATGGTATAGATTAATGAGAAAATGGGATGCATGAAAGAAGTGTGGTGTAGAGAGAGAAAAGGTGGTGAGGAAACGGCCATTTTGCATGGGGTATGAGAAAGGGTATATGCATGAGGACATGGGGTGTGAAGAGTGGAAGAAATGGCATGATGAAGGAAT
Organism: Vitis vinifera; assembly: GCF_030704535.1. Lineage (NCBI taxonomy): Eukaryota > Viridiplantae > Streptophyta > Magnoliopsida > Vitales > Vitaceae > Vitis > Vitis vinifera. The sequence continues at coordinate 5,465,065 of NC_081813.1, forward strand.
CAACTGCCGGTGGTGGGTGCGATGTCATAGGATAGATTGACTGTGGAGAGTATGGCATGACAAGATGAAGGCTTGGAAGGAGAGAGATGGGTTTGAGGGGTGTTAAAGGATGGAGATGTGGATATAGTGGTTGGGGTGGCCATGCGGAGGTAGAGGGATGAGAGGTGGGGATGTGTAGAAAATGGGTATGAATAAATCTAGAGAGAGAAATGGATGTAGGCGTGGAATGGAGAGACGGGTATAAAACTAAAAAAAAGGGTGATGAGCAGGGGGCGTGCTTGGGAACCATGGTGCATGGATTGGGTGAAAGTGAGTGGTGTACGTGGTGTAGAGAGAGGAATGCATGGGGAAGACATGGATATTGATTAGTTAGATGAGTGGCAGTGTAGTGATAGAAGGAGACCTGATGGGCCTCGTGGACGTGGATAGGTGAGTTTCACGATCTGAACGGCTGTCCGTCATGGCCCTCCAGTTACGAAGAAACATCCTAGACTGCTCCTCATCAACCTCCACAAACTAGGAGAGCTCTCCTCTCACTTAGAGAACAACTCTGGAATCTCTCCTTCCCCTCCTCTCTCTGGTTTTCTTTGGCCATCTTCTTCCTCATATATCTAACAGACACAGTAAATCGTTCCTTTCGACTGGTGATTCTGCATTCGCGGTCCTCAGACCTCATCACAAGACTTCAAGTCTATAGTGTGCTGGAAGTTTTCCATCTCGAGAGGTCCATCGACAAAACCAAACCAAGTCACACCACTCTCATGTCCCATTCAATTCAGAACAGAGGAAAACGTGAAAAAAAAAACCTTTATAAAAACAGAGTATAAAAACAGAAAATTAATGAGTGAAACCCTGTTTCATTGTTTCATCCACGGGCCTGCAGGAGGATTGGGGGACTATGGGTTCATACAAAACAGGGGAATAAAATCTGAGATATCTCGCAATGAAGCTAGAAACAGATTCAAGTTGCTTTTCAGCTAAGCCAAGAAGAGAAAATGATACATTAATGTCAACCAACCCATGGTTGATTCAGAGATCATTGAAAGCTAAAAATACAACCTGGAAAGACTTACCTAAAACGAGAAATGATATCCAGAAACAAACAAAGAAGATAACCAACAGGATCCATACCTGAAAAAACCTCCGCACAAGCGGAAGCTCGCCTGACTTCAAGCTCTCATGAAAACTCTCCAAGCTACCTCCGAAAAATCCATCTGCTTCCTCCAAAAAACTCCCCTCCCTCTCTGCAGATATCTCCCTTTTTCTCATTTCCTCTCTGTTTTTCTTCTGTTTCTCTCTTCCTCCGCAAGCTAGCCGTTGCTTCCTGCCATCCGCCGCACTCCTCTGCCCGAGCCAACCTCCCATCAGCCGCCTGAGAAAAAATAAAAAAGAAAAAAACAAAGAAACTCCCCCCTGCTTCGCAGCCTCAGGGGGGGTCTACAGCAATATTTTATTTTATTTTTTAACTTTATTATTTCATTTTTTTTATAGATCAAAAGTTCTTCTTCTTCTTTTTTTTTTTTTAAAAAAAGAATCTTTAACTTACAAAAACTCAATTCAAAAATGATCTTAATTCAACCTTAAATTTTATAAAACTTATGAAATTTTGAAGAGTTTACGGGGTTGTTAGGAAATTGTTTTTTAGAACAATTTTCTATTCTCCAAAACAAAAAAATATAGAAACATTGACAACCAAAAATCGTTTTATATTTTTTATTTTTAAAAATAAAAGATTAGATATTTTTAGATAACCTCTTTTATTTATTTTATGTTATTTTCACTTATTTTTTTAAAGATTGTTTTAAGAAATAATTATATAAATATATAATATAATTAAAAATAAAACATTATATATCAAAATTATTTTTAAAAATATTAAAAACATGTTAGAAACATTTTAAGTTTCCAAACAAACTTTTATTCTACAAAAATCAAAAAATAGTTTTAACAAATGATTCTTAAAAATTATTTTTTAGAATTATTTAAAAAAACAAACAAATTACCTCGGAGGATTTACCTGTATAGTTGTTATTTAATTCCTTTAATTTAATAGTATTTTATTACTCCACTTGAATTTATGAATTTTTTATTCATGGTACTACTAAGGTGTATATGTACAGTGTACACCACTAATTTAAAGATAATTCCAACTTTTTATTTTTATTTTTTTATGCATTTGTTAATGCTTGTTTCAGGCGAATCTAATTTAAGATTTATCATTTCTGTATCTTTTTGAAAAATATGAGTTGAAAAAATAATTAAATATTCAGGAATAATTTAAAAAAAGTAAAAGAATTTTTTTAATAATAATAATAAAGGTATTCAAATAAGCTAGGGAATATAATTGATGTCTTTAAAGGTGTGCAAAGGTATATTATTAGATGTCCATAAGGGTATTTAAAGATATAGTATCGAACACTTAAAAGATTGTTCCATTTTATAATTTCGAATATTTTTTTTGTTTATTTTTTTTTCTAAACCCAATTTTTTTAAAAAAAAATTACAAAAAGAAATGTTATAAATGCACTTTTATTATCATCATCGAGTTGATTATTTATTTATTTTATTCAAAAACTATAACCTATTTTTTAAAGTTTTGTTAGGGTTTTAGAAAGATTAAAGGAGAAGAAACTAAGAAATAAATGGATTATATCAAACTTATGAAGGTATTTTTTTTTTTTTCATTAAAGCTATGTTTGGCTATGGGAGAATTTGGGAAAAAAATATGAGGAAAAAAAGTGAAAAAGAAAAGTGGAAGAAAAGAAAAAATTGAAATAAAATAAAAAGTAGATTCAAAGTTAATAAATTATTTTTATATATATTTTTTAAATTCATTTAACTTATTTTGTTTTATTTTATAAAGATTAAATAAATTTAAAATATATAAAATTTTAATTTTTTAATATTTTTTATAATGGTGAAATCAACCACCAAAAAATTATTTTTCTTATTTTTTTTTTCTTTGCTTAGAAATTTGGGAAAACAAACATAGCGTAAGGGTATTCTAATAAAAAAAAGTTATAATGGTGCGGAGGGGAAAGAATTTACCAGGTGGATGTGTTGGTAACTTCTCCTTGATTAAAAGACAAAATAAATTATTTAGGCTGACGTGGCAAATGAGAAACGAAACAGGAGGAAGAGACACGGGAGGAAACCGGGAAGGGTGATCTTTTTGTTCCCTAATTACTTGATCCAGAAACCCTAATTTCTGAAACGAAGATCAGATCCGGGGAAAATTGGTAATCGGAATCAATGGTGGGTGCATCGAGCTCATGGTCTCGCGCACTGGTTCAGATCTCACCCTACACCTTCTCCGCCATCGGTATCGCCATCGCCATCGGCGTTTCCGTCTTGGGTGCCGCTTGGTACTTTCTCTTCCCTTCCTCCCCTGCAAAATCCACAAAATAAAACAACTACTAAAATTTTTGCGTTCTTGGCAAACCAGCGGAGGTTTAGGTTAAATTGATACATTATATTTGCTTCTTCTTTTTTTTTTTTTTTGGTTGGATCGTTGTTTTGATGGTTAGGTTATTGCTGCATTTTTAGGGGAATTTATATAACTGGAAGTAGTTTAATTGGTGCTGCCATCAAAGCTCCTCGGATTACTTCAAAAAATCTGATCAGGTGAGTGCTTCAACTTTCTTTTTTTCTCGCTGGTTTTATGGATCATTGATGTGGTATTACATGGACTGGCTTATTAATGAGAGGTAAGTGACAACTTCCATGTGTAAAAAAAATTGAATTATTCCACCACTTGCTAGATTATCCGGGCATAGGTTACATGGTCGTAGGATAAACTGATACGCCTATTTACCATCAATATCAATGAGTGTCAATTCTGAAATCTTACTGAACATACATTTGGACAAATCAATATCAATATTTCTGCCAATATTTCAGTATGGTTCATGTTGATAGTCTAATATATTATTGGTATTCCTCGTTTACTTTGATGAAATGAAGATTTTTGTGCTCATTTCCTATGCAATACTTGCTTGTATTGAGCTTAACTTGAAGACTCATTCAAGATTGCTGCTAAATTCACAAAGTTTCAGCACTATAGAATTGTAATAGATGTTGTTTTTTTTTTTTTTTTCATTTGGATTACAGCCTGTTTGTTCCTTTGGATTATTCCAGCTACTTTAATGTGTTGGAATTCATTAATATTGAAACCCTAGTGTTTTTTAACGGCCATTTATTCTTTTCTTTTTTTTGTCTCTTGCATTGTAAATATGTACCTAGTGGAGTGAAGGCAGGTTCTTATTATAAGTTTTTATGCATCTTTGAAATTCTTGTTTTTCTCTGTTATCCAAGATGGGTACTTGTTGACTGTTCAAGTACTTGATGTATTATCATCTGTGGTATGTATCCTCTTAGTAGGTATAAGGTCTCCGAAAGGAAGAAATAGAGTAATGAAGAATATGCATAAAGCTTCTGGTCATAGCAGTTAAAACAGCTATTGAAATGGGTCCAGAACTGTATTTCAAACTCTAAGGCCCTTTGTACTTCATCTGAAGTTGATGTTAGACAATACAATGCTTGTAATTGGAATGATAAGAACTTAATTTGTTTGGTTGTATAGCCTCTAGTTGTGATCTGAAGGGAATATGATCACAAGTTATTATAATCAGTTTCTGATAAAAATTGAGACGTGGACAAAAGAAGTTAGAAAAATAAATAATAATAATATTAAAGTGGCTGAATACCAAAGCAAGCTTAAAGTGGCCAAATACCAAAAATAGCATGAAGAAGAAATAGAGGAAGAGAAAATTATTAAGAATAAATTGATAAAGTCTACATAAGCTTAAAGTGGCTGAAAAGTCTACACAAGCTTAAAGTGGCTGAATACCATGCTGAAAAATTGCATGAAGAAGAAATAGAGGAAGAGAAACAAGAACAGAGCAAACTCCTTCATAGTTTTAGCAAATAAACAACCCGCTCTATTTGATGTAGAGCATGTTAACAAGAAAGGAGCAAATTTATTTGTTGGGAATACTTTTTTTGAATAATTGCAAATCCAGGGCTGTGATAAAAGGAATGATGATGGTGCGAGTTTTGGTCCACATAAACAAAAGAGTATGGCTATAGCCTATGCTAGCCAATAATTTGGCAAAACTCCTGTAAGGGTTCCACACATTTGAGGCATAAATCAGTGTATGACCTATTGGATTTCAAATCAGGGTTTGACTTGAAATCATTGGAACATGCTTGAAATTGAGAAGATGGTGTCTTTGGTTGTATTTGATTGGGTTCTAATCATTAGGATTATGGAAAGTGAATTAGGAATGCTGAGGATTGAAAGGAGTTGAAGAGGTTGTCGTGCAGCCATGGAATGAGGCATGGCAGAGAAGAAAGAGGATGAGGAGGGTGTTGAGAATGCACTCAGGGTAGCAAAGGGATGGTAAGAGGTCCAGAGGAAGAAGAGGTGAAACTGTTTTATACATGCCAAGTTCATTTCAGCTATCAGGGAAATCAGCCCCTAGGGCAATAACGGCTTTCTTCACCATTGCAGTCAGTGAAGAAAGGATTGTCAATACTTTGTTCAGAGTGTTGTTTAAAAGAAGAGGATGTAAAAAACCTTGCTGCTTTGCAATATTGATAGGAGATGGCCTTTTGATGGTCATTCTCACAAACGGTGTCAAATTGTGAGGGCAAAATAATTCTCCTGACAATAATAGAAATTAGTAGGGAAAATATCTTTTATAACTTATAGTATAGGAAATACATCTTTTATAACTAGAAGAGTTATAGTATAGGAAACACATCCTTTATAACTAGAAGAGTTATAGTATATAAAAACTCTCTCCCAAGTCTATTTGAAGATCCATCATTTGTCTCCAATGGAATAACCAACTGTAAATTGCATGGGATATGGGATATGGGGATATAACTATTAGAGCATAGTTAAAAAATAGTGGAATCAAATCTAAAGATAGTGAGGATCAGATGCAGTTATATTGTTGCCGTTATCCTCTTAGTACTCAGATATATTGCACTTTTTGTCTTTTGCCTTGTTGGACTCTTGGTTTCCTTGGACTCACATTTTGCAAAGTTATGTATACAACATTGATTTCAATTTTATAAAAAAGTCATTTATAAAAAAGCCCCCCCTTCACTTGCTAATGATGGTCAGATATGAATTGCCACCAGACTAGAGCCCACATGCAGTGAGTAGTGCGGTTATTTGTTCTCCCTTGTGCCAGCCTTGTTCCCACATGTTTGATATCTGTCACTTCCCAAGTAAAGTTATGATTGTGGCTCAAAGTAGTTATTTTAATTGCAGAGTTGCATATATGCAATGTAGATGTCCATTTGTGGCTTGGGTGAGTTAATGGCTTGGTACTTTTACCTTTGTGTGGGCATGGAAAAACCTGGTGGAAAATGAAAACACCAAAAAGAGGATTTTTGTGTGTTGGATGAGTCATGTATCATGTTGATATGTGAGTGAAGTAGTTGCATAATAGGAGATGAACAAATTGTGCTTATCCAAGTTTCCTTGAAAGCATAAGAAAAAAAAAATGAAAAGGAAAGTAATCCTCCACTCTGGAGAATTGCAGAATGTTTTTTGTGAACAAAGATTGGACTTCTTTTTCTGCACTGCATGCACAACGATACTGCAAATTGCAGACCCCTTAAGAAATGATGATTTTGACTTATTTTTTTGGTCCTTTTCTCTTTTGGGGTGTTCGGTTCTTAGTGTCATCTTCTGTGAGGCTGTTGCTATATATGGAGTTATTGTGGCAATCATTCTTCAAACAAAGCTAGAGAGTGTGCCTGCATCCAATATTTATGCACCGGAGTCCCTTAGAGCCGGATATGCAATCTTTGCCTCTGGAATTATTGTGGGTTTTGCCAACCTTGTCTGTGGGTATGTTTCCAGCTTTCCTTGCATATATTTCTTCAGAAACGAGTATGACTTCGCACCTAATGCATTCCGTTCTAATCACTTCCCTTTTTTATTTTCTTTTTGGGATAAAGGTTGTGCGTAGGAATAATTGGAAGCAGTTGTGCTTTATCTGATGCTCAAAACTCATCACTTTTTGTTAAGATCCTTGTGATTGAGATCTTTGGCAGTGCACTTGGATTGTTTGGGGTGATTGTGGGAATAATCATGTCCGCCCAAGCAACATGGCCGGCCAGTACGGCATGATCATGTATTGTATTTTCAGCTGTAGATCATGGGTGCTTATATTGTAACTGCGGAGGTTGAACTTGAACCATGTTTTTGTTCCAAACCCATATAATACCCTACAAATGCATAATTTCATTTTTTTTCAGTAATTTAATGAATCTGGATTTGATTGTGTTCTGTTTGATCAACTTCATCCTATCCCTTGATTTTTTTTCTTCTCTTTCCTTTGAAATGAGTGGCCCATTAGATCCTTGAGATAATGGCCGCATTTCAGGAACCCCGAGAAGGTGACAGGATCTTTATTGTTTTTTGGTTTTTTGTTCCCCTTCTATTCAAGGCTGTTGATGAGTTGTTTTTGTGAATGATAAATAACTGATTTAAATTTACTTTACGCCACTATCTTTTACCCCTCAATCTTTAATGTCCTGTTTTGTAATTTTCCACTAACACATTCCCACACAAATCTGTCAAAGAATAATATTTTCCTCGAAATAAGACTAAAAGGAAAAAAAAATAGGCCACAATCTAAATTTGAAGTAGCCATATTTCGCAGAATGTAAAAATCACAAGTAATCTTATAAATATTTCTCTAAAAAAAAAAAAGATTAAAATTGATGGGTTAAATGAGAAGAATTAGACGCAAGAACAGTAAGTTGGAATCATTCAGAGTGAAAAATGTTACAAGCAATGATCGATTGCGAGTAAAATGTCAGCTCCTTGAAGGAAGTTGAGCTTGGATTTTGAATGTGATTGGGGGATAGAATAATTTTGAAACACGAATTTAGATTATTACGATTACATTACCATGATCCAAATGGGATGAATGCGGAATCTAGGATTTGGAGGGTCCGTATCTCTCAACCCTCTCATCAATCCATTCCCTCATATCCTTCAACACCAGATTGGCATTCTCATCAGGCTCTCCCTGTATCAAAGAATGATACATCCCCTCATACAACTTCAATGCTTTGTCCTCACTCGAAGCCTTCTCGTACAGCAGCTTCGACGACGTCGGACACGTCACCCCATCCGCCGTCCCGTGCACCGTCAAGAACGGCGCCGTCACCTTCGAGAAATTATCCTGTATGTACTGGCACACCCTAGCCAGCTCCCTCATCGTCCCCACCCTCGGCGGACCCGTGTACCGCCGTGGATTCGACGCTATGACCTTCAGCTTCTCCGGATCCTTGATCGCCTTCCCCACCATCTTGTTGTCCGGCATCGTCGCCCACGTGTCAGCCATCCCAAACAGAAGTCCGTACAGGAATAGCCTCACCTTCGACGGCTTCATGTTCTCCGGCATCACGAAAAGTGGGGCTGAGAAGATCAGGCCTGTCCACAGCTCCGGCTCCGATTGGAAGTACACGAGCATGGTGGTAGCCCCACCCATGGACTCGCCGAAGAGGAAAGCAGGGAGGTCGCGGTAGGATTCGCTGGTGCGGACGCTCTTGAAGAAGGAAAGGGAGGTGGCGGCGACCTTCTCCATGTCGCCGAGGTAGCAGCGGATGCCGTCGGAGCGGCCGTGGCCGAGGATGTCGGCGGCGAAGACTGCGTAGCCCCAGGTGGCGTAGTTAATGCAAATCTTCTGGAAGAGCCAGCCGGTGTCGGAGCCGTAGCCGTGGGTCATGTAGACGGAAGCCTTGACAGGGAGATCCAAGGGTAGGAAACTCTGGGTGAAGAGCTTGCCGTTGGGGGTGTCGAAGTATGATTTGGTGTTGCGCACCCCTTGGGAGGCATAGTACTCCTCCTCCGGCATATCGCCCCAGAAGTTGGCCGAAATTTCGGATTCCGACGACATGACTGTCTGTGTTATTGTTGAAGGGGAGTGTGGGTTTTTAAAAGTCTTGGGGAGTCCTTGTAGAGAGAGAGATTCACCAACCCTGAAATGGTTTTCCGGCGTGGGTTTGGTGGGAGCTGGTAAGCAAAATTTTCGGTTGTGGCCCACCACTAAGGAGTAGGTTTGGTGGCATTTTTGGGAATAGTGGTGGTAGTTGGATGAGATGGAGCTCATGTGGTGGTTCCTCAGTTGATTGGTCTAGAGTCTTTCTCTTTTTTACTGGTTTTTTCACTTCACCATACCAACCTCCTGGTTAGTGGTTACTCAAGCTTATAGTGTTCAGACACGGGCCGCCTCCCACTAATATGGGCCTAAAGATACAGGCTCACATCATTTGTTAGTATTTGTCCATGCACCATATATGGGAGGGTCTTTTTCCTGAGGTGAATTTTAATTTTAGCCCCTTAAAATCCTTTTTGGACGCTTGCCTTCCAAGGATACCTACAACAATGAAGTTCATAAAAAAGGAGAGACAAAGACAAAGTAGAAAGAATTTCGATTAAGAGTTGAATTGAGTCATCTCACAAGGTTAGGCACTATCGTATGATGTGATTATAAGAACAAGTGAGCTTTTACGAGGAGGTGAGTAGAAAGAAGAAAGTTAGGTGTGTTGTCCATTTTGTCCATTTTTCACATCGTTGTTGTCGGTATTATAGGCCAAGCCATTTCTTCATTTGAGCCGATGGACCCCCTTCTCACCCCTGGTTAAGCTTACCCTTTATTTTGGAGCAATCCTCAAGTAGGCTCCTAACTTGCACAAGACTCATTGCAATACTTGAAACCTAAAGGCTATGTTTGATTCCCGAAAAATATTAAAAAAAAATGATTTTTTTATATTTGGTTACATTATAAAAAATGCAAAAGAAAATAAAATGTTATTAAAATTAATTAATAATGGAAGAAAATAAGTAAAATAAATTTAAAGAATCATATAAAAATAATTTGTTAATTTTAAATTTATTTTTTATTTTCTTTCTTTTTTTTTTTTTCTTCAACTTTCTTCTCTATTCTTTCTTTCGCATTTTCCATCAAATTCTTTGGAAAGAAAAGAAAGATAAATATACTAAATTATTTTTATATACTATTTCAAACTTTTTTTACTTATTTAATTATTCTTTATAAATATTAAATAATTTTAATATATACAAATTTCTAAATAATTTTAATTATATTGAATTTTTTCATAATAAAACCAAACACGAAAAAATCATTTTCTTTAACATTTTTTTTTCTTTTCTTAGCATTTTCTATAAACCAAACATAGCCTAAAAGTGTTTTTAAGAAAATCATTCATAAAGTGGTTCTCAGGAAAGTATTACAAGTAATTTTTAAGAGCGTTTTCAAAATTTTCTTGAAAACATTTTTTTTTCTGCTTAGAAGTGCTTTTTAAGCATTGTGAAAAGAAACTCTAAATATATTTGTGTTTTTTTGGAACAGTGGGAGTGACCAATTGATTTTGGGTTGGCCTTTAATCATTGGGCCGGGATTTCATTTGAGTGACTTGACATGGAGTGAGCCCAGTGGATCTCTTAAACAACTCTCCATGGATCCAGGGCCTGCAACTTTGGGCTGGCTGGATCCGTCAATGTGTCTTTGGGCGGTTCCCATCCTCACCCACCAACCCAATTGAATTTCCATACTTTAGGGTCATCACAATCATACATATGGTGTTTAAAGTCTTATTTGTTTTAGTCATTAGTCTAAAATCATTTTCTTACAAGCCAAACATAATTTAAGTATTGATTATTCAAAACTAGTCCTCCATGATAACTTGGGCATTAAGCATTCAATCAAATACAAAATCATATTAAGAAAGAGGGCTGGTGACCAAAAGTGCCCATGATTTGAAAATTTATGAATTAATATTTTTTGAGTCAAAACATATCTTGAGTGACGAAAGAGCTAACAAAATTTTCATTATTTTATAGATTTAATAGAAGCAAAATCTTGACCAAAAAGCACATAAATTCCTAACTTCCAACAAAGATGACCTCATTCTATCTTTCGATCTTTTCGAGCTTGAGATTAAAACTAGTATTAATGACACAGAAAGCTCAAAACCCTAATTGCATCAAAGCTAACCCCGCACCAACCTTGTACTTAACGACACATCTTAAACCATTCTTAATCTTTAAAACCTTAAACCATTCCAAACCAACTCAACTGATTGTCATTTGATAATGGTAATCTTAAAAGAGTGTTCATAATATTTTACTTTTGTTGATGTAACATTAGTGTCAATGCTTTTTTAGGGGTTAAAATTTTGATAGGGGTATGATAAAGAAAGAAAATGACATAATAAAATGATGGGAGGTGATGGTACAAGGAGAATACGTGAGATTCCACTCTAATTTTTTTAATCAACATCAACGTCATGGCACTAATGGCAATTCAAGCCTTTAATCTTTTGTTTGGTTATATGGCTGGATTTGGTTGTTCCATCGGAGGAGGAGGAATATGTGGAAGTTGTCGATTTCTATTTTTTTTAATAATAAAAAAATAAAATCACCCTTTCAATTATTTGGGAGTAATTTTCTTCATTTTCACTTAGATTTTAGTCAAATGCATTTAATTATCATTAATTTGAAATTTGATCAAATAATTTCTTTATTTTGAGTCAAAGGGGAAGTGAGTAAATTAACAATAAATGACATATTTGAGAAAATTTCAAATAAATGGTGACTAAGTGAATTTAGCTCAAACCTTACTATAGGTGGGTGAAATTAACTCGAAGTACTTTTTAACCTATAACGATTTTTTTATAACATTTATAAGGATGAAATGTGTTTATAAAGAATTGGTTAATATTTAGATAATAAATGTAATTTTTGAAAGGAGCACTAACCAATAACTTTAAGTAATTTTTAAGGTCTAGATAGTTATTCATGAGTTTGGCATGCAACTTCTACGTCATTTTTTATGTGATGTTAGCAAAAATGATCAAAATCTACAATAATATCCTATTTAAAGTCATTATAGTTGTTGAAAATTCTCTTAAAATAGGGGAAACAACATTCTTGATTCTCGTTGAGTCATCCCCTTCTAAAGAAATAGACTCGGCTATTTCTTTAGGAATTGAACTAGGAGTCGATGATCCAAAAATAGTCTTAAATATTTCCACCAACACAAAGCCACCATGAGAACTCTCCCTTCTAACCATACTTAAATGTGGGGGAACTCTTCTCTCTCTAAGTCCTTTAAGGGGAATAAAGCACGGTTGGTGGATAGTTGTCTTTGATCTTTATTTTTCCATTGCTAGAAAATGCAATAAGACCTTCATCAAGGTTTGTTGTAATTTCAAAATATGCAAGAAGACCATTAAGGTTGGTGGTAGTTTCTCGCTTGGTCTTTTCTCACAACTGGTTAAGAACTAGGATTACCATTAGAGTTGCCAGTAACTCTTCTCAACTTCTTGGAACATTGCTAAAACACTTGTTTGTCATCACTGGAAGGATAAAGTTCTCTATCTCAAGCATATTAGTGTCCTATGGTGGAGTAACACAATCTAATGATTTAAGAGTTCTAAAGTTAGAAAACTATTTTTCTGTGATGGGAAGGTTTATGAATCTCAAAGCTAGTAGAGTTGGTGGTGAAAATTGATTAAGAGCCCTGTTAATCATCTTCTTCTATATAAGTATGCTCTCTTCTTTTACTACCTTTGACAATGCCTCAATAAGAACTTTAAAGTTGTTGTTTAGAAGCCAGTAACGAAATTTCCTTTGTTCCTTCACATATAGTTCATATCAATAAACTAATATAGAATTAAAATTCATAATTAAGTTGATGGACAGAAAATACCTCCTTAGTTAGACAATGATTTTAGCACACCCCATAACTTATACTTATCCTTAGAGTCAATATCCTAGTCTTTGAATACCTCAATGTAGCCATTATTCCATTCTTTATTACGATCAGGAAGGTTGTGAACCAAAGAGTGAGATCTCTTCAAAGGAGAAAAGAAATGTGTATTTTCATTTTCCATCTTCTTCAAGACAAACAAACAAAGTCTCCTAAAGCTAATGTTTAAGTTATGTAGATGGTTAAGCACTAGACATTTTGCAAGAAGTTTGATAATAATGAGATCGATATTGCTTGGATGAAGTTGAAAAAAATGGAGCAATTAACAAATAAGAGCATTCAAGTTGTATTACTTGCATTGTACATGATTTGAATGCATTAAGAGTTGTACAAAGAGTGAGATCTCTTCAAAGGAGAAAAAAAAATGTATTTTCCTTTTCCATCTTCTTCAAGACAAACAAACAAAGTCTCCCCAAGCTAATGTTTAAGTTCTATTGATGGTTAGGCCCTAGACACCTCGTATGAAGTTTGATAACAATGAGACGAATATTACTTAAAGGAAATTGAAAAAAAAATTAAGCAATTGACAAATATAAGCATTCAAGTTACATTACTTGCATTATACATGATTTTAATGCATTAAAAGTTGTATAAAAGATCCAAGTCATAGGTTCCTTGTAAATTGATGACTTGTTCACAATTGGTTCATGCAATTCATCTAAGGCAATAGTACACTATCTCCTGATTAGAGGTATGACTTATCTTGATGATTGAGATGAGTTTTCTATTATAAGTACATTAATGTGTATGGTTACACATTAGACAGGTCTATGGTGAGTCATGATATTGATTATCGAGTAGTCATAACTTCACTAAGCTACTATACTACATGAGTTCTCAACCTTAAGAAAATATTGAGTTAATGTTGAAGTTTTCAATGACTTTGACCTATATATGAAATCCTAAGGTGGTCAATACATTCTCAATGGAATGGGTTACTGTTGATTAAAATAGGTAATAATAAGTATTCTCAAGATAAATATTGTGATATCTCATGGGTTTGAGATAGTGTATTTGGGTGATCCTAAGGACATGTGGTAATGAAATTTGTGGCTACAGTAATTTCTTAAGTCAAATTTGACATTTGTACTTAGTGAGATAGAGTATATCAATTGATCGCATAAGAAGAGGATTTAAGACTTAAGGATGATAGAGACAATCTTGAGAGGTTAATAGAATTTACCTCATTATATTACGAATACCAGTTTATGAGGAGTTTGCATGTAGTTGTTGGAGTACATTTGACTCTTTATAGTGGGATGTTGAGTCGACTTCAAAATTGGATTCTAAGGAAGCTAGTGTTTACTATAAGTCTCTGAGGTCCCCACTCAAACTCACATTCCCTAATGGCACATTGTTTGAGGGATTTTTGGGTTATTTATTCATATGTGTGTATAAAGATGATTTGGTAGATATGTAAGGTTGAATAAGAGCTTATAAATAATCTTTCTAGATTTGGAAAATTAATTAATTGAAGTCCAATAGGGTTAATTAATTAATTAGGACCAGTAAGCTAAATTTAGTGACTCAAGCCTAAGATAAGTTTAAGTCACTTAAGCTCACAAACAAAGCTTATAGAAACCCCCTTTTAAGGTTTATAGCTTACAGAGAGAAAAATCCTTATCCTCCATCCCTACAAGAGAATTCCACCATTCTCAAGTGTCAGGATTCAAGAAATAGTCATCAAGCAAAAGATCACAAAGTTTTTGAGATTCGCGTCATCCTTTTCATCGAGATTAAAACTAATCTAGGAACACATGTAATATTTTTTAGCACCTATATCTAACGTCTTATATTTCTAATTCTTCTATTGCCTAAATCTAGTATCCCTAGAAAAATAGTTGCACACATCCTAATGATCTAAGGCTTGGAATAGATTTTCCCAGATATTCTAACAAAAATAATGTTGCCTTATCTTATTGTGACTATTTGTCTCAAACTTGAGATCTTCAAAGTGACAAAGAAGATGGATATAGACTTGTTTACCCACATTGTAAAGGAAACAAAACATGGCTTCTAGGGCTTCCAAGTTGCGAGGAGTAGCCATCTAGGTAGTCAAAGAAGATAAACTCACAAAATACAAGAAAACAGACCTAGAAAATATCAACAAGGAACAAAAACATCATTGAAGAAAAAAAAATAGAGGAGTCAAAGAAGCGTAAGAATCAACAACAAAAAGTAAAACAATTAAAGTACGAGTAGATTATGTATATATATATAACACATGAATAAGAGTGAAACTCAAAAGTAAAAAGAAAAAGAAATGAAACTATGAGATAAAAAAAAAAAAAAAGGAAAAAGTTTTCTTGTAGTGCCTCAAGACTAAAACCACCAAGAAAGAAAATTAGTCTTAATAGTGACATGAACAATGGAGGGAGAAGCTTCATGAGGGCCAAAAAAAAAAAAGCAGATGATGAAGAAGTATACACAACAGAAGAGCCTTCCTTCATACCTTGCATCAATGAAATAACTAATTATGGTTCATTGATATCTAACGATGTCCACAATGTTCAAGACCCATAAGAAAGTATTTCAAAATTTCAAAAAGAAGGAATTACTTAGAAAAGAGCATGCCACAGGAAAGGTTGTAGAGCAATGATGAAGGCAAAAACATAATCTTCACCTCACAAATATGAAAGATATTAAACTCGCTATAATAAAATAGGCACTTCTAGTTATTAAGGGGAGTAGTGTGGTATCCATCACCAATTATGTACAACCAAGATAATTTGATTATCAACTTAACAAATAACTATCGACTTGATGGATTTCCACCAAGTTGGTAGAAATTCACTCTTTGGATAAAAAAAAAAATGGAAGAAATGGCTAATTCAGTTGTTGTCCAAGGCCCCCACATCCTATATATGTTGAACTCATACCTTTATATAGAATATTGAGAAGCAAACTATATTTCCCAACAAGTGTGTGTACTTAAGTCTATATAAAGAGAACAAAATTAAAGAATAAGCAAGAAACAATTACTCATAAATTTTTTGTTGATAAAAGCTTTTTTTTTTTTTTGTCTCCGACACATCCTATGAATTCATCATGAGTGACAAAAAAACTAATAAAGCTCTTCATATTTTATAGATTTGATTAAAAGTAGAATCTTAACCCAAAAAATCGTAATGTCTTCACTTTCAAGTTTCAACAAAGATTACCATATTCTATCTTTTAAATTTTTAAACTTAAAAATTAAAACTAGTATATATGAATGACATGGAAAGCTTGAAACCCTAATTGCACCGGTACAAACTTCACACCAACCTTATATTTAATGACAAATTTCACATCATCCCTAACCAATTAGATGAATATCATTTGAAAATGGTAATCATAAAGAGTTTTTAAGGCATTTTACTTTCTTGACGCAACATGAGTGTGATGCTTTTTTAGGGTTTAAAATGTTACAAGAGTTATGATAAAGAAAGAAAATGACACAATAAAATGAAGTGATGTTAATAGGAGAAGATAGGGTTTCCCTATAGGACAATAGTAAAGTTTGTCACTTCCTAAAATGAGAGATTCCACACTCATAGTACTAATCAACGTCAACTTCATGGCACTAATGGCAATTCAAGTCTTTGGTTTATTGATTAATCTTTTCTCTTTGTTGTATATCATATAGTTGGATTTGATTGTTCCATTGAAGGATGGATACTTGTGGAAGTGCTCATTTTTTAAGAAAAGTTATATTTTTCAAATCACACCTTCTACAAGTAATTATGATAAAAGCACTTTTAATGTATAGTATTTTTTTATAATATTTTAAGGAAAAAAATGTTTATAAAGAATTAATTAAGTTTTTATTAGATATACTTTTTATTTTGTAATTTTTTTTAAATAAAAACTTCTATATAAAAAAAAATAGAAACTCTTACATAAAAAGTAAAAACTCTTATACAAAAAATTTTAAACATGAGGTAATAAAAAATAATTAATCAATTTTAAAAATATAATAAGTAGATCCATAACGGTTATTTTTATTCTATATAAAAGTTATTATTATTTAAAAACAAAAAACAAAAAATATATCCAATTCAATTATTATTATTTGAATTATAAATATAAGAGATACTTATCAATAATTTCAAGTGATTTTTAAAAATAATTTTCAAAACTTTACAAAACATATTGGGTCTAATTGGTAATTGCTTTCGAAAACAGTTTTGAAAAATAGATTTTGTAAAACAAAAGTCTGTTTTGGAAACTTAAATGTTTTGAACTTGTTTTTAATATTTTTAAATATGTTTTAAAAATAGTTTTTATATCTAGTGTTTTATTTCTAAATGTTTATATGATTATTTTTTTAAACAATCATAAAAAAAACGAATGAAAATAACAGAAAACAACTAAAAGAAGTTCTTTGAAAATATCATTTTTTTTTTCTAAGAATAGAAAACAAAAAATGGTTTTTAGGTTACTAACCATATTTTCTTGACTTTTTTATTATGAAAAATAAAAAATTATTTTCAAAAACAATTATCAAACAAACCTATACCTTTTGTAAGAAAAATTGTTATAAGTTATTACACAATAGCTTTAGCCATTTCAAAATTGAACTACTCAAAATTTCAACTTTACTAAATGCTTATGAATATAAAAATGGCATTTATAATGGACTTGCCATTTTAATGAATAGAAATTGAAGAGTTCTTCAATTAAGAATGAGACGACCACATTTTTTTTTTTAATTTCTCTAATTGGATAAATTATATTTAAATTTTTAATTGAAAAATATAAAATTCAAAGGTATAATTATACAATGCGACAAGAGCCAAGTACAAAAGAAGATTATAGATGGGAAAATGACACAATTGAAATGATTAGAAGGCTTAGGATGAATCTCAATTATTGAACAAGAAGAGGAGCAAACGAAAACAGAGCTGTACCATATAATATAAGGGTTATTTGGATGGGTGACTCAAAATAAAGGGTTATTTATTCCGTACGGACCAAACCAAGAAACATGTTTTGACATATTTGCCCCCGTATAACATCAAAATTTTCCTATACTTGCCAAGTCAAAATTTCAAACGCATGGTTATGAGTGTAAATTTGTCGTCTTCCCAATTCAAATATTGAAGTGTGTAGTTGACTCTAATCAAGGTGGCATAGTTGACAACACAGACATGCCTCTCTAGAGGATCCTAAGTTGGAAATAAGGGATACATCATTTTTTGTTTCAATTTTAGACAATTTTACAGACATAAAAATAAAAAATAAAAAAATTCATAATAAATAATATTATTTTTATTTCTTGCCCAATTTCATTTTTAATTATAAATTATTTTAAAAAAATCGAGTTCCAAATTTGAAAGTGATGATATAAAAATAAAATTTCCTTGAAAGTTATACAGTAGGTTCTCGAAATGGGAAATTGTTAGTCTGACACCACCCTCAAGGAGATACCCTCTCAACTCACTATCTCCGGTCCAAGCCAAGCCTATGCCTTGACCACCAACACTATTGTTACAACCAATCGTGTTGTCTTTTTGGCATTTAATCAAAAAGCCTGTAAATGGTCCATGATGACATATGATCTCCTTACCCCACACGCATAACTGTTGTATAAAAGGAATGTTCTTCCTTGCATGAAAAACCTAAAACTTTTTACACAAAAGCTCACTATGATTTTATTTTTTTAAAAAAAAACTAAAATCCAAACAAAGCCTAAGCGTAGTTAATCCAAACAAAGTCACACACCTAAGCCTAAGCCTAAACCTAAGCATGGTAATACAAAAATAAGAAATCCTTGGAAGTGGTATAGTAGGTCCTCAAAATGGGAAGTTGTTAGTCCGACACCACCCTTGAGGAGATACCCTTTCGACTCACTATCTCCGATTCAAGCCAAGCATATGCCCTGACCACCAATAATGTCGTTCTAATCAATCGCGTTGTCTTTTTGGCATTTAGTCAAAAAGCCTGTAAATGATCCGCAATGACATATGATCTCTTTACCCCACACGTATGACAATTGTATAAAAGGAATGCTCTTCCTCGCATGAAGAACCCAAATTTTTTTACGCAAAAGCTCACTCTGATTTCTTTTTTAAAAAAGCTGAAATCCAAACAAAGCCTAAGTGTAGTACAAAGAGAGAAAGCCACCTGTGGGCAGGCCTTAATCACAAAGCCAATGACAGATATTTGATCAGCGGAAGATTTGGTGGACCACTTTAATGAGAGTGGGGAGTGGTGGATGTGCACCTTCCTCATATCAAATCATGCGTCAAGATTAGAAAATAATGTATGATCATAGAATGGTTTATAATATAGTTGAAAGAATATCAAAATTGAGAATGAATAGTAACTTTCGAAGGGAATAATAGCATATAGTTGAAGCAAATAGAAAATTCCAAAGGGGTCAGACCACCTCCAGATGTGTAATTGTAAAGTTGTTATCATGGTTGGTGGCTGGAGGACCACTCAAATATTTATTTCATGGACCAACTTGACCGGACAGTGGACACAGACCCCTATGCCCTACTAAACCAAATGTATAAAAGAAGAAGAAGAATAAGATATTTTTATATATCATATATTAAAAATAAAAATCCATAAAAAAAAGGTTAAATATGTCAATAATTTGTATCTTAAATTCACTTCACCATACCTTTTTAATTTCTATTGTATATGTTTTCACTTATAAAAGATTTATTTGTACAATATTTTTTATTTTAGTATACTTTTCACGTGTTTTTTTATGATTTTATTTTTTGTTTTTATTTTACAATCATGAGTAATTGTAAAATTAAATAATTAAATATGAAACCGTATTTTCAAATGCAGTGTCATACAAAATATGAAACCGTGTTTTAAAACTTTGAAAAATTAAAATTAAATGTTAACATGATATTTAAAGTGCATTTGGTAGAGTTTCTAACTAAAATATTTTCAATAAAAATGTCTTTTTTATAAATATTTTTGAAAAAAATAATCAATGAAGTGCTTCCTTACATAATTTTATAAATGATTTTAAAAAATTTTTAAAGTGTTTTCTGAAAATCCATTTTATAGTAATTTTAGAAAGCGTTTTTAGTTTAAAAAAATATTTTTGAAAAATATCGAGTATTTGGTAAATTTAGGAAACACTTAAAAATTTGAAATCACTTATAACATTTAAAGAAAATTCAATTATAGCATGTTCTAAATAAATACTTAATAAATGATTCTTTTAAAAACATTTTAAATAAAAATATCCTCAAATATAGTCTAAATTTTGTCAAATACTTAGAGTTTATTTGAGAGTTAATTTAAAAATTATTTTCAACCTTTTTAATACTTAAAAAATTACTATCAAACTAAATTTAATTTTTTAAAAATATTTTTATGTTAAAAATATTTTCTAAAAATATTATCATATGATTGTAGAGAGAGTGTAAATGTAAATTTCAAAAAATGCCCAAATTTAATTCCCCTTTTTTTATGTAAAAATAAAAATAAAAATCATTTTGAGTCGAACAAAATAACTAGTGGTACAACTTCAAAATTTGATGCCACTCAAGAAATAAAAAATAAAGAAAGAAATAAGTGTCATAATCATATGTAAGTTGATTAGTCAACAAAAGCATGATTAATGACGTAATTCTCTAGTGATAATTAGGTATTTGGCATTGAAAAGACTTAACGGTCAGCAAAATACAAACCGCACTTGAAGGACAATGGATTTGTGTTCCATTACATCACTCATCTTTACACCACACATTTTCGTTGTAGCTTTCACTTATGTTCCTTGAAATGGACATACAAATCAGCTCTCTGATTTTCATTAATTTTGAATGCATTTATTGCATATTTAATTCTTCTTGATGATGTTAGGCAGAAAATGACGTAAACGTGCACTATTCACAAAATAAATATAGATGAAAAAAGAATTCAGCAAAAATTAGTGCCAACCTCATATTATTCCAAAATGCTCGTATATCTATTTTGATCTTAAAGTAACATTATTTTTGGTTTTAAGTATCTTTGTTGGTCTATCGATGTACCATCTTTATATGAATTAGATTGACATATAAGAGCATTTTTACGTAATGTGAGATAAGATATTGTTTCAGTGTATGAAATGAGAATTATTTTCTCTAAAATATACTCGTAAAAAACATGCACTTTTTTGGGATTCTCTTTTCATCCATATTTTATAAATAGCGCATGTTTATACTAATTGATTGATTAAGAATTATTTATCTTTTAATTATAATAATTTACCTTTAAAAATCACGTAAAATTTACTTTATTAGTTCAATTTTCTTGAGATGCTAGAAAATTGTTGATGATCTAACTAAAGTTTTGTATTCGATGAATCAATCATTTTCCCTACTTTTTAGAAATTTAACTAGAATACCCTTCATTTATATTTTTATTTTTGGAATTATACCAAGTTTTTCTTTTTAATTAAAATTGTGTATGCCTCTAAATAAATACATTGCATAAGTGCTTCTTATTATTACTATACCCATCTAAAAAATAATTTAATTTGGCTTTTACTATTTTTTTAAAACGAAAAAATAGAGTATTTTGTATTTTTTTATGGAATTATTTATTTATTTGTATAATCTAAAGGTTGGGGCAAGATGGGGGGGCCCATGCAACATCAGCACCCTTGGTTGAAATGAAAAGATGACTCAAAGAAGATGGCTTTTGCAGTGGCCTCCTTTATGTCCCATTTCCATCCTCTACAGCTTACACTCCTTTTTGTCTCCTTCCTCTCTAATTACACCTTTTTTTCTTTTTCTTTGAATTTCTCTAAATATTATCAATAATTCGCTGTAAATTCATAAATTTTTCATCAACTCAACTAAAAGATTTTGCCAATCTTTATTTCTCATCAATTTGTTAGGTTCCGTTTCTCTCCACTTGAAATTACTCTATTGCCCTCTATAGCACTAGCTATTGTAGGTCTATGCTTCAAGGGGCATTTCCCAATCCCACTTTCATCAATGGGAATGGGAATGGGAATTGGAATGAGATTCTTTCATTTTGGGTTTGCAAATTATATATTTATATTCAACTATTTTTTGCTAGGTGAAGTTCCATTTTTCTTTTTCTAAGGTCCGTTTGGCATAACTTTTTATTTTTTAAAGATGAAACTAAAATCCTTTGTTTTTTTTTTCTAAGAGTAATATCAATAGTAAAAGTTTTACTAAATCCACTTTTAAATCAAATAAGTCAAACAAGGTGTAAAAATAAAAATAAAAACTTTTAGAGCCTATTTGAAAACTGTTTTTGAAAATAGTTTTTTATTCTCTAAAATAAAAAATACAGAAAATATGTTTGATAATCAAAAGTTAGTTTATGTTTTCTGTTCTTAATAACAAATAATATCTTTTAATTATTTTTTGTTATTTTCATTTGTTTTATGAAGGTTATTTTAAGAAATAATTATGCAAATATGTAAAATAATTAAAAATGAAATATTAGATATAAAAATTATTTTTAAAACATATTTTAAAATAAATTAAAAATATTTTAAAATTTTAAATAGACTTTTATTATACAAAAATTAGAAAATAATTTTCAAATTTTTAAAAAAAAAACTATTTTTCATAATTGTTTTCAAAAATAGTTACCCAATAGGTCCTTATTTTCTCATAATTATTCAAACAAGACTTTAGAGTGTACAAAGTTTTGATTCTATAAACAATTTTCTCATCATAGTGTATAAATAAAAACAATTTATATAACAAGGAGCTTTTATTACATTTTAAAATATTCATTATTTCTTCTTATGTTTCTATAAAATTACGATTATTTTCAAAAACATAATTATTTTATATTTGAATGGTGGCCAACACCATTTTAGCCATCTTTTACTTGTAGGGGAAGATTAGTGGACCATTTGAAGAACACAAATGGGATAGAGGGAAATATTTTTAAATACACTTCTTCTTTTTCTTCTTCTTCATTATTTATTAATTATTATTATTTTATTTTTTTATTTTTTATTTTTTATTTTTTTTAGCAAAGCGAGGTCTTGCCACTAATATATGGTCTTTTCAACCACATTATAATTATGCTTTATAAAATATAAAAAATAAAAATTTGATCACTAAATGACAAATGGTCTCTTATTAAATAAGCCACTAAAAATTAAAAAGGACAAGTTGGTCAATGTTGAGAAAAACACCAAATAAAACAAAATACACGTATATTTTTCAAACTCTTGGTTTAGTTTATTAGCGTGTATGAGACTTATGGTACCTCATCTTGACTGGCTCACACCTCAAATACCTCCATAGTCAAACATAGACATATTCCATGTGATATTGGTCAGTTGGATTCTCTTTGGTCCTCCTAATTTTCTTATTTGCATGCCTAACTTACAAATTTCGCCCCTTTAATACGGGGTTTTTATGAAAAATGATATTTTTCTGCCATGGGTTCTTCAATATAATATTATATAAATAAAGAATAGGTATGTATTTTAAAAAATAAATTTGGAGATGTAGCATTATATTTGTGTGTATATATATTTTTGGGTTGTAATATTATTGTTGTTGAATTCAAAGATGGGTCATCAAAACGATATCATCACTAAATGCTAACAAATTTTTAGATGAAATGATTAAAACTCGATTCACGTTGTTCTTTAAGTTTATGATGAATCACCTAAACAAAAGTGATCAAATGTCATAAAAGATTTAATCTATTTGTAGCAGATACTGAAATGGATATGATAAAATGATATTTATTTTAAGAGCATAAATGTTCATGTAGAGTATCCACACAAACCACCCGAATTGAAGGCAGCTCATGGTGGTTGTGTTAGCATTAACATGACTCACCCAAATCTTGAAGAATAATTTCAATTGTGTACAATTGCAAACTAAGCTAATAAATGAGTGACATGTGGAAACATAATAAATCTCAATGTACTGGTAGATACTAATTGGTTTTTGTATGAGATGGTTAAAATTTCATTTATACCATTCTTTAATCTGTGATGGGTCACCCAAATGATAAGAAAGTTGAATCCATAAAAGACATAAATCTGTTTTTATCGGGCACTAATAAGTTTTCAGATGAAATGGTCAAAACCTCATTCAAAATTTGATGGATATTATTTAATTACACCTGCAAATTAATTTTATCAATAATTAGCAACAAAATTTAGTCCCAAATTTCAATATTTTTTGTTAAAGATATTCAAAGGTAATCTCAAATTTCTAGTAACATTTGAAAATAAACTAAAAACAAGTGAAAAAAGAAAAAGAAAAAAGAGATTGATGTAATCTCAAAAGCATGTGAAAGTTTCAAAAATGGGAATTCCAATAGACTAAAAAATGAATTATTAAATTAAGTACAAGCCAAATACAAAAACATTAAAATACTCAAAATTAAATTTTATATATTTATTTATTTATTTATTTATTGTATGGAATCAAAGGTTAGTAGATAGGGATTACTTTAATTGTGATAAGGTGACCCAAAAACTTGCATGCGAGCTTCACCACTTTTTCCTTTTTGCCCACAAATTTAAAACAACATTGGGATGAGATACATATAAGACAAGCCCAAATATTTGAATATCAAAAAGTAACGCCAACATTATATTAACGTTATCCAATAAAATTCAAATTAAGGATATGTTTATGCTTATAATTTACTTTATATGTTTGTATATAATTTATTTTTAGTTAAAAATAAAAAATAAAAAGGCTTTATTTAAAGCTGCATCGGTTGGTATATTTAGACCGAAATATCGGGAGGCGAAGCCGAAATTAGGGAAACGAAAAGCTGCAGGAATCGAACAGAATCTTTTAAAAAGAAAAATCTGACCGTTACAGCCAGCACCACCACGACGCAGAAACACCAGTATCTTATTATTATTTTATTATTTATTATCTATTATTAATTAAGTTTATGATTTCTTTTGCAGGGTAGGGGACAGGCTGTACTGTTCAGCCACGTGGCAACCACTGCGATAAAGGTGGGACCGCACGCCTGGTACCTCGGGTGCTGCGGCGGTGGTGGTCACTGGCCAGACGTGACCGGTCGGTGGTTTTGGATTTCTGGTCCCGACCGCGATCTCCTTCCCCTATAACGGTCACGTTCTCGGGCGCCGTTTCCTCTGTTGTTATTCATTTCCTCGCCGCCCTTTATTTTCCTTTAATTACACTTGGAGTTAGTTTTTTTGTTCCTCGATCCTCTTATTTATTTATTTAAATATAAGAATTAAAATTTAGAAATCTTTCATTAAAGCTATAAAAAAAAATTATGGGTTTAGTTTTCTCCTTTACCCAATCCGGCATAAGCATGTTTCCAAAATTATAAAATAAAAATTCAAATTTATAAAATACAAATTTTAAACACTTATTTAAAAATAATTAATATTTTGATGATATTTGTCAGATACTATATTTTAATGATATAGTTACAATTTTTTACCATTTTAAATACTATTTTTAACATATAAAGACATAAAACTTAAATTATTTTAAAAGGTCTTCTCCTATAATCATTTTTATATTACTGCATGTAAATATAAATATATTTTTTTCTTCGTTTTTTCATATACTCTCGTGCTTATATGATCTTGTTTTTAGTTAAAATTTCTCAAAATTAAAATTTTTATTTTTAAAATGAAAAATTTTCTTATGTAAAATAAAATCAATCTTTTAAAAGAGGTAATATTTTCTATTTTTTAAAAGTAAATAATTGTTCAAATAAAATTAATCAAAAGCTCTTATTAAACTTTTTAAAAGTTGGGACCGAAAAAATAATTTTTAAATTTTAAATTTTAAATTTAAAAAAAAAGAAACTTCGCAATTAAGTATCCAAATTTAAAAATGATGTACAAATGGCTTTAAATGATTTAAAATAGTGGGTAAGATGTCACATCTTTTAAAGACAATATTCTAATGTAATGAAGCTATTTTTACCTCATTTGATCATTACTTACAATCAGCAAAAGGGCAAAAAAATTATTTATTTATTTTTTTAATTTTCATCAAATTATTACTATTTTTATTTGCAAATGATTAATTACCTTGACCCAAAAATTCAAGTATTGAAGGGTAGGTGAAGGAAAGTACTTAATTTTCAAATTTTGGTACTCATCCCAATCGGAAATCATGGGTATTCAACTTAAACGACGTCGTTTCAAACAACGTATCGAAATTCAAATTAGGCAAATTCAAAAACCTGAGGGAATGATGAAAACCCAACGTTATGACAATTTGGTCCAACCAAAGCCCCACAAATTCGTAGGGATACCCAAATAATTCTAAACTATTGGTAGGGTCAATTTCGTCATTATGAAAAGCTGCCAGGTATGCACCAGGTAGGAATAGAGTGTGGTGCGACCATGTCAGATTAAATGTTCTAATTAATCAGGATTTTTCTCAGCTATTAACGATCAAGTAAATAAATAATATTTATTTTATTTTATTTGTATAAAAAAAAAAATAGGGGAGAGAGAGAGGGAGAGAGAAAGGGAAGGGAGAAAAACTCTAGAGCCTCTGCTTTCAAAAACAACTTGAATTGCAGCTGGAGAGAATCTCCGATTGGAGCTCTGGGACCTCCGAAACCCTAGCCATGGCGTGTTCTCAGAATGCCCTCATTCAGGTATGGTAATTACGCTTTCGCCATTGGCACGCCGGGGAATGGCCAGGGAGAGGAAGAGGGAGAGAAACGAAGCTGTTTCGTCCACCGGGCCAATAAGGGGTAGGGTTTCGCCAATCCGGTCTCGATCTCGATCTCACCGGAGTCCGACATAGATTGCGCAAAAAAGCGGCGACGAGCTTAGACGTCTGATCAATTTGGGCGAGATTTGAAGGCGTTTTGGCCATGGCGGCTTACAAAGGAAGCCTCGAGAAGCTTCGGAGGTGCGTTCGGATGGTGTTTGTGATGGTGGTGATGGTGACTTCGCTTCTGGTGATGTCTCTGCCGCTCCTGGTGGCTCTGGGAGACGTGGTGGTGCCATGCTTATTGATTTCTAGCTTCACGTGCGTCAGGTGCTATGGCTTCAAAGAACACCTGAATCGATACGCTTTCAAGAGCTCCTTGATTGATATTCCTCTCGTTTCCATCACCAGATCTCTCATAATTACATGTACGTTCCGTGATTTTCATTTCCTCTGATGCCTCTGTTTTTTTCCTTTTTCGTATGTTTATTTTATTTTATTTTTTACTTTTAATTTTTTTAAAGCCAGAGTTGGTAATTTTTCTAATTTTAATTTTTGGTTGTTTTCGAGGAATTCAAACTAAAATTGTGCCTTCTAATTTTATTTTTGATTTGGCTTTCCTTTGCTCTTTTCTTCTCCCAGTCTTTTTCCAACAATTTTTGGTTGCCTTTTGAAACTGTTCTTTTAAGTTTTTTTTTTCCCCGAATAATCAAAACTACATTTATACAATCTTTCCTTTCGGTCTGTTTGGTTTCTGAAAAAATGTAGGAAAATGAAGAAAATTGACATTTGAATCCTACATTTAAATTTTATTTTTTTCTTTAAAGTTTGTAATTATTGTTCTAGCTTCCGAAAATGGAAACAATGCCAAATGGATGGATTCGGCTCAGCCAGGCGGAGGCCTTTGTTTTGTTTTGTTTTACATTTTTTTTTCAGGTTATAGGTAATAAAAAAATTTTAAGATTCAAAATTTTAATTGTTTATCTTCTTAAAGTTTTTTCAGACAAACACAGATTTATATGTTGTTTTACTTTTTAATGAAGAACTAAGTGCTGATAAGATTGCTTTTCATTTTAGTTTTCTAAAACAGAAAACATTTGTGCTCTGCTTGGTTGCTGTGAAAATTCGGGATAAAAAACCAGAGAATAATATAATTATTTGGCCTTTGCTGTGGGTTTTTTTTATTCCTCTATTTTTTAGCCTACGAAACATGAGGATAATTTTCTATAATGTCTAGTTTTATTAATTTATTTATTTATAAAAAAAAAAATTGCCCAAAACCACATGTGGCATCGGATTCAAATGTCGTTAGTTTTAGTTTCTCAGCTACCAAAGGAGGGTTTTCCTAATTTTCGTCTATCATATCTGGGCAGTGCTATATTTTGCATAAGATCAATCATAAATGAACTTTTTCTAAAAGGTTTTACCTGACAACTCTTTTTTTATAACTGTCCAGCTTTACCCTTTGTTTGACATACTGATAACTGCTTCATTCGTCTCCTGAGGAAAAAATAAATGCATATTAGTGTGCTTATAATATCCAATTTGGTGCTCAACAAGAAAAAAAATTTGACTGAATTAAGTCTTTATTTAAGTTGAGATTTCATAGTCTTATGAATTAAACCAGAGAAAAGGTATAAGTTCAAAATCGCTTTCTTCAATTCCTTGAGCAATTCAACTTCTAACAGTGAAGAATTGATGGATCTTCACTTAATAGGTCCATAAAAAGAAAGAGTAAGCATTTTAATTTTCTGCTCATTGATTCGTTTCATGATCACAGGTGTTTATTCAATGTGCGATGGCCCTGCACTCTCTCACGGACCATATCTTGGAACTGTGACATTGTGTTCTATTTCTTCAATTCTACTTCTTTCAGTCAAGGCTTGTGTTTTCACCATGAATTCTGAGATGGAGGCTGAAGCTTCATCTTCCCTTGCCAAGCAGAAGCTTCATTTGAAGAAGTCATGGGGAATGCCTGTTTTGTTTCTATCCTCAGTGGTCTTTGCTCTTGGCCATATTGTGGTTGCCTATAGAACAAGCTGCAGAGCACGGAGGAAGCTCCTGTTTCACCGAGTTGACCCTGAAGCAGTAAGTTTGCAACACTTTTGTTATTAATTTTTCTGATTTCACTAGCATTTGCATCATGCAAGAGTGGAATCTACCTGTTTTCACAGGCATTTAATGAAAGGAAACAGAAATTGTTGATGGATATGTAAATGTTTGTTTTTTCTACACGTAACATGCTCTTGCCCATTGCATGAGTATGTCTCTTTCTTCGATTTTAGCTGTCAAAAGAAGGAAAGACCTTTAAATTGGTGAATGGGTCTGCTTCCATGGCATTAATTTTTCAAATTCAATTTCTTAATTATTTTTAGATTTTTCAATAGCTTTTGCAACATATAGAACCTCAAATATGTAAGTCTGTAATTTCTTCTCACTACTCTTTATCACATAACCAGGTACTTTCATGCAAAAATGTTTTCTCTGCCTACCAGAAGGTCCCACGATCTCCAACTCCTTCTGCAGGGAAAACCCCCAAAAGTGACAGTGAAATGAGGCGGAAGCCTCTAGGGACAGCTCGTGATGATGGGGAACTTCCAGTCAGATTGCTTGCTGACATTGACAGCTTATTCATTGCCTGCCAGGGGCTTACACTCCATTATAAGCTCGGCATGTCTGGTTCACCTCCTCGGTCCTTATCCTCCGCCACCTTTCTTGAACCCAACTCTGGCTGCAGTTCAAGTCAAATGACCCTTGGAAAGCTAAAACTTGAAAGGCTGCCATCAAGTGTTTTATCTAAAACCCAGTATCATCTTCATAGAAGTTACAGTAATCAGTTTCCAAGCTCTTCCCTATATACTCCACTGCTGGATGGTTCTGCATCTCCACATGTTCTTTTATCTGAAGAAATTCCTGTTCTGAGACTAGATGATGCTGTTGATGAGAATGAACGGAGTGACATAAACTCTGTAACTTTAGATCGAGGTCTGGAAGGAACTGGGAAGTTTGGTATTGTTTTGGTCCATGGTTTTGGAGGAGGAGTTTTCTCATGGAGGCATGTGATGGGGGTGCTGGCTCGGCAGGTTGGTTGCACTGTTGTTGCTTTTGATCGGCCTGGTTGGGGGTTAACTTCTAGGCCATGCCGAAAGGATTGGGAGGAAAAACAATTGCCTAATCCTTACAAGCTTGAGACTCAGGTAATTTTTTACTCTTGGATGAGTGTTATTTGGTTGTTGTATTTAGTTGTAGGCGGAATATAAAACAAAGTTAAATCTCTGGTGGTGTTTCTACTTGGAGAATCCAGTTGAAGTGTTGCCTTTACTTCTGGATAAACCCAAAGAAAGAAAAGGGAAATCATAAAGATAAAAGAACACACACATAGATATACAGCTGAAGTGTATAGCCTCTTTTTCTTGTCAGATGTGCCTGTCACCCTACCCTACATAACTGCCATTATATTTTCAGTGCTTCCTGAAAAGTAATATAGGTTAATAAAATCCTCTAGGGAACCCAACAAAGTTGTCTGTATGCATTAAATATTGGGAGAGGCATCTCATCAGAAGAAAAATTGCATGTGGTCATGGTTAATGGTCAAGTTAATCATAATGAGACTGTTGGTATTGGACTTACAACTTCCTTCATGCAATCCTGTTCCAAGATCATTAACCTGGGAAGGATTGTCAATTATTTCTCTCAATCAACATTTGTGAATCAAAACAGTTGAAAGGTCTTAAAGTTTCAGTGAGTTTAAAAGTGGAACCTGAATTCACTGAGGTTAAAGACTGTGAAGCATCTGTTTTTTAATACAATAATTTATATGGTCTCCACTTTATTATCCTTCTGTGATATTCTTTCATATCCTTTATGCTCCAATGTTTTGATTTTTGTTCCTTTCAATATTTTCAGGTAGACCTGCTTCTTTCTTTCTGTTCGGAGATGGGATTTTCTTCTGTCATACTCATTGGTCATGATGATGGAGGCCTGCTTGCCTTGAAAGCTGCACAAAGAGTCCAAGAGTCTATGAATTCAGTCAACGTGAGTAACCACTTCATTTTATACTCCAAGAAGACCCCTTTTAGTAGATAAAAAGTGTTCGCAGCTAAGCATTTTGGCTTTCTTTTTTCAAATGTACACTTCAAGTCCAAATTATTTGCCTAAATAGCCATATTGTGTCAAATATGATGTGGGAAATGCATTAGTTTCAGTTTTACACTAGCATTGTGGGTTCCTGGTAGTTTGACTGTCTTCTAATGATGCTTGATTTAATTCTCTGTTTGGTAATAAACTCACTCCCATTACTTGATTAGATCTTATGGTATCTTGAACTCTGGTTAACATAGGAGAAAACAAATTGATGTCTTTTTTTATTTTTATTTTTCATTTTGGTTCAAAGTAGGATTGAAGAGCTTGTAACAAATCAAAGGTCCTTGAACATCTCTAACAAAATCATGACTTCATGGAATTTCATTGTTGAAGTAAATTTTTAGAATTTGTACAAAACCATTACTAAATGGAGTTTTGGTTCAAAATGCAGCTACAAAGCTGTAATTATTTTTCCTTTATTATTTATTTATTTTTAACTTCTAACATTCTATACAAATGGAGGTCTCCAAGGTTCTCCTCACTTCTCATTTGTACATCTTTGATAAATCATCCAGGTTACAATTAAGGGGGTGGTATTGCTAAGTGTAAGCTTGACAAGAGAATTAGTTCCTGCCTTTGCAAGGATACTGATGCGCACTTCTCTTGGAAAGAAGCACTTGGTTCGTCCTCTACTGCGGACAGAAATTACTCAGGTGGTGAATCGACGTGCATGGTATGATGCTACCAAGCTAACAACAGATGTTTTAAGCCTCTATAAGGTATGTTTTCTCTTCCTAAAAATCAAAGCAAAGTTCTAGCATATTACTGGTTGCAACTTTGCAAAAGTATAACATTTATTATTTTTCCAACTTATACCACATAAATTCTTTGTGGAGTTGAGTTGCTAATTATCATGCCATCAAATTATGTCATTCATGCATATTAATTATTTGAAGAACCAACTAGTCATATGACAGTGCAAAAAAATGTCATTCTTCAGAATCCTGGCTCTTTCTAGATTAAAATTCCAAAACAATAGGACATCACTATCAGCATCAGTTTTCATAGTGCCTTAACCCACTCATATATCTAGTCATCGCTCGCTCTGAAAAGTGATGCTGATAGTTATGCCTTCTTTCACCAAATCTCAAATTTCATAAGGTTTTTGGTCTTTTGAGTTTTTTCAGGGAGCATGGAGGAAAGTTGCGTTGGTGTCAACTTTTCCTTCCATTTGCCTGCTTACCTTTCCCTTGTATTAGGGAAAGTTGGCCCAATATTCCCTTTAATTTGCAATGTCCACCTATAAATTTTCTATAAATGTTGAATAAACATGGTCAACTTTTTTTGTTGAACTATAGTGAAGTCCTCCTTGGCATCACTCAACCTATTCTTGGTCATCTGCACATTAGTTTCAGCATATTTCCCAAGCTTATGAGTTTAATGCAGTGCACAGCTGTGATACTTAGCTTTTTTAATTTTTTAAAATGTAAATTCCATTTTTTTACCATTCATTTGCTTAACTGCTCTGTGGTATGCGATCAGGCCCCACTATGTGTGGAAGGTTGGGATGAAGCACTACATGAGATAGGTAAATTGTCATATGAGACAGTTCTTTCACCACAAAATGCAACATCATTGCTGCAAGCAGTTGAAGACCTGCCGGTTTTGGTTATTGTGGGCGCTGAAGATGCTCTTGTCTCTATAAAATCTGCTCAAGCTATGGCTTCAAAACTTGTAAATTCTGTAAGTATTTCTCTGCTGAGCTTGGTGATGTTACTTGTAATATGTTTGGAGTCTTGGAACCAAATCAAACTCAATGATCCACTGGGTCTGACCTTGCTGTAAGAGTAAAGTTAGGTCTTTGAACTGAGTTCTCCCAACTCAAATCTTTCCAAGCAACCTGGCAAAACAGTGTCCATTTTGCTTCAAGATAACGTCCCCACCATTCCGTTTGTTCATACAGTAATAACCAACTGCCACTGCCATGTCAGTTGGATGGTTTTATAAGACATCAATCCAAGGATATATTAATCTCCTTGAGATCATTTAGTTAACTGAAGATGGGGTGTGCATTTTTAGCCCTTTTAATACTTGAAATTTTTTATTTTTCAAGTGTTAGAAATGCTAAAAACACTTCTTGAAATCACTGTCAAAGGCACTCTTAGCGGTGAAAATTTGTTTAGCAAAATAGTGAAGATGAAGAAACTGGTGTTTCCAGGTGTTTCCTTCTTGAGAACAAAAATCGAATATAATAAAATTAGTTAGAAATTAAGTATTTTTCAAATTATTTAATCTTTATATTTACTCTCCATTTTCTTTTTCTTACATTTTCTCTCTGTTTTTTCAAGAACCAAAGATAGGGTAAACATACAAACAATTTCTTGATTAATTTATCTAATCCTTGTATGATTTATTGTCCTTGCAGAGACTGGTTGCGATATCTGGATGCGGCCACCTTCCACATGAGGAATGCCCCAAGGCATTACTTGCTGCTATATCACCCTTCATAAGCAGACTCTTACTCAAACCAGACTTGTCAGACCAACAGCATACTTCCTTTTTAACTTATGAATAGAGTTTTAATCTCTTGTGGAAGGGCTCTTTTCCCTCTGGTTTTTTCTTTTTCTCCCTTTCTTTTCCCTCTTTATTTTCTTCCCAATTGCTCCTAGAGAGAGAGATTAATGCCATCTCTTCTTTAGGGTATTTTTGATGTGTTAGTCCGGAGCCTCACCCTGACCCTAATTCTCCAGGGTTTCAGAGCTTCTCTCTCACCTGTAATTTTTTCTTTTTTTTTTGGTTAAGGTTTAATTTTTATCAGGGCTTGTTTGGACAGTAGATGTTATTTACCACTTAAGGAGTGGAAATAACATATATTTGTACATTTTTCTGATTGTCAATGCATTTACATTTGAGCATGGTTTGCTTCATACAAGTCTCTTGAATTATCCATCCTTCCCAAGTTCAATATGAACAACTTCAATCCTTTGATGTTCCGTAAAACTTGGGCTGAGGCCCACTTTAAGTGCGCACCAAGTTTGGGCCTGACTCTAAAAGGCTTGAATCGTTCAAAACAAGAAAAAAATGCAAAAGGCCCAAACGCTTGTTCTTTGTTATTCCTTAAAATTCTCTTCTTCATTGAAAAGAATAAGTAAAAGGAAAATGAGAGAGACATCCAAGGATCACCAATCACACCCAAAAACAGTTTTCTATTTTCAAAAACAGAAAACTGTTTTTAAATTGTTTGGTAGTTATTCTCTGAAAATAATATTTTAAAAATAAATTAATTTTTTTATTCCTCAACTTATTTTTTTAGCTCCGCCATTCGCGTTAGACACCCTTTAATGCCAAACCAAAGGCATTTTAGAAATTCAATGAAAGGATATTTTTGTATTAAAAAAAAATTCTTAGTTCAAGACGGATGTGTAGGCTTTTTTGCTACATATTTGTAGACACTTGAAAAAGAAAATATTTTTCTCGGGAATCGTACGAGAAAATCTTCTGCAATGAGTGAGAAAATGAGAATGGTCCAAAAAGTAAAAAGATCATATCTTGACCCATTTCCGTTTATAGCGGCACGAGAAATTCCCATTTCTTGGAATTGGCATCCTGCAATGATGTCAGTTATCGTATATAAGAAGATAGCCAACACAGGAGTCATGGGATTGGAGTAGTAGGAAAGGGTTGAAGGGAGACGGACTACAGGGCAGGCGCCTCTGTAAAGAGGGGGGTTTTTCTGCCAGGGGTTTAGAGCTTAGTTTGGACAGTTAGGGGTTGTAGGGATTTTCAAAGAAGGTTTTGAAGCCTTCTCGGAAAAGGAAGGAAAAGAAAATTAAAGAAAAGATTCGTGAAAGGTACATTTGGCAAGATTTTTTTTATAATTGTACGGTAAATTTAAAATTAATTTAAAAAATATATAGTACATTAAAAAATATTTTTAAATTTATGACACTTTTTACCACTTTTAAATATGTCTTTTGAAAATATATTTTTCATCATTTTTATATCAACGAAACAAGTTTAAATGTCTCTTCAAAAGACACTTTTTACAATTCTATAAAATCGAATTTGTATTAAAAATGTCTTTTAAAAATATATTTTTCATAATTTTCATATCAGTTGCATAATGAAAAAATTGAATTTATACTAAAGATGTCTCCTTAAGAGACATTTTCTATAATTTTATAAAATTAAATTTATATTAAAGGTGTCTCTTGAAATGACACCTTCAACAATTCATGTATTAGTCATTTATTGAAATAATTGAATTTATACTAAAAATGTTTTTTCAAAAAACACATTCCACGATTTTATAAAATTAAATTTATTTTAAAATATTTTCCTTCAAAAGACATTTTTAGTATAAATTTAATTTTTTCGATGTATGACTAATATAAAAATTGTGGAAAGTGTTTATTTAAAAAACATATTTAGTATAAATTCAATTTTGTAGAATTATAGAGACGTCTTCAATGTAAATTTTTTTTTTTTTTTTCACTGTGTGACAATATGAAAATTATTGAAGCAGTCTATTTAATAAACATCTTTAGTATAAATTTGATTTTATGATATTATGGAAATGATATTTATTTAATATAAATTTAATTTTTTTAATGTGTATGACTAATAAAAAAATTATAAAAAAAATGTCTTTTGAAAATTCACTTTTAGTATAAGTTTTATTTTATAGTATCATGAAAGGTATCTCTTGAAAAAACACCTTTAGTTTATATTGAATTTTTTTTTTTAGTATGTATCGTTGATATGAAAAAAATATGGAAAGTGTCTATTCAATAAACACATTTTAAAGTCGCAAAAGTTTTCAATATTATGGAACTATCATATTTTAAGAATTTTTTTAAAGTGTTATTTTTTAATAATTATTGTTTATAATAGTCGTACAAATTAAAAAAGGCCATCAAATAAGGGCTTTTGGTGGTACTATTGCGATGGGTCTCTTTTAAGCCAATATTGTTAGCTTTTAAGTTAAATAGGTTTTACGATTTTAAATCATGTCTACATTATTAACAACATCTCATATAAAAATAAAATAAGTCGATAATATTTTTATGCGTGCACAATGACTACAAAAATTAAATGAAATTTATTATTCGATGCTCGTAAAATTGAATGAATTTATATGTAATATGAGTTTTTTGAATTTGTTTACAACCAATATATTTACCCTACCTCTCATTAGAATGGGAGGGTTAAATAAGAAGGGCAATCGATGATTTTCGAGTAAGATATTTATCCCACCTTTCCACTATCCGTAGAAAAGTGATAGGGGTCTTTCCTTGCTTTCTCTTAAGAGGGGCTCGCTTTTGATAAACGAGTTAAAGAGAGTGAAAGACCTGTCGTTTATGAAAATGATCATCATACCAACCCATCATAGCACAGAAAAATGGGAGAAAAAGGCCAAGTCACCATTTCAAGGCATACCATATTCAATTTTATGCCCAAGCTTTGTACATATTTGGTGTATTGATAAAGTTTTGCGGGCCATGCATTAAGTTAGAATATAAATTACATGACCAAAATGGATCATTTTGAACATTCATTTCAAAAAATTTCAAGAACCCGTTTCATTTGGAAAGAAAAATTTAAATTTTGCATGCACAATTCACAAGTCAAGTTCTAGAGTAGCAAGCTTTCAGAGCTACCCTATAATGGATCATTAATACCAATTGGACTTAGAGCCTTAAGCCTATGGTCTCGGCCTTTCCCATTTATGGAACATGAAATTGATTGGATGGGCTATTGAAGAAAGGATGACATTGCAGTAAATGGAAATGGTTTCATAAACCAAAGAGGAGAAAATTGGGGGTCACCCGGGAAAGCAGGTTTGGAATGACATTGACACACGCAGGGATTGGAATCAAAATTATGACCAATACTAATACGATACGTATAATAACGGGATTGAAATTGGTATAAAGTAATGAGATTTAAATGTACATATAATACGACTTGTGTCGAGGGAGAAGAAACGTCGGCACAAAGCAAAAGCCATTCGGCCATTTAAGTTCATCTTGGAGCCTCCTCCCTCCATAATGGGCAAGGTGGCAGAAAACTGCTACCTAGTCAATGTCTACACTTCGGCGCATTGGGTTTGGCCGGCGAATCACGCATTGGAAAGCGCGTGGAATCGTCCTTGTCATACACCCTCTGCCACCCTCACTTCCTTTTCAAACTATCTTCGCGAGTGCCCATCACCTCTTAACTTTACTTCATTAATACATGCCAACTTTCCGCTACATTCCTCCGGTTCACGAAAACAAAAATAAAATCACACTTTTAATGAAATATAAAATTATGATATTATTTCCGAAATTCATTAATTTTCTAAAAAGAAATCAAAATTTTATTTTAATTTATAAAAAGTAATTCTTATTGATTCCGAGCCAATTGGAGTCAGGTTCGTCTAACTTGATGAAAGTCAAATAACCTTTTTTCCTTCTTTGTGCCTCTCCGAGAGTCCGTCTAGCAATAATGAAATTGGATGGACTTTTTTCCTAAACAAAAGGATGTTCAAAGAGGTGATCCGAACACACCCTTCTGAAGTTTAAGTCAAGTAAGAATGATTCAAACTATTTAGTGGGAGAGAGTCAGTATGCGTATGCATATGTATGCATACCTCGTTTATGCTTTTTGAAAGGTTTATATAGGGCTAATGAGATGTAATGCTAATTAGGCACTTTGATTTTCTCCTATAATAATGATTGTCCTATAGGTGGCTGGACAATCATCACGATTTTGGGTGGTTGGCAAGTGTCATCAGCTAACGTGCCATGATCTTGGATTATGTAGTCGCATGTCCTCTTAACCTATTGACGGTCTGAGTTTATGTGAGGCAATTAGTTGATATGGACTTATGGGTTAAGTGAAGTTCCATCAACTGTTCACATGTCATGCATGAATGATTACGCATGTCAGTAGATCTCGAAGACTTGATCGGACAGTCCTTCCCATTTGGGGGGTCCAGACTTCCTTTACTGTCTGGCCCTATAGGGGAAATGACCCCTTGCTGTTTCGCCCTATAGGGGAAATAACCCTTTTCACGTTTGGTGCCAAATGAAACTAGTCTTAGTCTGGATGAAATGATCCAAGATGGGTTGCATATTTGTACTAGACGGTCAAAGTGTCCAAATTGAAAAAGGGACACATGGAGGGGAGCCCCTATAATTCTTATTTATTTTATTTAACAAAAGTATTTTTTAAAAATTAATTTCATTGTAATTATTTTTTATAATTATTAATCAGTACTAACTGCCTATTATATCTTCAATTTTATCATTTATTAAAAAAAAGATTGGATGAAAATTAAATGATATTTATTTATTCATATTATTGGAAATCTATTATAAAATTAAATGATATTTATTTATTCATATTATTGGAAATCTATTATGTTAAAATGCAAAAATATTTTTCACTTAAAAAATAAAATCCACATATTTAAAATTAGAAATATAAATTCAAACGAATCAAAATATTTTTTCGTATTATTGCATAAATTCCCAACACTAAGTATAATTACCTCTTAATGTGTAAGCATGTTTTAAAGTTGTGAAATTCCATTTGAACCAAGAATGGATTATATCTATGTGATTAGGTACGAGTCCTTATAGTGTGATAAAGGAATAAATATGAGACCCATTTTAAAGCCAATAGGTTTGTTTGGTTGAAAATGAATAATATATAGGGAATTAGACGTGGGTTCTCAATAAAAGAATAAGATAATCTTTATATTTTAAAAAATAATTTTTATTTATTAAAAATTATAAATATACGTGCCTTTTTGGTCAAAAGTGGTTTGAATTTAAATAAGTATAAAAATTTGATGTTGGTTATTTTTATAAAAAAATATTTTAGGAAAATAAGATATTTTTGTAAAATAGGTTGATTTTTGGAACCTGTCACGCAGATATCCTTTATTATAAAGCCTGGCAACAAAGAAACGAACTCGCAACGCGCGTGAGTTGGGAATAGGCATTCGGAATAGATGTCTCTTAGTCCTCCCTTCTAACAGCTTGAACTGCAGCCTGAACACAGAGGTGGTCACAATCGCTCTACGGACATACTTCAGGTATCACCACCGGCGCATGTTAGCCCATTTCTTCCGCTGCCTTTCCCACTGACACAGGCTTTGTTCTTCTTCATCTCGTTCCATTTTTTTATCTTTGTCTCACCCAAAAGCAGCACCCTCAACCCTCCAAAGGTCTTTCTCTCTGTGAGCCTGTTTTCCCTCTGTAAAACCCTTTCTCAGTTTCTCTCTCTGAGTCTCATGATTTTGTGGGTGATATGTTGTTTCTATGGTTCTCCTTTCTTTAGAAGTGAACACCCATTTGTTATTGTAACCACCCAGACCCCATTGAACTTCCCTCGCTACAGCTCTCTCTCTAGAACAGTCTCTCCGTAACAGTGGCATTGCCATTTTTCATGAGTTTCAACTGTTGTACAACTTTAAAATGTTGTTCAATCTTGACGAACATCAAGGTATTTTTCCTCTCTCTCGTTTTTTCTTTCTCTTTAAATTTTTATGTAACGCTCACGCTCTGGTTTTGTTCAAATGGGTTTCGTTTCGTCTGTGAATGGGAAAAAAAATTGGTCCATTGCTTTGGTTGTTTTCTTCCTTGCATAAGGGGTATAGAAAATGACTGATCCTTTGTTTGGCTGTGGAGAAAACCGAGGGAAAGAATAGGACGGCGGTCAATGGACGGGGGTCTATGATTTTGGATTTTCGTTTGTTTTCTTTTCCTCCAGTTTCTCAACGATCAAACAGAGCACGAATGTAGAAGACTGCCCCACTAATGATGGAGATGGTATGCTTAAAGAAGGATTTTGTACTGTTTTTGTGTGTCAAATGAAGTGCAAAGGCAGACACCCACTTTAGGTGGTTTGGGAAAATTGCTGCGTGGAAAACAAAAACCATGTTAGGGATAAAGGATACAACAAAACCCTCTTAAAGTTGGACTCTGAAATAAAAAAAAAACAAAAACTAGAAAGAAATCACTCCAGGAAGCTCGAGTGTAAAAATATGATCCAAAAATGTTTTGCATGGAATTGCTATCCTACCCCGTTTTTGGTATGTTGTCATAGGACTCACTTGCAGGTTCTGGAAGTCGAGTAGCAGAAATGCATGGTACTTCCAAGCTTGCTGCAGTAGATGGTGTGCAACACTAACATCATCTGCATGACAAAGAATAATGACACTTATATCGGAGATGTTCATACTTTTGCATAATCCAGTTGGCCATGTGAACCAATCCGATAGGTGTTAGGAAAATTAGTATGTCTCTGCTAATTGTTTCAGTTAGGCTGCGTAAATATCATTGAACCAATCCTATGCCATGCTAGGTGTTAGGTTGTTCCCGTGGCAACATGAGAAGTTGGCTCTAATTTTGACAAACCACTTGCATTGAGTTAGACACAATTTCTTCACTTGATTTCTTTTTTTAATAGGCAAATATCACTTATATTAACAAAGCCTAACAAAAGGGTGCACAAAAGCATACACAATGTATGCAAGGATGCCAAGAGGCCAAACAAGGCAATGGAGTACACGAAAAAACACCAACCATGTCTTACTCTTTACTTGATGTTACTTATGGCAATAAGCATTTACTCATTTTCATCTTTTGGATGCTTATGGCTACAAACAATTTTGGCAATAAGCGATCGTAGATAAGTTTCATTATCGGTAATTGGAGTTTTGCATTGGGCTTAGGATAGCAAATTCCTTTATGGTGAAGCTTTGATGGAAAGTATCTTAAATTCCTATTTGGAACGTGTTTTTATTTTATTTTATTTTATATATATTATTATTGCATAAATTTTTTATCTATTTATATTTTTGAATATTGGTATTTCCCAATAAAAAAAAAAAGGTTTTTCTTATAGAGTTAGTAAAGATTTTAGTTATGAGGGGAGAAAGATATGTGATTGAAATAAACTTGTAAGACTACACTAGGAAAAAGTGAGACACACTTATTATAGAAGGGCTCGAGTTTTATAGTGTAGATATTAGGAATGGGGAAATATGAGAAGGTTTAGGACTCTAGACATATGTTTGATTTCTCTCATCTTTGTATGTACACATGGTTGATTGAACTACATTAAAATCTTATGAACTTTTATGGCGAATTTCCTTTATCATTATGTTGGTGTATTAACTTGTGGCATTGAAGCTTCCACTAGCACAACGAAGCTCATCAGTTGTTTTCACCCACACTTATGGTCATATGTATATAAACTATGTTAATTTTTTATTTGTTTCTCCATCATTTTTATTCTTATTTTCTAACTTTATGCGAAAACAAGTAGCAATAAACAAGAGAACAAAAATAAACGAGAAAACAATCACATGAGAACACAAAATTTAATATGGTTCAACAATGTGCCTACTACATCCATGGGAAGAGAGGTAATCAATTCATTGTACTCAAAGGAGTAAATGCAATCTTAGAACTCCCAATTCCCAAAAGTTTCAAATATCTTCCTATATTTTTTCTTATTTTGGAAGGGGAGAAATGGGAAAGTGTTTGACAATATTGAAAAATAGGTCAAACAATTAAACAAACCTTTGTGTATAATTTTTTGAAGCGGGTTAGAGTGCTTATAGGAGATTAGTCCTTGTCCATGATGAACTTTGTAGAGTGGTTGAGCTCTAAGTGTGGTGTGGGTGGTGTTTATTATCTCCTTATTTTGTTTTTGTCTTTTGGCGTGCTTGTATACCTTGTGTGTGCTTTTGTGCATCCTTTTGTTAGGTGCTATTACTACAATTGATCTTTGCCCATAAATTTTTTTATTGATTTCATTGGTATATTCTATATAGGGATAAACCTATTTCTATAACAAAATCTCACCATAAGACATTTTGTTTTATAATAATAAGAAAGTTTCTTACAAAATATTATCCAAATAGAACATATCACAGACTTAGAAATAGACTCAAAAGGCAATTTGAAACACTTTTCAACAATCTCCATCTTTACTTAAATTCCCAAACTTGTAAACATCCTAACATGTACCTTCTTTGAGGTACTAATTGAAATTCTCGACCTTCTATCTTTAACAACATGAT
Source organism: Vitis vinifera (assembly GCF_030704535.1). Taxonomy (NCBI): domain Eukaryota; kingdom Viridiplantae; phylum Streptophyta; class Magnoliopsida; order Vitales; family Vitaceae; genus Vitis; species Vitis vinifera. Next base: position 5,506,683 of record NC_081813.1, read on the forward strand.
AAATGAGTAATCTCCAAGACACATGTGCTATAACTTTGTATCATTTGAATTTGACTATGATGTTGTGGAGAGTGCAATTCCGCTTGTAATAGTGTTGCCTATTAAATTATATAAATTTCAAATCTTCTCACCTTCATGATTAATGATGCTCCTTTAGCTATTTTCAACTTTCCATATCCTACTATATTACTATATCCCGAGGCATCTAATGCTCCATGGGAAGTCAAACTCTTCTTCAATTTAAGAATGTGTCTTAACACCTATGAGAGTTCTAACTACTCCATTAAACATTCTGAATTCAATTGTTCCTATCCTTGTAGTCTTACATACTGCATCATTGCCCACTGAAACGTTCTCACAATCACATGATTCATGCGTGTCAAACTAGTCTTAAGGGAACTTATGGTAAGAGTAGACAAAATCTATAATGCAGGCATTTTGAAGAAGACTTTCACTAGTTGAAAATACTAAGAAAACTTCTTTTGATTCATTACTTTCATCTTTAATTTCAATGAAACTAGTTGCATCTATGGGCTTAATTTGATTCTTTCTTTCTTTTAGGTCTTTTTTCAAAATCTATAATATTTTATGATGTTTTAATTCCTGGTGGTAATATCGATATTCTATGTCTTGATGTGATTGTAGTTCTATCATGAAATTGTTTGTATTTGATGATGTTGAACAATCAATTTTCTTAAAAGCTTAAACTTGTAGGATTTGGGGTCACAATGTATATTATGCACTCTAACATCTTCCTTCACATGTAGCTTCTTTTATACATAATATATTGAGGAAATAAAGTAGCCTCTCTTTAGGCTTAATAAATTGAGGAAATAAACATGCGATATGGTTCGAACACATGACCTCCTAGCAAACGAGACTTTGATACCACGTTAGGCAATCAATTTTCCTAAAAGCTTAAGCTTGTAAGATTTGGGTTCACAATGCATGTCATGCACTCTAATAGATGATCTTTCTCTTTGATGATTGAGGGAAAATATGATTTTCTATCTTTTGAATAATTTGTATGGGGAATATATGTGTAAAGCAACTATAGCTTATTTAAGAAGAGTTTGGAAATCCTATCAATACCCACAAATCAGTGGACAACCTAACCAATTACATAAAAATTAGGGAATCATTACAACTAGGAAACTATTCTAATTTTTTCCAAAATTTCTACAATCATACATTGATTTTTGAAAGTTTCAACATTCTCTCTCAAGTTGGTGAATAGATATTATCCATTCACAACTTGTTTGTAATCTTTTGGAATGAAGAGTTGCCCAATCTGTTGGTTAAAATATTTGCCAATTGTCCATGTGTTGGGACATACGGTGTACATATCAACTTGCTCTTAAGCTTCTCTTTGATGAACTACTTATCTATTTCAACATGTTTGGTTCTATCATGGTGAACTAGATTACAATCAATGTTGATGGTTGACTTGTTGTAGTACAACTTCTTTGGTCTTTGCCACTTAATTTTAAGATCATCATGAATGATTTTTAACCTTTGAAATTCACAGATACCATATACCATGGCTCTAAAATCTACCTTAACACTCGACCTTGTTGCCATAATCTACTTCTTACTTCTCCAAGTTACTAAATTTCCTTCAAGTTGTGTGCAACACCTTGAGGTTAGCTTTTTGTCTACAACAAACCTAGCCTATGAGCATTTGTGTATGCTTTAAGGCTTAGCTCCGCACCTTTCTTAAACAAAATTCCTTTCCCTGTGTTACTCTTGAGATATTGTAGAACTCTTTAGGTTGCTTGAAAAAGAATTGGTTTATTACTCTTACGACATATGCTATATTCGACTTTGGGTGTGTAAGGTAAACTAATTTGCCAACCTACCTATGATACCTTCCTCGGTCCATTAGTGTACCATCATTGACCTAATTTAGTTTGTGATTTGGTTCAATTAATGTGTCAATTGGGTTGCATCTCAACATTCCAACTTATTTGAGGAGATCAAGTACTTTTGTTTTGACAAAGATATTCCTTCTTTCGATCAAGCTACTTCAATTCCTAGGAAATACTTTGAGCTTTCCAAGTTCTTTTATTTCAAATTCCTTGGCTAATTGGTTTCTAAGTTGTTGCATTTCTCCATTGGATCATTACCCATCTCATTTATATCATCAACGTGCACAATTAATGTTGTAACTCCCCCTAAAGTTAAGTGCTTAATCAACAATGTGTGATCTCCTTCACTTTGTTTATATTTCATCTTTAAGATTATCTTAGTAAATTTTCCAAACCATGCTCTCAGAGACTACTTCAGCTCATACAAAAGCTTTCTTTAGATTGCAAACTTTATTCTTGTTAAAAGCCTTGTAAAAACCTTGTGGTGCCTAAACATACACTTCTACTTCCAACCCTTGAGGCTTGGCTCAAGTGGTAAAGATATGAGGAGGGTTTATGGGAGATTATAGGTTCAAGTCCTAATGGGGACAAAAATTTACCTATATTAAAAAAAGCATATTCTTTTACTTCCAAATTACCTTTTAGAAATGTTACATCAAATTACTATAATCACTAGTCAAGGTTAGCTGCCAAAAAGTGGCAGCTAGTGGGCCTCCTGCTTTAGTGACCCATGAGGCTGCTGAGTTTAAAGTGGGGGTGGAGGGTGGCTTTGGTGGGGATGAGTTAGGGATTCAAAATGTGGGCAGTCAATGGTTGAGTGGAGCCCATAAACCAAAAGGCTTGTGTCCTCTTAGAATCAACGCCTTGCTGGGCTTTTTTCAGCCACCCATAAGGCCACATGTTTGGCAAGGGTGGGGGCCTTGAGGGTGGGCTGTGTTGATAAGGGAATGAAGGGCTTACTGAGGATGTTCAAAGATGGGTGGTTCTTCTATAAAGACTTAAGAGAATGAGCAAAGGAGTTGCATCGGAGATGTGGTCGAAAGGAAAGATCCATTGCCAACGCCGAGACCGACGTGTTCCCGTGTGGCGATCATCGATGAGCCCTAGTGGTAGAGGTGAACAGGTATCCTAGCCCTTATCCTCTCTCTACCTTGGGGATTATGGACTCTAGGAGCCAACCACTTAAGATGTTGCTTCAGGATGGTAGTCTGTTGTAGATTTTGGGAAGTGTTGCGAAGGATTCTTTGGGTAAGGAGTTGGTGGTTAGGGTTGAAGAGCTGGAACCCACTAAGGCTATGGAACTTACTTGCGTTTTGGAGGAAGAGGATCTTGTTAGCCTTCCCACCAAGTTTGTAAATTTTAGTAGCTATATGAGGATGCCAGTTGTAGGGTTTGAGAAGGAGATCTGTTCCCTTTTGAAGAAATTGGAGGCTAGAAAACGGTGTGGGGTTAAGGTCTAAGTGGAAAGAAGAATCATTCCTCGACTACCCGCTTTGAGAGGAAATTATGTAAATTAGAGTGCTTGGTAAAAGGGAGAAGCACCAAGGATTCAACATCTGTCTTTTGAGGTTGTTGTTTTGTTTTTATGCTGGTAGTTGGTTTTGGGATAGGGTTGGGTTCAGGGGGTTGGTAGTTTTGTTAAGAGTGGTAGGTTTTTGCCTCTCTTTTTTCTCCTCTTGCATGCTTTGTGGCCTTTTCTGTATACTTCGTGTACTTTGTGAACATCCTAAAAAGTTATCCTCATAATTTTTGAATTGACAAGAAACTAAAAAAGCTCCTACTTACATCTTAGTAAGCTCAAGCACTTGGTTATCCCAAAAAACTAAAATTCTCCTTTCTTAGCCCTAGCTTCCATTGCCTACCCATTTTAGGGATCTATCCACACCAAAACTCCTCACAAGAAGGGTTGACATTTGTTGAACCTTCGTAACTTGAAGACAAATAAGGTTGGCCAAATGTGAATGAATCGGAGACTTGATGACTCTACACTTATGCCTCTCATTAATCCTTCTAACATTCATTGACACACTTTGGTTAATTCCCAAATATTTTTCTCCATCTCTTCCCACTAATTGAGTTAAACTTGTAATTAATAGAGCATTTCAACTCATGGAGTTCCCTCTCAAACTTGGATCTAGCAGAATTACTCTTTTTCAACCCTTGCCTCAAAATCTTCCATTTCTTTCTAAGCTCTAATCTTCAAAGTTCCAAAATATCCTCTTCAAAACCATCTATTGGAAGTCCCACAAAATTACTAAAAGAGGTTAGCTTGTTGAAGCAACCCTCAAACAAGGTGAAATCCCTCAATGGACACTTTGAAGCACACCCCTTGACCAGAATAAACCTTTCTTCCTTCTCTCCTATCTTAGCTTCATTTTCAAAATTCACATAGTTTGCCTAAAGATCCACCAATGAGTTGTCTTTCAAAATCATTCTAAGGGGAGCACCCTTTACAACCAAGGATGAAAATATCGATAATTACAGATATATCGGTACTTTGATTTTATGGATATATCAGAGATATATCGACGGATACTTTGAAAAAAAATTCGGAAAGCCTAAAATTCATCAAAACTCATGGAAATGTAAGAAAAACCTCATATAAATGTAATTAGAAGTACACTAAACATTTTAAAGTTGTTTTGTTGAATAATTTGATATATGTATGATATAATTTATCATATTTGATAATAATATTGTATCCGTCGATAAAAAATATTAATTTTATAAGTGTATATTCATTATTAAATTACATCAAATATTATCTGATAATAATATTATGATATTTGATTATAATATGTTTAATTTTAAAATATATTTAATATTAAAATTATGATAGATTTAATTCAATTGTATTAAATGATATAAAATAAATGATTTTATATGTATAATTTTTTAATATTTAATTAATGTATTAATAATATTAAAAACACTATGAAGAAAATTATTATGATAATTTTTATATTTTTAGTAATTAATTAAATGAAAAATTTTCATTTAATTATAAAATAATTATAATTAATTTGTTCTTTAAAATATTATTTTAATATTTTGCTTATATGATAACTTTTAATATATATATATATCATGGTGCAATATATTTATCAATGGGCGAGCTTGCCCCAACGGTGGGTAAGGTTTATTTCAAACCTTTTGTTTGGGGTTCAAGTCTCCTCATATGCAGGCACAAAATTAAGATATTTTGAGCTTTGACTGTGCCTGACTCGCGTTATAGCCTATTTGATCATGTTCCTCGACCCGCGTTGTAGCCCGCAACAGGAAGCCTTTTTTTGCCGAAAAGACGCTAGCAATTGGAGATATTTTTCCTGTTTCGCTGATTAATTGGCAAATTTTGAAATTTCGGCGAAACTTGTCGATTTTTAACAAAAAATCACCCCATTAATTTTTCGCCTACTTATTTGTTTCACTGGTTGCTAACACACGAAATTTCGCCGAAATTATCTAAAATTTTCATTCTTGCTTACAACCCCTTCCTCTAACAAAAACACATTGACACTCTTCTCCATGTCCCCTAACAAATTAACCCCTCGTTTCATCTTTTGTTATATTCCGAACCCATTGGTGGAGAAGAAAGAGAAGGGGACTCACATCCCAAGAAAGAAGAAGGGTTTGGGGGGGGGGGTTGGTTTGTCATACCTTGGAAACAATATTTCGCCAATAAAGCTTTGTCAACTAGAGAGAAGATGATCTTGTTACTCTGTAGCATTGAGGACACTGAGCACCCAATAGACCTATTGCTAGAGTCAACCCCCTCTTAGGGTAGAAGTCTCCCCTATAAGAAGAGAAAGGGCTTAACTGGGCTTTATGACCTTCCAACTCCTTCAAGCCCAGGGAAGCAAGGTTCACACATTCCTCATGTGCCACTAAAGGGATTAAACTTTGGGCCTTTTAACCATCCATGGTCTAAACACCATTTATTACGCCTGAGGCCCCTTCTTTGACAACCTTCACTCTATAATTGAGGCCCAACTCCCTAGATAGTCTAAAACCATCCACCTTGCCCTCCTCTAAAGTTGCCCCTGCTGTAAAGAAAAAGGTTGCTCTCTTCCATCACAACCCCATTTGTCTCCCGCTCTTATAGCTGTAACTTTTCCATAAAAAAGCTTGATGTAGTCTTACCCCTAATAGCTTTCAACTCACCGAAGCTCGATACTTCACCAACTTTTGCCCTATCTTGCAAGCCCTAAGACCCCACGCTCCCAAGTGCTTGTGAAGCCTTCATCACCTCCTCCTTTGCCCCCAACCTTTCCTCACAGGGAATCACCTAAGAAACCGAAGGTGGGAGCTCCCACCATAAATAAACAAAGAAAAATAATTGCGTTACAACTACCTGTAGCCTTCCTGACACCTTTCTCCCGTTTGTCTTGATCAAAACCCTTGCCCACTACATATTATTTCCCCTGTAGTCTCCTTACCCACCCCCTAAAAGCCCTCACAAGCATCACCCACCTATTTGAAGAAACCTTTGTACCAAAGGAAAAGCAGGAGACTCGCTAACCTCACCTAAACATTTTTAGCTTGAACACTTTCCTTGAAATAACTAGCCTTTGGGCCCCATTTATCAAGCATCGGATTTTTTTGCTTGAATACACACACCTTTTCTTGCAGAACCCTTTCCATTTCCTATGCAAGCTCAAATTCAAACAAAATCAAACAGACTCCCATCAAAGATATTGGGTTTAGGTTCCCTTTTAATCTCCAAGGGTACCTAGCCCATTCCTTTAAAGGATGTAAAAACAAGGCCTTATATGAGAAGTCTCCCTAACACCCTACTAGATATTGATTGAGGTAATATAATTTGTTGAAAGAGTTAACCCCTCAACCCCAATGGCGCATCCACCACCTTAACATTGAGGCTCTAAAGACTCATTCCTCTAAAAAGGAGGAACCATAGCATTATGCACTTTAGCATCTCTGAATGGAAGCACCACTCCGCAACTTCTTAGTTTTTGAGCTAGTACTGACATCCCTTGACAACCCTTTACCTTCAGGGAAGATGAAAATAAATCTTTTTGCTTTTGTTGAAAAAATTTAGCACAAGAGAAACCTTCCCTCATTGCTACAAAGTTGAAGCTTATAGCTTCTCCATTCCTCAAGTCAAGATTTGTTGAAAAACTTTAAGTTTTCCTTCTAATAGCAAGCCTCCACCCTTTCTAGTAGAAAAGGAAGACCTCTTTCTTCAAATCTAAGCCACGTCAAGAAGCCCCATCCCCTTTAATGATTACACTAGAAATCTTTCCTTTGAAAGACTTAACCAAAATTTGACCTACTACTTGAGGTTTCCCATGGATTTTCCAACATATCTCTTTGGTGTGACGAGGCTTTTTATAGTAGGTGCACCCTACTCCATAGCAGTTGAATGACCTCGTTGTTCATTTATAATGGTTTTAGTTATGATTCCTTGTCCCTCAACATTCCTCTTGATTCCTCTCACCTTTTTTTTTTTTTGGTGGATGCCATGGCTAACCCTTTTGTGGATTGCGAGTGAAGCATGAAGCCTCTTTGGCTTTCTTCATCTCAAATTATTGAGGAGACCCCCTACAATGATGGTAGAGTTTCCTTCGTTAAACCTTGCACTTAGACTTAGTCAAACTCAACATTGTTTGGTTACTGTTATTTTTGTCTTAATTTCATAAATCAAGGTTGTATCCTGCATCTTGGAGTAGGTTTGGTAGACTATTTCCTAGATCTCCCTCATTGTTGTTAGAAACATATTAATCCCACTTGCTTTAGGCAACATCGAATTCCATAACCAAGACATTATCATTGAAGCCTCTTTGTCCCATTTGACAAATGCAAGATCATTTTGAGCAGGTTTGATTCCCATCAAATGGCTTAATTTCCCTTTTCCCTTTACAAAGTATTTTACCATTTGTGACCATTGCAGGTAGTTTCTAGCATTCAATTGATATGATAGTTGAAAATTTTGTAGCTCCTCTTTTGCCTAGTTTTGTTGCACCTCTTTAGATTGGCTTTTAGTTATCATAATAGTGGGATTGACTTTGGATGTTTTGAACATGACTAAGTGTAATAAAGAACAAAGGGGTAGGGTTGTATTGTGAATAGGCATAAGAGATTTTTCAAAGTGTTACAAATTTTTTTTTGGCAGGACAGGCTATTGGGCTTTTATAGAAATTTTTCCCAAAGAGCGATTGCTCTGATATTGTGGGGGGAAATATGATTTTTTTTTTTTTTTGTCTTTTGAATATATATTTTTTTTGATGCATAAAATGGGGAATATGAAGTATAAATAGAATGCCTAAAAGTGTCACTAAAAAAATAAACTGAAAAAAATAAGCACCTTCTCAACTAGAGCTTGACTAGTTCACAAAATCTATAGTGTAAGAAGGACTTGAAGCTATAAAGAACTTAGACCATGCCCCAACATTATAAAGGAAAGAAAATTTTAGCCATTGAACAAAATGCCTCTCATTTTCAAATGACCTATTGATTCTTTCCTTCCAAATTGTCTAGAAAAGGCATAAGGGAACAAATTTTCATACCTTTCTTTTATTTTTACCCATGAAAGAACCGTGTCATCCTAAAAGTGTCTATCTTACTAATGAGGGGAGCACCCACGACACACTAGACAGAGAAAGCAATAAATGCCATAAGACCCTTGCCTTATCATAGTGGTAGAGGATGTGATGAATGAATTTTTTCTCTGTAAGACAATTGAAGCGTCTATTCACCCAAAGACCACCCTTTCCTTTAAATGTGATCCAAGGTTAAAACCTTATTCCTAGTAGTGTCCCATGCAAAGAAGCCCACCTTTGGCGACACTTAAGAGACGAAGGGAATAGCCATACAAAATAACAACCCATTTAAGGAGAGTTTGACAATCATATCAATCCCAACAAATTTGAGGAGAACCTAACTATTACATAAAAATTACAATCAGGAAACTACTCTAATATCTCCATAATTTCTACATCTGTACACTGAAGTCGAATCACATGTATTCTCCAACAATGACCTATTCACTTATTCTCTTTTAACTTTGCCACCAAGCATTTGCTTACTATTTTGTTTCAAAAGTTCTATTCTTTTTTTTATATGATAATAAATGGTCTAGTAATGTGATCAAACTCCAAAGTCTCTTTACTGTATGTAGGGTTATTACTAGATTGTCATATGATAGAGGAAGCAATGCTAAAAACAACAAAGTCTCTGTCCTTTTTTCAAACATTGCCCTGAATTGCAACAATTGTGAAGTCAATCAGTTGAAATTATTCAAGTGTTCTAGTATAACTGTTTTTTTTTTGTCATATTAGACCATACATCTCCCTTTACACATATAACTTGTTTGACAAGTTTTTTGCCCCGTGCAATTGCTCCAAATTGTTCCAAATATCTTCGGTTGTTTCTTCATATGTTAAATTCACATTATGTATTACCTCATTAGAGAGATTTAGATGGATAGCACTATTGGCTTTCTCATATATCTTTCAAACAACTCATTTGTCATATTTAGACTTGTTCAACTTGCCTTGTAGTGCCTTGTGAATTCCTTGTTGAATGAGTAGATCCTTCATTCATCATTGCCATAGGGAAAGTTATTCCTAGAAAACTATTCTGTACCTAGACTTAGACACTATGTTAGCTTTGAAATTATCTATTATGCAGAAGCAAGCGAGCAACAGTCAAATGAGAACACATGATTTAACATGGTTTGATAATGTACCTACATCCACAAGAAGAGAGAAAACCAATTTACTATACTCAAAAGAATAATTACAATCCTAAAGCTCTCAAATCCTAAAATTCCAAGTTGCACACAGAAGAACTTATCATTTTATCAAAGTCTCTTTCTATATTCTTTTTGCATTTATAGGAGTTTTTATATAGTGGTAAACTTGTTTCTATACAAAATCTCATCATGATACACTTCTTTTATGATAATAGTATAATTCCTTACAAGTACAATAGGTTCAAAAGGAAGTTTGAGACACTTTTCAATACTAACTTTGATTATTTGTTTCTTTACATTCCTTAGGACCAATAATCATTAAAGTTTTGCACACTGCAATGTTATGTAGTTTAGGTCAAGATTGTTTTGTAATGGTGTTGAAGAGTTTGAACATGAGGTTCAGTATGAAGAAGTATGACCTTAATAGCTTATTTTAGTTCATGCTCTAGGATCTGATCAGGCAATGTCTATACAAAGAATTAAAATTAAGAACACTTTTTAATACCAAATCTGAGTTAAAACAATGATTTCAAAGTGATGCCTGCTGTACTATTGTGTAGAAGGAGGGACATACTGAACCTCATGTTCAAACTCTTCAACACCATTACAAAACAATCTTGACCTAAACTACATAACATTGCAGTGTGCAAAACTTTAATGATTATGAAGAAGTATGACCTTAATAGCTTATTTTAGTTCATGCTCTAGGATCTGATCAGGCAATGTCTATACAAAGAATTAAAATTAAGAACACTTTTTAATACCAAATCTGAGTTAAAACAATGATTTCAAAGTGATGCCAAATCTGAGTTAAAACAATGATTTCAAAGTGATGCCTGCTGTACTATTGTGTAGAAGGAGGGACTGGTTACTAGGAACTTGAGATTTTTTCAAGTTTTAATGTTTGGAAGCTAGATTTTAGAAGAAAGAAAAATGAACTAAATTAGGAACTATTAACAATAACAAATAATTAAGACTTTCACCTTGTTCTCTACCTTGAGGCTTATGTCTCACCTCATTTGGGCAAAATGCCTCAAGACTGCATTTGGCCATTTAAAACATTGATTGAATCTAGGTAGGATAAAGAAGCTGTCTCTCCCAATCCATTATCTCTTTTAAGGAGGAATGGCAGAATTTGTGATCATCTCTTGGATTTCTCAGTGCCTGTTCTTCTATGGCAAAAATTGTTCTCTGCTGCTGGTTTAGTTTTTGTTCCCTGAGGAAGATTTCTGTGATAACAGAGATTAGGATCTCTAATGCTACTATGTTGTTTTGTATGACTGAGGTTGTGTGAGATTGGTTGGATAAGTCTCATGCATCTTCTGATTACTTATATGTAAACTTCACCTTGATGTCTTAATTTGCAGTATTCTATATTTTTCTTGCATTAGTCCTTTATGGCTTTTCTCAAACATTGCCTAGCTTAACTGTTACCAATTTTTGTCTGACTAGAATTTTCAATGTACTATTTCTTCTGTTGTTTTTATCCTGTATCATAAATTAATTTGTTATTGTTTTTCAGTTCTAGGTTTTTGACAATTACCGGCTGAGAGTCTCTATTTGGTGACATATACACTATGTCGCATCCCAGCAGAGCTAATGAACATAGTTATGACTTTAAGTGGGGCATTAAGAGTGGAATGGGTGGAAAGAATAGAGATCTCCAGTTTTACGAGTCATTTACTTACGATGGTGTGGAGTACTCTCTTTATGATTGTGTATATTTGTATCAAACTGGTCAACTTGAAACCTATATTGGTAAGCTTGTAAGAATATGGGAGACACCGACCCGAGAAAAGAAAGTGAAAATTGTGTGGTTCTTTCGTCCTGTTGATATACGCAGACACTTGGGAGATGATGTACCACACTGGAATGAGATATTTTTAGCTTCTGGGGAGGGTAAAGGCATTTCCAATATCAATGCTCTGGTAAATTTGACTTAGTTTTCACATCCTTTTTAAAATTATGTTTTCCATTGATTCAAACCTGTTACCTATTTTGATGCTCATGTATTTGTATTTTGCCAATATTGCTGAAAATTTGTCCTCTTGAAAGAATTCAATTGGAACCTGGTGGATTTTTTTTTTTTCAAGAGATAAATATAATATGAAGATTTCCTTCAAGGATTTATTAGGTGAGATAGAAAGTGGTAGGGTTATATACAATATTTATTGAGAAGCTTTCTTCAGATGATATTTATCATTGAGTATTTGATCTTACAACACCACTAACCCCCACCTAAAAAAATAAAAAATAAATGCATCAAGGTGCTAAAGAATATGAAGTTGCAAGTCTACTCTTCTAAATTTGTTAAATGAGTTTACAAAATTTGAATATGATAATATTGTTATTAACATAAAAGTAACTGACTCAGACTTGTTCTTCGTAAGATTATTTCTTTTTTGCTTTCTTAATTTGAGAACCAAGTCCCTTTCTTTCTAGTTGACTTCATTTGGAAATCTAAAGCTGTATGGAAGGTGAAGACCTTTGTATGATTTGTGGTTGATAAGAAGGTCAATGCTAATAATTTGTTGCAGATGAGATCTTATAAAGCTCTCAGCTCAAATCATTGTGTTATATGTTGATCACCTCTTCCTTCATTACCTAGTATCTTTGGGGTTTTGATGGACTGTTCCCCTAAATGAGTGACATTTATGAAGTCATCTTCTTAGGCAGCTTTGGGAGGCTTACTAGAGACAAGGTTATGTGGCATTTAACTACTCTCACTTTAATTTGAGTTATTTGGGAGGAGAGGAATGCTAGAATTTTTTAGGATGGATGAATTAATGTGGAGGGCATCCCTGACTTGGTTAATGTCCTTTCTTCTCTTTTGACTTCTATAACTGAAGCCTCTTTTGGAATCCTTTGTGCTTGATGCTGCTAAACTAGAACCTGTTTTGTAGGTCTAAGAGGACTATCGAGGAGTTCCTTTTAGAGTAAAAGCTACTTCTATTAGATTTATTAAAGTTAACTTTAATGGATGTTTTGTAGGTGACCCAAGATGGTTAGGGATGGGAAGTGTGGTTAGAGAACATTATGGTACATTTTTCCAGGATATGCATGAAAAGGTTTGTCCATTGAAATAGAGATTTTAGCATTTTTAGATGGTTTGCAGCAGGTGAGGATGATGATTCTCTCCAATCTCTAGATGAAGGTGATTTTGCACTTATTATTTTGTGAGTATAAGAAGAAAATAATCCATGTGAGTTTGATAGGTGTCTTCACTAACTTGTAGATATTGTTGGTGACTCGAGATCTCTTTAGCTTGGGCAGCATTTAGGGAATCAAGTTATAGATTTGTGAATTGACATCTTTTGTAGGGGACTTTTTAACCCCCTCGAGTTGTATAGTGTGACATCCTTCTTTCTGCCTTTGAGTTTATGTCAATAAATTTATTATTTTTGATGCAAAACTAAATAATTCCCTCTTAAATACATATATTAAGGAAAATTAGGAAGAGATTGGAGGATAAATTTATAGACAACTTCTTATTTTTATTTTCTTCCTTTTCTCTTTCCTTTCCTTTTATCTTTACCTTTTCCCTTTCTTCTTCCAAAAACTGAATAAAACCTTGGATTTGTTCTAAGATGATCCAATCCTCAATAATAGGTTGGAAATTCATTTCAATTTATCATTGGTGGGGTTGTAGGAGGTTTCAAGTTGGAATCCTAGCAAAGACCTCCTACCTTAACAAATAAAAAATCTTACATATAAAAAAAAAATTTATCGCTAGGTATAAGGTTGACAATATGGAATGTTGAATGTGTACAATTAATAGAGGAAGTCTACATGTGTGCCAATTGAATGTTAGATGACTATGCGTAGATCTTGTTCTAACAGAATATTCGTTAGAGAATTTGATGGAGAAACAATAATCCTACTATTAGTCGGGATTTGATTTTGCATATATCTATCTAAGTTTTCTTTGCTAGTAAATGGGACCTAGGTAGGGTTTTTTTCCTTTCATGTAGGTTGCAACTCCTTTATACTTGTAGAATACTTGACAAAAGTCTCTTCAGGGTTATGTCAAAATGTATTTTCTTTATGTTTTATTCATTTCAGGAAGCTCTGGGTGGAAAATGCAAAGTTGTCTGCACATCTAATGACAAGAGAAATCCTCGAGTGTCTCAAGTAGAACTAAGAGAGGCCGATTACATTTTTTATCGTACCTTTGACATTGGGAGCCTCAAAATTTCAGATAATTTTGCAGATCTAATAGATGGAATTAAAGGTCTGTTTTAAGCTTTATTTTATTTTCTCATTTACCAGGTACCATCATGAATGTGTTTTTTTTTTCCTCGAAAAATAAAGGATTACTGCTTAGATTCACATTTTGACTGTACTGCCCCTTTAGGCATCTACATCTTTTCTCATAAATATTTCAGATCAATTGTTGGTCCCTTGCAATGGTGTCCTGCTTACTGTTGAATATATCTATATCTATTTATGTGTGATAGCGTGTGTAAAAGAATAAATAGAATTACATTAACATCTCGCAAATATTCTGCTACAGTTAGCGCAGTCAAACAAACTCTAATGGACTAACCTTTCAACTATTTATATGGAAGTTCTATCTTTTTTGTGCTTTTCAACCATTTATATGCATTGCAGTGGAATACTTTTTCAACAGGAAAAAGGACCAAAAGCTACTTAATCCTCGCAATATCAAAGCAAATTTGGAGGTCAGGACTCAAACAATTGATTCAACTTCCAAATCAGATATGAGTACATTAGACATGTGGCCTCTTAAGAAGAGAAAGCTTCTACTCAGTACTGAAAAAGAGTTGCCAGGACTTGGGCCCAATACCTCTCCTCCATCAGAACTAGAGGAGAGAAGTAACATGAGAACTTTGCTGCCATTGCGAATTGCTTCTAAAAGGGACCCTGAGAAGTTAACTGTGTCTCTTCCAGGATTACCTAAACATGAAGAAAAAAATCTGAATCCCAAAGATTCAACTAGCCAGAATAGGGCACGCCCTAAAAAGGTGAAATTTGATGAGAAAGCTATCACAATTCCTGATAAGGCAGCTTCACAACCTGCACAGAATGAGGGCATCAAAGCTCGCACTGGATCCATGGATGATACTAGGAGGCTGGATGCTGTAAGTTTTGATGATTTAAGATAATTTCTCTTCTTCCACAATCAGTTTGTCACAAGTTCGATTCCAGACTACTTGAAAGTATTAAACAGTCAAATGTTGTATGTCTTCAAGTGGCAAAGTTTTTATATTTGCTTTTATAATTTAAGAAAATCTAATATCACATACACAGATGTGTTATTAGGGAATGGGATTCCCCTGTCTTTACCTTGAAACATTATATATCTCCTTTTCTCCTGAAACAAATTATTAGACTAAGAGGACTATTGCACAAGCAGATTTGTGGTTGTGCACAAATTGTTACTTCAAATTGCTAGTTGCATTTTTATGACTGACCTTTATTTTGAAATCTTGTCTTTTAATTCTTGCAGGACAGGAGGAGTTGGTTCAAAGAACTAGTGAGTAGCCATTCTTTAATCTTACAGTGGAATTCCCCTTCATCGCCTGATCGTGCTCAAAACCAACAATGAGACTACCTTTCCCCAGGAGGCTTGCAAAATAAACCAAAAGGCTTCTGGTGCTAGAGAAAAAATAAAGTCGGAGAAAGTAGAAGAATAATAAGGCAAAGTTTGAAGTAACAAAATGCAAGATAAAATGGAATATTTTTTAATGCATAAAATTTTTTCTAGTCTTTTATATAAGAGTTTGCAGTCAGCAAGGAGCATCTGCATGTGTTGCAAAACTGAAAAGAAAAAGTCCTTTGGATATAAAAATGATTAAGGAAAGGTTTTAACTGTTAAAGAAATGAATTTTGAAGTTTCCTTTTTAATGAGATAATTGACCATTTTATTTATTCTTACTGTCAACTAGATCTCAATGAGATGACAAAAGATGAATAGGTGGTTGTACCACATCAGCGTGCTATGTGGTACAATGAGGTACTGGATAGTTTCCTCAAGTAAGGACAATACTATTCGAAGTGAAAAATTTTCACAAGTATCTGCAGAAATTTATTCTAGAATTTCTCCAACTCTTTTATTAAGTCAACTAAGGATTTGATTGCATGATTTCTGTCTGGAATATTCTTTGACATGCTTTTCTTTATCCATTAGTATTAACTCCTAACTATCTCTTTTCCTTTTTGATTAAAGCCCTGGGATAAAAGAATACAAAGGGCTCATGAACAAGGCACCCTGGTTTTACTAGAAAATCTAGATCGATCCTATACTTCATCAGAGGTCGAGGTATGTAAGATACCCCTTAAATTTGATAAACCTGTTTTGCTATGGAATTTTCATTCTCAGTTGGGAAATCTTCATTCTGTACCTTTGCTTTATGTGGCCATTATTTTTCAAACATTTTTTTTTTGTCAATTTGAGATGAGTAAGCATCATAGAAAACAAAGTTCCCAAATATGTCGACAATGCAATCTCAGTTCTGAATAGAACTAAAATAGACTATTTATTTCTCTATTACCAATTAGGTTGGAAAAATCTCTTGCACATTATCTTAATACACTTACTGATTTTTTCTGTTTAACTCCATGGTCACTGTGTTGAACTTGATTATGCACCTATATTTTTGATTTGTTGAAGTTCTTGTTACACCTCATAATGCAAGTTGAAGCTTCAAACATGCCTTCTTGTTGAATTCTTGCAAACTTGATTTATTTTTTGTGAATTGATTAATATTTATATGACACTGAAATTTGTAAGTTCTCCTGCTTTAAGCTACCAATTAACCTTTGTGGGCAAGTCATAGTAGGCAGATTAGAAGTTATGGATAAATAGATAGATAGATGGAGAATAAGCAGATTGAAAGACTTGAACTCAAGGCATCTTAACTGGAGCTCTAGTACGGCATTAAACTACCTATTGACTAAAAACTTAAACTGGTAGGTTGTAGACCAACAATGTATACCAGACTAATACCCTGTACATTCTAAGCAATACTGCATATGGTCTTGTTATTGTTGCTTTATGTGGGAAAATCATATATATTTTGATTTTTTCTATTCAGTCAAAAAACAAACACTATCTAAGAAAACAAGAAACCAACATATTTTTTATCACTCAGAAACTTCACTCAAATAGATAGATAAATAATGCAGAATAAGCAGATTGAAAGACTTGAACTCAAGGCATCTTAACTGGAGCTCTAGTACTGCATTAAACTACCTATTGACTAAAAACTTAAACCGGTAGGTTGTAGACCAATAATGTATACCAGACTAACACACTGTACATCCTAAGCAATACTGCATATGGTCTTGTTATTGTTGCTTTATGTGGGAAAATCATAGTAGGCATATAAGAAATTGTGGACGAATATATAAATAGAGGGGAAAATAAACAAATTAAAAGACTTGAACTCGAGGCCTCTAATTGGCCAGAGCTCCAATACCATGTTAAGCTATTAATTGACCTAAAAGCTTAACTTCCTAGGTTATAGACCAACAAGGCATGCTTGACTAGCACCTGTACATTTTAAGTAATACCATATATGTTCTTGTTATTATTGCGTTATGTTGATGGCATGTGTTAGAAAAGATTCCAACTTCAAAAGTTTTACAACAGAAATTTATTTTGGAGCCTTGATCCATTAAAGCATTAGATTCTGTGTAGCCTCATCAGATTGGAACTTCCAGCTACCATATTTTGATATTGTGCTTTTTAGGTTTAATCTTTCATTCCTTTCTTACAATTTCCCTTTTCTCAACCACACACACACACAGATTCCCATCTATAGCATGAAAAGTATGTCGTCATGGATTTGTCCAAAGCTTGAAACTTAAATTTAGTTTGGAAGCTAACTGGTGGAATGTGGGATTTTATTTTTCTATATATATAACAATCAAACCTTTACCTCATATTGACCACTATTGCTAGTTGTGGCCTAGATCGAGCAGCATATATTAGACTAGGGAACATGGTCATATGGTGTAGTCCCAATGATCTCATTGCTTCTGTTCGTTTTTCTCCTTAGGATCTGGTATGGCATGCTTTTAATGTAAGGGCCACTGCGAAGATGATACAGTGCGGCACTTTTTCTAGCCCACACAATGGTATGGTATTTTGTTGTGGCTCTGTTGTTCTCTGTATGCTAATCAAACAATTATATTCCTTAATTGGTAATCGATCTTTGTCTTTTGATTCATTTGCTTTAGAAGGTCAAAGCAGGCATCCAAATTGATTCTCTTATGTGCTAACAGGCAAAGCTTTTGTTATATTCAAGTTGAAAGCTACAGCTGATATGGTAATATCTCAGTTAAATGCAAAATGTTTAATGCTGGCAGATGGAAGGTATTTGGTTGCATTTTGTGTTGTTTAATTAAAGCTTTCTCTTTTTTCCTCCATTAATGCATATTCAGTATGAATGAAATTTAGTTTCTCCTATTGCAGGGATCAGTGTTTATAATACCTAGCGTTTAAATAAGAAGATGAAGTTTATGAGAAAACCAGCATTAACCTTCACTGCCCTCTAGGGACATCCATAGCAATGCCCTTTGTTGTTAGTTGCCACCTAAGCACTGCCATGGTCATAAAAATCCAGAACCTCCAAGGTCAGATGTAATGACTCATTACAGCCCTGTATTAAAGGGAACATGGTTACTGTTCATGGCACCCTGTTGCTCTCCTAAATGATGCTATGAGATGAGCAGGTCTGGGATTGAGTGCCCTATGCCTTGTTTGGTTGTTTCATTAGGTGTGTTTTGGGTGTAGTTTCTTCAAACCCTATTTCCTCAAAAGTGTCACCCTTCTCTCATCAATCTTTCAAGCTTCAATTATAATTTGGCAATTAGTAGTGATGTGGGCTTTCTCCATATATTCATCATTCTCTTCATTAGACATCCCTGACGTTGGAGCATCCCTACCATTCAATGCTTTAGATAAACCTCTATTGAACCATTACTTCCATATATTGAAACCGCTACTTTCATCAAATTTCTTGACTCTATTTTATTGTTATTTTAAGTTGAACAATCTTACCTTTGATAGCAGTTTCCTGCAAGAAACCACACAAAAATAATAAATAAATAATAGCAATAAGAAAATGAAAATGGAAAACACAATCATACAATTATGTGGTTCAACTTGAAGCTGAAAAATAGAAAAAAGAAAAAAAAAACCTTCTTTCAATCAAAATCTCTCCCTATAATTTTTGTGTTTAGTTATAAAAATAAAACATATTTCTATAAGAAATGTCATAATGGGATAATTCCTCTATAAAAATAGGAAATCATCTTTACAAAAATTTTTATTAAGAAAATATCAAGGACATTGAAATTGACTCTAAGGGGAATTTGAAACAATTGGCAACAATTTACCCAAAAAGGAATATCTCATTTGGTATTTCTTTATGCAAAATTTAAATTTTTAGTAGATATTGATGAGAGACTTTTTCCCTTAGAATTAGGAATTGCTACAAATATCCCTATAAATATTGTAGGTCATGGATAGAGAAATTCATAAGATTGAAATGGATATGTTAAATCTACGGTGGGTAGGTAGAGATGTGAAGAAGAGTGAGATACACCTAGTGAAGCAAGGCTTGGGTTCATGGTATAGATACTAGGAGCTGGGAAACATAATATGTTTTAGAGCTTGGGGTTTGTTTCTGTTTTTTTTTTCTTTTATCTATAATATTATTTATGGTACTGTGAAATGATTTAGAATTAATTGAACCATGTGAAAACCTCGTGTACTTGTGTGTGGATGACTTCAACCATATTGTTATTGCACTATACATGACATAAAAGCTTTCATTGTCACAGTAGCAATATCTAAGATTGAAGCAATCAACTACAGTGATGACTGGTACTTGATTTTGGATGTTCCAATCACATGACAAGTGATAAGGAAAAGTTTAGTGTCTTTGAGTATAACTGCTTCTAATTGTTCATGTTAACAAGTTAGTGAGTATTCCTGAGTTTAGAGTTCATCAACTGCCTTTTTAGATTGTTTACCATGTGTTTAAGATAGAGAAAGAATTTTTATTAGTATTACAACTGATTGCCTCAAGCAGTTATGTGTGTTTATGGCATATGGAAGCCAATTAAAGTTCATTGATGTCAGCAAAATTGGCATACATAGACAAGACATGAAAAACACAGTACAAATTTGTGATATGCATAAATTTTGAAGGATTTTTCTTCAACTGTATCCATGAAATATTGTTTTGGTGTCAGTATCTTAAATTGCATCAACTTCCATATGAAGAATTAAGTTTCAAAGCTAAAGGACCCTAGAATCTATCTATATTGATGTATTTAGTTTAGTAAAACATCTCTTAATCAGATGCACTTGTTGACCTTCATTGTTGATTTGCTTGAGGCATGTATTTTGTGTAGGTTTTAAAACAAAAGTCAAATAAAAGGAAGATTAGATGCTCACTTATAGATAAAGGGGTATAATATACGTCAGATGAATACTCGAGATATTTGGGAGACTATAAAATGATATGACAATAGATTGGCTGAAGCACCCCAGAGTGGGATGGCATGACTAAGGAAGAATGAACATCCTTGTAAAAATATGTCAGAGTACGCTACCAACCATGAATGTGTCAAGTAGCTTTTGGTTTGAATATACGAGGAATACAACTCATGTAATTAGTAAGCTACCACAAACAAAGTCAAGGTTTGTTTCATTTGTTAAAAAGTTGTGGAGTGTAAAGCCTACACAAAGTCGCTTTAAAATTTTTGGATATATTGGCTACTTCTTGGTGCTTAATTTCTTAATTGAGCAAGTTTGATTAGGAGGGAATATGTTACATAGTTTTAGGTTATCATAATGAAAAAAGGGGTAGAGATGTTGTGATCCCACAACAATTGTTGAGTTTGATAAGAAGAGAATTTATGATTTTGTATATTGTGATGGTAAAAGGAAGGTGGAGATGTTTTGACTCTTATAGCCTGCAGCTTGTCTCTGTCATATATCAAAAAATGTCATATTGATGAAGTCTTGTCTTATGGACATCACAAAAGGGGTACACTACTAGACACAAAAGACTCGGAGAATAAAGATTAGGGAGGAAAGTGACAAAAGTAAATGATCCTAAAGATGAATGAGAATAGGTATGCATATGCAAAGCTTGTGGAATGAAGGTAGGAGCTTGATGTCATGGGCTTAGGCCTTTCCTAAGCTAACGTTGCTAAGTTAGCCTTTCCCCAATCCTTAGTTATTATGCTAAGCAAGCAATGCTACTCGACTTGAAAGATAGGATGCGCAACAAAGGCAATACTTGAAGAAATGAATTTTTTATTACACTAGAACACCTTACAATGCTTGACTGATCTCAAGTGCTTGGTGCCTTAGCCAAATGAGGTTATCCCTTATTTATTTATTTATTTTTTTGATAAGTAAAAAAGATTTCATATATAAAAGAGACGCTAAAAAAGCGACTCAAAGTATACAATACCTATACGGGTCCTTCAACAAGACCAAAAAAACAAAGATAGCCCAACACCACAAACCTACTTAGAACCCAATCAATCAATAAAATTAGCTATAGTTAGAGGGCAATTATCTATGAACAACTTAGTCTCAGATCAAAAAGTAAGGATAAAAGAGTGTTTCAATTTCTGAATTGACAACGAATCATCCTTGAAAGCCAATCTATTCCTTACCTTCCAAACCGTCCAGAAAATGTGAAGAGGAGCAGCTCTCCACGCCTTGTGTTTTTTGCCCAGGAAAAAACCATTCCAACTTAGAAGGGTCTCTCTAACTGAAGAAGGCAAGACCCAAGACACCCCAAATAAAGTAAAAAGTAGATACCATAACACCCTTCTTCTTGAACAATGAAAGAGAAGATGGTTTATGTTCTCCTCTTTCTCAAGACACATAAAGCATCTATTTGCCAATGCTCGTCCTCTTTTTTGGACCATATCCAAGGTTAAGGCTTTGCCCCACGT
The DNA here is from genome assembly GCF_030704535.1 of Vitis vinifera. NCBI lineage: Eukaryota > Viridiplantae > Streptophyta > Magnoliopsida > Vitales > Vitaceae > Vitis > Vitis vinifera. The sequence continues at coordinate 5,528,214 of NC_081813.1, forward strand.
AGCCTCCCATGCAAAGAAACTAATCTTAGGTTGCACATTCACATTTTAAATATAGCTTGAAGGAAACAAAGATGAACCACCCGCGTCAAGGGCTACATAGAGAGACTTGACCGAGAATTTACCACTCTTGGTTTCAGTCCAGGACACCATATCCTCCACATCCTCAATAACTCTCTTACCCTGTAGCCTTTCCAAAAATCTTTCCGCCGCCTCTACCTTCCAATCATTGAACGCTCTTAAAAAACAGGGGTTCCAACCCCCCAACCCTTCTCAACCAAGGGGTCCCAAATATCTGCCACCCACGCTTCCTTCTCAATAGTCAAAGCTTAAAGAGAAGGAAAGGACATACATAGAGGAGAATCCCCACACCATTTATCCCTCCAAAATCTCACCATTCTCCCATTACCAACTGTGAAAACCATCCTATTGCTCACCAACTTCCAATCCATCCTTATTCCTTCCACAACCCCATACCATGAGCCTCTCTCACTTCCCGAGAGCACCAACCCCCTCTATCTTCTCCATACTTCCTTCTAATCACTTGATTCCACAAAACCTCTCTCATTTGCGAAATGCCAATTCCATTTAGCAAGAAGTGCCTTGTTGAGAAGGGAAAGGCATTTGACCCTCAAACCTCATTTCGACTTACTTAAACACACCAACTCCCATCTTACTAAATGAGGCTTTCGCTCCAAATTGCCCCCACCCCAAAGGAAGTCCCTTTGGATTTTCTCTAATCTCCATCTAACTGAGCTTGGTAAGCACAACAATGACATTAGATAGATGGATAAATTCGATAACGTGCTTCGAATAAGAGTCGCCCTTCCTCCTTTGGATAGATATTGTCTCTTCCACATGGCTAACCTCCTTCGGAAGCGGTCTTCCACACCATTCCAAACTGTAACTGACTTAAAAGGAGCACCCAAGGGCATCCCCAAATAGGTGGTTGGAAGACTTCCCAAACTACAACCAAATTCCTAAGCAAGATCATCCATATTCTCTACCCTCCCTACTGGAATGAGTTCACTTTTTTCCAAATTTATTCTCAAACCCGAAACAGCCTCAAACCACATAAGTAACCAATTGAGATAAGTAAACTGATCTTGTGAAGGTTTACAGAACACCAGAGTATCATCAGCAAACAACAAGTGGGAAATTAGGACCCCTTCTTCACTCCTACCCTTCACCCTACAACCTGATAAGAAATCTCCCTCTATGGCCCTTTTGAGGAAAGCACTAAAGACCTCCATAGCTATCACAAAGAGGTAGGGGGAAAGGGGATCGCCCTGTCTCAAACCCCTGGAACTTTGGAAGAAGCCCGTAAGGGTTCCATTGACCAACACGGAGAAACTTGCAGTGGATATACACTACTTAATTCACCTGATCCATTTTTCCCCAAAACCCATTTTCTGCATAATTGTGAGAATAAAAGTCCAGTCCACTTTATCATACGCCTTCTCTATATCCAGTTTGCACAAAATGCCACTCTCATTGTTCTTGAAGACCGAATCAATGGCTTCATTAGCTATCAACACTGCATCTAGGATTTGTCTACCTTCCACAAACGCCCCTTGAGACTTGGAGACCACCTTTCCAACCACCTTTTTTAGCCTATTGGCTAAGACCTTGGCTAGCCACTTGTACAAGCTTCCCATCAAGCTTATAGCCTAAAATCCCCTAAAGCTTCAACCCTTGCTTTTTTTGGAATTAGGACCATAAAAGTTGCATTTAGGCTTTTAACAAATTTATCATTTTCGTAGAATTCCTTGAAGAAACACATCACATCAGCCTTCACGAAATCCCAAGCAAATTGCCAAAAGGCCATAGAGAATCCATCTGGCCTCGGGGCTTTATCCCCATTATAGCCAAATAGAGCATCGAAGACCTCCTCTTCAGTAAAAGGAGTCTCCAATGCACTAGCGTCCAAAGGCTCCAACGTCTCAAACTGTAGCCCGGAAACAGAAGGGCGTCATTCCCCCGGATTAGACAGCAACAACCTAAAAACATTGGCAATCCCTTTCCTAATTCCATTCTCCTCCGTAAGCCAGGCTCCATTAATCTTAATTCTGTCCACATTATTCCTCCTCCTGTGAGCATTGGCCATCTTGTGGAAAAAACCGGTATTTCTATCCCCCTCTTTCAGCCACACTTCCCTAGATTTTTGCCTCCACATGATTTCTTCAAGTAAGACCCATTTTTTATAGTCTTCCCTCGCTTTATTTCTAGCTTCCAGCTCTTCCAACGACAGTCTGCTGATTTTCTCCTTTGCATCCCAATACTCCATCTGCTCTAAAGCCAAATTATTTCTATATTCAACCCTTGCAAAGGTGTTTCTATTCCACTCCTTCAGCTTAGCCTTCAGAAATTTTAGTTTTTCGGCCAAGATAAAACTTGGTGATCCACTGAAGCTACCTTCCTCCCACCAATACTTCAATAGGTCCTTAACACCTTCCACTTTCAGCCACATTCTCAAATCTAAACAGGGAAGGCCTTTTCTTAGGCCCCCTCCGTCCATAAGAAGTGGAAAGTGATCGGACACGGGTCTTGGTAGAACAAACTGCCTCGCATCTCCAAAATGACTGTCCCACCCCTCATTAACCAAAAAAGATCTAGCCTTGAAAAAAACTGGTTATTCACTCCTCTAGTCCAAGTAAAAGGGCCCCCAACCATAGGCAGATCCTTTAACTCTAGATCTTCTATAACTTCTGAGAACCTTCTCATGTTTGAATTCAAGCTTCCTCCTCTGCTGTGCTCTTCCGGACTTAGAATAGCATTAAAATCCCTTACAACACACCACGGCCCATTCCAAAGCGCCCCTTAATGGCCCCCCAACTCCTCCCAAAAACTCTCCCTCTTCTTCCTCAGTGTTGGGCCATAAACCCCTATAAACGTCCATGTAAAACCATCCTCGCAGCTCTTAAAAGTGCATGAAATAGAGAACAAACCTTTTTGAAGATCAACCAACTCCAACACCCTGTTATCCCAAAACACCACTATACTTCCAGTTGCGCCCCTTGAATCTACAGCTCCCCCCATTCAACGAATCTACCCACTCCTAAACTACGAACAATGCCCCATTGACATTTCCTAAATCTTGGTTTCCTGTAGGCAAACCAGATCCACCCTATTTTTCTTTATCAAAGCTTTGATCACCTTCCTCTTGTCGCAATTATTGGCCCCTCTTACATTCCAAGTAAGCAAACAGAGCTTCATTTAGTGCTGCTCGTACTCCTCCCCCCCTTCTCCTCTTCCTCCAAGATAGTTCACTGTCCATTCCAACTTTCTCAATTCTCTTTCAAATTTTGACGACTCCAATTTTCTCCTTTTTCTACTATTCAACTTTCCTTTTTGAAGTTTTCTCTCTTTCATTCTTTTAAGAAAAAACAAGATTTCCCCTTCGAAGCCCTCCGTCGGCATTCCTAGATAGCAGCTAAACTTAGCTAAGCTATTAGAATGTCAACACAGTTCCCCTTCCTCGACCCTCTCCTCCTCATCCTCTTGGGAGACCCTTTCCGAAACCCCCTCTGACACCTCCTCGATAGTCCCAGACTCCTTCTCCGCCAAATCCGAGACCTCGGCCTCCCTCCCATCCGCTAATATCATCCTTAACGGGCGCATAACAGCTCCCCCTACAGCTTCTGAACCTCTGCTCCGATCGGAAACCCTAGCAATGGCAACACCTTCCCCGTCCCACCCAGAAGGAGTAGAAGAAAGAGAGATTTCCCACTTCCCCAAAGAAAACAAAGAATGAGGGATTTGATCGGAATACCTAGAAGCCTCCTCCAACAATGCTTCGTCAGTGATTTTTGAGAGATTAACGGCCGGAGGGAGCGACCTTAGCTGGGAACCAAACAAATCCCCCTCTTGCTCTCCACCGACGTAGAGACTCCCATCAGAAGCCCTAACCCTTTTTAAGTTCTCCAAATTGGGTTGTCCCATCATGGGCCAGCCCATCTCCTCTAGATCTTTAAAGACTTTAAGCACTTGGCCCTCCACAGCGGGCCCTCTCGTCCACCCCGATTCTCTTTGACGGCCCAATAGAAGATTTTTCCTAGGCTCGAAGCAAGAGCTTCTCCCCCAAACTGAATGCTGGCCTCCTTTTGTCCCATCAGCCTCTGTTACTATTTCCGACACAGTACCAGAGGACTGAGCTTTCTTTCTGTAACCTTCTTCACTAACTTTGCACGGCTCAACCACTTTTGCAGGTTTCCCATGCGTTTGTTCCTTCACCATTTTGAATCCAACGCGTGAATTCCTTCTCCGTCATCCCTAACTTCCCGCTCCTTACCCTTCTCATTCTTGATCACCGGAACCACTTCCAACAGCCCTGGTTTCACCTTCCACCATAACTGGAAAGCATAACAAACAGACCCTACTGCTACTTGCAAGGAGCTCGGCCACTCTAAATGTTCAGATCTCACTAATAATCTGGCCCATTGTAGTTCCTTAAAGTTAGTAGTGTTTTCATCCACTGTGACAAACCTCCCGCAACAGTCCCCGATTTTTCTAAAAGCTTCCTGACTCTTAAAATGCAACGGCAAGCCCACAATTCTCACCCAAACACTCTTGGCTCTCTCGCCATTTTGAGAACATCCCACCTTTGGGTCCCACCTATCCAAGTGCAGGATCGATTCCTTGAACCATCTGTGTCCTCTTAAAAGCACCTTATCTGCCTCTTCTTTATTCTCTAGTTCAATTAGCAAGAGAGGGCCCCCTAGCCTCGTAAAATTCACCCCTCCTTTAATATTCCACAAGGATCTCCCCCAACTTTCAAGAGCGGACATATTTGGATCCGACACTGGAGACTGTCCCCATCTTCCAACCAGGCATTGGTCCATTAACTTCCTTTTGCTTGGGATATCTTTCTCCCCCAATTGTAACCACATTGCTTCCCCTAACTTTTTTACTCTTGTTTTCGCCACATCAACATAGGATTTTTTGGCTTTCCCCTCAATTTCCCCATCTGTATTCCCTGTCCCATAGAAAGCAGTAGTTCCCCTAGGCTCATCCCGAGACAAAACTCCAAGGAAGCGAAGCTTTTCAGCCAACAAGACCCATCCTCCCAAAACACCTTTTCCTTCTGGAAACACTAAACAATATCTCTTTGATTCTGGGTCAACCACAGAGCACAATAAGAACCTACCTGCCTCATTTGCACGACTTTCCAGCTTAAACCTTCTTCCTCCATCCTCCCACCTTTTAACAAGACCCTGCACAATATCACCCCTGCAGCAAGCCTCCACCCCTTCCAACAAGCAGCACAAACTGAGATTTCCAAACCTGACCCACGAAGTAAAGCCTTTGCTCCTTTCCACAATGATTCCCTTACGTCTCTCCCCATACACCTCCACAGAAATTTCAAAGGACTTTGAGTCCACTGCAAACCAGCATCTGCCTCCTCTTTTAGCAGGTATCTCCATTTTTGATCTTCATCAATACAGTATTCTTAGCATAGACATTTGAAGAATCAAAGCATCCTCAGAAGTTTCCTTACAACATCCTCATATTATCCGTGGGTCAAAAATACATCAGAAACTGGTTTGGAACAAGGAGTTAAGCAAGGTTGGTCATAGATCACTAGATGAACCTTATAGGCAACCAAGGAACTCTCTAGGACCCACAAAGGTTCCCCACTATAGAATTATCTAGAAATGTCTATATAAATGCTATGTATAAGATGTCTCTGGAATTTTCTAGATTTCTCTACACACTTTCCTTATCTTCCATACTAGTGTAGATATGTGTGGATGTCTTTGGGCCTTTCTAGTATTCTATCACCTCTTCACTAGTGTAGGTGACTTTAGATGGTTCCAAAAGCTTCTTGCTCCTCTATATAAGCTCAAGGGAGGGTCATTTTGAGCAAGTTGTGACATTGAGCTGACTAGCAGGACTAAATTTAAAGGAAGGTTCTATGTTCAAGATGAGAACTGAGAAAAACAACATTGACCTCCCATTCCACTGTGGAAACTTCCATAGCTACCACCCTGCACTCTCAGTTGCCACCTTAACATAATGTAGAAACTAATCTTAGTTTCCATTTGTGGCATCCACTTTCTCTTAGATGAAATGATGAGCTGTGTGAGAAGAGCAAGTTCAGTTTGTAGTGCCCCGATATCTGTTTGGTTGTTTTATTGGATATGCTTTTAGTGTATGTACTTGGTTTGTGTTTGGTTATAGGTCTTTTAAGTTATGGAGCATATGGTTATGCTTGTTAGGTTGTGAATCCAAGTGCATTCTAGTGGAGAAATGTTTTGTTTGGTTGCACCTATAACTCTATACCAGTGAAAATATTTCATTTTGTGCATAACTTTTAGCTTCTTTAATTTACAATTTGGTATTAGGGTGCTGCTTCTTTTCTGCAATCTAGTATGGTATTACTGTTTTTGACACATGAATGATAATTTTTAGCGGCTGTGCTTAATATGCAGACCAGTTGTTGGTCACAGAAAAGCGCCAACTGACCCAAGTAAACCAGCCAGCTTTGTTGGGCATCTGTTCATAGACAAAATCAGATTTCAAAGGCAGCCTGAATATATGGTGACTCACCTCCCTATAATTTGTTCTTTCTTCCTCTAAATTATGGTTCATTCTAGTAATCTGTCTTGAAAATGTAACCTGTATTTATATCTTTTTTAAATATGTTGTTTGAAGAGAAATGCAGTTTCGACGTCACATTATTCTCAGCCCAATACAATTGAATTTGATTTGGCTACAGAATGGCGTGTGCTGCAAGAAAAATCTGTTCTATGGTGGAAGGCATTGTATGAGGTATTTCCCGAATCTATTGTTTTTCATTGCCTCCGCTTCCTTTTCTTTCTATGCAAGAAGTCCTTTCTCCTATGTATTGAAGGTTTAGTTTTTTTGTTGGCTCCATCTTTCTAGCAACATTCGAAGGAGATACAAGACCTCAAGTGCCAGCTGAAGCACATCTTCTGAGCATTTACAGTTTTCTGGGTTTTCTGGTAAGATTGCAACTAAAATATCAAAAAGCCTTTCTTGGTTTTCTTTAGAGCCCATTTCTGAGTGTGATTCAGGACAGGGGCTAGAAGTGCTTTTCTTATAAAAATTAGGTATTTTTCCAAATTTTAAAATCACTTTTAAAAGTTTTGAGCAGAATTTGAGGTGATTCTTGGACTTACACATGGATTAATTTCCAAAAATCACTTATTTTTTCATGTAGAACTTTATAAAAATCAATATCAAACTCCAAAATACAGATTCTTCATAAAATTGCTCCTGATTAAAAGGTTATCAAAGTTAAAAACCCCTTCACCCATTATTACTCCCAGTGGGGTCCTTATTATGATATTGATTCTCCATTGCTTTGCTTGTACCCAAAATCTGCCCCATAAAGATGACATATCCTTCATATGTTGCAGGAAAATTGTGTTTTTGTTGATATATAGGAAGGGTATATGAAGTGTACCCATTTTGGATGCTATACAGGGTTCAATCTATGCTGAGACTAGTGTGTATAGATAGTATAAACTCGGAGAAGGAAATTCAATTTTGGTGTAAATTCTTGCCTTTTGGGGCTTAGGCAGATAGAATTATTAGTATGAGGAGCTGGTTTGTATGAATCGTACAAATTGTCAGAGTGAAATCCAATGACATCAGATGGCAATAGTGGTTGAAGGGGAGTAAAGATTGAAGTACATGTTAGAAGTTAGTGGTGTCCTACATTTTGCTCTATTTGATCCCCCAGAAGTGCTTTTGTGTATGGAAAATGGATATGGTGTTCTTTTTTATATGATGCTATTCATCTAATGATATCTTTCTGCTCTAATGGAGCTTTTAAAAGAGGACGAAAAAAGGACGAGTCTTGTACAAATTGCATCTAAGAAGTCCTATGGTTTGTGACGGTGATGCTTTTAATCTTCTTTACAACATTTGAATGCAATAAATTCAATAAATGATTCTTAATATTTTATAAGTCAAGGTAGAACGAACGTGAAAGTGTTATTCATTAGCTAACCTGTGCTTTTGCTTCACTCATTGGGGATTCTTAGGGCATGTTTGGGAATTGTTTTTGAAATCAGTAATTGTAGAACAAATCGTCTTCTGTCTTCAAAGCTTTTTTGAAATAATCTTCCTGCTTCAAAATGTCTTGGAATCATCACAATCTTCAAAGTTTTAAGATTCAAATCAACAAAAAATACAATCAAAGGTCTGATCACTGAGGCCTCTAATCAATGTTAATTAGGCCAAATATCAAGTCCAAGTTAAGCAACTCCCAAAAAAAAAATCCCCTGCAAATCATTCTCATTCCTACGAATTATAAAATTGCGAAATTGCCCATGTTTTTCCACAAAAATGAAGTTTGTGTAGACAGGATAGGGGTGATAACCATGCAATAAGCCTGTATATAACTCATAAGATCATGATTTTATGTTCATCCATCTAGCCGGAGCTAGGGTTAGATCAACATCTTCTTGGGCCTTTTCGCAATAGTTTCCGCATAATTCAATAATGTATTAATATTGATGAGCAGATGTTTTGCTTACCTACATCACACTAGTCAAATTTTCTGTGCAATAACATTAAAAGAAGGTAAGATAACCGTAAACAGCAGAAGAGGGAGAAAGCAGCCTTAGATGGGGACTTTGGTCATTGTTTCTCACACAATCTTCAAGGGTTTCAGAGTACAGAAATGAGAAGCTTGAAAGGAACTTGTTACAAACTAGACCTACTCCTTGGAGGATTTATTGATGAGGGACTTGTGGATGTGTGGGATCACTCCTCCACCAGCTATGGTTCCTTTGATGAGGGTATCAAGTTCCTCATCTCCCCGAATAGCAAGCTGCAAATGCCTGGGTGTTATACGTTTTACCTTCAGATCCTTGCTAGCATTCCCAGCCAGTTCCAATACTTCTGCTGTCAGGTACTCCAATATGGCTGCTGTATAAACAGCAGCTGTTGCTCCAACCCTTCCATTTGCAGAAACCCTTGTCTTCAGTAGACGGTGGACCCGACCAACTGGGAACTGTATAGAATTCTTATTATCAGAAAGATACAAGATGCAGTTCATTGGAAAGAAAAACCAAGTTTCTTTTGTTAAAGTGCACAACAGAATCAGAAGAACAGATGTCCGCCGATGTTATTTGGATGAGGTATTGCTCTAACAATCCTCTACCTATTATTGGAGAAACACATAATGCACGATTATTTCTTTAGGAAACAACTCCCACAGGGAAAAGAAGGAAAAATAATCCAAAACAGAATAAATTTCCCCTCTTCATACAATATTAATACCAGAGCAGACAAACTATACCCTGTTTATGTAGCTTGCTGCCAGAATAAAGATCTATTAATTGCCTCCACTGAAAAATACAGAACCTACATGGGTTATGGCTAGTGCCCATAAGGAATTCCTTAATCACATCAAGTTTTCAAATATGATCTGCTTGGAAGTCCATTACCCACTTCTGAAGTAGAATTCCATTCCACTACTTTTCAATCATATATTAGTGGGAACTACTGTTCTATTCCAATAACAAGGCTTTAATTTTAGTCTTAATAAGCTTGCAATGGAGGTGGTGAAAACAATACGAGGAAAAGGTGAAAAAAGAAGGTTAAGAAAATCCGGGTGGTTTCAGGAAAAAACATATCCAAAATGGATTTCCTTTTAGACTTTACAGCCTCCTGTTAACAACCCCTACCCCAAGTTTCATACATAAGAACTGCTAGAGAAACACATTTCGAATTCTTTTTTTTTTTGATAAGTAAACACAAATATATTAGCAAAGGCAAACGCCGCAAAGCATACAGGGAGTATACGAGACGACGAGGCCTCACAACAAAGGAACAAAAAAACAACAAAAAACCCACCAACCCTCAACTGGAGGCTATCCATTCCAGGAAACCTATAAGGGAACGGGACTCCGCACTGCCCACCCCCACATATTACAGACAAAAGAATACTTAAATTTCTGTATAGCTAACTCCCCCCCCCCCCCCCCTAAATGCTAATCTATTCCTTTCCTTCCACACCGTCCAAAAAATAAACGGCGGTATGGATCTCCAGATTCTCTTCCTCTTTTTGCCCACAAAAGAACCCTTCCAGTTGATAATCACCTCCTTTACAGTTTCTGGAAAGACCCACTGGACTCCAACTAGACTAAGAACCATCCCCCACAACACACTAGCCACTGTACAATGGATAAGAAGATGATTTACATTTTCCTTATCACTGCCACATAGATAACACCGGTTAGGAATTTGCCATCCTCTCTTTTGAAGCCTATCAATAGTAAGGACCCTCCCCCAAGTAGCTTCCCACGCGAAAAACGCTAACTTGGAAGGCACATTCTCCACCCAAATGCCCTTTTTGGGGAACAAAGATGTACTATGGCTGGTCAACAGCCCATACCCTTGACATCAAACTTCCCATTTTTTCCCCCCTTCCATAAGGCCAAGTCCTCCTCCAAGTTAACTCTTTGATTCCTTAGGATTTGCAACAATTCATCAACCAAGGCCAGCTCCCAATCATTGAAGCTTCTAAAAAACCTTAGGTTCCAGCCTCCTTGGCCAGCATTCTGGTCCCATAATTCCCCCACAGTGGCACTTTTTTGAGCAGCCACATTGAAGAGTTGAGGGAATCTCTGGGCCAGCTCCACATCCCCGCACCAAGTGTCCTTCCAAAACCTGATTTTGGTGCCTTTTCCCACCTTAAGAGTCATATTGTTCCAGCACCAATCTGCTTCTTTCATAATCTCCTTCCAAAGCCCAACACCAAACGTCCCATTTGCTTTTTTAGTTCTCCACCCAAACTCCTCTTGCCCGTATTTTGCCACAAGGACACATTTCCACATTTCCTCCTTGGCACGAGCAAATCTCCCCTAATGTTTATAGCATAATCCTATAGAACCCCACCTTAAGGTGCTTCATGTTTCCTAATTATGTTATTCTTATAACTGGGTCTAGCAGCTGGTTTTATTATTTGAAACTTTTCTTATCAAATCCAGACTCAAAAACCAAGTCACTAGTGTAACTATTTCCCCCAAATGAGGCAATGGACTTGTTTTAGGACAACAACCAACCACACCAACATTTGCTCCTCTCCCCCATCCCATATGCCAACTTAAAAAATAATAAATAAATAAATCTCCATTCTTAAAGCAAAATATTGGTGAAGCCATTTTATTTCAACATCACAGACCATTAATCACAAATTTTGCATGTGGTCTGCCCAAAGCCGTTCTGTTAAAAACAAGCATTTATTTACCAAGGAAAGATCAATATATGCTTCGACAAATCAAGTAATACATCCCCCTTTTCTAATAAGAAAAATAGAATTCATTAAATAAAAAGGAAAAACAAAAGCCAATAAGGGGCCAAAACTCTCATTGGCTTTTAGTCTAATAACCAAGCGTTCCTAAACAACAAAACTAGAAATTGAAGGCACTAGTCTTTTAGTCTGACAACCAAAGGCTCCATTTCAAAGGTCTGACTAGTTTGTTCCTTCCAGAAATACCAAACAGCTTCAACGGCATTATTTTGAACTCCTTCTATCCTCTTCTGACAAACTACCATGTCAACCAGAGCATCCCTCAAAGGAAAAGCCACCACCTATGAAACTCCCAAAAAAAAGAGAGAGGAGATATTCAACCACCTCTCAATGGAGAAGTGTACTCACCTTGCATGCTTCAACACTAGTTCACCAGGCACCTACCCATCTAAATCAGCTCATCAATGATGAGAACCTTTCCCCTGACAAGTACACAAGCAAAATACCACCTTGACAACCACCACAAAAAAAAGATAAAAAAAAAAAAAAGGAAAAAAGTACCATTTGAAAGCATTTAACTGGAGAAGCATTTTCTAGACACTTCTCAGCTAAGAGTTTCCCTCTTGTGCTCCCTCACACTGCAACTGTTGAAGCAAGCAAGCAATGAAACACACTTACCATCTCAATCTCTCCCATGGAAACTCCTAAAAACACAAGAATTCCAATGATTGCAAGCACCCCCAAGCTCCAGTATTCTACCACATAAAACTCACTAATGCAAAAAGACCCAAATACCAATCCTTGAGAACCCCACACATCATGCCAAAATTTGATGCCCTACCCACTCCCCATCAATCTACTAGTGAAATCATGAAAATAAATATAAAAATAAAAATTCACCCTCTCTAGATGGCTTGCCAAAGCTTGCCACCCATTGGTCACCTATTTCAATCTCACACCTTTACATCCGTTTTTTTAACAGTGAATCTTTAAAAGTTGTTAGCTAGCAAATTTCTATATCAAGAATAACCAAATTTCTAATGCTCAAACCATGATTGCCCAAACCAAAACAAAGAGTTACAAGGTGAGCTGGTTCCATCACCCCTACGATCCTCAAAGAAATGAGTGGAAATGCAATTTGCCTGTATACCATGCCCCCCACATTATTCCCTTAAACTCTGGCACTCCAAGCCTTCTTTACAGTGGGAGAAATGAAAACAATGAGGCACAAAGCAAGCTGGTTACATCACTTCTAGAGCGTCAAAAGAAATGCGTAGAGATGCAATTTGCTCATATATTCAAACTTTAGACACCATGCTATCTACAGTATTTGCTTAAACTCTAGCACATTAAGCCTTCTTTTTCATGAAATTGTTCAACTAATTCCGTATCACTTTTTTTCCCCCCTTTTTTTTTGATAATTTTCATAATATTATATAATTTTTGAACTTTTAACCTTATGTTGCTAATCGTTCAATATCAAGCCAAGACGTTGAGACCGATAAGCAAAATCCAAAGATGCTTATGCGAAGGGTGACCAAGTTGGTATCACAAGGCAACATGACACACCCAAGGGCATCACCAAGGCATGCAAAGGTAGCACAAGAACACAATGCCTTTGTGTAAATGGACTAGTATGCCATGGGTGAAATGCCACAACAAACCATGATTAGACATGGGGTTGCATCAATGTGGGAGCATGGGCAAGCCTTGAAACGAGTTGACACCATGGGCACAATGCCATGGACCACAACACGAAGAAACAATGGGCACAATGCCATGATGAAGGCAAGATTATTATGGTGTGAAGCATAAGTTTGGGGGGCACAAGGCAATGACTAAGGGATACCTAGTGACACAAGGATACTCAATCACACTAGTCATAACAAGTGGGTTAAGAAAAGCATGGGGTTGGGCTAAAGTGCTGTAGGCAAGGTTCACACAGGAGGTAGGCTTGGATTGTTACAGCCATGGGGTATTATAGCATGGTCCAAGACCATTGGTTGTTGGCACAATGTATGTGACACGTGGAGGCATGTTAGTGTGACACCTTGGCATTGGGAAAGCCCAAGCAAGGGGGCTGCTGGCACATCATGGCCTTGACGCCTAGCTGAAATGGGGTTTGTTGCAAGATGTGTGGCTGATTAGATGCATGCCTTGACGGATCAAAATGTGGGCTACAAGACAGGCTTGCAACAAGCAACACACGGGGGTCAGGACATGGGCAAATGCATGGGACAAGTGCCAAACATTGTGAGGAAGTGTCTAACATTGTGAGAAGTTGGTTGAAATTTCCATGAGATGTCGGTTGACAATTGCACCTGACCTAAGGGAGTTGCATGGTCAAAAGGAACGTGGCCAATAAAAGTGGGTTATTAAGAGAAGCTTACAGAACATGTGGCATGAACCAAGCATCTCTTTGATACACCTTGACAGGTGGCATGCAAGGATACACGAGGCAACAAGTGGCATAATCCAAAGGAAGGCAGTACGAATAAGCCAAAAAGTGGCATGTGTAGATGGCTTGAAGACAACTACAAGAACTACTATAAGTGGCATGTAAAGGCACAAGAGGCAACAGGTGGCATGATTCAAAGGAAGGCTGTAGAAATGGGCCAAAAAGTAGCAAAGCAGAAGGCTTGAAGACACTGCTAGAACATCAGGTATCAACAAAGAGCTTGGAACCAACTGTTGGTACTCATGGCAATATCAGAGGCATAACCACCTAAACATGGGTGAAGAAAATGAGGCTGATTCTCCTAAACGTGGGAGCAGCCCACTCAGCATACAATGCTTGTAAGTGAGTAGATGTATGAGCTGATTGTGGCTTAGTGGGTGTGTAATGGTGTAACTTTCCTAGGATGCATTTGTATAAATGTGATGACAGGTTTGGATGCAGAGAGTGTTGCCCAAGCCTAGGCCTGCTTCTTGTAATCATTTGAGTGTGAAACACTACAAAAGTGAGGTTTTTCCATGTTTTCCCTTTAACATTGACTTTGTGTTGGCTTACATTACCTTTCCATCTTTTGGGTTGATTAAAGGGAATGGGATCTTGACTAAGCTGGCTTTGATGGGGACCAACCATCCGAAATCACACAAAAAATTGGAGGAAACTTTAGGAGTGTGACATTTCCCTCTTATGGTGCATTAGTATACATCTTTTAATCCTTATAAAAAAATGATTCAACAATTTATCACCAGAAGCCTCCTTATTTTACCTTCACTACTCCACCTTAAATTAGAGAAGCTTCTGTACCTAAAAAGGTCCTTAGAGGGTAGGTTTGCCAATTGGAAAATAAGATTACAAAAGAATTTTCATGATCAAACTGGTGGAGTATTTCTTAGCATGCATCGATCAGAAGCCCACCAGCAGAGGGAGTAAAGATGTGTTAGTCTAGAAGACTTCAAATAAGGGTATCATCTCAATGAAATTCTCCTAGAGCAACTATCCTCTAGGCTAAGAAAGAACAAACAGAGGTCCATAGTTTACAACTCTTACTCTTTGACCAAAGCTAGCATATGATGCAGCAAAAATTCCTAATCACAAAGCTCTGCTTTGCCTCTGAGAAACTGCAAGTGTCTATCTGTTGCAACATTCTAAATTTCTTCTCTGCTGATTTTGGGCAAACGAACAGGGAACATAACTATCACTCCACGCATTAAACACCCAACCAGAATTAAACAAGGTCCGTCACAGGATACTAATACATAGTTTAGCTTTAAACTTGGCACGTCTTTGAGAAAAGATACAGAAAAGAAACAAATTAAAATTTAAAACCTTGGATGCTTTCATAGTATTCAAAATTCAAGTTATAATATTTTACTTAATTCCCAGCAACCAAACAGACAATTGAAAATAATAATAATAATAATAAAGGACATAGCCCTTAGACAAATTAATGCATTATCATTAGGTTCGGCACAGTTAGTTGATAAAATATACGAAAGAAAATAAACCTGTGAGTGAAAACTTGAATCCAGATTTTTCATCATCTAAGACCCAACAAAGCCAAAACCATCGGTACCGAACCTAATCTAGCCATTTCACTCGTTTGAGGAACAACTCTCACTTTTTCGGAAACCAAATCCACACTTACAACCAAGTTACTAAGCAAGAAAGCAGAAAATTTAGAGAAAAGAAGAAAGAGAGAACCTGAAGACCAGCACGAGAAGAGCGAGAGATGGGTTTCTTCTTGTCCTTGTCCTTGTTACCATTTAGGGTTGAGGATTTCCCCATTATCAAACCCTTCGCACCTTTTCCTGACATTTTCCCGAGAAAATTAGGGTTTCCTCAAGTCGAAGCAAAGGCGGAACGAAGTCGGTAGAGCGAGAACGAAGATGCCAAAGACCAGACGAAGAAAATTTGAGATATTCGAAGGGCTCGGGCCCGACCACGAGAAGGAGTTTATAGCGCCACCTGACAGATTTACCCCTCTTCTTTCTATAAATTACTCTGGTTGACTTTATTCTTCAATTCTTTTATTATTATTATTTTTTCCTATAAATTATTTTTTTATATAATTAATATTTTTTTTTTCTTTTTTTCAGTTTTTTAAATGAAACTTAAAATAAGTAAAATAAATTTAAAATAACACCTAATAAATTAGAGTGGATATAAAGCCAAAGACGGAGAGATGATCAAAACTGAGAGTTTACTTTATGAAAGTGAGACAAAAAGTACACTTAGAAAAATGCTTTCATCAGAAGCCTATTTTATAAAGATATTTTTGAAAAATCATCGATCAAACACCTTTTTAAAAATTAATATAAATAATTTTAAATTTTTTTAAGTCCTATTTTTTTTAAATTAAAAACATTTTTTAAAATCACTATCAAATTTCCGAACAAACCCGAATTTCCTTTCCAAAAAAAAAAAAGATTATATGACATCCACACCACACAAGGTATATTAAAATAAGCAAATTCAAAATTCTCATTACCCTCTAAAATCAGTCAAGGAAATGGGAGATCTCCGCAGTCTGCAGTCTTTTATTACCAAACCCAAATTAGATAAAAGAGCCCAAATGCACTTAGAGGCCTGAATAACATCTTGGAGATTGTATAATGCCTGTACAGAGAGGCATCCCAAAGGATGGCTGCCCAAAATCAATGAAAACCAACAAAATCCAACATTCATAATACCCAGCATTTCCAACCAGCCAAACAAACTCTTCTGCACATTAACATTGTCCTCTCAAGTTCTACACTTTTCTACCCTAAGAAGGGGGTATAAGGAAAAAACAGTCTAATAAAGAAAGTCTCCTAAGGGAAAAAACCAGTTCACTTTTATTTCCACAAGACAATGTCCAGAAGTCGCATAAAACCTGCCTACAACCCAGCTAATGAAGGAGAGAGTAAGCAAGCTCAATGCTCCATGGTGTCTCAAACCAAGTTAGCCATCTAAGGCCTTCTCCTTGTTTCCAGTTTTCCCGTCTTTGCCAACATGAAATCCCTCAACCTTGCGGGTAACCTCATCGACCACAACCTTGACCTTCCCAGACACAAAGCTGTCTGGTTCTTCAAGATTCTGAGGGCCTGTCTGCCAAATTCTAATGGTTCCATCTTCGGATCCTGACGCATAAGATTCACCCCCGGGCGAGAAACGCACACAGTGTACAGGGCCATGGTGACCCTTGTTGCATCCTGCATCAATATATAAATGAATGATAACAGTTAGATGGAACCTTACAGATTTGAAGTAGATCAAGACATTCTAATTGCAAGTAAGCTCTATTATTTTTGACTAATTCCTTATGTCATAAAATTGCAAACTAAAAATACTTTTTCTTTGAACCAACCCTGCTTGATGTCAGGAATATCAGCAACAAGCATCATACCGAGCTCCCAAATTAATTGGGAAAGGATCAAATGCTTCTCACTGATCAAGATTTGAGAAACAGATAAACAAAAGGCATTTTTTAGAAAATTGTGTTCTACTAGGACTTTAAGACCAAAAAGCATTTTTACACTTTAATTATTGTATTAAAAATGGTTCAGATGTGGAACATTAGATCTATGTTCCTGAATTGGAATGAAAATATAGAAGTATTGCTAATCTTTTTAGTAAAAGCACTAAGAATGATGATGATTTCAAAAATATGAACAGCCATTTCAGAGATAAGTTGGTTTTGGCATAAGGCAAATACAATACTGAATAATAATAGACCTTCAGTTAATTTTCTCTAATTCCTACCAGTTCACAGAAACCTACCAATCTCTTCCCCGGTATTGAAATCAAACATATGAATCCACATATCTTCTCCTCCAGCAATGAACTTATTGCCAAACTTTGGTTCCAATGAAGCCGATTCCATGTTGCAGGGCATGTTGTAGCTTTTCACTAATCCATAACTAACATTATGAATAACAAAAAACTGTTATCTTCCATGCCTGGAAAAATTAATGAGTGGCAAAACAATCTAATTTGAAACATACTGATTTGCATCCCAAAACTTAACAGTAGTCCCATCTGCAGTTGTTATGTAGCGGCCATCCTGACTCACTTCAGCGCTGGTTACAGGTGACTTGGTCTCAAGTGTGTGAACAATTTTGCCAGTTCTCACATCCCATAACCTGTGCAGTCACCAGTGACACAATGAAACTGAAACGGTGCCATAGAAGATGGAATTTATACAAGGAAAAAGCTTCATGCATTTGCAATTAACAGCAAATATAATATTGTTACCTTAAATCCAAAATACAGCAACAATATATATTACAACCAATATCAAACTAATGACATTAATTTTGCAACCATAGCATGTTGCATCAAAAGGGAAACAAGTGAAACAACATGATTTACTATTCAATGACTACAAATCCAACTAGCAATTGCATAAGTACTGTATTGAAGATCAATAATCAAGTATGATAATAGGCAAGTTTAGAGGAAAACCCACAGGTACCAACATTATTGGGGCAATTTTATTACATATATAAAAAGGGTAAGATTGCGAGATGTACAGCTAAGGTTTCTAAACCTGCTAAAGTTATAATTTACAATCTGTTATTTCTTTGCAACATGCATTCATTTCACCAACTCCATCAGGACAGGTTTGGTGAAAATCAATGATCCAAAGAATTGATTTGACAAAAGATTGCATCCTTCAGTTGCAGGGCATGTAAAACTGCAGCTTCAAAAGAACAATGCTTGGGATATTTTCTCAGGCATATGTTTGTCATGCATTTTAGCAAAAAGGCATTGAATAAAAGTAATAAAAGAGTATCTTGTTTCTTGATAGAACTAGCGTCTTCAATATTTCATTCTACAGCCAACCAAAGGTAGTCTGGAGATTGAAAAATGAGTCACAATAAGAAGAATTGAAAAAGAGCAACAGAAGGGCCATAAGAAAAGGCAAACACATATCAGGTGGTATGAGAACTGCCCAACGATACAGTCCAAAGAAGGACTCCAGGAGAAACACAATGCCAAGCAATAAGCAAATTTCCTAAACAATGCTCGACTTTGATGCTTTTTAAGCCACCCCCTGCTTTTCATGCTTTACCATTTATGTTCTAGGAAAAAAAATGACAACTCATTAACATACTCCATCAGTTTTTTTTGGATAGACGACAAACTCCATTGGTTTTATCGAATTTTAAAGGACATTTTTTTTTTAAGCATCCTATGTTATTTGAATCCAAGGGTTCAATTTCAACATGCACCAAACTATTTATCACATGAGCAATATTTCGCCTCATAAAAAATAAAAACAAGTCAACTTAATGATAGATTGATATATCTTTCAGTAGTTATGGATACCTCACACCCCCGTTATCAGTACAGGAACTCAAAATTGTCTGGTCGCTATGAAGCCAGGCAACTGTTCTGATTGAACCAGGTGAATTTTCAACCTCTCTAGGAGGTGCATCAGGGCGATTCAGATCAAATATACGAAGTACCTTTTCAACTCCACCAGTGAGTAGGAAGTGTGTATCCTGCACAAGGAAGAACTAATTAAGCACAAAAGGCCTACAACAAATATTGAAAATGAAAGAAGAAATAAGCACCTATGCGTACAGTATTTACTATGTCCTAATCATGTTTCTGTTTTATATTTTGATTTTTGTAAAAAACTCAGCATTAGATAATCAACCATTCATTACACAGCATTGATAATAATTAAAAAAAAAAAGAAGAGAATTATTTACAAAAATCCATAACAGTGAAAGATACTGTGATATAAGAAGGAAAAGGACATAGAAATCAACCACCTGATCTTTTTCCTGTAAGAAAAAAATTTAATTAATAGTGAGGAAAAATTTTTTAATGGGAAAAATAAGCCTCCTAAGAAAGATTAAAGAAAACAAAAAGACAATTTTCTAAAGCCATTAACATGAGGAGACAAAGGATGAAATAAAGGAGGCAGAAAGGGTACTCAGAAAAGAAAAGAAAACTTAAATCTGAGGAGAGGCCAAGGATATGCCTTGTGAGGGCAACTAAGATGACCGCATCTCCAGGAGGCTACATTTGCGGAGGATCAGGATTACCATCTAAAGGTGCTAAATTGTACTTACCAAATCAAACGTGCAAAATAAAGCTCATGCAGTCATGCTGATTTCTCCTCTAGTGGCCCTCTTAATAAGATCCATATTTGGGTCCCCTTCCTTTGAAATAACATGCCATGCATATAAAAGGCACACATTTTGAGGATGCAAAACATTCCCCTCTTGATCAATACTCTTTTATATCACAAAAGAGTATGAAATAAAAACCACCCCAATAAATTAAATATTATACCAGATAGAGAAATACAAGAGGAGAATAATTTAAATCTACCTCTGAGAAGGCACATGCCCGAACAATGTGCTTGTGTTCAAAAGAGTGCAATTCGTCCCCAGTCAATGCATCCCACAATTTCCTGCAAAACACATCACCAGCATGATACAACTCATATTGAGACAAATGAGATTTTATTTGCCAATCTATAATGTTGAAAATTGCTATCATGCAATCCCAAAAAAGGACATAATTTATATATAATTAAAAAGAAAGAAAAAGAAAAAAGACATCTTATGAATTATATAATTTAGAGAGTTAAGCCTGCTGTATCAATGAAATAATGATGTGTAAATGTGAAACCTGAACCTTTTACACAGAAAAAAAGAATAAAAAAGGTAAAAGCTAAGAACCCAACAAAAACTACAGGCTGCACCTTACCTTTTAACGGTGAACTCACCACATAAACCAAAACAAGAAAAAGGAAAAGGGAGGGATGTTTATTTTGGTAAAAATGCAGTATATTAATGCAATAAGCATATTTGTCAGCAATTGTAGGAGAGAAGCAGTATGTGATACATATCTACAGTCAATCATTTTGCATATCTATCATGATGTTGTACATATTATCATACAAACACTAACAACAATGTTGGGTGGCATAAATAAATCTTAGCAAAGAAAATTTGAGGTGACATAGAGAACAAAATACACAGTAATTTTTGAAGGAAATTAAATTGCATTAGTGCAATCATTTAAAATTTTGACATCAAACAGACTTCTAAAAGAAAAACAAAAAAACAAATAAATAATCTTGACAACATACGCAGTAAAATCTGCAGAGCCAGATGCAGCACGTAAAGCATTAGTATCTAGGCTGCAACTCCAAACAGCACCTTTATGTCCTTCAAAGGTTCCAATCCAATCCCCAGTCTCCCCATTCCTCAGCATTGGAGTAGAATCTGAGATATAAAGAAATTGCTGTAAATACTACATCAAATTTTGTCCATGTTACAACAATTCTGAGATATTCGTGTGAAGAATAACTTAGAAAGTGATTTGAGAAAGTTAAATAGACAAGAAGGATGCTCTGATCCATTACTTTTTTGGACACAAATGTCAGTTATGTCATAGTTTTAAAAGGCACGCTTCCCCAAAATACAACCACTCCCTAGTTATAGTGTCTTGCCTGCCAAGACATGCGCCCTGTTGAAGAGGAAGGTCTCGTCTACTTTACTTTTCCTTTTTAAACACTTTCATTCTTGAAATTTCTAATTGCATATTAAAATTTATATATTTTCGTTACTTTTCTTGTTGAATACCTTTTTTAAATCTTTGGAATATTCAATTTTTTATTGATTGGATTAGATTTTTTATAATATTTTATAAAATTGATATGCATCCTACGTGAGATTTCACTTCATTCAAGCACACGCCTTGTGTTATGTCTTGCACCTGAGCTGTAGGAGACTTTTGTGCCTTAGGTGTGCCTTGCACATTTTAAAACTATGTTGTTATGTGTCCAACCCACACCCAAGACTGTTCATCTGCCCTTAACACATTTTGAATTGTACATGCAACACAGAATCTAAAGCACATTTAAAATTAGGAACCACTTAATACAAGAATTGAATTAAATCACTTTACCTAATTATGTGGTTGAAAGTGATCTACATACTTGCCAAGTGAAAAGGCAGAAAAAAGCTTACATGGATGATGTGAATGATGCAAGCACCGGCAAAGTAATGTCTAAAGGCTACTTATGAATATTGAATACATTTTTACAAAAATGGCGTAGATCAATTTTCTTCGATCCAATTTTTCCTTTTACACACAAATAATCTCTTCTTGTTTTAAGGAGAAAATCAAGGATAGATGAGAAAACAAGATCTCCACATATGTGGCAAAGTTAAATGGTAAAGGGAAACAGGTGAAGCGTGGCAGTGTTACTCTTTTCTTTAAACATATGCAGGTAAAGAAACATGATTTATCACATTTATTCAACTTCTATACTGTAATGGCAACTTGTTCATAATTTATAGCTAAATTTTCATCTTTCTTTTCCACACAGAGGGGAGTTCTGCTATTTTTGTTGCTATCTAAATAATGGATGAACTTATTCAGTTAAGGAACATCTAATAAAAGTAGCAGCAACAGATATGAAAATCTGGCTGTCTCAACAAATTCTTCCCTTTCCTAATTATTGTTCTTATGTCCTTCACAATCATTAAAAATGTCAATTTCTTCACAAAATGTTATTACACTGTTGCACAAGATGTATTGTATTACAAATTACAATGGTAGTCACATTGCATCCATATAAGCAAGTTGAAAATCATTTGGAAAAAGCTCTATAACTGTGTGAAGTATAGCTTGCACCATGGGCACCACTCATTTTTAACTAACCTTACAACTGGTTCATATGAAAAAAGAAACTTAATGGGAATACAACTCAAAAGAATCATAAATGAAAGAGCATGAGAGGCCACTAGATATGCCAAACAAATCTCAAAAGTGTGGTTAACACATGGAAGCCATTAAGGAAACTGTCGTTGGATAGTGCTATAGGTTATTGCAGTTGAAATTCACACAGAGATTTTTACATCTGTTTGTCATTTGCTTTAAACGAACATCTACACCAAACAACTAATTAATTCTGTTGAATACTTAATTTTAAACAAACACTTTGTTGTTTACCTTTTACATACATTTAAGTCAATAAACTAGTTAAATTCCAAGCATCTCATACCTGAAAACTTTATTAGTGCCTATAGCATTCAGTACTACTAGACTAGTAGTCAGTTGAACTCATAGTATATCAGGAAGAAAATCATATACAATGGAAATTATTTATTCAAGTCGAAGAGAGAGAAAATAAGTGTAAGTAGCAAGTGTTATCCATCTAAAGAGATTAACATTGTATCTAACTTACTTTCCGAAATTGTTAATATTGATAGTAAATTTCATAAGCACCTGTCCTGAGCATTGTGATTTCTAGCAGTTATCCCCAAATAGTTATTCTCACTACCTAAATTGGCTCGAAATTTTGGTTTCTAATATCGTCAGGGCTTTCAACTACAAATTACTTTATTTGTGAAATTTTTATCTCTATTCCCTCCAACCTCTAGCTATCAATTTTAAGCAATAAAAAAGCAACAAGAAGAACAGTTCTACTCATATACATCTTTTATCACACATATCTTGAATTTCTTTAAAATGTGGTGATGGCCAGATACAACTATACAGTTACTGACACTTACCACTCTAGAAATCAGAAAATTACATATATTAAGTATGCATCTATTATAGAGAAATTTGACATTTATTTACCATTTTCTTCCTACAAATATTATACATAAGAAAACAGAAAAGGATAAGAAAGGATTTGAATTTAAAAGATCAGCACCAAAAATGAGCAATTCTGATTACATCAATGAAATTTAATAACTTCTTGTTTGTGTAAGCATGGTCATCACTTCCACTAACAAGATTATAAAACAAAGACAGCGGAAAATTTATTAGTTAACTGTACAACAGAAAGCTATCATAGCATGTGGCAGAAAAGAGGAGATGAACATATTAGCACACATAAATCTCCAAAGATACTGTCAGGTAAATTCCACAAAAGCAAGATATTTTTTACCAAGTATAATATTGTCAAGACATTTTATTTTACCACATACACATTCACAATCAACTCTAGTTTCTCCACTTCAAATATTAGTTTTAGTATTATTTTCTTTGGATCTTGTGGTCTGGGTCCCCATGGAGAGTCCAAAAGGTTGGGCCATGGAAGGTTCCCCAATTATCAAAACAAAAACATATTTCCCCATAAATTACATCATCAAACAAAACTTTATATCTACCTCTTTTTATTTGTGCTTCTCCAATATAATACAAATATACATCCACACTTAAACAACATAAGCACAAGTTCCTAAAAATGATAACCACCAAAAAATTATTTCACCATACTTTTTTTTTTAGTTCATTTATTATGATGTGATATATCATTTTCAACTTGTATCATGCTTAATGCCTTCTCTTTCACACAGAATAATCCCAAACCCAGACAAGATACATTTACTTTCTCAAAGTTTTATTCAAACATTTGTATTCCCACGCAAGCATGGGTCTCACTAACTACCAAGATTTAATCATTTGTCGAACATTTCTATGTTCATTTCCAATTTAAATAGTGGTCACTCCCGCGCAAAGCATCGACCTCTTGCTAACGTTCCAAATATAACTATTCCAATTAAAACATTGGTTACTCCCGTGCAAAGCATTGATCTCTCACTAAAGTTCAAGATATAATTATTCCAATTCAAATATTGATCACTCATGAACAGAGCATTGATCTCTCACTAAGTTTCCATATATTTTTGATAGGTAACACTAAGTTTCCATATATAATTGTACTACCTTTAAATACTTCAAGAATAAATCAATCATCAAAAATCAAACACATCAATAGCAATATTACCATCACAAAATTATTATGATATGAAAACCAAATAAAAACTAATATGAACCCTTCCAAATTCACAATTATAGAAAAATGATAGCATTACCCTTGCTGGAACTGATCAGGAAGAATCCATCTGGAGTGACAGGACTATAAAACAAGTTGACAATGGGTCGTGAATGTCCATGCAATACAAGATGACTCCCTAGTTTTGAAGACCCTAATTTTGAACACCCCACTTTCTTACTATCCATTCGAAAACCGGTTCAAGAACCCAAAAGACCCTACAATAAACAAGATTTCTACAAATTTTGGTTTGATTCAAGAAATAGAATTAACCCTAGAAACAAGAGGTTGTACAATTCAAAATCAAAATACAAAAGAAAATTCATTCGATTCAAGCAAGCAATGACTCTTCACATCAAAAGTTGTAATCGACAGAAAAAAAAAAAGAAAAAAAAAAAAAAAAAAAAAAAGATTTTTGGTTAGAGAGAAATTGTGGTAATGGACATGGTTGCAAACCCTGACTGGTTTTGTAATAGATATCTGAAAGCATTGGAAAATAGAAAAGAAAAGAAGTTTTGGACTATGTAAGGGGTAGGTACAGAAGAAAGAATCTGCCATTGTCTGGTTTTGCAGTGAATTCTGTGGGTTTCTTTTAAGGGTTTTGAGAGACAGCCTGTGGTTTCAGTGATTTGTAAATACAGCTGTTCTTTTGCCCCTCATGCGCTCTTGGAATAATGCCTTGTTGGCAAGTGATCCAGAGAAAGTTTGCAGAAAAACCCTTGGTGGAAGATTTGTTTTGGACAAATAAATGAGTTAATACTGAACCTCCTAATAAAACGAGGCCTCTCTTTTAACATACTGTTTTTTTTTCATTCTGAAACTAAAAATACAATAATTGCAGAAAATGTATCCAGTTGGCACCTTTGAAAATTTTCTTGAACATATTACTATTTTTTGTATTACCCAAACTTTACACAACTTAAAATAACATGGCACCACACATATACACTGTTTCTATTTTTAAAGGACGGGTATTTTTCTCAAATTCATGTTTTGCTATCAAATGAAGCTAGCAAATCTCCAAACTTTCAATTTTTTTTCCTACCACAACTCTTTACCTTTATATTTTTTCCTCATTATGGTGATTAATTATGATGCATGACTCACGATATGCATTCAAAGATGAAATCTGCCAGTGAAATACCAAATAAAATCTATATCTATAAATACCTAAGGCAAAGTGGGCCTCCTACTTTTCTTCTAGCAAGTTATGGAAAGTTATTAACTCCTCAACCCTTCATACCCTAACAACTCAAATAATTTGTGTTAAATTATTTATCCATGATAAACCTCACTCCGGGCTCAAATGACAATGTTAGCTATTCACTCACACAGCAGACATCATAGCACATCAGGGTTTGAACATTAAATAATATAGACAAAGAAAATATTATCAGAAAGTAGAAGTGACTCCCTCTATGATGAACAATAAAAAATAAATAGGATGGGTATTTATTAAAAAAGAAGCAATTAATAGTATAATGACATCACATTCCCAGCAATTCTGATCAGAATTGAATATTAAAATATTAAATAGTGTTGAAAGAAAATAGAAAATGGAATTTTCTCACCTAGGCCAGCAATATGACCCAAATAATGACAACCTTAGCCATTCAATGCAATAATTTCAAATGGATTCAGAGAACAATTAATACATTTAAAATTATCCACTCAATGAAATAATTTCAATTGGATTCAGAAAGCAAAAAATATATTTAAAATTAGTCTATTTGGCTCTTCTATTTGAGAACAGTTTTCTGTCCATGGAAAATAGAAAATCAGAAAATAATTCAAAACTTCTTCATGTATTCTTAAATCATAACAGAAACAGGGAAAGCTACAAAACATTATTTAAGTAGAGCATTTGTTTAAAAATAATAATAATAATAAAGTGCTTTCAAAGAACACTAAAATAGTGCTCTTTTCACCAATGTAATAAGAGGCCAACTCCAAACAATAGATATCAAATATAATCAAAAAGTGCTTTCAAAGAGCACTAAAATAGTGTCCTCTTGACCAATGTAATAAGAGGCCAACTCCTAGCAATATATATCTTACATTCAAAATGATTTTTTATTTTTTTTTGGATAGGTATCCTACATTCAAAATGATTATATACATAATATTAATGAGGAAGCTGAAATTCACAATCATCTCTTTGAAGAAAGCATAAATGCTAAAAGCATTTAGCAAAGATTAATTGCAACCAACTGTAATAGTAAATGTACATATATCCAAGAATTACTTTTTCTTTGATTTTTAAGTTGGAACCAAGTCATGGCAATAAATTCTTCATCTGTGAAACAGCTAGAGAGGCTATATCAGCAATCACAAAAGAGAGGTTGAGAGAGCCATGTAGCAAACTTGGTGCATGATCATCCTTTGGTTTGTGAAGATTGTTGGATATATGAAATTTCCTTTCCTTCTTATTTTTCTCCCGTTTTATTTTCCCTTTCTCTTTCATTTTTAAGTAATTGACCGACAAGAATGTAATACAACTCACTCTTGGATCAATCCAAAAAACCAATAAAAGGTAATGACAATTTCAAAAAAATAAAATAAATTATTTACATATAAAATGATAAGACTAATTGATACGAGTAATTAAAAATGATCATATTGAATCTCAAAATCAAAAGATTCATTTCAGGTTAAAAAAAACCAACTAAAACCATCTACTTGAGCAGGTTGGTATGTCAGATCGAATTATAATGACAAGGATGAAGAAGTTCATTAGTACAAGTGTAAAGAGAATTGAAAATGAAGAATGTAACAGAACAGAGTTCAGTTTGGTTCAAAATAAACAGGTGACGGCTACAGTACAAGGAAAGTAAGTGCCCTTGGAGGCCTGATTCAAGTGGTAAAGGGTTGGGGTGGATTGTGAGAGGTTCCAAGTTCAAATCACAATGAGGATAAAGAAAAAAGAAAAAAAAAAAACAATTACCTACCAAAAAAAGTACAAGGAAAGTCCATAACACAGGAGATGCACATGGAAAAGAGGAATGGTGAACCAACAAGGCAATGGACTCAGACAAAACTGCCTCAACCACATGCACAATGTCCAACTCCAAGTTCAGCAAAAGGCTGACAATCTCAACTACCATGAAGTCCAATGCAAGTCTCTCGATTCTCAAAAAGGAAAAACAGAAAAAGAAAAAAAAATAGAAGAGGAAAAAAGGAATCACTCATTATGACTATTCAGATATTCGGTCTTCACATGTCACATGTATTGCATGGTCTCTCCCTATCTTTCCATATAAAATTATCCGACATATACATAACAAAAAATAACACAATTATCACAATTATCCATTAAAAAGCCCACAACATCATAAAATATAATAGCTTCTGCGTTTCAATCATGTAATACAACCGTGTTAAATATTACTTTTAGTCACTACCATGGGAAAAAGATTTATACAAATGAAACAAATCATACCCTAACTAAATTCATAAGCTCAATTTTCTATGCAAATATTTGTCACTCTTGCATGTTTAATCCCAACAAGAAAACTCAATCATCACAATGAAAATGATAAACTATAATAACTGCCAACTCTAATTGTATACCCATGCAATATATTGCCTCAAATCATTGCCATTAGACTTCATCAATAAAACTAAATCACACCTCATGAACACTCATATATTCAATTTTCAATGTGCATGCACCGCATGGCACTTCGCTAGCCTTGCATATGTAACTATCTTATATCTAAATGCATCAAAGGTAGCTCAATCATCACAATGCACATTAAAGAACCCACAGAGCCATTAGTTTTAATAATCTACAAATTTTCAATCATAAAACCAGGCATAGTATCAATCCCATTGAAATAGATTACAAGAATAAAACTGATTAGAACTATAAAATTCAATGCAATTTCATAAATACAGAAAATTGATAAGATTACCCTTGCTGGCACTGATGAGGAAGAACCCATCAGGAGTGACAGGACTGTAAAACAAGTCAACGACGGGCCGGGAATGCCCGTGGCATACGAGGGGCACCGCCACTTTCTTCTTATCCATTGGAGCACAAATTCAACAACCCAGAAAAAAACCCTAAAGGTGAACAAGATTTCTACAAAACCCGGTTTGATTCATTAACTCAAAAAACAAACCCTAGAAACAGCACAGATAGAACAATTCACAATCAAAACGCACAGCAATTGTTCAATATATGCAAAATTATGATAAAGAAAAAGTTTTTTCTCCGGTTTTTTTTTTTTTTTTTTATACAGAGGAATGGAAGTAATGGAAATGGGTGTGAACCCCTAATAGGCAGTTTGGTCTGTAATGGAAAATAGAAAATATTGGAAAATAAAAAAAGAAAAAAATAAAAAGGAAAAAAAATTGAACTATGCAAAGGGCTAGTCGCAGAGGAGATCGAGGGCATTCGCCTGGTTTTATAGTGTGAATTTACGGGGGATTTTCTGCCTTTTTTGCTTTTGGGGTTTTGCAAGAACCCCCTCTATTTTTACTGATTTGTAGATGGACCTGCATTTTTCTTGTTTCTTACATTCTGTTAAAAAAAGTTTGCACTGAAATCCTCGAGGATAGAAAGATACGAAGAAGATAATAGTTCTTCATTTTATAAAAAGTTACATGTCATGGTAATAGCCCGTTTGCCACTGCTTATACAGTGAAAGTGTTTTTATTTCTTTTACAACACTTTTGTGAAATATATTTTTATGAGATAATAGTGAATTATTAAAATGATATTTATTTAAAAAAGAAAATATTATAATAAATTGAAAACTTTTATTACAAAAAATATAAATAAACATTTATATGGTTAAAAAAACTCAAAAAATTATTTTTATGAAAGGAAAATGAAAGAGCTATGGTGAGTGAAAAAGAAATGGAGAATAGCAAGAAATAGTATTTTAGGAATATATGAAAATTTTTGAAATGTTTTTTTAAATAAAAACATCTTTTAAGTGCTTCTCTAAAAAACACTTTAAGGGTTTTTCTAACTTTTCAAAAGTGTTTCAAACATTGTCGCCTAATTTTTACCTTAAAAACGTTTTTAAGTATTTTTAGAACTATAAACACTTTTGAAAAGTACTGACAAATGAACTCTAAGTGATTTTAGGGAGCATTTATGGCTTAAAGTGTTTTTGTGTTTGATAAAATTTAAGAAATATTTTTAAAAATCTGAAAAATCATTTATAGCGTTAAAAATTATTTTATAATATTTTCCTAAAAACCTTCACTAAAAGTGGTTTTATTGCTAAATGCACTTTAAGAGTGCATATGTCGATGATTCTAGAAAGTCAAACTTCCTAAGTGTTAGAAAAACCATAACACTTCCTAAAATCACCTAAAACATTTTTTAGAATCATCACCAAATGGTACTCTAAATAGTTAATTATTTCATTAATAAATCATAAATTAGTTAATTATATATGAATATTTAAATGACATGTCATTTCAGGGGGAAAATTACTAAAATTAGATATTTAAATGGCAATTTTTTTTCTATATTTGAAAATAAAAAAATAATTAAAAAAAAATTGTTTGAAGCTTATAAAATTTGTGATGCTACACCAACACACCCTAAATTTTTTTTTCATTGAAAATTTACAAATGCCCCCGTTTGGATACGCTTCATTTTCTTAATTTTAAAATAAGAAACTCATACATAAAAATAAAAATACTGGTTTATCTTATATTTTTTTAAAATTAATTTTAGATATTTTAAAGTTTATTAAAAAAAATTAATAGCTTAATTTTTTTAAATAATTTTTAAAATTATTATTTTCTTGTTTTGTAAGTTTTTAAAATTTTGTATATTA
Organism: Vitis vinifera; assembly: GCF_030704535.1. Taxonomy (NCBI): domain Eukaryota; kingdom Viridiplantae; phylum Streptophyta; class Magnoliopsida; order Vitales; family Vitaceae; genus Vitis; species Vitis vinifera. The sequence goes on from NC_081813.1 coordinate 5,558,495, forward strand.
TATTAAAGTTATTATTATTATTATTTTAAAAACAAAAAGCAAAATCCAACCCTCAATTTCCATAAGTAGAAAACTTTTATCCAATTCTCACTAAGGGTCTATGTATCAAACTTCAGTATGTATCATTGTTTAACACGTTTTCCCAACTACGTATGAGAACGACTAAGTCCTAAGACAGCCCATGACTTATACGATCATATAATCCTAATTGCATTTCATGGATCTATGATTTGTTACATATCATTTCTCCTCCCATGGGACCTATCCTTAGAAAATTTTATTGGTTGTTTGGTATGTAATTTGATGACATTTTATCGTTAAATTTTTTTAAGTGAGTAGATAGGAAATGGAAATATCGTATGTGTATTATTTTTAGGAAAATATTAGAGTATTAAGTTAGTACCTATTAAACTTGTCATTTTTTATCGTAGAAAATGTATAATAAAATTTAAATCATTAGATGGAGGTATAAATAGTAAGACCGAGGCATAAAAGAACAACATTGGTGTTGAGGCCTTGCGTCCCAATGATCCACGTAGCTGCTAAGTGGACGCACGCTTTCAACCAAGATTGAGTTCTGGTTCAGTCTTTCCTACAAAAGATGTCCGGACAGGATGTCCAGACACACCCTTCGATGGTTTTGTCAGCCATGGCTCAAGAGATTAAGCTATCAAGCTTTTTTAGGGATAGTTAGCTTACCTTCCTCCTTGTGTGAAGGCTTTTTTATATAGTGTCAGAGGCTCTGCCTCTCTTTAATGGTGGGAAGACTTTTTGGCTCGTCATGATGCCTCTAGGTGGTGGCAAGGTCATCATCACCCGACGGACGGTTGTCAGAGATCGTGGGAGGCGACTTGCCATCATTCCTGTCCTTTCGCTCTGCAGGCGGCGGAACGTGGGCTGTGGCAAGCTGTCAAAATGACGTAGCAAGGCTTGCTCACTTCAGTCAGTAATTCGGACAACATATTCGGATAGGATATGTTATCGTCCGGGTGTGATGTTAAAGCTTCTCCTTGAGGGAGTCCGGATAAGGGAGCGTGCCACGTGTCCTCTTGGGGAGTCCAGATGGAGTTTCTCTGAATAGCAATGCGCACCACATGTCATCAGGGGGAGGGGTCCCTACAATGCCCCCCTTTTAACCTGCCGATTTTGCCCGGGCAGAATGGGCGGGTTAAAAATGATTGTTTTTGAAACTGAGGTTGCTTTTTGCGCTCATTGGGTCACATGGTGCGCGGGGGCGAAAAGAAAGAAGAGCATTTATGATGAGCCGTCGTCTCTAGGAATTCCCAGGCAGCGTGTCTTTTCAGCAATGGCGCGACTGGGCGTTTGGAATACCGAGGGGCTGTCTCTGTTTAAATAGCAGACCGAGCTTACTACGCCTGTATTTTTCTCTTCTGCATTTCTGCTGGTAGTGCTCTGTCTTCAGTTCTCTGCGTATCTTCGTCTGCAAGTGAAGTTCTAGGGTTTTTGTTGCCCCCCTGCACCTTTTGTGGGTTACCGATCCTTCTTTGGGGTAGAGCCAAGACGTTAGGTTTTGTGTAATCGACGATGTCTTCGAAGAAGGGAAAAGAGACGACTGGCGCGGCCGGGCAAGGCGGTTCGGGAGGGCGAGCCAATCGTACTGAGCTCCTAAACGAGAAGGAGTTCCGAGATTGCTTCGGCATCCCAAACGGAGTGTCTATTCGGTTGCTGGAGGGCGATGCCATGTCTACCGCCAAGTCGGGGGACAACTCCATTTGCTTCTCCAAGGAGCAGTTCAATGCGGGACTTCGTCATCCGTTTCCTTCACTTTTCAAGCAATTCCTCCACTACACCCAGATTCCCCCGGCTCTGATCCATCCCAACGTTGTCCGGGTACTGATGGGCTGCAGTGTTCTGGATATGCTGTTCAGCTTGGACCTGTCCCTGCTGGAGGTCCTTTTCGCCTACTCCATCAAGAAGGGGAAGAATGATATCTATAGCTTTGTCTCCAGCCTTCCATCCTTTCAGTTGGTGACCGACCTTCGTGACTCAACCAAGGGGGCCGCCAGAGGACACGTGCTGGTCAAGGGCCCCTGGGCGGGTTTGACGGTGCATCCGGACAAGCCGTTCGCTCCCAACCAGTCATTGAAGGCCCCAGGTATGAATAAGTTGCTCTCTGTCCTCCCGCGGTTGCGAGTTAGGTCAGCATTATTAGGTGGCTAACATGTTTTGTTCTCTTGGGTGCATACAAGGATAGAAGGGGGAAGTTGGTAGAGTGGGTGGAAAAAGCCTCGTTCGACCGGTTGAACAAGTTATTTGAGATTGCGGCGGACGAGAGGAGTTGTGAAACGCTTCTTTCCGCTTGGTTACCCAAGAGCCCCATCCGTACGTACTCAACATACTCTTGAGGCGGCTGCCCAAAAAGGTGGTGACCGGAGAACACTTTGTTCTCAAAGATCTCCCTTTCTACACGGAGGTGCGCGAGGCAGACGCCCAGGCACGCCGAGCACTTTTGAACCAACGGGAGGAAAAAAGACAAGAGGGAACTTTGCGGAGGGCCCCTGGTGATAAACGCCCCCGCCCTTTCCTCCCGCTCACGCTCTAGCGGGAAAGAAGAAGAAGGTTCTCACAAAGGGAATAGTAATAAGATCTCCAGCTTCTTCCGGCTTGCCCTCTATTTCAAGTGATTTCGTACGTATCCCTGGTCAAAACGGATCGAGGCCTTCAATGCCAGCGGTTGAACGTCTGGCTCTTCTGGCTGGGGCAGAAACCTCAATGGATCAACCCGGCTCTCCCCACCCGGACGCGGATGTAGCCGGGGCCTCTTGCCTTGACCCGTTGCCTCCTACGACCCCTCTGATGGAAGAAATGGGGGCCGAAAGGCAGGGTTTGCCCCTTTGTGAGTCGAGTTCCCTTGCACTTGTACTGGTGAAGAGGGTGATTGCGGGGAGGTCTCGTCCGGCCCGCGATTTAAAGTCCGGCATCAGCAGGCAGCTCCAGGATCGTCTTCTGGAAACCATCGAAGTCAGCTCCTCATCCGTCCAAGAGGGTCATCCGGAGGGGAGTCAGACGAAGATAGCAAAAAAGAACCCAACCGTCCTGGTTCTGGTCCTGGATGAGGGTTCGCCCGAAGAGATCCAGTCGGCCGTGAATGATGGGGGCCCGGATCCGGGGGAGGAGTCACACCATAACGCCTCGTCAGGGGGGAGTCCAGTTGATGACGCGGCTTGCACCTCTGCTAGTCCTTTCAGTTATGCGGACTTGGGAGAGATGCTGAAACAGATTCCTCCCGACTCAGATGTTGCTCTGCCTTCAGCGAAAATGTTTGAAGTGGCGGAAATGGTATAACTTACTCCCCTTGATTTTTCTTGCCATACTGGTGTGTTTTTCACACGGCTGGTGATTGAACTTGTTGTTGTGGGTTTTTCTGCAGCTGGTGAGTTGTATTCGCGGCATGGTTTAACAACGCGATCTTTTTTCAGACCTACTGCGGATTACCGATCACATGAAGGCCTTTGTCTCCCAACATATGAGTGGTGAAAAGGAATTGCGCTCGAGATTGGAGTAGGCCGAAACCAACTTATCCGCTGCCCGGAGAGCCTCTGAAGAGAGTGCCGAAGCTTTAAAGAGGTCCTAGGATGACAACGAGGCTCTTCGGATAGAGCTAGTAGAGGCGAAGATCCAGGAGGAAGCTACAGAGGCCCGCCTACACGAGGCGGAGGACGAGACGGCCCAGCTAAGGGGGGAAGTGAGACAACTCTAGACAGAGGTGTCAATTGAGAAAAAACAGAAAGATGACTTGTAGTTGCGTTTATTAGCGCAAAAAGAAGAGTTGGAGGTTGAGTTTGCAGCGCAAAAAGAGGAACTCGAGACAGAATACCAGAAGCAGGTGGACGAGATGTATTTCTTCGACTATCGTTGCTGCATGAAGAAGAATGGTATCAAACGGGACGTCCCTTCGATTCCCCCTGACGAGGAGGAAAAGTTGCGCCGCAAGCCCTCCCAATGAGAACTTTTCTTTTTGTAACTTTTACTGCTATTTCTCTCTGTATTAGTAGTCCGGAGAACCTTTTTGTATACAATTTCACAACTATTAATAAAACATATCCATTCACATTGTTCTTATATCTTTCTTTCATTGGTAATACTGCTTTAGATTGGATACATTCCATGGTCGGAGCAATGGGGTTCCGTCTAGCTTCTGTAGATGATAGACTCCACTTTCACTTGTCTTGGACACTATGTAGGGGCCTTCCCAATTGGCTTGAAACTTTCCTGCTCCTGTCTCGGCAGTGTTTTCGAAAACTTTCATAAGGACCAGCGTTCCATTTTTGAAGCTCCTGGGCCTTGCCTTGCGATTGTAGTGAGCGGCTGCTCTTTGTTGATAGTCGGCCATCCGGATGGATGCGGTCTCTCTTACTTCGTCTGCCCAGTCCAAATTTCTTCCTAATTCTGCATTTGCATCATCCTGCTGTCCTGCCTCGGTCCGAATAGTGGGTAGCCTTATTTCTGTAGGAATGACTGCGTCCATACCGTATGCGCGGGCGAAGGGAGTGTTTCCTGCTGGACGTCCGGGTGTGGTTCGATAAGCCCATAGGACGTCGGGTAGCTCCTCCACCCACTTTCCTTTGGCTTGCTCGAGCCTCTTCTTTAAGGCAGTTATTAGGGTCTTGTTTCTGGCCTCTGCTTGGCCATTGCTTTGAAGATAACGCGGTGTGGAGTATGAATTCCGGATGTTTAGTTCCGAACAGAAATTCCGGAAAGTGATGCTATCAAACTGTGGACCGTTGTCAGCTATAATGGTTTGGGGAATTCCAAAGCGGTAGATGATGTTCTTCCATATGAACTTGGTGACATCTTTGTCTTTGATGCTAGCGTATACTTCAGCTTCCACCAATTTATTGAAGTAATCCGTGGCGACGAGTAGAAAATTCTTATGGGCAGTTGTGGCTGGTAGGGGTCCTATTATGTCCATGCCCCACTACGCGAAGGGCTAGGGGCCTGCAATTGGTTTGAACGTCTCCGACGACACATGTGGTATGGAGGCATGCCTTTGACACTTGTCACATTTTTTGACATAGGCTGCCGCATCCTTTTTCATTGTGGGCCAGTAATACCCTTGGGAATGGGCCCTATGCGCCAGAGATCGACCTCCGGAATGGTTCCCACATACCCCCTCATGCAACTCAGCTAATACATACAAGGCCTCTGAATGGTTTAGGCACTTGAGATAGGGACCTGTAAAGGACCGTTTGTACAGGTGCCCCCCGATCAGGGTGAAACGGGCAGCTTGTACCCGGGTTTTGTGTGCCTGCTTGGGTTTTTCGGGCAGAGCGCTTGTCCGAAGATACCTTAGTATGTCTTCCACCCACTCTTGGCCGTCTGCTTGGTTTGCCTCAATGGTATTGTAAGTGGAGGCTTCCGCGACGGAAGGGTTGGTTTGCACATGTATAGGCAATAATATGGTTTCTTTGATGGGGAGGGAAGCAGCTATGCCTGCTAGGGCGTCGGCACATCCATTTTCAATTCATTTAATTTTTTCGATCGTCCATTCGGTGAACCGTTGTAAAGTGTCCCTTACTTTAGTCAGATATCGCGCCATGCACTCATCCTTAGCTTCGTATTCCTTCTAGACGTGTCTTACCACGAGTTGGGAATCACTATAAACTCGGAGCTTGGAGACGGATAGAGCCAAGGCGAGGTTCAACCCGGATAGGATGACCTCATACTCCGCTTCATTGTTAGAGGCGGGGAATCCCAGTTGGATAGCTTGCTCCAGATGTTCTCCTGTTGGGGATTGTAGTATGAGCCCTACTCCGGATCCTGATGACCGGGAGGCTCCATCAACCCGCAAAGTCCACCACTCCTCTCCGCTTGGTTCCTTGCACTAGGTAGATCTTCGGGAGTATTCCAGCACGAAGTCAGCCATCACTTGGCCTTTCATGGACAACCTGGGTTGGAACTCGATTCCATATTCGCTCAACTCTATGGCCCATTGAAGCATTCTTCTGGTCAGGTCTAGCTTGTGCAAGATGTTGCGAAGGGGTTGGTCGGTTAGCACGACCACCGGGTGGGCTTAGAAGTAAGGGCAGAGCTTCTGGGTGGCACTTCGAAGGGCCAAGGTCGTTAGCTCCATCTTTGAATACCTTGTTTCTACGTTTGTCAACGCTCTACTGACGTAATAAATAGGTTTTTGTTCCTTGGGTAAGGGGTAGTGGAATAGAACAGCGCTAATTGCCCACTCCGATACAACCAGGTACATATACAATTTTTCTCCAGGGAGGGAGCTGCTTAGAATGGGCGAATGCATGAGACAATGTTTAATTTTTTGAAAGCGCTCTGACAGCTGTCCTTCCATCCGCTCGCTCTAACTTTTCGTATTGCCAAGAAGAAGGGTCGCAGTTCATCAGTGAAGTGGGCTATAAAGCGTCCTAGCGCGACGAGCTTGCCTATGAGGCGCTGTAATTCCTTTTTGCTCCTGAGGGGTGGTGTTTCCATGACCGCCTTAACTTGATCTGGGCTAACTTCTATCCCCCTTTGGCTGATCATAAATCCTAGGAATTTGCTAACACTTACGCCAAAGGTGCATTTAGAAGGATTCAACTTCATGCCATACTTCCTTAAGAGGTGGAAGACTTCTTGCAAGTGGAGGGTATGTTCCTCTCGGGTTTTGCTTTTGACCACGATATCGTCAATATGTACCTCCACTGTGCGGCTGACCAGAGGTTTGAAGATCTTCGTCATCAGTCTCTGATAAGTGGCGCCAATGTTTTTGAGTCCGAACGACATGACTTTGTAGCAATAACGACCGTGTGGCCTTATGAAGGCTGTCTTCTCTTCGTCGACCGGGTACATGAGGATTTGGTGGTATCCGGAGAAGGCGTCCAAGAAGGAGAGCATCCTTTGCCCAGCAGTGGAGTCCAGAATCTGGTCTATCCGTGGCAGAGAGAAACTGTCTTTTGGGCATGCATTATTGAGGTTGGTGTAATCGACGCACACCCGCAATTTGCCTTCTTTTTTGGGTACCACCACTACATTTTCCAACCAGTCCGGATACTCCACTTCTCTAATGAATCCGGCTTCCAGCAACTTATCAATCTTATCCCTGATAATCTTTTGCTTGTCCAGGTGAAAACGTCTAACCTTCTGTCGGACGGGTCTTGCTGTTGGCAAGACGTTAAGCCTATGAGAGACGATGGAGGGGTGAATTCCCTTCATATCAGAATGCGCCCATGCGAAGACGTCATGGCTTTGTCGAAGGGTGTCTTGGATGTTCCGGGTCTCTTCAGGCGTCAAGAGAGAACTGATATATGTAAGGTGAGTACCTTCTTCCGAAATTTGGATCGCCTGCAAGGGATTCGTTGCCGGGGGATCTTTGTCCGCTGGACTTAGTAATTGCTATTGGTCAAGTACATGGGTGGACTCAGGGAGGGGTTTATCCTTCTGGCTGGTCCCTACTTCTCGTGCTATTTGATAGCATTGGCGAGCGGCTAATTAGTTGTCGTATAGGTCGATTTGCCCATCCTCGGTAAGAAAGCTTACCATTTGATGATACGTAGAGGGGATGACTTTCATGTAGTGCAGCCATGTGCGCCCCAAGATGACATTGAAGGGTGATAAATCTTGTACCACCGAAAATTGTACGTTGAGAGTGACTGGGCCAGCTTGGACCGGCAATACAATATCTCTCAAGGAAGTAGTTGTCGTTTTGTTGAATCTGGACAAAATTCGCCCAGGGTTTTCGAGGCCTATTAGATTGCGTCCCATGTGGCTAATTACCGATGCTTGTACAAGATTGGCCGAGCTGCCCGGGTCAACCAGGATGCGTCTCACGTCGAAGTCTCCCATCTCTAGGGACAAGATGAGGGCTTCGCGGTGCGGCTGCAATGTCCGTGTGGGGTCTACTGGTGGGAAAATGATTGTCCCATCTATGGGGCGAGGGTATTGCTGGGGCGGAGAGAGATTAATTTGGGAAATCAAATAAATAAATAAATAAATAAATAAAATGAAAAATGAAAAAGAAAAAAAATAGAAAGAAAGAAATGAGGGGGTGTGGAGGAAGAAGAGGAAGTGGAGAAAAAGAATATATATATATATATATATATATATATATATATGGGGTCGGTTGGTGTGTGCTGGAAGTGGGTGTTCGAAGGCAGAAAAAAATGAAGAAGAGTGAGGAAGAAGAAAAATGGGGGGCCCGATGTGTGTGGGTGTTCAGAGTGGAGTGTGTAATGAGGGAGGAAAAAAAATGGAGAGTCGGCTGTGGGAAGAAGAAGAGAAGTGGAGGAGCAAGAGGAAGAATGGAGAGAGAAGAAAAAATGGGGGGGTTGACCATGTGGGAGTAAGGGAGGAGAAAAAAATGGAGCAAAAAAAATTGGGGCCCGTATGTGGAAGTCGACTATGAGTGGAGTGTGGGGAGTGGTATTGGGAATAAAAAAGGAAAATGGTGTAAGAGAATAATAATAGGAATCTACCTTCCCTTTGTTTCAATACCTTACAAAAAGAAACGAGAGTTTCAAAATTATCTCAAATGGGAAATACTTTAGCATAGCCAAAAAATAAAGCCCAACCAGAAGAGAATAAAGAGAAGTTGTGAAAACCTTTTTCTGCGGCCCAGAAAACCTCCAAAGAAGCTCACAAACTTTGAGAGCCTAAAATTGGTACTCTGCATAAATTAGTGAGAAAAATACAACAAAAGCATATGTATATGAATATGAGATGTGTTTTTTTCCTAGGTAGCCATCATTGCCAAAAAAGGAAGAAAAACTGATGGTTTTTTTTTTTTTTTTTAATGAGAATCTCAGTTTTCTACTCTTTTCCAACCCCTCCATCTGGAAATGGTCATTGGAGAAATGTTCACTGGAAGGTGGGTTTAATACAAAAATCCAAACGCCCATAGAAAAAGAACAATAAATAGAAGAAGAAAGGAATAAGCAAGAATATCAAGAATAATAGGCCACTGAGCCCATTGATCAACTGATCAAACCTCACATTTGCCTTAACTTATGTTCAAGCTTGACCCTCCAGTGATCCCCAGTGGAGTCGCCATTTTGTGGACCCCGCCCACATTTTGCATGATGCGTTCCCACTTATTTTTGAAAATTTGATTTTAAAGGGGTGCTACGGCTCACCATTGTACCTTCCCAATAGGTAACCTGACTCTCAGACCCAAACTCGATTTTTCATAGACCTGTTTTTCTTTCAAGAATCACACTTAAGGTTTTTCTTTCTTATTTTATTTTTCTCTTTAAAAATAAAACAAAAATAAGTGGCGAATCCAAGTTTTTTTAAAAAAAAAAATCAAATTTTCACCAAATAAATAAAAAGTGAGTTTCGCCATCTAGTGAGAACGCATCGTGCAAAATGCGGACGAGGTCCATAAAATGGTGACTCCACTGGGGATCACTAGAGGGTCAAGCTTGAACATAAGTTGAGGCAAATGTGGGGTTTGATTGGTTGATCAATGGGCTTAGTGGCCTATTATTCTTGATATTCTTGTCATTTCCCTTCTTCTATTTATTGTTCTTTTTCTATGGGCGTTTGGATTTTTGTATTAAACCCACCTTCTAATGACCATTTCTCCAATGACCATTTCCAGGTGGAGGGGTTGGAAAAGAGTAGAAACTTGAGATTCTCATTAAAAAAAAAACCATTAGTTTCTCTTTATTTTTTAGCAATGATGGCTACCCAAGAAAAAAACACATCTCATATTCATATACATATGCTTTTGTTGTCTTTTTCTCATTGATTTCTGTAAAGTACCAACGAAGTTTGTGAGCTTCTTTGGAGGTTTCCTGGGCTGCATAAAAGGGTTTACACAGCTTCTCTTTCTTCTCTTCTGCAACGGCTTTATTTTTGGGTTATGCTAGAGTATTTCCCATTTGAGATAATTTTGAAACTCTCGTTTCTTTTTGGAGGGTATTGAAACAAAGGGAAGGGAGATTCTTGTTATTATTCTTCTACACCATTTTCATTTTTTATTCCTAATACCGCTCCTCACACTCCACTCATAACTGACTTCCACACACGGGCCCCAATTTTTTTTACTCCATTTTTTTCTCATCTTTTACTCCCACACGATCACCCCCCATTTATATATATATATATATATATATATATATATATATTTTCTTCTTCCATTTTTCTTCATCTTCTTCCTCCACACACTACCACACACCCTCTGTAGACCCTCTATTTTGTCTTCCTCGCACATGTCGTTTATAGCAATTCCCTGGTGGTCCATTAATACTCATGTTAGCCTATCTTTTCTAAGCCACCTCGGAGACTTTGGTTGAGGGATTATCTGACCTCTTATTGTGACCCTTGGCAGCCCTAACTTAGACTTAGGCTTTTCTTGCTTTTTTTTAGGATAGCTTTTAGGCACCCTAGGCCCATTTAGGTAACCTTAGGCCAATTTAGGCACCCTTGGCCCACTTATGCACTCTAGGCCCATTTAGGCACACTTGGCCCATTAGTCATTACCATTAGGCCCATTTAGATCATTTTTTGCATGGATGCATGGTTTGCATGGCTTGCATGGTTGCATAGCTCGTATGGCTTGCATGTGCTTGATTTTGTTTTTGTTTTTTTATCTTTCTCTATTTATTAGTTTTATTCATTTATTTACTTATTTTTAGAAAATTGCATGAGCTCAATAATCATATTCATTTCATTTTTTTTTATCTATTTATTAATTTATTTTGATAGGGAATTGCTTGAGTCGATAATTCATTTTAGTTATGCATGTGATCTATATTTTTAATTTCTTTTAAAATGACATAGTTTGAATTTTTAATTATTAGTCACATTTTTTTTTTATTATTACTCTAACCCTTATTTTTTCTATTTTTTTATTTGTTATATTTTGTTTTGTTGCCCGGGATTTTACATACTCCATATTGAAAAAAAGATTATTAAAAAGAATGATTATGGGAAAGGATGATTATGGGAAGAAGATTAGCATGATGAAGGTGGTCGGTGGAGTCAACAGGATGATTATGGGAAGAAGATTAAGAAGGCTAGGTTTTGGCAAGTGAAAGGAAAGAGGGTGCAGCACGTATGTGGACAGGAAGTGAGGTTGTGTTCAAGAAAAAGAAAAAAAAGTGGTCTGAAAAGGAAGAGTGCAGCCGCGTGATTAAGGGGAAGAAGGATCATTTTCCGGGCTGGTGAGTTGTCTTCCCATGTTGGCAGGGTACTAGAGAGGAAGGAAAAGAAAAGAAAAGGAAGAAAGACACACGATGGACTAGGAGAGAGAACGAGGTGAGGCTGCGATTTTCAGAGAGAAGAGAAGAGCGGGCTGCTGTTTTCAAAGGAGATCAGTCCATGTTTTAGAGGGATTAGGGGCTGCTGTGGGAGAGAGATCAGTCCATGTTTTAGAAAGATTAGAGGCTGCTGTTTGGGCAAAGATCAGTCCGTGTTTTGAAAGGATTTTGGGGACTGCTATTTGGAGGGATCAATCCGTGTTTTGAAAGGATTTTGGGGGCTGCTGTTTGAAGAGATCAGTCCATGTTTTAGAGGGATTAGAGGCTGCTGTTTGGGCAAAGATCAGTCCGTGTTTTGAAAGGATTTTGGGGGCTGCTATTTAGAGGGATCAATCCGTGTTTTGAAAGGATTTTGGGGGCTGCTGTTTGAAGAGATCAGTCCATGTTTCAGAGGGATTAAAGATTATTGTTTGGGCAAGGATCAATCCGTGTTTTGAAAGGATTTTGGGGCCTGCTGTTTGAGGAGGGAGTCCAGGTTTTAGAGGGGATTCGGGCTGCTGTTTTGGAACGGAGAGACACAACTGCTTGTTGATATTCACTGGCCATTCACCCTGCCATGGTGAAGATGAGTACATACCTACCTTGTTGAATCTGAAGATGAGAAAGGCAGCCGCACCATTGGGAGCAATTTCGAAACAGACACACCGGTGAAGAAAGGAAAGAAAGGTAGGTATCAGAGAGAGAAAAGTTTGGCAGCCACACCGGAGAAAGAAACAGTTCGCGCTTCAATGGATCCTCCACGGGGAGCACTTTCAGCATCAACTCCACGTCACAACTGGTGATCCTCTACTCGTTCTTCTCCGCACCAGCTGCACACCACCTTGCTTTGGTATCATCACAACCATTAGAAGTTTGGCAGCTGCACCGGAGAAACAAACAGTCCGAGCTTCAACAGATCCTCCACGGGGAGCACTTTCAGCATCAACTCCACATCACAACTAGTGATCCTCTACTCGTTCTTCACCGCACCAGTTGCACACCACCTTGCTTTGGTATCATCACAGCCGTTAGGTAAGATAGTTTTATATATATATGGGTTTTCACTAATATCTAAAGTTTAGTTTATTTTAAGTTGGATTATTATATTGGGTTGAGTGGTTGACCTATTTTTATTAGCTTTAGCATATACGTGTTTTATTATGGCAGCATGAATCTCACTCTTGGTTATTTTTATTTTATTTATTTATTTATTTTTATTTATTACATTAAAGATTAGAATTGTGTTTAAAATTAGTTTTGATTTATTATATTAAATTCAGAAAATACAATTTTGTGTAGTTTTAACTTTGAGAAAAAAAAAAATTTAGTTTTGATTCATTTAATTAATTATTATTTATTTATTTATGTGCTACTAATTTAGTGATTCATTATTTATTTATTCATTTACTAATAAGATTGATCCTATGGGTTAAAGATTCAGTTTCAAAAAAAATCTGTTTTGGGTAGTTTGACTTGACTTTAGGTTTAAGTAAAATTTAGTTTGTTAAAATAATTGATCACGTGTGTTAAGAATTTAAGTCTAGATTGACTTTAAATAGTGTTTAATTCAATTTTAAGCCTAGATTTCATTTTAATAATGTAAGTTTATTTTGAAATTAGATTCCCTGAATCCATATTTTGTTTTAGTTTCCTTTTGTTTAAATTGATTCATTTTAATTATTTTAGGAGTTTGTATAATTTTAGGTCATTAATAAAATCAATTCTATATTTGAAAATTCATGCCTTTAGTTTACTCTAATTTAGTTTCACACATCTATTCGATTTAAGTATTTTATATAAAATTACTTCATTAATAAAGTTAATTCTATGTTTGAAAATTATTGTTTGCTTTGATTTAATTTGTCTCATTTTAATCATTCTAGATGCGTTTGTGTGTTTAATTGATCTCATGCTAATTCTTGATTGTTATTCTTAATGGATGTGTTTCTTGAATATTCGTCCTTAATTCTTGGTGGGTATCTCGTTAGCTTATTTGATCTAAGTTTGAATAGTTTATTGCTTTGGTAGTCTCTAGTAAAATTTACTTTTCGGAGGCCATCGGGAAATTGTGAAGATTGGCCTCCATTCACACCATTTTAGTTTGCTTGGTTGCCAAAAATTGTACTTTATGATTTTGTTTCTGTTTGTTTTGCTTGGTACAATGTTTCTCATACGTTTTATTGTTCTCAAATTAATTTCTCTTATTTTAAAATAAAATACTTTTCTCAAAATGTTCCTTATAAAAACTTATTTTAAAAATTCATTTAGAGTCCTTAGAATCAAAAACCCCATTTTCTTAAAATAATACGCAACCATTTTTTTGATCGGTTTGCATCTTTCTCGGTTTTTAACGAAAATTTTGGTTTGAAATCAGACACGAATCAAATCTTGTGGTCCTACATAAATGGGATAATTTTGAGCTAAATTCGTGTATATCAATTAGGGAATTGGTGAAACCCCTACATAAAAAAATCTTTTCAAAAATTATTTTTGTTGCCACTTTTGTCACTTGTTGAAATTATGTCTATTTTTCTTTTTTTTTAGGAATTGTATACAAGATGAGTGTGATAATTAGTGTTTTCATATACTTTGATAATTTCTGCTATGCTAATTAGATAACGAGCATGCTAGGATTCCTATATTTTATTATTTATTATCTAACCCCTCATGTCTTATGGAAGCGCATTGTAAGTCATCTATGTTATCCAGGTACGTATCACCTACTTTCTAAATTTTGTAAACAATCATGTCACTGTGAAATATGCATATGTTTGATAATCCTTAGGTGCTTAGATGTATGCTAGATTCGCTATGATTAAATACATGTTGTGTGCTATACTTCTATACTATCTCTCATGTTTTATGATAGCGCTTGGGAAGCCGTCCAGGTACGCATCCTTAACTTTCCTTCATTGTTATTTGATCTTGTTAGGCATGCAATATTCGAAATCATCTAGTCTACTTAGGTATCCATAATTAACTGATTAATGGCCACACTTCCCTTAACTTTATCAGTAGAGACCTTTATAGGGCTTAGAGGGGTGCTACATTTCAAAGGTACCTTCCCAATAGGTAACCTGATCCCCGGACTTAGACTCGGGTTTTTCAAAGACACGCTTTTCCAAAAATTATGGAGTCATTTTTTTTAGGGTTTCATTTCTTGTTTTATTTTCCCTTCAAAAATAAAAAAATAAAATAAGTGGCGACTCCAACTTTTTTCAAAAATCAATTTTTCACAAATAAAAAGCGAGTCTCGCCGATCAAGTGGGGGCGCACGTGAAAAATGCGGGTCCACACCCTCTCATTTCATTCTTTCCATTTTTTCTTTTTCATTTTTCATTTTTCATTTTTCATTTTATTTATTTATTTATTTATTTCCCAAAAAAACCATTAATCCCTCTTTGCCTAGATAAGACCATTGATAGTCGCCGCTGCGTGAGCCACTACCGGCCGACGACTCGTTCCTCTTTTCTCTCATTTTCTCCTTCATTCACTTTCCAATCACACCAATTTATTATTATTATTATTATTATTATTATTATTATTATTATTATTTATTTATTTATGCAGTAATGGTTTGTGATTTTAGGTTTAATTTATTTAGTTATTTATTTATTCAATTGAGTTTGGTTTTAATTGTGAATTGAATTAGCATAGATTGAGCTTAATTTTGGTTGTGAATTTGAGTTTGTTTATTAAATTAGGTTTGAATTATGAGTTATTAAATTTAGGCCTAATTGAATTTATTTTGATTTATTGTATTTGGGTTTGACTACTTGTGCTTGTATTTTGGTAATTAATTGGGAAATTTTGTAATATGGCTATTGGCGTGTGAGATATTTTTGTTTGGTTATATTTGCTAATTTGGACTCATTTTTAATTGCTAAAATTTGTTGGACTAATTTGAAATTTGAATTTGGGCTTGAATACCTATTGCGAATTTTATACATTTCTAGATATTTACATTTGGACTATTTTTGTTTTTGCATGGGCCAATTCTGCAATTATGTTGGCTGAGTATGGATTTATGACACGTGGAGTACAAAATTTCATAAAAAAAAGTGAGACTAGAAAAGCCGTAGGAAGACATTGAATTTGTTGTAAGCTTGTATGTGTACATATTTGATTTCCCACTTATATTTAGTTTTATTTCTATTGATTTCTGTAAATATTTATCTGTGTATATTTACTTGTTATATACAGAATTGAACATTGAGCAAATTAGAAATTTTGTTTAAATAAGAGGAATAATTTCTCTTTTGATTGTCAACTATTATGCTTAATGAATGTTGTTTGATCTTAGTCTTGTTATTTGATATGCATGTGATAATTTTATACTTGAGCTAACCTTGTTTCCATGATAGCGCTTTATTACATGCTTCCAAGGTACGCTCCCACTCCTACTTCATTTATTTATTCGTTCTCATGCTCGATTTGTTTTATTATTTGATCATTTCATTGGTATCCATTGATTTCCTTGTCAATTGTCACACTTGCTTCACCTTATTTAGTAGAGACCTTATTATAGGGCTTAGAGGGGTGCTACAGCTCATCACCGTACCTTCCCAATAGGTAACCTAACCCCCGGACCCGGACTCGATTTTTCATAGACCTGTTTTTCCTTCAAGAGTCACACTTAAGGTTTTTTTTTCTTATTTTTTTTTCCCTTTAAAACTAAAACAAAAATAAGTGACAACTCCAAGTCTTTTTCAAAAAAATCAAATTTTCACCAAATAAATAAAAAGTGAGTTTTGCCATCAAGTGGGAACGCATCATGCAAAATACGGGGTCCACACCATACAATAAAAATATAATTTTTTATCATTTAAAAAAATATGACGAATAAATGTAAATAAAATAGTTTATAAATAAATTAATAATAAATTTATATTTGAGTATGTGATTACTCAATGTGTGTGACTAATATCCCCCAATCTTGGCCAATGGAAATAAGCAAGTGAGTTTTTACAATTACTTGAAATTCTTTCACAAATGATAGTCTTATACACCTTTTGTACAATTAATATATTTATCTTGTACAATTAGTGTAACACTTGTACGATGGTGCAAATTCTATACACATGCATAAATTGTGTATCTATATAAAATATGTAAACTATGTTTTCAATGGTTTGATTAAAAAAAAAACGTGAAAGACGTTTAAATAAAATTTATAAGATGGGTTTGTGATAAATGAATGTGTGACATGAAGTTGTGTAGTCATTGGATGACAAAAAAAAAAAAAAAGTTGTCCAAAATTGATCAAAATCCTTCACAAAGGATAGCTTTATACACATTTTATACGGTTAGTACATTCATATCATACAATTAGTATAATACCCTTGCATAACAGTGCAAATTTCATTCACTTGTATATTTTATGTGCCCATATAAGATTTGTGAACCATGTTTTTAATGGTTTGATTAAGAAATGAGTGAAAAACGTAAAAACAAAAAATTTCTCAGACATTGTTAGTAAGATAAGTATTCAAATTGCCATATATGAGGTAATAAAGTATATGAGAGGAGTATGTGATAGGGGAATGTGTGATATGAGAGTATATATTTCAAGACTAGTGAAAATTCTTTACAAATGGCAACCTTATAAGCCCCTTGTCCTTGTATATTTATTATATTTGTTTTTTGTTTTGTATAGTTAGTATAACACTCTGCACAATAGTGCAAATTTTATGCATATGCATAAATTATGTTTACATAGGTGCATTATTCATGTTTCCAATAGTTTGATATTTTAAAGAATTAAAACAAATAAAAATTTATTTCATTTCATTTTCCTTAAAAAATACAATTAAAAATAAAACAAATAAATTATCTAAAAACCATTATTTCATCCTAGTCTTTGCATTTTGTTCCTAAAGTTCAAGATTTTACAATTTATCACAAAATATTAAATATTGTTACTTAATGTTCAAACCTTTTGAATGATTATTATATCATCACATGAGTTTTTATATTAGTAAATTTTTTTTCTTAAAGTAAAGTTATACTATTAAATAATTTTAAGAGGTAAATTCTTCGATTCTAATTATGCAAAAACTAGTTTTAAAATTCTCACAAACTACTCTTATTTCTCCCATTTATTGGGTTGGGTTGGGTCAGTCCACTTGGGCACTCAAACCCAAACCCAAGTCCAACTCCAACGAAGTGTAAATGTCAAATTCCATAAATATTGACTAAGACAAACATTATTGGGTTAATTTTTTTTTTGGGAGGAAACATTTTCTTTTAGTGAATTACATGATCAATCCAACCCGCTTGTCATCGTGGTCGGGTTCCATTTGACCCAATAGAGTGTCGGGTTAAGAAATCCAACCCGAACCCGTAATTCGGAAAAGTTGGTGAATCGGATTGATGCCAAAGAAGGAGAAGCATTGAAGAAAGAAATCGAAGAGACTTGCACAGAAAGAAATCACACTGGACAGGTAGCCTCCGTTTGGTTGAGGAGAAAATGGCGACAGCTTCAACGGAGAGGTCACTGGCGGAGCCCATGGCGGAGGAGAGGTGTACGGCGAAGACGAAGCAACAAGGCGAGGGACTCAAGCAGTACTATCTGCAACACAATCACGATCTCCAGCTCCAGGTCCGCCAGAAGGCTCACAATCTCAACCGCCTTGAAGCCCAACGCAATGATCTCAATTCTCGAGGTCACTACTTCTAACGCTTTCTGTGTTTGTGTTATTACTGCAATTCGTTTGGCTGTTGGAAATTTGTTGGGAAAAAGGGAGATTGAGATCGATAGTTTTGAGTGTTGTGGTTTTTAATTATTTGAGACGCAAATGTTACGTAAGCGGACGTATGTTTATGAAGTTTGTTTAGTCGTTTAGGTTTTGATACAGTTCCTTTGTATTTTGTTTTGAATCTTGATCTGAGGTTCGTGACTTTTCCAGACTTGGGTTGGTATGAGAACAAAATGGACTCTGGAAGTGATTCAATTGTTTGCATCGAAAAGGGTGAATTTTGGGATGTGAAATTGGAATTGGAGGGATCAATTTCAAAACAAAACCATTGTGGAAGAGAAAGAAGCATCTCTATGCAGTCTCATCATAATACGAGAAACTCAAGGCAACTAAGCCCAATGGCTGTATTGGCCTTAACATTGGAGGCCTTTTTCTTTTTGGTTGATTCCTCCCGTTAGCTTAGTTCAACTTTTAGTTTCTTTCTCCTTTCTCTTTGGTTGCCGAGATAGTGGAGGAAAAGAAATGAAAGATCTTTATTTTTATTTTTTTTATTTTTATGCTTGCATGTTCTATTATTTCATTTTCAATAAAACGTAGAACTAAATTGACATGTCTAACGCTTAATGAAGTGGCCTTTTTTGTTTTATCACTTTCTGAATGATGACAAGTTTAGATTCAAAATTTCTTTCTCTTTATCTTCCTATATTCTCAGAGGAATTAATTAGAAGTTCTCATAATTTGATTTGGAATTACACTTGATTTATTTATTTATTTTTTGATAAGCAAGCACAATTCATTAAGAAGAGGCTAGAGAGCCCCAAAGTATACAGGGCGTATACAAGGCAGCAAAGGCCAAACAAGCAAAAAGCCAAAAAAACAAACCACCCCTTAACTGGAGGCAAGCCACTCCAGGAAATCTAAAAGGGAATGCGGCTCCTCTCCCATATACAATTTGGCCCAACCCTAGATATTACATACAAAAGAATATTTAAACCTCTGAATTACTAACCCCCCCCCCCCCCCCCCCCCCCCCCCCTCCCCCCCCCCCCTCCCCTAAAGGCTAATCTATTCCTTTCCTTCCAAACCATCCAAAAAATGAATAACGGAATGGAATTCCAGAACTTTTTTCCTTTTTTTTCCCACAAAAGCACCCCCCCCCCCAGCTATATAAAACCTCTTTTACAGTATTAGGGAACACTCACTTGACCCCAACTAAACCCAACACTAAGTCCCATAGCACTTTGGCCACTGTACAATGAATAAGAATGTGATCCACACTTTCCGCTTCGCAAGCACACAAAAAACACCGATTAGGGAGCTGCCAACTTCTCTTTTGGAGCCTATCAAGAGTCAAAATCTTTCCCCAAGTCGCTTCCCACGCAAAAAACATGATTTTAGTTAGGACTCTTTCCACCCAAATTTTGTTTTTCGGAAAGTTGACATCCATAGGCTTATCCAACCAGCTATACACATCCTTCACTCTAAACTGCCCACTTCCCCCTCTCTTCCAAGAAACCGAGTCATCCTCCCAAATTATCCTGAAGCCTCTCAACGCTTGGAGCAGCTCACCTACTATCTCCACTCTCCTAGTCATTAAAATCCCTTATAAATCTCAAGTTCCAGCCTCCTTCTCCAACATTCTGGTCCCACAAGTCTTCAACTATCGCATTTCTATTGGCTGCCAAGATGTAGAGATGTGGAAACCTTTGGGACAGCGCTGAATCCCCGCACCACACGTCAGTCCAGAATCTGATTTTATTACCTTTCCCCACATTGAACACCATTTTATCCCAGCACCAGCCAGCTTCCTTTAAAATCTCCTTCCACACCCCCACCCCACACGCACCCACAGCCTTTTTGGTCCTCCAACCGTAATCCTCTTGTCCATACTTAGCCACCAGCACTTGCTTCCAAAGGGCCTCCTTATCAGAAGCGAATCTCCAAGTCCATTTGCCAAGTAACGCTTTATTCATAATGGTAAACTTCCTAATTCCCAGCCCCCCACTCACCTTATCCCCACACACCACTTCCCACTTAACCAGATGAGCTTTCCTCTCCATGTGACCCCCCCCCCCCCCCCCCCCCCCCCCCCCCCCCCCCTCCCACCACAAGAAGTCTCTTTGCAATTTTTCTAATCTTCTTGCCACAGAAATGGGCATTCGGAATAAAGACATCTGATACACTGGCATGCTAACCATAGTGCTTTTGATTAGAGTGATTCTCCCGCCCTTTGAAATATATTGGCTCTTTCAAAGGGCAAGCCTCCTTCTCATTTTCTCTTCTACCCCATCCCACCCATAGGCAGCCTTATTAGGCACCCCTAGAGGCAGCCCCAAATACACAGTCGGCAGCTGCCCCACCCTACACCCTAACTCCACAGCCAGCTCCTCTATCCTTTGCACCTCCCCTACTGGAATTATATGTTTCCTTGTTCTGTTACTTATTCACTTTTGCAGTTTTTGGTATCTCTTTCTAGTCTCATGGCGCTTTCTTATGTTTTTCTTTAGTACACACGCATTCACAACATTTCTCCTTTCATTATTCAGCTCAATGTAAAGCCTTACCCTTTAGTTGACTGTTGGAAATCCTGTATTTTGCCTCAGGTCTATTTTTATTTTGGCGTCCCTCATTCTTGCAATGCCTTAAACTTGAATTGCATTACTCTCTGTTTATTGGTCTTCCTTGCTCTTGAAAAAACACTTGTACCATCAAAACTTGATTCAATATCAGACCAGATTACTGTTCTAAGAATTCAGCCAGTAATAAAATCTTGAGTTTCTTCAACTTGGGTGGTTTATGATGTTCACATGCATATATTTTTAATGACAGTGAGGATGCTTAGAGAAGAGTTGCAACTTCTTCAGGAGCCTGGATCATATGTTGGTGAAGTTGTCAAAGTTATGGGGAAGTCAAAGGTCTTAGTTAAGGTTAGTGGGATTTTTTTTGGCTTTTTCCTTATTGGCAAATTGCTTTACCTTGCTTGGAGATATTCGTTCATCATTTTTGTATTTTTTTCCTCTTTAATTATTATATTTTTTCTAACTGCTGTTATAATTCCTCTGTTTATTACATTTTTGCCATATTATTTCCCTTTGCTTTTGCTTGGTAACCTTTTGTTTTTGGGTACATGGAAGGGGCCTTTACATTGCAACCCAACTCCTTTGCCACCTGAGTTAGGTCTTAAGGGATTATGGTTTTCAACAATATAATGCACAATTCTGAAAAATGGGCATATGTTGTCTGGGAACTTGAGATCTAGTCTTGTTCATTCAATCACAGTGGATGGGTCTTTCTAAGTAGTAAAATTTATACACCACCATGAAGTTTTTCATCGCTTCCCTTAACCCCTTCAGTAAAGTAAAAGTCTTGGCTTGGGTTTGCTTCCTGCCACCCACCTACTTGGAGAAGTTGAAAATGCTCAACTCCAGATAATCCATAAAAATAGCTCCAATACCATTTTAGCTCTGATTACAAGATTAAGTTTGATCCTTTAGTGGAAGATTTTAACTGCTGATATGATTAGGGCTATGTGGCCTGGTATTGTAAATCTTGATATCATCCCTTAAAACTAAAGAAAAGGGAACTCATTCTATGTTTATGGCAGTGAAAGCTTGAAGCGAAGAGTAGACTTGGATTCTCTCCCTAATAGTTTCAAAATAAATAAAAAAATAAAAATTAGGCTTTTATTTCCAAACAAGCAAACAAGTTGACCCAAGGTGTCACACCTCCAATGCACTTTGTTGCACTACTCCAAGTCCTTTATTGGATATTCCTAATATAGATAAGATTGGTGGTAAACAACAAATCCAACATCCGCAAAACCAAGGAAAAACTGTCATAAAGAGTAAGAAATTTACTAATTAGTAAAAGGGGTGGTTGGTTATTAGAGAAACATGAAGCTACTCGGATCAAGTCCAACATCCCACATAGGCCCAGTTCAATCCTTCTGCTTGTTGGTGATGCAAAGATGCCTCTGAGCTAAAAAAAGCATCTAAAGTCTATAAACAACATAAATGAAAATAGAAGAAATAATGGATTTGAGTTGGATCATTATGTTGCAATGGCTGATATGCATCCATAGGTCAATGATGTAAGTGCCATTTTGCAGGTTAGGAATGTACATATTAATGATTTTGATGTCTTAGTTTGAATTGTTCAATTCTTTTAGATGATTAACTACTCAAAACAGATGCCAGTTTTCTGAGAAAAAAAAAAGAAAAAAAAACAGATGTCAGTTTTACAAGGAACTCTCAAGAAGAGAGCAGATCTCAGTGGAGATTACTTTCTTGTTGAGAATAGACTGTGATTTAAATGAGCTGTTCTTACACACATTGAAAATTGATTCTGAGGATGTTCCTGAGGCTGCCTAGGCCCTAAAATGAATTTGCTTGCTTTGTTCCATGTAAAAACAAGTTTTTTCATGTTTAGTTCATACTTTACCATGTTTCCCTACTTGCCAATGGCATGATTTTTGACCGAGTTCCTAATTTACATTGACATTTTTAATTTACATTGACATTTTTAATGTTGAGTGCAACCATATTACATTTTTCTGGAAACCAAATTTTTTTTGTTTAGTGGCTACCTTTGGAGGATTAACTCACATTGGAAAATCGTAGGCAATTAGATACATTAGCACAGAATTTAAGTTTTCCTTTTTTCATGAATTAATGCAAATCACAAATCCTCCTCTCATACAGTGAAATAGACCTTCTGTTGATACTGTGATAAAAATTTCTGTTGTCTGTGTGGGTACATTTTGTAGAACCCGATAGCAAACAGTGTATGGTTTTCTTGTCTCATTTCTATGGTTATTCACCTTCTTTTCCTTGTGTTCAGGTACATCCAGAAGGGAAGTATGTTGTAGATATTGACAAGAACATAGATATCACAAAGATCACACCATCAACTAGAGTTGCTTTACGGAATGATAGCTATGTGCTCCATTTGATCTTGCCAAGTAAAGTAGATCCCCTCGTAAACCTTATGAAAGTTGAAAAAGTTCCAGACTCCACATATGACATGATCGGTGGTCTTGACCAGCAAATTAAAGAAATAAAAGAGGTTTGTCCTTTGACCAATTCTTACATGTTATTTCATTATTATTATTACCATTAGCAGCACTTTTACCTTGATTTAAGTTAGGATTTAAATTCTTAATCTATAGATAAGAAAGGTATCTCAGATTTTTATTTTCTCATTTTGGTTTACCTTGTTTTTGTTGTCTTGATCTTTCAGGTCATTGAGCTTCCAATTAAACACCCTGAACTGTTTGAGAGTCTTGGAATAGCTCAACCAAAGGTAGTTTTAGTTGTAGTATTTTGCTGGAGCTTAAGTATCATAAGCTTTTATTAATTTGATTTTGATTTCTTTATAACAGGGAGTCCTGCTGTATGGGCCACCTGGTACAGGGAAAACTTTGCTTGCAAGGGCAGTAGCTCATCATACTGACTGTACTTTCATCAGGGTTTCTGGTTCTGAATTGGTTCAGAAGTACATTGGTGAAGGCTCCAGAATGGTTAGAGAACTTTTCGTGATGGCAAGGTTTGTATAATCTCTTTGAAATGCGATGCACAGTTTGTGTTTGAATGCGCCAAGTCTAAACCAGGTTTATAAATGCTTCTCTTTAGGTTTGATGCTGTGATTTATTGTGTGTTTCTGGATTGATAAATCATGTTGTGTTGTGTAGAGCCCATCATCAACAATAACAAAAAGGAAAAAAAAAATGTTGCTTTCTTTGTTGCTGTTTGTTTAAACTTTACTTTTTGAACTATCTTTCTTACAGGGAGCATGCACCATCAATAATCTTTATGGATGAGATTGACAGTATTGGATCTGCTCGTATGGAATCAGGAAGTGGCAATGGTGATAGTGAAGTCCAGCGGACTATGCTGGAGCTTCTCAATCAACTGGATGGATTTGAAGCATCCAACAAGATAAAAGTACTATTAATAATTGCTACCCTTTTTGCTTCTGCTGTAGTTGTGTGTGCCCACTTGTATTATATTTGTGTATTTATATGTATTATGTGTGTGGTATTTGTTATCTAGTAGAATCAGCAAAATGGTTGGAAATTGGTGGAATCTGTATGTCATATCTGTGACAACATGATCAATATTTTCAGGTTTTAATGGCTACAAATCGAATTGATATTCTTGACCAAGCCCTCCTCAGGCCAGGACGGATTGACAGGAAGATTGAGTTTCCAAATCCCAATGGGGAGGTAGTATACTACTTTTACTGTGAAATCTTCTGCAACCTTACAATACATAAAAAACGGTTCTTTGGTCTGCTTTCCTCTTTCCCTTGCATGTTCTTGTGCAATGTAACCACAATGATGGTTAAACATAGGTGAAAATAATTTCATCAATATAGGACATCATTGCATATTCATTTGGTCATGTTATGGTTTTTAGGATATGTGATTTGACTTTCTGGTAGCTATGTTGCTATCTGACTGGCATTGCATATATTAAAGATTTTTATTTTTTGAATTACTCAGTCTCGCTGGGATATTTTAAAAATACACTCGAGGAAAATGAATTTGATGCGTGGGATCGATCTGAAGAAGATTGCAGAGAAGATGAATGGTGCATCTGGTGCAGAGCTCAAGGTCTGTTTCCACTTCATTTATTTTTTATTTCAGATAAAAAGGCATTTCTCCTCTTATGAACAAGTTGTAGGTAGGCTGTTCTTTTCAATTGGTCCTCGTTTTCAGTGATTTTCCTTCTCAAGCTCATCCAATTGTATGATTCCTTGCCATGATGACTATGGCTAGAGGGGTTTTCATGACCACTTTCTTCCTCGCCACTGCACTCTGCTGTGGAGGGAAGAGAGAGTAAATATCCTTGCCAGTTTCTTTGATAATGCAGGGAACATCTGCATTTCACTTTGTTGTCTTGTATTGGTTGGATGGTATATTTATCAAACTAGCTAATAGGAATAACTATGTCCATTTGTTGGTTTTCTTTCCCTCATCCGTAACAGTTTACATGGGCCCAACAATATTCCCTAAGTACAGATTAGCCTCTTTTGCAATCTTCTATGGTGTCTTTCAGTTCTTTCCTGCTAAACTTTTTACTTGGTTAATTTTGTCATTTTGCATACAAGAAAATTTGGTAGCCATCCTGACTTTCCTGCCTTCATAGGTTTTTGAATATAATGGAAACCATTTACTTGCATAGATCTGATACCTCTCGGATTGAGCATTTGAACTTTTGTTTGCAGGCGGTATGCACAGAAGCAGGGATGTTTGCTTTGAGGGAGAGGAGGGTTCACGTAACACAGGAAGATTTCGAGATGGCTGTAGCCAAAGTGATGAAGAAGGAGACGGAGAAAAACATGTCCTTGAGGAAACTTTGGAAGTAGACACTATTCATTTGTTTTATTTGTTGCCCTTTTCCCTCTCATGAAGCAAATACCCACCAACCTATATGAAGTTATAACCCATCATGTCTAGGGGCTTCACTTTTCTTATTGGTCTCCTGCTCTCTCTCTCTCTATCTATCTATTTGAATGTGCTTTGGAAAGGAATGAAAACACACATGATTCCTCTTTGAATTTCAGCAGTTCATCATAACAATTGCATGCCTGAATGCTATGACAACTCACACAAAGTGATTTCATTTTCAGAAGATTCTTTAGTTGTAGCAGAAGCTGTGGAAATATCATGAAAACCATGTACTAATTTCTTTTGAAATTCAAATTGACTACATTGGGTTGTGCTATTTTAGTGGGGTTGGGTTGGGAACTTGGCTCACCTGAATTGGAAGAATTGGCACCCCAAACACGGACATGTGTTCAAACTCTCACCTCTTCTCAATTTTTGTGAATATTCATTGCCACGTGGACATGTTTCCAGGATGTTAACCTTGATATTTTCCAATCAAAGGAAAGCCACATTCATGAGGTCATTTGGATTTTGTCTTCAAATCCAACTCTACAACTGTCCACAGAAAAAGGTGAACTTCAACTTATCATTTTGAATCACACCATTCAACCCCACCAGCCTTTTACAATCGGTAACGCAATTGAATTTCATTACGAGAGGGAGTAAGAATTAATTGTGGACAGGTACATTCATAGTCTCGTTTGTTTTAATACGTTGGAAATAAGAAGACGCCAGCAATCAACTAGTGTTTATTTTGTCGGATTCTCCTTCTCTATCAATAGGCAATTTCTATCAACATGAGATGCTGAGAAGTCCACCAATAAAAAGATTGAGAAAGAAAGAGAAGGAGAAGAAGAGGAAGACGATAAAATCTCCAAATCCTTGGGAGTAACAGGTACGTAGTTAAACATGAAAGAAACAAATCATTTCCACTTGATTGCCATTCCAACGATTCCCATTCCATGGCCACATATTTCTCTTGGTCCAAATCTTTGTTCTCTTTCCGTTTCAGTCTTTGTCTTGAAGCAAGGGGAGAACAGAACACACATTTTCCAAGCCACTTCCCATCACATAGAAACCATCATCCTCCTAATCACCAACAATTTTCCGAGAGAGTTTGCGTCTTTGAATTTTGTTTTGTAAAAGGATGCACCCCACATCTGATTGGGCATCACTTCCCAAGTTCCAAGCTCATCAATTTTGAATGCACATGTGCTTGGAAAGACGTATTTAGGCCGCCCGCCAATTAAGCTAGCTGGCTGGCTCACTGGGTCCACAAATTCCACTCTAAATCCCAATTCTAATTGGTGACCTTTGACCCACAAGGTCTTTTGGCCCTGCCCAGGGATTAGGGACTTTTTTAAAAAATATTATTTTTATATTAAAAAATTCTTACTCATCTTTTTAAAAGAATTCATTTTTCACATTAAAAGTTTTTATATTGAATTCACCTTTTTAGAAGACGTGTTCATTTTTATTGAATCAAAGTCGCTTTTTAACAAAATATCTTTTCAAAAGACGGGTATGATATTAAATACAAAAGTCCAATAATTTTAGATTTTTTTTTTTTTTTTTTTCGTGTAAGCCACCTGCCATTTCTTCTAGAAAGCCCCCTGTCCAGTTGCAAGCAATGTGGACTTACTAACAAAGTCATTTCCCCAGGACTAAAAAATGAGTGCTGCCAGCAGATCAATTGAAGGAAAGAACAGGAAGAATATTCAGGTAAGTGACAACTTTAATTTGATGACTTTGATTTAAATACAATGCTTTATTCCCATATTGGTCGGTGCATCCATGGATGCCCAAGAATATTTTTGTTTCACATTCATGAGTCTCGTAAAGGTCCAACCTCAGGTGTGAACACAAAGGATGAACAATGAAAATAATTTTTTATTTTTTTACAAAAAAAATATAAAAGAAAATTAAATATAATTAAACACGGGTTTAAAGCAGAATATAAAAATAATTTATTGATTTTAAATATGTTTTTTTTTTTAAAAAAAAATTTATATAGATTGTGTGACATGTAATTTCAAAGGTAATGAATATCCGCCAAAAAAGGTCCTGCCATAGGTATGGTTTTATTACCATATACATAAACCAGGAAATGATTATAAGTTAGGGCGTGTTTGGGAGCGCGCTCAAGAAATCGGTTTTCCCCTTGTTGAAATTGGCAAAACAGCAAACGTCACCTGCAGAACTTTCTTGAGAGTTGCTTCCCACGTTAACCGCTTAAAGAAAAAATTTCCCAAAAGGATATACAATAAATGACCCAGAGCAGCATCTGCGTTTTCTGAGAGTGAATCCAAACACACCCTAAATTGCCCGCTTATTCTGAAACGCTGCTGACCGCATTGCTTAGTTGTCCCACTTTGATTCGGTTTTGCTTCCCAAGTATAGCAAAGTGTAGTCCATACATACTCGCATGGGCCTTTATATATAGACGTGGAGCTTTGCTTTGTCTCTCCTCCTTCTCTCCGAGAAACCACCAGGGTTCTACAAGCTTTCCCGGCCACTTCTTCGGCGATTTTTGCCGGGAGGGTGACCGGAAAGTCAGGTGAGTTTCTGGGGTTCAACTTTCTAGCCATCCAAACACCACTCATTAGTCTGAAGAAACTGGTTTTCAGTTTTCTTGTTGTGGTCTTTGCCAAACAAGTTCAATTCATGACCGGTTTTTACTTGATAATATTAAGCATCTGGCATTATTTCTTTCCTACTTTCTTCAGTTTTCTTTTTCTATTGTCTTGAAGAGAAAACATTGATTTGTTTGTTTGCTCCCAGAAGCGAGAAAAATGTTAATCAACCAAAAAAAGTTCTTTAATGAATGTTGTCACCTGTCAATATGTTCTTTCTCTAAAACCTTCTTCTGTTCTTTTTTTTTTTTTTTAACTTCCTGTTTCTGTCTTTTTTCCAGATTCAAACAGAGGGACTAGCTCTATTTTCTCTGCCATTTTTTTTTTTCCATTTTGTTTTTTCTTTTGTAGTTTCCATTTTTGCACTTCTCAATTGTTGACTCTCCTGGCCATTGTCTGATTGTAAGTTTTTCCTGCTTTTCAAAAGCAAAAATTCCAGTGATTCTAACACATGGAATAAAAGCAAGAAAAGTACTTCCCAAAAGTTAACCAAATGATACCATTGGAATCCATGAAGATTTTCACTGGTTATTATGTAGAGTTTTCCCTGTTTGATGGCTCTATTTTCTTGTAGCAACAATGGAGCAAATCAAGACTCCATTCAGAGGAATAGCAGAAGATATCCGAGGAAGAGCATTATGTTATAGGCAAGACTGGACCGATGGTATTCGATCCCGCATTCGGTATTTTCCCATTTTGAAACTAAAAAAAAAGAAAAAAAAAAGAAGAATATTGTACATCATGATCAATCAAAGTTCTTTTTTTTTTTTTTCTCCAATTTTGACTTGTTTTTGTTCCAATCTATGCTAGGATATTGGCTCCAACTACTTACATATTCTTTGCTTCAGCCCTTCCTGTTATAGCCTTTGGTGAGCAATTGAGTAGAGATACAGGTTGGTCAGTTTTCCTTTATTTTTCCTTAACACAATTTTTATAGTATCAGAAGTCAAGGAGTTCTGAATCACAAAGAGAAATCAAACCCTTCATTTGGTAGACAATAATGGAGGAAAAAAAAATCAATTCTAATTTCTGAATATATTTTTCCTTGTGTTTATCAATGAATATGAATTCTTTTGGAATGTAGATGGAAGTTTAAGCACAGTGGAAACTTTAGCTTCTACTGCTATTTGTGGTATCATCCACTCAATTCTTGGTGGGCAACCTCTTTTGATATTAGGAGTTGCAGAACCTACTGTCATAATGTACACGTATCTGTACAACTTCGCCAAAGGAAGGGCCGAGTTGGGACAAGAACTCTTTTTGGCATGGGCTGGATGGTATAGGAACTGTCATTCTTCTATTTTCAATCTTGGGCACTTGAAATTTTGCTTGATTTTGATCTTATTCAAAACTCCTACAGGGTTTGTGTGTGGACAGCTCTCATGCTGTTCCTTCTTGCAATATTCAATGCTTGTGATATCATCAATAGGTTTACAAGGATTGCAGGGGAACTTTTTGGCATGTTGATTGCTGTTCTCTTCATTCAAGAGGCCATCAAGGTATCACCAATCTAGAAAGTAAAATAAATTATTTAGATAGATGATGGAACAGATGATTATGGAAGGATGTTTGAATTACAGGGAGTGGTGAATGAGTTTAGGGTTCCTAAAGGGGAAGACCCAAAGGCAGAGAAGTACCAATTCCAGTGGCTCTATGTCAATGGGCTGCTCAGTATTATATTTGTTTTTGGTCTGCTCTACACTGCCTTAAAGAGCCGAAAGGCACGGTCATGGCTGTATGGCACAGGTCTGTGTAGGAAATTTTGTGACAATCATTTTTTTTTTTTTTAATTTTTTATCAGCAAAGTAGCTGTTATTATGCAGAATCTGATATGTTTCAATGTCATACAGGGTTGTTCAGAAGTTTCATTGCAGACTATGGGGTTCCATTGATGGTTGTAGTGTGGACAGCCCTGTCTTTCAGTGTGCCAAGCAAAGTTCCGTCTGGGGTTCCCAGGAGGCTCAATAGCCCTCTCCCTTGGGACTCTGAATCTGTATACCATTGGACTGTGATCAAGGTAATGGTAGTTTGTAAATTTGTTCACTCTGTTCATCTAGCCTTAACTTTCGGTTTTCATTGTATACTCAAAACAAATGCTTCAAATACACAAATTACAGGATATGGGCAATGTCCCTCCAGCATACATCTTTGCTGCCATTATTCCTGCTTTGATGATAGCCGGGCTTTATTTCTTCGATCACAGTGTTGCTTCACAGATGGCACAGCAGAAGGAGTTCAATCTCAAGAAACCTTCTGCTTATCACCATGACATCTTGCTGTTAGGATTTATGGTATGTACAAAAGAACTTCAAGAATGGATGGCTCTTTTCCTGTTTTTATTTCTTGAAACTTAACTTTCCTATCAAATAAACATCTCAGACTCTGCTTTGTGGATTGCTTGGATTACCTCCTTCAAATGGGGTCCTGCCACAGTCCCCCATGCACACTAAGAGCCTTGCTACACTTAAAAGACAGGTGCGTGGACAGATTCAGAAGGAAAATTTCATTCTATTGTTGCTAACTTGTTTAGATGTTTAACTAGTTTAATCTATGACTTGCAGCTGATTAGGAAGAAAATGGTGAAAAGTGCCAAGGAAAGCATAAAACAGAAAGCCGCCAATCCTGAAATCTATAGCAATATGCAAGCTGTGTTCATTAAAATGGACAATACCCAACCTGTAAGTTGTCTGGTCATTCCATTATACTAGGAAATCAATAATTTTTTCAAGTTTCTTATCAAGTGCATTTTAAGTATGATTCTTTGTTGAATATCACTTGTACTCAAATTATTCCTTTGAACTTCAATATATTACTATCCCCTCTTACACTGGCGTTATCGGTTGTTCTAGACAAAATCAGTAGTTAAAGAGTTGGAAGACCTGAAAGAGGCGGTCATGAAGGGAGAAAATAAACAAGCAAACAAAGAGGAAAATGCCACAGGCACATTTGATCCAGAGCAGCATATTGACCCCTACTTGCCCGTTCGGGTTAATGAGCAGAGAGTGAGCAATCTGCTGCAGTCCCTCCTTGTGGCCGCAGCAGTATTCGCTATGCCCTTAATAAAGAAGATACCAACATCCGTTCTTGCAGGATACTTTGCCTACATGGCCATTGACAGCCTCCCAGGGAACCAATTCTGGGAGAGGTTCCTACTTGTCTTCATCACTCCTCAGCGACTCTACAAGTAAGCTGCTCTGCCTCTATTTATCATTTGAGGGTACTTTTTTTGATCTTCCACTAATCGACTTTTCCATGGCCATTGTTGACAGGGTGAAGGAAGGGGTCCATGCTTCATTTGTAGACATGGTACCATTCAAGTCTATAACCATGTTCACCCTCTTCCAGTTGGCATACTTCATGTTGTGTTTTGGGGTGACATGGATACCTATAGCTGGAATTCTTTTCCCCTTACCATTCTTCATTCTCATAGGCATTAGACAGTATATCCTCCCTAAATTCTTTGACTCTCATCATCTCCGGGAGCTGGATGCAGCTGAATATGAAGAAGTTGCTGTGGCCCTCACCGGACATCCTCTTGGCCTGTCTTCTAAGGTATGTGACTTGTGCCAATGTGCCATCTCTATGGTTCTCTTCACCTTTATTCTGTGTTCCTTATATTAGTCTGCAACATATGTCCAGGAAGTGGAATCAACTCATTCCGGAAAGGCAGAAGATGGAATGGATTTGAGTGATGGGGAGATATTAGATGAACTAACGACTAGTAGAGGGGAGGTGAAGAGGAGGACTCTAAGCTTTGGGGAAGAAAAACATGCCCAAGAAAGATACTGATTACTCCATCTCTGTGATGTTCAAAGTAGAATAAATTGAAGAAGTTGTGTTAAAAAGGAAGCTCAAAAGATTTGTGGGTGGTATAGATTTTGATTTGCAGATTCATCCATGAAAAGAGCATCAAAATGGGAAGAGATGGTGATGACAGTTGTATGTAGTTTTACTTGGTTGATAACAGAGGAAAGCTGATATGATGTACTGGGGGTTTTAGTTTCAGTTGATAGCAGAGGATTCTATTTAGAGCTCAATCCCATTTATTTTTTGTTCATTTTAATAAAAGTATACATATAATATTACAGCAATTTCCCCCTTTTTTTTCCTTTCTAGTCAGACCTTAACATGATCCATTTTCTGTGTGGATGTTATCCCTAATCCATCACCTTCTTCCCCCTTGCTCTCTCCCTCACTCTCTCTTTCCATTTCATTCATTTTCTTTTCCTTCTAGTCATCCCTTCTTCTCTCTCACACACATACTGAAATAGGGAAGGAGAAGAGGTGAGGGGAGAGGATGGAGAAAAAGATCGATTAGGTTTAAGATTTGGGTGGGAGGAAGAAGATGAACACAATCTCGTATGCTTATTTTCATTAAAAAATATTATAGTTTGAATCCAAAAACTTAACTTACTTGACAACAGTTTTCACAATAAATTTCTATTATTTAAAACAAAAAATTAAGAAAATATGTTGATAACTGAAAATTTCTTGTTTTTTATTTTTAAGAATAGTTTTTTTTTCTTTTTTACATAAAATTATTTTTTACTATTTTCATTTGTTTTCTACTATTTTTTTCATTTGTTTTTTTAAAATATTTAAAAAAATAATTATACAAACATATAAATGATTAAAAACAAAACATTAAATATTGAAATTATTTTTAAAACATATTTTAAATTATTAAAAACATATTAAAAATATTTTAAATTTTCAAATAGACTTTTGTTTTATAAAATATTAAAGAACAATTTTTAAAAACTGTTTTTAAAAACTATTTTTCATAATTATTTTTGAAAACAATTATCAAACTGGTTCCTAGTTTTTTTTGTTCAAAAAAACATTTTTTCTTCTTGTTTTCCATCACTATTTTAAAATAATAATTTTATAAATATAAAAAATAAATTAAAATAAAACACTATAAATAAAATTTATTTTAAAAATATTTAAAATATAAAAAATAGTTCTCGAAGATTAAAAATTATTCTTGAAAACAAAAAATAGAAAAACATGTTTAATAACTAGAAAGCAAAAACAAAGGGAATGTTTGGAAGCTGTTTTTAAAAGCAATTTTTTAAAAACAGTTTTATGTTTTTAAGAACAAAAAAAATAAGAAAACATACTGTAAATCTCAAAATTTGTCTCAATTTTATTTTTACATTAATTTTTAAGCTCAATTTTTATCAATAAATTTTAAAACCGATTACATTTGATTTTATTGGCCCACTTACAGATTTTCAGTCTTAGTTCTTATTATTTCATTTTATTTTTATTAATTTATTTTATTTTATTTTATTTTTCCTTTCTTTTGATTTTTTTTTTCTTTCCCTATTTTCCCTCATCCTCTTCCCACTTTCCACTTTCTCTCTCCTATACCTACCCCCATACCCTTGCCCATACCCCTAAGCTCTTGATTTTTTTTTTTTTTTTTCTTTCCCAAGTCTCTCTCCTCTCATGAGACTTTTCCCCCATTTTCTCCCCTGGGCTTCCGCTTCCCGAACCGGCACCACCGCCCCCCCTTCTCTTCTGGCTCCCCAATTCTCTCTCCTCTGATTTTTGTTTTTTTCTTTTCATTTTGGGTTTCTTTTGATTTTGGGGGTTTCCCATTTTTGAGGGTGGCCGGCTCCCCCATCATGCTCTTCATCTTCTTTCTGCCATCACTCCACTTAGAGCCTTCCAACACAACCGCCGCCCCCACTCACCTTTTCTCTTCTTCTTCTTCCATTTTTCTTGTTTTGATTTATTTTTTTTTCTTTTCCCACACTCGTACCCATGGGCATCGCCACTATCATTTTCCTTTCACGGATCATCACCCATGGATGCTTATCTCACCCCACGAATACCATATCCTCCCATAATCATCACTATTCAAGGGCTCAAGTTTGAGAAAGTTTGTTGATTTCATAGTAGTTTGTATTTTATTTGTTTATTTTATTATTATTATAATTATTATTATTTGTTTGGCTTGTTTATTAATTGGGATTCGATCTTGATCTTGAGCTTTGGATCAGGGTTCAAAATCTCGGTCGAGACCGGTACGACTCGGCCGAGTCATATCCGCCTCGACCATGGCCGGTACCGGACCGATACCCGAGTTGGAGTAGAAATTGTGGAGAAGATCAGATGAGAGGATCAAAACCCACGAAAATGAAAAATACAGAGTTAGAATCCTGCATCTTGGAGTTGTCGGCGAGGTCGAAGAAGCACGCCTGCTTGTTCGGATCGCCCAAGTTCCTGCCGGAGATGGAACTGAGCAACATCAAGAGCAGAGTCGCCGGACTGCTGTTATCATCGATGTTCAGCAATGCCGCCACCGTCGCCCACCATTCAGGCCCAGCTTGGCCTTGCCGAACCCGTTCGCAGTGTTAGCGGCCTGGCGTCAGGCGTGACGCAGCCC
Organism: Vitis vinifera; assembly: GCF_030704535.1. NCBI lineage: Eukaryota > Viridiplantae > Streptophyta > Magnoliopsida > Vitales > Vitaceae > Vitis > Vitis vinifera. The sequence goes on from NC_081813.1 coordinate 5,592,814, forward strand.
CGGACCTCGTGCCCGCTCGCGCCCCAATCGCCTGCACCACCTGCGACTCACCCAGTCGCGCTAGGAGCTCAGCCATTGACGCCGCCCTCTCAATGAAATGGGTATCTTTGATGACCGAGGGTTATGGGTATCTGTGATGAGGATTTAGGTTTTAAATAATATGTTTTTATTTTTTAATTAGATTATGAGTATTTGGTGGGGATATGGGTATTAAATAATTTGATAAAAATTATAATGATAAAAAATAAATAATAAATAATAGACTTATATCAAATAAATAAGAAATACAAATTAAAATTAATGAATATATTTTATAAGAAAAATTATATTTATTTTTTTAAAGATGAATTATGGTTTTATTTTTTTTTAATAATTGAAAATATTTTTTAAAAAATTCAAAATATTTAATTTAAATAATTTTTTATTAAAAAAAATTACTTTTTATTATTTTCATCTTCAATAAGAATTATTTATCATCAAGTGATTAAATTAAAATATTTTTAAAGATTTTTAATATTATTATAAATCATCCCAAAAATATGTTTTTATTTTGAATAATTTTAATATAATAAAAGTTTATTTTATTAATTTTTTACTTTACTTATTTGTATTTAATTTTTTAATAATTTTCATAATTTTTTAAAATTATTTTGAGCTCTTAAATTAGAATTTTTTGCATATCACCCGATACCGATCCGAGATACGGATACCGATGTGCCTCAAGACCTCCCGAGCCAATGACCGATACCACGACTTTGAACTATGCTTTGGATGATGACACGAGAATGAGTTGGATTTGTGTTTTTTTATCGACTTGGCCTATTTACTCCGTGCGATCTTTATTTGGGACTTTGAAGGTTGTTATGTTGTTGGGCTTGGATTTTGATTAAATTTTACGATTTGGGCTTTTGATCTTTGTGTTTTGTGTTTTGGGCTTGTTTATTTATTGGATATCAAATTAGGCTTAATTTTGGTTGTGAATTTAGGTTTATTTATTAAATTAAGTTTGAATTATAAGATATTAAATTTAGATTTAATTGGATTTATTTTGATTTATCACATTTGGACTATTTTTGTTTTTGTATGGGCTTGTTCTCCGAACCTATTAGCTGAGTATAAATTTATGACACGTGAAACAAGAAATTTCATAGAACAAAGTGAAACTCGAAAAGCTGTAAATGGAGCATTGAATTTGTTGTAAGCCTATTAGGTACATATTTGATTTCCTATTTATATTTAATTTTATTTTTATTGATTTATGTAAATATTTATTTATGTGTATTTACTTGTTATGTACAGAATTGAACATCGAACAAACTAGAAAAGTAAATATGTTTTAATAAAATAATAATTTTAAAATATTCGTATTAATAAAATAAAGTTTTTATTTTTATTTTATATTTTTAAAAATTCAAAAAAATGCGTTTAGAAAAAAATCCAAAAGAATTGCTTTTAGAAAAATTGTATTTAATAAAATTGTCCAAAAATTTCTTTGTTTAATAAAAATTGACCAAAAATTGTTTTTGTAAATAAAGTTGTCCCAAAATTTAATTTTTAATAAAATTGTCCAAAAAAAAATGTTTTTCTTAAATGATTTTTTTCCTTAATTAAAATGGGATTAAAAGTATTTATTAGAAATTGAGGATTTAATTTTTTTTCTTTTTAATTAAAAATTCTTTTGTAAATAAAGTTATTCTTTTTAATAATTTGTTAGTCACTTTTTTTTTTAAATGAAGACAAATTAAAATACTTTTGTAAATAAAATTGTAAAATTTCATTCTTTTTTTTTGTAAAAACAAGTGAAAATAATTTTTGTACCCAAATTGAAATTTTATAATAAACTCTTTTGATACAATAAGTGTAAATAATTTTTTTTTTTGAAAATTGAATATGAATGAAATTGAAAAAATAAATTGATTTTTTTTTAAATAAATAAATTGAAATCATTAATTCAAAATTTTTTTAATAAAAATCCTTTGAAATTTTCGGAAAACTAATTATTTTAAAATATCTTTCCCCTTTTATTTAGTTCAATAAATCATTTTGTATAATTCTTGTCACATATTTTGTGCATTCTTGTAATTAAATTTCATCATTATTTTTGTGTATATTGATTTATTTTATTAATCTCTGTATCCATGATTAATTAATTAATTATCACAATTCCCTTAATTCGATTAGTAGAGATCGTATGTATATAGGTTTAGAGGAGTGCTACGGTTTACCACTGTACTTTCCCAATAAGTAACCTGACCTTCGGACCCAATTTCTGTTTTTGGAGACATATTTTTTCCAAATAAGGAGTCACATAGAGTTTTCTTTCTTATTTTGTTTTCTCTTAAAAAAAAAATTAAAATAAGTGGCGACTCCAAGTCATCTTTTTAATAAATAAAATCATTTTAAAAAAAAAACGAGTTTCACCATCGAGTGGGAACACATTGAGCCAAAATGCGAGGTCCACACATATACAAGGTTTTATTCTTAAAAATATAAAATAAGATGTTTTATGAGAATATAATTTAGGTGTTTTTAAGTTATTTTTTAAGCATTATTTTAAAAAATAATTATACAAATATGAAAAATAATTAAAAGTAAAATACTATAGATATAAATTATTTTAAAAAATATAAAAATAAATTTAAAATATATTTTTGTTTTACAAAAAATTAGAGAATTATTTAAAAATATATTTCTCAAAAAGTACTTTTGATGCTTGAAGTAATTTAAAAACTATGAAACAATGAAACAAGTGAAACCACCAATTTGGTATATTTAAAGTTTTCTTAAAAATGTGAAAACATAAAAATGAATAAAATCACGTAAAAGATCTTATAATAGTTAGAATATAAAACGAATATAATTATTATAAATGCACCAAAACTATTAATAATTAATTATTATTTCATATATATTTGAAATCAAATATTAAATTAAAAAAATGTATAAATATGAATATCTTATTTATTTATTAGACCATGAATTATTATGAGTGAATATATTTTTATATTAGAATAAAGAATTTGATCAATTATAAGTATATTAGAATATTTTATTGAATTATTTTAACATAAAATAATGAAAAATAAAAAAATAATGAGCATGAAATAATAATTATATAAAATTTTAATTATATATTTTTTTGTATTGGTGAAAACTTAGAACCAAACAAAATTGTATAATTTTATTTTCTAAAAGTAGTTTTTACTATATTTAATTGAACTTATTTGTTAAAGAAAGTAGAAAATAAAAATAATTTTTTAAAAGATAACTAAAAAAAATAAAACCAAAGAACATTTTTCAACTTAAACACAAGACTCTTTACAAATCAAATAGTCTCAAAGACTCTTCGATTTTTGTTGGTACACAGTGTATAATGTTTTTTTCGGTTAGCTTCCTCCAAACGAAATGGGTGTTCTTACAACAAGGTGTGTCCGAATGATTTTTTTGAACACACCCTTTTGAAACTTAAGTTAGTTTAAAAAAAAAAAAAACGGATTCCGACTTTTCTTTTTAGAAAACTTTTGTTATACTTGAATTTCGATATTTTGTGGCTTTTTATTCTAATAAAATTATAATATTTTATATGTTTCTTTAATACTTTAAATGCTAATAATTGATTTTACAAACAACTGTCTTTGGACTTAAAGTCGGGTGTTAATAATTATGATTACTTTTGACCTAATGGTTCAGAATATTTATTACATGTACAATGAGTATGGACACTGTCCAAACATCTTTTGTGAGAACTAGACGAATGCGAGTCGAACATCTTTTGTGAGAACTAGACGAATGCGAGTCCCACGATTTCTACAAGATCTATGCTTTGACAACTTTTTTTAAAATTAAAGGAAAATTTTATTCCATGGAAGTGTAAATGAATTAATTTAGTTGGTTTAATTTTTTAAAAATAGCTATAATAATGATCAATTATATTACTTAAGCCAATTACATAACCGAGAGATGGCTGACTAGTAGAGCACGTGCTCCAGGATCCCCACGTGCATACCTCTTCTTTTTAGTGTATATCTTTTTTCTTTTTTGCATTATCACCCATACAGGGCACACAGCATATAGTCCAGGCGTGGCCATGGGAGCATGGGAGTTGGGACAGAGAGCAGAGCTGAATTTGAAAGTTATTTTATTTTATTTTAAAATTTTAATTTTTTGAAAATCGTGTTTGATTTGTGGCGAGCCCCTTCTTTATTTATTTATTTTAAACCTATTACATTAAATTATTATTATTTTTTCCAAAAAAGGACAATAAAAAAGACATATCCTATGTAGGACTACATCTTCGATCCGGTGAATTGAATTGAGACTATAACAATTTTGGCATTTAAAAGATAATTTTTCTACAATTTTAAATTTATCCTAAAAAATAATAATTTATTTTATATTTATTGGATTTTTAAAAATTTTAAAAACAAAATTTAACACTTGTTTTTTTCTTATTTCTATTTACTAAAAATAAAAATAAAAATATAGTTTCTTTAAACAAATTAAAATCAATAGTTTATTTATTAAATATTTTTTTTTTTGAAGAATTGTTTTAAAAATCGTTGCTTTATTTTTTGGTACCTGGATTGGTGTTGGAGTGGGCTCAAGTTGCAGGCCTTGTTAGATATCTTAAACTCGGCCAAACCCAAACCAAAGCAGCCCGATAGCCGGCCCAATACAAAATATCCCCTTCCTTGTACGCTCCGCCAAGTCAATTGTCGCTATCCGCTCCGCACATTGGTTTAAACTTTAAAGAAAAGATATGACGTCGCTCTAACTTCAAAAAAGTAAAAAGCAATTCTCAAGTAAAGCGCAAAAAGTGCAGAATCCGACGCTTGCCACCTCTGCAATCTTATCCATTCCTCTTGACCCCATTCCTCTTTACTCTTTCCATCCTCCATCCTGTCCCTCCTTGTGTCTGTCTCACCTCTCTCATTTCTCTCATTTCTCTCGATGGCTTCCACTCTCTTCGTCTTCAATCCTACCGGAATCCGAGCCTCCGCCGTCTCCGGCCCTCGTAAGCTCGATCAGAACCGCCGGAGAGCATCTCAGCCTACCTGGTGGTCTCCGATCTTCGGGTGGTCTTCAGATCCGGACTACATTGTCGGCGAATCGGCCGAGAAATCCGCCGGAGCACTAGAAGGAAAAGATAGCGAAACGGCGAGATCCAGGTCGCGGTTCACTCTCGGATGCTTCACCGAGGAGAAGGCGAAGCAACTGCGGAGGAAGACTATGGAGTCGGCGTCGTTTCATGACATTATGTACCATTCGTCGATCGCGTCTCGGCTCGCCTCCGATGTGCCGGAGCTGTAGAATTTCCGCCGGTGATTGTTTCTCCGGGGAGGTAGGTTTAGGGCTTAAGTAAAGCTTGGTTGATGTGATCTCTTTTACTTGCAATCTGTCGACTTGGTATTAGAACTTGGACTGTATTTCGTGGATGTGGTTTCGTTTGATTTTTATGAACTGGACCATGTTTATGTGTTTATTTTTATATAAATCAAAATTTCTCTCTTTTGTTTTCATATCTGCATCGAAAGATCTGTTTATCACCGGATGTATGATGCCGAGCTTCAAACATTAATATAGAAAAGTATAAAAGTTAACATTCAAAGCTTTATTTTTTATTTTTTCAATTTAAAGGAGCAAAATCTAATTAAGATACCATAATTTATTTTTTAAAAATAATAATAATAATTAATAATTAATAATTAATACGAATAATAAAAAAATCACTTGATTCTCTTCAAGTCTTGTCTGATAAGAGGATGCATAAATTCAATTATTTTCCATCTTTTATCCTCTCCATCTTCCCAAGCCGACAAATTTTGATACCACATGAGTCATGACAGAGATAAGGGTTAAGAGCTCATGAATCATGACAAAGATAAGGATTAGGATGAAAAAGATCGCAATGGCAAAAAAGTTGTTTAGTCAGTTGGAAATTAAGGGATGAGGATTAGGCATGAAAAGGATGGGGAGGACAAAGATCGATGGAAATCGAATAAAGAAAAATAGGTTATGGAAGAGACATAGTGGCTTTAATTCTCATGCTCACCGGATCGGAAAAAGGTGATCCAGATGATCCAAGATCCGGCGAAAGGGATCGAAAGAAAAAAATTGCTTTGTGGAAATTAAGAAAAAATTATTAGTATAATAAAAATAAAATATTATATATTATTATATCATTAACTAATTAAACTTATTATCACAAAGCAATATTTAAAAATCAATCATTTTTCAATCTCTAAATCAAAGTTAATTTTCTTTCTATAAAAACTTCTCCAAGTCTATACTCTACCATATAAAATACAAACCTTTTGATGGATGGGAGAAATTTGTATTTGTTTTTATTGAAAATGATATATATTCTAAATTTAAAAGTATAAAAATAATATATTTTGGGCATGATCTTTAAAAATAAAATAAAATAAAATAGCCTCCTTATATGAAACAAAATTCATTTAAGATCTATAGTTGAAAAATGATCGTATTTTTTCAAATGTTTTCATTCTATATCTTATCCCAATTTCCTCGAAGTTTTATTTTTTATTTTATTTTATTTAGTGTGTTTTGTTAGTAACATAGTTTATATGAAGAATTTGTTGGGAGTCCATGTAGGTGTAATTTCCAAGGGTTGTGCAATGTCCTTATAAAAATTAAATATTAAAAAAAAATGAAAAAAAAAATCACTTTTAAGATCTAAAAACTCAATAGTGCCTAACATTGATTTTATTTTTATTTTTTCCTTTTCAAAATTAATTTTTTTAGTATCCCATCCTCAAAATTATTTGACTTAGTATGAGAAATACCTAGAGGGGCGAGTAGGTGTTTAAACCATTTTTAACCCAAAATTATATATTTTAAATTATTCCTTATAAGTTATAAAAGTATAAACACATTTAATATATGGTGGAAACTATTCCTAAGTCTTACTCCTAGAACTTACACGATAATTTTTTTATGATTAATAAGTAGCAATAACTTTGATGTAATTATTTAATAGAAACTAGTACTTTTTGCACTAATCTTCAATTGTGGATGCGTTATCATCAAAATCACTACTACTATCACTACAACTATCTTGATTCGAACTAACAAATGCAATAAAGACAAGGTAGTCTTGTTGATCATACTTAATTGTCATTCAAGAAAGTGCATCGCTTACATTTGAATCCATGTTACTTGCATAGACTTTTTAATTTATTTGGGTTAGAACATTCAAAAGACATATGTTCTAGCCTAGCAGAGTTATAACATTCAATTATTTTTCTCTTAGAAGGACCTTTCTTTTTCCTTTTATTTTATTTGGGACTAAACTTTTTCCTTATAGGATGATTTTTCTTGAAATTAGTTATTTCAAAATTCAAGGACTCTTTATTTGTATGATACTCATAATTTTCTTTTTCCAAAAAGGCAACTTTATTGGAAAGTGACAAATTTTCTTTTTTCAAACTAGCAATTACTTTTTATTGCTTTTTTTTTTATTCATTTAAGGAACAAAATTTCGCACACAGATTCTTGTTTCTTGAGTTTTTTATTCAATAATTTATTTTCTTTATGTAATGTTTTCCAATTATGAAAAACTTGTTTTACAACCTAAAAGTAATTTTTTTCATCTTTTCTTTAAATTCCATGAAACCAAGATCAAAGACAAGCATCAAAGAAAATTTTGATTTGTAAATTTTTCCCTACTTTGATTCCAATTGGAAGTTATTTGATCTAATATGAGAAATACCTAGAGAGCGCTAAACAGGTGTTTCAATCTTTTTTAGCCTAAAATTATATATTTTAAATTATTCCTTATAAGTTATAAAAACATTAGCACATTCAACACAAGAACGTAGACACATAACATATAGAAGTTAAAACTATGGGGTCAGAGATCTCAAATCACTAATCCACTATATAAAAGTACAATACATAGATTTAATTGGTGAAAGCTATCCCTAAGTCTTACTCCCTAACACCTATATTGTACTTCATGTTTGTAGCACAACACCATATGTACTCTTAATGGATCTATCCTTAACGTCTAAGGGGATGCAGATCTCTTTCTCAGCCCAGAGAATGTGAAGATAAACATCTTGAGAATTTATAACTCGAAAAAAGGCTAATTAAGTTTTTCTAACATTCACATCAAATCAAAAACTTTTTTAGGCAAGTCACTTATAAAATACAAGTACCAAGTGGACTAAAATTAGGATTTTAAAAATAAATCAAAGGACAATTATAAAATAAATCCAATTATAATTGTAAAATTAATTCAATTACAATTCTAAAATTAGTCCAATAACAATTGTAAAATTAATCCAATTTTTTGAAATTGGAGTTCGTCCACAAGTGCTTAAGCGTCCTTAATTTTTAAATTTTTTTTTTTTTTTGCTTAGTAAAAAAAAAAAAAGGAAAACTTCAATCCACTACAAGCCTATTCTATTAGCCTTTCTTGGACCATTTTATACTTATTTGTGTTGTTGTGGTTAACCTTAAGTCTTTAATGTACACTAAGAGACATAATCTAGAAAAGCTCCATGTCAAAATTAATGGAACAAAATTGCCTAACTGAAATCATGTAGCCTAATGCACCTATCATCCTATTATCAAAAACACCAATTCTATACAAGCATTTGTTAACAAAAGCTCTATCAAGATAAAGATGATTTTACAAGAAACATTTTAATATAATATAAACAATTGAAAATTGAAAATAATGTCTAGATGGTATTATAGATTTGAGGAGTATAAGAACCCTTAGAGAGTGATTTTGATTAAAGTTTTTTTAAAGTGGTTTCTAAAAATAATTTTTAGAAGGTTCACCCAACAAATGATTCCAAAAATCATTTTAAATGAGTCCTAGATTTTTAAAGATGATTTTAAAAACTGATCAAATACTTTATTTCCATAAGGAATACTTTTAAAGCATTAGAAAATAATTTTTAACTCTTTCAAAATTATTCCCACCCTTATAGTAGTATAGTTAATTGAATGATTTTATAACATTTTTTAGTACATGTTATATGGTCTATATTACGGTATTTACCTCCAACAAATTTGGATATAGAAGACTTTATGTAATAAGATTGTGTGGTTGGTTGGAATATTAATTAGGAAGAAGTTTTAGTGATATTCCACAACAGATGGATGAAGAAGTTTTAGGCACCCTTCCTATGTTATAGAGGAGAAGAAGTTTCTAATAGCTCTTTTAACTACGATCTCTTAATTAGGCAGACGTATAAATTACAGAAGAGAAGAAATTTCTGATAACCCTTTTAGCTACATCTTTTAATTAGGTAGACATGTTTTAAATATTTGAGAACATATGAGATAAGGAAGAGACTATTATAAATGTTAATGACAAGTGTGGTAATTTATAGTACATTTATTTTTTATTCAAATTATATAAATTTAAAGTAGTTTGAAGACAAGACTTATCAAAAACTTTTAAAAATAAATTTGATTTACTTTAGAAAAATTGATTTTAGCATTATAACAAAGTCAACAATGAAAAAAGAAGGTGCCATAAAAGTTAAAATTTTTAATTTTTAAAAGTGTATGTTTGGAAATTTTATTTTTATTTTTAAATTTAAAAAATTCAATATATTAGGATTGGGCTTGGCTATGGAATGATTTGAACATAGCCAAGATTGATTTAAGCTCCTTCACTTGTAAGTGTACAACTTGGATTTATGGTTCGTAAGGTTTTCCTGTAAAATATCTATGAAAAAAATATAAATTTATTTTATATCTTAATAAATTATTTTAAAAAATTTTAAAATTTGAGGTGGTAATTTTTTTTTTAAAGAAGATAAATTTTTAAAAATAAAAAATATGAAATATATCCAAATAAAGTATCTATAAATGCCTCTAAAATGCAAGTTGCTTTGAAATTTAAGTTTTGAAAAAAATAAAAATAAAAATCCCAACCACGAAGTCCACGACAGAAACAAGGAAACAAAACAACCCCTTCGATTTTTGGTGCATCGAGTCTTCCCCAGTCTTTGTCGTTGTGCTGTTCATCTCTTTCCTTGTGCGGCTAGGAGCCATCACCTCTTCTCCATTCAACGCTCTTTCTAATTTCTTGAATTTCAGGTCCTTATTTTTCGGATTTCCTGAGAGCATGGATTGTGTGAGCCCGATCTTCACTGTTGCCACTTTCCTGTGGAATTGCACCGCCCCGCGTGCCTCCCTTATCCGTGATCTCCTAACAAATCTTGAGTCCTTGGGAAACGAAATGGAGCTACTGAACTTTCGAAGTGAAGATGTAAAGACAAGAGTGGAACTTGAAAAGCAACAACAGTTGATCCCCAGAAGGGAAGTGGAAGGCTGGCTTCAAGAGGTTGGTGACGTGCAAAATGAAGTGAATGCAATTCTGGAAGAAGGGGGTCTAGTACCAGAGAAGAAATGTCTTGGAAACTGTAATAATATTCAGTCGAGCTACAACCTTGGAAAGAGAGTGACTCGAACACTCAGTCATGTGAGGGAACTAACGAGGAGAGGAGATTTTGAAGTTGTGGCATACAGGTTGC